>NC_077229.1:271889723-272512727 GCF_027887165.1 Monodelphis domestica
AGAATGTATTTCAACCTATTTAAAATAAAAACTAGGTTGCTGAAATATCTCTATTTTAAATATACTTCTCGCTATGATATGTAACTCAGTAATTCAAATAATTATACTATCTATAGTTCCATTTTACTGTTAAAAAAACACTACAAAATGCTGGGGAAAGGAATTCTCTTCTTATTGAGGATTGATTTTAATAGTAAAAAGCAATTTAATTTAGCAGTTTTGAGATGAAAACCAACAGAGATCATCAATCCCTAAGCTAATTTTTAAAAAGGATCTATATTATCATCAGTTAAGGAAAAGACAAAGAACAGTTGGAAAAAGAGTAAGAAACAAACAGGAAAGTAAAAGAGAAAATAATAGATAACTTGATAAAGAAAAATTGAAGAGGCAGCTAGGTAGCTCTGTGGGTTGAGAGCCAGGTCTAGAAATGAGAAGTTCTGGGTTCAAAAGTCACTTCCTAGCTAGATGACCCTGAGCAAGTCACTTAACCCACATTGCCTAACCCTTACTACTCTTCAGCCTTGAAAGCAATACATAGTATTAATTCTAAGACAGAAGATATGGATATTAAAAAAAAGAAAGAAACCGGGGGAAATGAGATTTTGATATTGTGTGCAAAGTATAAATTTTAATTATGAAACATAGAATGTAAAAAGGTCCAGAGAGGGATATGATCAATATATGATTCAGCAATTTGAAAAGGAGGGATGAAACTGCTTCCTTAGAAGAAAAAAACCAAGAGTATCTACTGATTATTTAAGCTAGGGCTTCTCTTTTATCTATATTCTTTCAATAAGTTGGAAATTAGGGAGGCTTCTGAATAAGAAAAGAATTTGAATCTGGCAAAGGATATAAAATCTACTATCTCCATATGAAAGGGGCAAGAGTCAGGGGCAATTGAGTTCAGATTTTTCTACCATTTATTACTTTCATAACTAACAATAAATCTCAAGTTTCCTCAATTGTAAAATTGTAAAATGAGGTAGTTTGACAAGAAGAGGTCTACGGTCTCTTTAAGATCTAAACCTATGATCTACACAAAAAAGAATTAAGCCAACTGACTCCAAAAGACCTGGTAGAAGGGAAATTTAGTCTAGAAGGGCACCCCCTGTAAATATGAATGAAGGACCAGAACTGTTGAGAACTTTGTAAAGTGTATTTTTCTTCTTTTGATTTACCATTGTAATTCTCATGTCTCCCTGAACTGCTTATGTACATGCTGTTTTCAGGAAGCATAGACAGAAAGTCCTCCTAGCTAAGCTAGATGTTGAAGAGATTTGTTTTTAGAAAGGGGTGGTATCAACTGCTAATAAGCTCAATTCTAAAGCTTGCTAAAAAGTGGTATGATCAAAGAGAACAACATGGAATAAGTCAGTGATCCTGTGGTGCCAACAGTCCTTTAAAATACAGATTATTAGTAATTCTATGAGAAGACAATAAAATTTTCCTTACAGTAAAAAAATTGCAAAACAAGATAAAAGTTAAGATACTAATTTACATCCAGTAAAAAAAGCAAAAAACTAAAATTCAATTCAATTCTAGTGGTGCAGTAAGGAAATAGGTATATTAATATACTTCTTAGGAGTAGGGGTGGAGCTGCAGACTGGCTCAAACATGGAAAAGGCAATTTGTGGTTGTTTGTTGATCATCTCAGTCTGTGACCCTATTTGGGATTTTCTTGGCAAAGATCCTGGAATGGCTTGCTATTTCTTTCTCCAGCTAATTTTACAAATGAGGAAAAACTGAAGCAAACAGGTGTCACCCTGCTAATATAATAAGTGTCTGAGGCCAGATTTGAACTCAGGGACATGAGTCTTCTTGATTCCAAGCTGACATTCTATCTACCATGCCACCTAGCTGTCCAGGAAAAGCAGTTAAAGGATTTTAAAAATAATCATACCCCTGGACCCAGCAGTTGAAATGCTAGGATTTCATCTCAAAAACATGATAAAAAGAGAAAAATAGTTAACGTACATAAAAATATTCATCATTGCTCTATTTGATATGTTCCCCCTATACCCAAAAAAGGGAAATAGCCTACCAACAATTAGAGGACAATTGAGCAAACTATGGCAAATATATAAATATATAATTATTACTGGCCATAAAAAATGGAGATATATGAGAAAATATGGAAAAATGTGAATAAGTTCAAATAAAAAAGCAAAGGATATAAAATCTACTATCTCCATATGAAAGGGGCAAGAGTCAGGGGCAATTGAGTTCAGATTTTTCTACCATTTATTACTTTCATAACTAACAATAAATCTCAAGTTTCCTCAATTGTAAAATTGTAAAATGAGGTAGTTTGACAAGAAGAGGTCTACGGTCTCTTTAAGATCTAAACCTATGATCTACACAAAAAAGAATTAAGCCAACTGACTCCAAAAGACCTGGTAGAAGGGAAATTTAGTCTAGAAGGGCACCCCCTGTAAATATGAATGAAGGACCAGAACTGTTGAGAACTTTGTAAAGTGTATTTTTCTTCTTTTGATTTACCATTGTAATTCTCATGTCTCCCTGAACTGCTTATGTACATGCTGTTTTCAGGAAGCATAGACAGAAAGTCCTCCTAGCTAAGCTAGATGTTGAAGAGATTTGTTTTTAGAAAGGGGTGGTATCAACTGCTAATAAGCTCAATTCTAAAGCTTGCTAAAAAGTGGTATGATCAAAGAGAACAACATGGAATAAGTCAGTGATCCTGTGGTGCCAACAGTCCTTTAAAATACAGATTATTAGTAATTCTATGAGAAGACAATAAAATTTTCCTTACAGTAAAAAAATTGCAAAACAAGATAAAAGTTAAGATACTAATTTACATCCAGTAAAAAAAGCAAAAAACTAAAATTCAATTCAATTCTAGTGGTGCAGTAAGGAAATAGGTATATTAATATACTTCTTAGGAGTAGGGGTGGAGCTGCAGACTGGCTCAAACATGGAAAAGGCAATTTGTGGTTGTTTGTTGATCATCTCAGTCTGTGACCCTATTTGGGATTTTCTTGGCAAAGATCCTGGAATGGCTTGCTATTTCTTTCTCCAGCTAATTTTACAAATGAGGAAAAACTGAAGCAAACAGGTGTCACCCTGCTAATATAATAAGTGTCTGAGGCCAGATTTGAACTCAGGGACATGAGTCTTCTTGATTCCAAGCTGACATTCTATCTACCATGCCACCTAGCTGTCCAGGAAAAGCAGTTAAAGGATTTTAAAAATAATCATACCCCTGGACCCAGCAGTTGAAATGCTAGGATTTCATCTCAAAAACATGATAAAAAGAGAAAAATAGTTAACGTACATAAAAATATTCATCATTGCTCTATTTGATATGTTCCCCCTATACCCAAAAAAGGGAAATAGCCTACCAACAATTAGAGGACAATTGAGCAAACTATGGCAAATATATAAATATATAATTATTACTGGCCATAAAAAATGGAGATATATGAGAAAATATGGAAAAATGTGAATAAGTTCAAATAAAAACCAGCAGAATTATAATTATGTGTGTGTCTGTGTGTGTGTGTGTGTGTGTGTGTGAGAGAGAGAAAGAGAGAGAGACAGACAGACAGACAGACAGAGAGAGACAGAGAGAACTATATAGCAAAAAAGGTAAAGCACCAAAACACAATTAGCAGAACTTCAGAAAGAACTGCAAGAGGTCACAGAACAAAAGCATTTTTTAAAAACCCTACCTTGCATCTTGGGACCAACACTGTGTATTGGTTCCAAAGCAGAAGAGCGATAAGGACTAGACAACGGGGGTTAAGTGACTGGCCCAGGGTCACACAGCTAGGAAGTGTCTGAGGCCAAATTTGAACACAGGACCTTCTGTTTAGGCCTGGCTCTCAATCCACTGAGCCACCCAGAAGCCCCAACAAAATCCAGTCTCATGTTAATTTGCTTGCATTAAATGTGAAAGGTTGGATATAAAGTTTTACTTCTTATTTTGACTATCTGAATTTTTTGTTGACAGTAAGTTTATAATGAAAATTTTGAACAAATATTACTTGCAGGAGAAAAATACTTGGCATATCACCTTGTGAATTGACAAGCTTTTAAGGTGAAAAGTAATCTAACCAGTGATGGAATTGGCTATTTTATTGCTGCTTTAAATAAGTATTTGGACTAATAACAGTAACAGGTGATACAACATATAGAACTTAATCTTTGATTTCAGTGGTGATGATCTCTACATACACTAAAGTATCCGGTATCCAATATAAGCAAACAAAAGATCTCAAGTATAGATATATGAGAAATGGAAATTTTACTTTAAAGGTTCATTTTATCAAGACTTACTTTGTGAGTTGAGCTAGTTCAAATTCCAATGATCTCTTTGCTTCCAACAACATGTTGATCTCTTGTTTCATTTGCTTTTCTAATCCTTTCAGATTGTCCTTCTCAAAAGCCTGAGTTTTTAATTCATTCTGTATCAGTAACCGCTTATTTGATTCTTGCTCCAGCTGCAGTGTTAAATTCTTAACCTATGAATGAAAAAGTTATGGAACATAAATATTTCTGCAATTGGCCTAGTGTTTACCTGAAAGAACATTTAATAATATTTAATGTCCATTATGGTTCCCTAACTTGCACTAAGCAACTTCCTTAAGAACTCTTAAATGACCCAATTAAAAATAATTTTCAATGATCCAGATTAACTTTTAAATCTAGCTATTAATAGAAAGAACATTGGATTTGGAGTAATAAACACATTAAAAAAATTCAACTTCTGCAACCTCTATGTGTTTGGGAATATATTCTAGAATTCTGATAGGAAATGAAATCAAGTTTACAGTTTTGAGTCTTGTAAGGACGTTTTATTAGTTTAGAGATAAGAAGTAAAGTGGCTGGCTGGAGAAAAGAACTGGAGTTTGAAGAGGAGCAAAACCTGGGAGTTTATTTGGGTGGATTTACAATCCCTTAGTATTAGAAATCCTTTATTTATCCTTATATATTTCAGTAAACATTTTATTTTTATAATGAGTCTCTTGTCCCTGTGCCTGGCCCTTTGGGGAAGTTCACATTTGTGCTTCACTTAATAGTTCTCTTAGCACAATGGAATGGAACCTGGGCTTGTTATTAAAAATAAAAACAGTACTATCAAAATGCTTCATATAGGGGGCAGCTGGGTGGCTCAGTGGATTGAGAGTCAGGCCTAGAGACAGGAGGTCCTGGGTTCAAATCTGGCCTCAGATACTTCCCAGCTGTGTGACCCTGGGCAAGTCACTTGACCCCCATTGCCTAGCCCTGACCACTCTTCTGCCTTGGAGCCAATAAAGACAGAAGGTAAGGGTTTAAAAAAAAAGCTTCATATAGATGATCTCACTTAAGTTTCATAACTCTGTGATGCAGGTACTATAGGTATTTTTTATTCCCATTTTACAGATGTTTTTACAAGAAAAAACTGAGGTTCAAAGGGATAAAAATCACCACCCATATTCGCACAAGTTTTGGAGGCAGAATTTGAACACCGGTCTTCCTAAGATCAAGTCCAGTAACTACTATACCACTTTGTTTTGCAAGTCTAGATGCACCCCCAAGTTAGAGGGGGCAAAGGGCTTTCCTGATGTAGTATAGAGCAAAAAGCTCCTTTTCAACTTGAAGTCAAAGCACCACCCAATCTCACCATGGAACAAAATTGTAATATCAAGCTAAATGAATCATTAATGGGAAAAGCAGAGGATGTAGTCAAAGAAGTTTTCTAATGGGAAGATGGGTAGCAAAATCTTGAACCTTCTCTTTTAACTCATTCTATACCTTAATGGAGTCATGAAAACAACATAATCCTTTGTTTACCAACAGCAAAAGTTGCACAACCTTATTTACTCTATATAAGCTCTGCTATCTATGTAGAAAAACACCAAGTCTGTCTCATAGCAGATTAGCCTGGGGCAAGGATATTCCAAGTGATGTGTTCTCACATATCAAAGTGATCAAATAAATGGTCTAGGAACATTTTTAGACAGTTTAAGTCTAAAGTTGACAGATGTGTTGATCAAAGAAAATAATGTTTACAAAATTACAGATATTTAAGGAGACCTACAAGCCTGTTAGAGCAAAAACTATTTTTCCAATAGAATTCAAAGTCCTCTCATTTTGAATAACTAAGTTTCCAAATCATGTATCAATATATGTAGTAAGTTTTTAAATTTGTGAGAAACACATCTGACACAAAGGGAGGCTAGTTACTCTTTATCTTCCTATTCACCTTGGGTTTCAATTCCCTATAAATCCTTTTGGGGCCTGACCTTTTATATTATCTTTAGCTTTCCTCGCCAGTTACTTCAAGAAGGATTGTCTCTTGAGAGTTTCAATCCAGGACATCCTAAATGTCCCTCTCTATGAACCATCTGAAACCTACTTTCTCCAAAGCTAGTGTCTTGTCAAATTTTTCTCAGTTTTCCTCTCTTCTATCCCAAATTCGAAGATACACTGGCCACTTCCCCTGTCCCATATACTCACCTAGTTTTTCTTTGTGGATGAGAAGTCAGGTACAAAAGAAAAGTTCATCTAATTTCTTCTTATACCTTTTAAGGGGTGAAAATTAACTCACTATTCTTATCACTTAAGGAAGGAAATTATCTGTTCTGCTTTTGGCAGAAAGATCCAGTTGTCCATATATTAAGAGTCATCACTGTGTATAAGCCAGTCTTATGATTTCTTTTCTGAATACATATATTTTCTCTTTCTGTTCAGTTGTCTGTAGTATAAGTCAATGAAAATACTGTTTCTGGTTTTGCCTCCATTTATTTTGAGCCAAATACTTTATATTAAGGTGTTCTCTAAACTTGTCTCTGTTTTGTTCCTAAATTTATTCACACCTAGTCTTTTCATTATTCAACTCCTTTTAAATAAAGTATGTCCTTTGAGACCTCTTATTTCAATTATGGGTCTTTCATCACTCAAAGAATCAAGTTAAACTTTCTTCCTCAGAGTCAGCAGTTCAATATGCTTATGTCTTTCAAACATAGATATCATAAGTCATGAATTTATTGTTGGTTTTACTTATAAACTTTTCTCTTACATATTTTTAGGTATTTTAATTATTATTCTTACTCTATTACAGCATCTAGGCTTGTGGATATATATGAGCAGTTTTCCCCCTTCCTTTTATTTTAACACTGTTTTGATGAGATTTAAGATTCTAGGCAAATATAGTTTTATTATCCTTTGTTAGAGATATTCTATACCCAAACAAGAGTCCTTTCACACTTTTTTAAAAGTTAAAAATCTGAATCCCATTCTCAGAAAACCATTTTCTAAACTAGCCTTCCTCTTTTGAAATCCTTTATTTTGAGAAGCAGCAGTGAGGAAACTATCATTCTAGTCTTCAGTTCCTTTCTTAAGATCTGATAATTTTTAGTAATGTGTTCTAGATTTCTTCTAAGAGTATCAGTCATGTCCATGTCAATTTTCTTTAAGAACAGTGATCATATGAATTGAAAATATGTGAATGGTCATATCCTGAAAACATGCCTGTGCAAGACCTGAGGATTCATTTTCTAATAAATGGGATTGAAATAGGGTAAGAGTTGGAAGCAGAGAATATAATTACTGTAGAAAGTTATTTCCAGTTAACAGACTGGGTGATAGGTGATGAGAACTTAAACTAGGATGGTAGCTCTGTGAGTGGAGAAAAAAAGAGATGTATATCAGATGCTGTTATTAAAAAAGAATATACAGGATTTGGTGAATGAATGAATGAATAAGTTAGGGTGAGAAATGGAGGATGACACTGGGTGAACAGAAGGAAGATAATGCCCTCAACAGTAAGAGGGAAGTTTAAGAATAAGGCTTCCTTGTGGGGAGAGGGAAGTACAAAGGAAAATAAAGAATTCTGCTTTAGACATGTGAAGTGTGAAATCAGCTGGGAAGTAGGTGCTACTGCTGCTTTTTTTTTTTAACCCCTACCTTCCACCTTAGAATCAATATGGACTGTCCTTATGTTTGTTGTCGCAGCACTTAGAACAGTCCTTGAAACATAGCAAATACTTAGTAAATCCTTTTTCTTTCTTTCATTCTTTCATTCATTCTTTCATTCATTCATTCATTCTTTCATCATTTATAAACAAAGATTAATGTCAAGCTGTCTTCTTAATACACACTATCAATACAGCTGTTTCTCTTTCTCATTAAGAACACAAAGACAAGGGTGTCCCTTTTAACCTTACTTCATCCTCTATCCTTTCTTTGTGTTCAGCCAAATGCTCCAGTTTCTGCTGTGACTGTTTCAAGTCGACATCTAGCATGGAACATTGCTTTTCAATGTGAACAACTCTATTTTCAGCTTTCTCTCGTGCTGCTCTCTCTTCCTTCAGTTTCTTTTCCATTTCTACAAAATGACAAAATTAGTTCTTAACATTCACTTTTAATTGTTAACTTTAAATTCCCAGATGTCTACCATCTTCCCTCCCTCCTCACACTAGAAAAGGCATCATATAACAAAAAGATATATGTATATAGAAAACTATGTCTTGCTTATTTCTATTTATTAATTATTTTTCTGGAGGTGAATATACACAAATCATTCTTCAAACAATAAACACCTCCTTCTCTTCAAGGCCAAGTGAAAAAGGTATAATGCACCAGTTTGGGCCCCACAGGAAAGTATGTTCCTTCCTTTTTTGGAAGAGCACAGGTTTGGAATTTTTTCATTAACTGTCAGAATCAATTAATGTATTAGTTAATTTGATGAACTGATTTTTTTCTCTTTTTTTCTTTGTTAGAAGGTATGGCTGGATAGGAGATAGGCAAGGAATATGTAATTGAAAAACAAAACACTAAAAATAAATAAGTTTTAAAAGTGTTGAATTTTCTTTTGAGTATTAAACTATTGATATGTGTTCAGAGTATGATTTGTCAAAATACAAAGCTAACAAACATTATTTAAAACTATTGGCTTTCTACTAATTTTATAGGGAAATATAAAAAATAATACTTACCATACATTGCAACTGATTTTGCCTCTTCAATAGACTGATGCTTATCTGTTAAACGGGCTTTAGTTACCTTATGCTCATTTACTTCTTGTTCTAACCTTTGTTGTAATGATTTTAGCTTATAGTTTAAATCTATTTCCAAATTATTCTTTTCCTGCAACATAGGAATAAGAGCTATGTAGTTATAAAAATTACCGTAATTCTGATAGCATATTTTTCCTTCCTAAAAACAGTTCCCAATTCTCTAATAATATCAATGACAAAAATTTAAACAAATGTTTTCCCCTGAGTAAACACTCCCCCACCCCACCCCCTTGAAAAAGTCATCTAGGGATATAGAAATGTTCCTTCGAAAAGCTTATAGAATATCAAAGAGATTCACAGTTGGAAAAAATTAACATTACAGTTCTTTATTTCTAATTTGTTGGTTCCTTATTTATGGATCATAGTTTAGTATGTGTTGGCAGAAGAGAAGTACTATCAATGGAAGACTTGCTATTCTTCTTAGGACAGGCAAATAATTTATATCTATTGAGATATATCTGGTCTCAGTCTAACCTAATCCTAATTTCCAGTGCCTCTGACTCTAGCTACATCTTCTCTTCCTTCTTGCTTCTACAATTTGGCAGACTCAAACTTGAGGTTCTAATGAATCCACAATCCTGGTAGGGGTGAGGAGAAGGGGGAAGAAATGTCACAGGGATAACACCATTACACTGAGATAGCTATGCAGTAGCAAGTTATTCTTTTTGCTGGTTAACCAGGAAACAATAAAAAATATGAAATGTGAAAGATAAGGAAATACTAAATATTTTTAATTACTATGCATTTTTATTTCTGCTCCTCTCCTTGCCTCTCTCATACACAGACATCTCTTCACATATAATTCATTACTTGAAGCACTTTTCCTCCTTTCCACTCAAGTTTTAAAAGCCTGACAATTAAATATCTCCAAAAGATGCAAAAATATTATACATTTAAAATAAAGAATACATTATTTAATTCTTCCCTTTTTCATATTTAAATATTTACATTTTAGGAAGCTATTTTCTTAAAATAGCAATATCAAAAATATATCCTTAACCTACTAATAACATTTCAAAAAACAGTTGGGATACTTTCTTCCATACCTTTTCTGAATGATTAAGCATGTCCTGAGCCTCTTTTCTTTCCCCCTCCACTCTTTCAAGGTTATGTTTGAGGTATTTCACTTCTTCCTGCAAAGATGTAATTCGAGCTAACAAAAAAAAAAGGGACAAACCATCAATACCCTTGATAGCATAAATTCAGTTTCATTTGTATCTCATCCAGATTAATTTAAAGTAGAAAATATTCCTAATCGGGTTAAATTTATTATGTGAATTCATGCAGACAAATGCAGGTGCTATGAACATAAAACAAACAAAAAAACAACCAAAATTACTACAACAGTATATCACAATATCATGTGATGTGGAAGAAAACATGTAAATGAGGTTTGACACAAAAAAACTAACCAGGTTTTTAAATTTTATTTTAATAGAAAATACTAATCTTTAATTTTTATTCTCAATAAATTGATATTTAATACATGTGATAAATCCAAGGAATTACTTTTAATCACTATCAGAATGAACCTTAGTAAAAACATTTTCCTTTCATACTATTTTAAAAAGAAGCAGGTTTTCCTCCTTTGAAAAGATTATAATTGTCAATATATCAATGTAATGAAATTCCATTTTTTTAGCTAGATATGTTAAACATAAGGAATAAAAATAGTTCAGCAACATAATTTGAACTTACCTTAAATAGGCAATGGTGACAATGACAACTCTTATTTTCTTAGAAACTTGGCTAATTAGAATGTGCCTTTAATTACCCAGGCACCTGATTTCTATTAGGTTTCTTATCTAAGAAGATTAACAATATGATACAGAAGGAATCCTACCTAAATAAATAGCCCAATATTATCATACCATTATTATTTTCATATTCTCTACTGTAACACGTCTGGATATTTTCTGGATCAGCTCTCGGTAGCATACAGGAAGAGATGAAAGATATCCAGTTGTGAACAAACTATAAAAGCACTTCAGAAGAATAAAGCATTTCATTGCTAAATTCCTGCCCTCATCATCTTTTTCTGAACTTGAAAGAGGGTTAAGAGGCCTCAGGACCTAAGTTCAAATCCCTACACTGCACCTTGTTACCATAAAGCCATGGGCAGGTTAACTTACTGCTCTATGGCATCACTTTCCTCATCTATAAAATGGGGGTTGGAGGGATTTGAAGGTGAGGCTGGATAGAGTGTATGACTGTTTCTCTCCAGGTCTCAATCTGCAGTCATATGACTTTCATTTTTATATAAAGTCATTCCAGCTCCTACCATGCCTCTACTCCCAGTTAGCCTTTCCTTAAGAAAACAATATGTGGCCAATCAACATAGCAATCACATCTGACAGTACATGCATCATTCTATACCCATAATTCCTCACCTCTACAATCAAAAGAAAGCAAATCACTCCCTCATCTTTTCTCTGATCAAAATTGGTCCTCATAGTTATACAGAATTTTACTTTATTGCATTGTTCTTTTTATTTAGGATTGTAAGCCCTCCATATACTGTTTCCTTGGTTCTTCATCAGTTTTCAGTCTTTCCATGTTTCTCTGAATTCCTTTTTTAGTTTTCCTATCTTGTCTGTTCATTCATACACTACAATTTGTTTGATCATTTTTGAGCATTCACTTTGTTTCTAGTACCATAAACAGTGCCAGGAATTACTTTGAAAACTGCCAAATTTCCCCTTGTTTTAGACAAGTTAACCTATGAAGACATCAGTCATATTATGGCATATCTATTCAAACAAACAGATTTCTCTCATTGTTTTTCTGAATCTACTAGTCTGAGCATACTAACAGGTTATAGGTGCAAATCCCACAAAATAAAGTCACATTTTTAAAAGGCTTTATGGAATGAAGTGCTTTATATAAATTAATCAATTAGCAAGTAACTATTAAGCATCTACAATATGTCAGACATTATGTAAGACCCTGGGGACACAAAGAAAAGTAGCAGTTCTTGCCTCTGAGGAATTTACAATCTAGTAGGGAATGACAACATTTATATGAATGAGCACATATACAAAAGGGATACAAGATAATTTGGGAGGAGGAAGAGGCAGGTGTGTAGAATGTACATTGTAGGAATGGAGGACATCTGGCACAAAGAGGGGAGAAGATGGAGAGCTATATTACTGTCACTTCCTTTTTCTATCCCCTAACAAGTATTTGTCTTTTTTCTTTCTAGATTTCACATTTTTGTAGTAAAAATAATAGATGTACCCCTTTTCATGAAATGACTTTGGATATACTTAAGAGGGATATATAGTCAATCAATAAGCAGTTTTTTTAATTAGAGAATCTTGTGATGAATTTCAAAATGAAGTTATTATTGAAACTACTATTTTAAAAGTTATAAACCAGAAATAAAATGATAAAAGAATGCTATAGTCACCTATCTTAAGGATATCCCATAAGTAACTATTAAGGCCTATATAATAAAGTCTTCTAGGAAACTTCTGGGAAAATAAATATTAATGTCATGAATGACTTGTTTTATTTTCTGTAGTTGACACCAAGAGTTTAATTTGTGTCTCTAATTTAATAATTCTGAAATGCTTCCTACCACATTTACCTATAACATATGTTCATATTGTTATGGTTTATATTATGGTTTATAAAGTAATTTTCTTAAATCTCTCTGCAAGTAGATAGTTTTTCATTTTATAGGGAAAAAAAGTGATACTCTGAAAGGGTTAAGCTCTTTATTACTAGTTGAGTGTTAGAACTGGGTCTAGCATTCAGGTTTTACTGATTTTGAAAGTAGTTCTCTTTGTACCACACTACTGCTTAATACAGACCAAACAATACAGTCCATAAGAGAGAGATCATATCTAAAGGGACTGATTCATTATAAAAATCAAGAAATACCCACTAGAACTCTTTGTTATCTAAATAAAATAACAAACAAACCCAGTCTCCAGTGTATCAAATAGATGGTGAAGAAACCCCTTGCTTTGAAGCATAGTTAACACTTCTCATTGGTTTCCAGGGAACACAAAATGTAAGCACCAGATGATTATTGTAAAAATTTAAAGGTATGAAGCATCATCTCTTTTAAAATTTAGACTTTTTTAAAATTAAAAGGTAGTTTATTTCTTCAGCCTGCTTTCACTAGCTAATAAATAATAATACCGTCTACAGAGAATGTTAATCCTACCATGGAACCACAGTTTAGTACCAAACAACTTTCAAATCCTATTTACTATGCTTCTTTATCAGACCTAAGGTTCAAACATTTCTTTTCCCCTGTGTTTTGTTTCAATGTTGCCATATATGTCAATTCTGTCATGTTGCAATTGACTTAAAAGAATAGAGAAATAGTCATAAGTCTAAGGCAGATGGTGTTTCACTTCTATTCCTAAACTGTACTTCTAGGCTTTATTACACCTCCATCCTTCTAGACTCACCTAGAAATTCATTAATATCTTTAGCACAACCTCTTACAAATATTAAGTCTTGTGTAAAATGGCTATACTTCAACATCCAGGTTCTTATTCCTGTAAATATAGGACATAAAACTTTTATTCTCTGAGTGGGTAACAATCCTTGATGATATACTACAGTTCCTAATTCTGAAGATTAAAATTAACTCTCCCCTGATTGTGAAGATTAAAATTGTAACCACTGCCTATTTTTAGAACACCCTAAAGTTGAGTGGGAAGATCTGCCCATTTTTTAAAACTAATCACTGAAAGTGTAAACATCCCACTTAATCATTAAGTGGGAGGTCTGTGATGTGCAATAGTGGATGACAAATAAGAATTGACTGTCTCCTGGGCAGTCCTAAGCAAGGTTTTAGACTATGATTTGTCCACGTGAAAAGTGGAGGAAGACACAGGAAGTGACACAAAAGAAACACCTTTAAAAGGAGCAGTCACTTCCTGTGAGAGATACTTCTTCATTCTTTGGAGTGGAGGCTAAAGGAGAAATCTGTTGACTGGACCTGAGACCCTGTTCCTGATGAGAGTTGATTCCTTTCCTGGATATTTTCTGAAGCAACTAGCCTCAGGAGAGACTAACCTCTTGAGAGAGTTTCTGTCTAGGTCCTTGGCTTTGCCCAGGCCAACTAAGAACCAACTCTTCCTGCCTGGATTGGGCTAGGGGCCAGAAGTAAATTACTTGCTGCTTAGGCTAGATATCTTACCCTATCCTCTCTCTAATTTTTCTTACTTCACTCTTTCCACATTTTGTAAATAAGTCTCTTTGGAATTAATATAAATTCCTGACGACCACATTCTTAAATAATCCACTCCAACCCTTTTAAACAACCCTTTTCCCCCTTTACATAATAATCTCATTTAGTACGTTTTATGAAATTCTAAAGAAATCAGATGATTTCTACAGTTTCCTCATCTGCAAAGCTAGATGTTTTACCATTTGTCTACCTTCAGTGTTTTGCTTACTCTGATCAGATAAAGTGAAATAAAAAAGTTAAAGATATTTTAATAAGGGCTGGTAGCATTATAGCAGCAACTTGAGAACTGGGCTTGGAGTCAGAAAAACCTAGATTGAAATGCTTTACATTCACTAGCTGTGACCCCAGGAATACATTACTCATTGTGCTTCAGGTATATCTCTTTAAAATTTATCTTATAAGAATTACAATCTGCACTGGTAAAAGGAGTTACTGGTAAAAGGAATTACTCTAAGCTAAAAAAAGATCAAAGACTCTCCTTATTTAAGAAATTTAAGCCAAGTGCAAGCAATCATTACTCTAAAAGAAATAGGAACTATTCTAATTTCTGATTTCACTTAAGTGCTTGGATCCATACTTTTATTGAATACTTTATTTACCTTGGAGATCTCCAATCATCTCAGATCCATGACTTCGGTCTCTTCGTTCAGCTTCTAATGCAGCCTGTAGCTGGTAATAATCCTGGTCCACTTGTGATTTGGTTGTTTCTAAAATTCTGTTTCGCTCCTGCAATTCTCTGTTCAGGGACTCTAACTGACTTACTGATTTACTCAATTCTGTGTGGCTCTTCCTTAATCTTACTGCTGTGTCTGATTCCGTCCTCAGTAAGTCATTGGCGTCTTCTAGCTATTAAAGAGAGACAAAAGGGTATTTAGGGTAAAGTATGATCAAAACTACAGAATTATAAAACTACATTACTAAAATTAAAAATTGATCTATAAAAAAAGACGCCTTACTTGCTTCTGTAACTGTGCCATTTTCTCATTTGTAAGCTGAGAATTCTGACTAATTTTCTTCAAGTCATCCAATTGATCTTTTAATGTAGAAACTAGAAAAAATGAAGATTATATTTTAAAATTTCTCAGAAATATAATGATTAACTCTTTTTAAAAGTGGGAAATAATATGAGGCAAGAAATTCATTCACGTTATTCCTCTTATTTCATGTCCTTAGGCCAAAGGATCTTGATTTCACAGAATAAGCCTAAAAAGTGATTCCTAATTATGCTGCTACCAGCATACATTTTATCACCTTTAAACTTTTAACCATCTATAATAATCCTCATAAATTCTTAGTTGTCTCAAAAATTTTAAATTAGAACCACTTTTGGTAACCAATAAGCATTTGCTAAGTGCTTATAATGTGCTAAAGCACTCCTTGTTTAAAAAGAAGAATTCTACATAAACTTAAATGATATTGGATATCTTTTGAATTACTTTAAGGTTCTTATTACCTTATTACCATAATGAACATTTTCACCAAAAAAAGTCTCATGACATGGATTTTTAGTCACAGTGTATTCCAAAACTGCAACTTACCCTCATTTTCAATATTTCTTCTCTTCTCATTCTCCTGTTCTATTTTTCTTTGGTACTCATTAACTCTGTGCTGAAGCAACATTTTCTCCTTCTCAATTTGAGACACCGTGGATTCTAAATTTTTTCTTTGATTTCCCTGAAACAAGAAATATTGGTAGATTTATTACCTTGTCATTCTTATTTTTCAAAATTTTTATGAACTCAACATTAAAAAAAAAGAAGTCTGCTGAGAAACTATAAGATACTAAGAAGCCAAAGAGTGAGGTTATTTTATATTTTAAATATGAGAAAGAACTTTAGGGTAACAAACACTCTTTAATATTGAGCTGCCTGCCTGCCTGATGATGCAATGAGAAGAATCTCACAATTACAAGCAAAACCTCCTATAGTAGTAATGGGAGAAAACAATTATTTTTGCATTTTCTTCCTGATTTTAGGAGAAAGTAAAAATATATGTCATGGTTATTACTTTTACTGACCTTACAAGGCCTATAATGTTAATATAAAACATGAAATATCTATTATCTTTTTCTCCCCACAAAATTGTTTAGAATATTGTATCTAAAAGGATAATTTTATTCTGGAATTTTATTCCAGAAGCAGAATGGAGTTTCAGTTCTGTCTTTCAGCCCAAACTATAGCCTGCAGAGAAATAACCTGAGCAGGAATCCCAGGCCAAAGGGAAGCTTGCATTGTTGTCACTGAACAAGCACAGCTTCCCAGATGGATGCCTGACAGAAGTTGAACCTAGTAGAAGTCAGCTATCATTCAGTCACAACACAGGTCAGGAACTTGGCAGAGCTCAGAACAAGGGGGCAGCAACTGAACTTTGCCCTAGTTCAGAACACTTATGGAACCCTGACAGTTTACAGGGCTGTGGCAAAAACTGTCCTTGAGTGTCTAGAATAACATAATACATAATACCCCAAGAAAGTAGTAGCAAGATCATAGAAGTGCACAGAGTTTGGACCTAATCAAGTCCAAGGTCAGGAAGCAGGCTAGAAGAATGACAATGAACTATTACAGTGATGGGGATACTTAAGATACAAATCCAGAAGAAGAGAAATACTCGAAAACATCTCCAAGCAAAGCTTAAAACAACAATAAAACCACACAAATTTGGGGTACAAGTTCAATGATAATTCCTAGAAGAGATGAAGAATTAAAAAAAAAATATTTTAAAAATAAAAATAGCACCATTTAAAATGTTTTTAATCAATTAAATGAGAGCATAACATGAAAAAATTAGAAAATAAATGACAAGCATAGAAGAAAAAGTTATGAAGGGAATGAAAAACTTTTAACAAGAACTATAGAATCTTGTGCTCAATTAACAAATTCCCTAAAAATTATTATTGTTGTTCATTGATTTCAGTCATGCCCAAGTCTTTGTGATCCCGTTTTGGAGTTTTCTTAGCAAAGATACTGGAGTAGTTTGCATTTCCTTCTCCAGTTAATTTTACAGATGATGAATTGAGGCAAACAGAGTTAAGTTGAAAGTCACAGATCTAGTGAATGTCGGGCCAGCTTTTAATTCAAGAAGGTGAATCTTCCTGACTTCAGGTTCAGTGTTCTTTCCACTGTCCCTATCCTATTCTACTATCTGCCTCAGAAAATTAGAATGGATCAAACAGAAGCCAGTGACTTCAGAAGGTGACAATTCGGGAAGGTGACAATTTGGGAAGGTGACAAGAACTATTAAAACAATGTCAAAAGCCTGAAAAAATAAAATCTAAGGTATCTTATATATATAAACACAAGACCTAGAAAACAGATCAAAGAAAAAAATTAATTCATGGACTACCTTAACACTATGATAAAAAAAAAAAAAGAACCCAAACATGACATTTCATGAGATCTCAATGAAAACTCTTTATTTTATTTAATAGATCAATTTGGAGCATTTTTCCAGGACTGCAAAAATCATGTCCTTTCCCTCCCCTTCCCCCAACTCCCTTTCATATCTGACATACAATTCCACTGGGTTTTACATGTGTCTTTGCTCAAGATCTATTTCCATATTATTGATATTTGCACTAGGGTGATCATTTAGGATTTATAACCCCAATCATATCTCCATTGACACATGTAATCAAGCAGTTGTTTTTATTATGTGTTTCTACTCCCACAGATTTTCCTCTGAATGTGGATAGTATTCTTTCTAATAAGTCCCTCAGAATTGTCCTGGGTCACTGCATTTGAATGAGAAGTCTTAAGAACATTACTGTCAGAATCTAGAGCTTCTAGGTCAAAGGAACAAACACCATGAGTATCCATAAAAAAAGAAATTCAAGCAACAAGGAGTCACTGTCTATGCATATTTTAACAACCACCTCTCTGAAAATGTGAAAAGCTTGGAAAACAATTTTCCAGAAGGCAAATGATATAGACATATAGCCAAGAATATAACTTATACAGCAAAACTGAGCATAATCCTAGTGGGAAAAAAACGGAACCTTTAATTAGAGAATCTGCAAGCATTCCTGACAAAAAGACCAGAGAGAGATGTGAAGAAACTCTGAGAAGGTAGAGGGAGCAGCTAACACTTGAACTGCATTCTCCTCTAACCTGGACAGGGAAGAAAACACTGCCCTACCCCCAGAGTTGGGTAAAGAATTACATTTACCCAATAAAGAAATGGAATGGAGCTGGCCCGACATTCACTAAAGGGAGAGATTAGTTCTAAGAAAAAAAGCAAAGGAGAGGTATGAAAATACATATACCTTATTTTTTTTTTTTGCAATAGCAAAAAAATGGGAACCTGGGAGGATGCTTAAAAATTGGGGCATGGATAAACAAGTTATAATATAATATAATATATAAATGTGATGGAATATTTGTGTTGCTAGAAATGAAAAAGGGGAAGGTTTTAGAGAAATTTTTACAGAGAGACTTTTACAACAAGAATGAAGTAAACAGAGAACCAGAAGAACAATTTATACAGTTACAATAACAAGGCAAAGACATACAACTATGAAAGAATTAGCAACTCTGATCATTGTAATAACTGACCACAGTTACAGAGAACTAATGCTGAAACTTGTTACCCTTTCCTCTGGATAGAGAAGTGAAGGACTCAGAATGTAGAATGAGACATATTTTTGAACATGTCCTGAGCAGAAATTTGTTTTGTTTGATTATACATATTTATAACAAAGATATTGGTTTTCTTTTGTTCTGATTCCAGGGAGGGTGAAAGGGGTCAGGATGGAAAGGAAAGAAGTCTGATTTTTGTTGACTTAAAAAAAAATACTTTGAATGAAATATAAAATAAAATATAAAATAAAATAAAAAATAATGTTAAATTTTGAAAGAACTGAGTTGTTAGATACTTTCTTATTGTCTTGTGTAATTGTCAATAAACAAGTGTTTCACCAAAAAAAGGGACTATCCCATACAAAGGAGTTATCTGTAATATCCCATTATATAGCAGTTATACTTGACTGAGTAACAGATATTACAGAGTTAAAATGGGTGGGAGATAAGAGTATCAATTCATTTTTCCTAATCTGTACAGTAATCTGCAACTTCTGAAAATAGCTTTCTAACATCAAATGCTCATCAGTGACTCAGTCAGATGAAGTGACTCCTATATCATGCTTTTTGTACATCCTGAATTCTAAAGATTAGAAGCATAAAAGTACTACCAAGAAAATTCTTAAGATACTAAATTACTTTTCCCCAAAGTGCCTATTTTGAACGTTGGACCTTCCATCTCTAGACCTGGCTCTCAATCCACTGAGTTAACTAGCTGTACCCATTTGATTTTTAATAAGCTTCACAAACAAAACCACTCTTCTCTCCATCAAAGCCCACTATCTCAGAATTTCCACCTGTTTTTATTCTTTAACTTTTGTTGTTTTTAAGAGTGAAAATATTTTATAATTTATTTTGTTCTTGTAAAGATTTTTGGAAGCACACGCAACTTTGTGCTATTAAAAGGCAAGAAGTAGGCCCTATGTTACCATCTTTTTGCAATAGCATTTGAATAGTTATCCAGATTCTTTCCTACTACAATTTCTGTGTGTATGTGTGTGTGTAGTAAGGTTTATTCCCTCTGTTCTGAATAATCAGGAAAAGCTCTTTGATTCTAATCTCTACCAGAAAAAAAAAATAGATGTTATTGGCAGGGTTAACCCCATTCCCTTCAGGCATAATAAAAGATAGGAAAATATCCTCTAAATTATGAAACAAAAAAACCCCAACAAAAATCAGCTTACAATGGAAAGATGACATTGAAACCTTTTTTTTCTCATATGAAAAAAATTATAATTTAGCCTTTAGAGTTCAAAATGTATTTGTATTTGATAGTTATACTATAGGAAATACAAATCTGATACTTAAGATAATTTTATGTAAGAATTTTCATTTATATCATAAACACATTTTAACACTCAGATTTCCGTGGGAGAAAAAAAAAAGCTAAAAATGGGGAAAAACAGCACAGTGTAGTCAATAGAGGGGCCTAACCTGGAGTAAAGAAGATTTCACTGAAGCACCTTGGATCAAAATCAGCTGCTCAGGCATTATTAGATATGTGACCCTGGAGCAAGTGGGGGAAACTCTTAGTGCCTCCTAAGGTAATTCTAAGACTTTAACCAGAGAGCAGTTATTCATCCAATGGAAGATGCGAATTTCCTCACAGAGAGCTACTAATTATCAAATAACAGATCTAGACTTTGACATTCCCTCTTCTCTCTCCATAACTATCCACGCTGGAGTAAGGTAATGAAGGTCTTAACTATTTTGGTGATAGGTTTTGAATGGAAGGAAGAGGAAAGAGAGAGATGTTGTAGAGGTAGCATGAATACAGTTGTTAAATATTTAATATGCAGAGTGAGCAAGAGTGAGGATGAATGTCTGGCATTTTAAACCTAGGTGAAAAGAAAAATGGTGGTTTAAGATAATATTAATTTAGAGAAGTAAGTCTGGGTATGTCTAACATATCTATGGCACATTCAATTCAAAATGTTCATTAGGCAAACAGATATGTAGGAGCAAAATTGTATAGCACAGGAATTAGTAGTGGGAATGAAGCCAAAATAGATGAGGAGGTATTTTTCAATGGAGGCAAGTAGACAGAAGAAGGCCCTATGCAAAGCCACTATGGGCACGTAGGTGGTGTAGTGGATAGAGTACTTGCCTGAAATTGGTTAAACCTGAGTTCAAATCTAGCCTCATACAGCAGCTGTGTGGCCTTGGGCAAGTCACTTCAATCTTGTTGGCCTTGATTTTCTCATTTGTAAAATGAGCTAGAAAAGGAATGGCAAACCATTCTAGTATCTTTGCCAAGAAAAACCCCAAATGGGGTCATGAAAATTTAGACATGACTCAACATGTAAATCCAGTTTCTTTTTGTGTTTCTTAGAGGCAGTCTTATAAATGTCCTATAAATGACTCCTATCATGAATAGCAATCATTAGTACTTTTTCCTACAATCCAATCAGGCTAGTTGCATGTCCATGGTGAACCTAAAGAATCATAAAACAAAAGTATTCTCATATGAGAAAACTTAAGCTCATATAAGTACCACTCATCAATTTAATGGTACTTTTTATTTTACCCTACTCCACTTGCTGTATTTCCCAAGTTCAGGTTCAAACTCTGCCCCTTCCATTCCTATATATACTTTTTACCACTATTACCACCTACTATAGAGAGTCTGCAGGAAAAGGTGGATTTTAAGCCTCAGATTCAAACTGGTTTAAAATACCATCTCAAATACCTGGTGTTTCTGACATTATGGCAAATCATATAATCACCAAACCTCAGTTTTCTCATTTATAGTGTGATGAACCCTTGTACTATATAAGTTAAAGCTATTTATAGTAAAGTGCTCTAGAAACAAGTAATTCATATTTAGATTACAACTTTGATGGATATGCCATTGTAGGCACCCCCTCCAAACCTGGAGAACACATCCCACCCACTTTACATCCTGTGCAACTCTTGTCCATGTTCTCCCATAAGTCCTTCATAGGAAGTATTACTCAATATGTTGGGGGATGTTCATCTAGATTTCCTGACAATGCTCAATACAAATGGAGGATATAGGCTACCCTAACTACTTATCCTTTGCTCTCATTTCAGGACCAGCTTCTCTTTTTCCAGTCATACAAATCTTTTGATATTTTTTAATACTACTTTTCCTATGTGACTTTTTGTTGCCAAGAGGCTATACTCTCCTCACATCAACCATTTGTCTTTCCACTGTCCTTAGGTCAGCTATAATTTTCTTTTTGAAGAAGCAATAGATGAATTATTAGGAACTACCTTTGCCAACTCTTTCAAGTAAAACAAAAGTTTTAATGAAATAGATGAATATTCACAAAAACACAAACCACACACCAACCCCCCCCAAAAGAAAAAGATAACCTAAATAGCCTATTTCAAAGAATAAGCTGAACAAGTCATTATATGAACTCTAAAAAGAAAAAGGGACTAGAAGGATTTATGAGTAAAGCCTCAACAATCAAATCTGGTAGTCAAAACAGAAAACCACAGAACTTCTCCAAATTACACATTCACAAAAAAACATTAGCAAAGAGATAAAGCAATTCATCAAAAAGATTATACACATAACCAGGCTAGATCCACTGCAAGGATGGTCTAATATTAGATAGATTATAAACACAATCAAATACATCAATGAAGAGAATAGTAAAAATCACAAAATGGAATAAATGCAGGCAAAGAGGAAACAAATTTACTTATAACCCAGGAGTTAAGATTGAAAAAAATATCTACAAAGATGCAGGGCACAAAATAAATCTCCACACATCAACAGCATCTCCACAAATCACCTCCAAAACTGAGCAGGAAGATAGAGAGAAAAGGAATGATGTTCATGCAACACCTGCTTTCCCTACTCCTTTTTACATATTGTTCTTTTTGCATGCCTCAACTATGAGAATTACTACGTTCTACTCCTTTCCTAATTTTTCCACAGTTTATTAAATTTTTCTCTCTCTTATGACCATCAAAAAAGAATAAAACCATTCCCAACATACTATATTTGTTTGTTCAATTTTAATTTCTTGTGAACTATTAGAAGTTTAATACTTTGAACATACTATCATTTTTTCCTCCTGTTAGGAGGAAAACATTTAATTCATTTTTAAAAACCTTCTGCATACATTCACCTTTCTGGATTTAAACCTTTCCTTTATAATATGCTAAAATTTCAAAGCATTTGAAAAATGAAACTGTACAACATTAATTAACATCATGACCAAACATAATTCTACAGTGTCTGAGAAGAAAATGTTATATACACCTCCTGACAAAAGTTATAGACTTAATATGCAGAACAAGAATTACATTTTTGGACATGGCCAATGCAAGAATTTTCCCTGATTTTGCTATAAGGTTTTTGCTTCTTGTTTTTCTTTTCCAAAAGGTGGGGAATAGAGAAAATAAATTATTTTAGTTGAAAAGTTTTTAAGAAGAAACAAAATCGTATATCCACAGTGTTCAGGAAAGTAAAATGATACTAAATAGTCAATTCATAACTCTTGAGTTAAAAACTAGCTCTCTATTTCAGAGTGACTTTTAGTCAAAAGGTTATGCCTTCACCATATCCTCGCCTTCTATTTAGTATTTCAATATATAAGCTTTAAGGTAAATATTACTATGAGATACAAAAACAAATTTTCACATTAAAAAACCAAGACCTACCTCTTCATCCAGTTCTTTCATTATCTTGTCTAGCTTTATGTTTGAAGTTCTACAAAACAAAATTGAGTATAATGAAAATATAACCACCTTGATTATTTGGAAACTGATATCAACATTCCTTGTCTCTCATTCTTGCTATTTGTATTTTGGCCATATTGCTTTGGTGGAAGTTTTGAAAAAACAATGGTAAAATTCAAATAAACACTAGCAAAAGTAAGGTTTGGGGACTACCTCACTATCTCATTTGTTATCCTGTTCTGCAATGACAAGGATATAATTTTAATCTATGGTTATTTTAATGACAAAACACTTAGAGGTCACATATGAGTCCTCTAACATGTAATTACCACCAAAAAAAAAATCCTCAAATCTCCTGATTTCTTAAATACGCACGCTTTCATTTATTTAAGCCATTAGAAGAAATCAAGTAAATGCTACTGAAGATCACAATAAAGAAGGTGTTTCAATAGCATAGTTACATGAAAAATGTATTTAATTCAATCTTACAATTATATTGTCATTATTCTATTGTCCAGGGGCAGGTAGGTGGCTCAGGGAATAGAACCAGACCTGAAGACAGGAGGTCCTGGGCTCATATCTGGCCTAAGACACTTCTCTTAACTGTGACTCTAGTCAAGTAACTTAATCCCAATTGCCTAGGTCTTATCACTCTTCTGTCTTAGAACCAATATTCTCAATTCTGAGACAGAAGGATTTTTAAAAAATATTGTCTATTAAAAAAAATTATTTCTCTGAATTTGTTCCTTCTGTTGATCAATCAACATGAACAGTCTACTGCAATACTCTACTAAATATCACATAGATCAGCACTAACATTTTTTATTCAAAGATATGTTATTTTCTCAATATATGTAATAATAATTTTCAACATATGTTTTCCAAAACTATAAGATCCAAACCACCTCCCTTCCCTCCCCCAACTTGGAAATGGTAAGCGATTTGATATGTATTATAATGAAAAACACTCTTCCATATTGGTTATTATTATAAGACAGTGCTAACATTTTAAGTCATGAGAAAAGAAATTATATTTCTTTAAAAGAAAATATCATTAATTCTAACCTAAGCAAATATTCATTTCTCTTTCTTCCAGACATACTTTAAGAGTACATATTTACAATAACAACTTTTAAGTATTTAATAACATTAAATTAATTAGAAATAATTTCTGTGATTCTTGTATTTACAGAATATAGGCTTTGAAATAAGTAGCTTCCATACAATTTAAAGTCTCTGCAAGATGTGTGATTAAAATTTAGTCTCACCTGCATTTTTGTTCCATTTCATCTTTTAACTGTATTTCATTATGCAGTTGTTCTTCCAGCTTATAGATTGTGTTTTGCAAACTTTCCTGCTTTAAAAAATGAGATAATATTCATTTTTACAAAAAACAAAGCATTAAAAAATTAATGAAACAAATTTATAAAAGCAAATCTCTAATTTCCAGAGACTAATTCTTCTACTATAGATTGTTCTGCCTCTTTTTTGCTCACTAATTTTTAAAGTTTTTACTGTGAAGGGTTACTGAGGTAAGGAAAGGAACTGAAATTCGATCACTAAAATTTCCAATTTGTCTGCTTTAAAAAAAAATGTATAGAGGTTTTGGCTGGGATTAAAGGCATACCAAAACTATTGAGCAGATAAGACTTCTAAAAATCCAGTGTTTTTATTTAAAAAACAAAGAAAAAACCTGATACTTAAATAAATGTAGTTACGTCTACTTGTAACTTGTACTGAAATAACATTTATCATATAAAGAGAACAGGTGAACTTAAACTGAAAACCAATTCCTATTGGAGAGAGAAGAAAACGAGCATATGTTCATTCATATAGATTATCACACTATAAAAGTAGTTTAAAAAACCCTATCTGGGCAATTGTCACATGTAATGATTTCCAAAGCATTTCACTTGGCTTACAATGCCTTCAGATTTGAACATATTTGTATAGAAATATAACCCTTTATCATCTTAAAGCACTGTCAATATGCTTTTAATCTAGGCACCATATAAAAGTGTTAAAACTTGCATCCGTTGGTGAACTTGATTTTTTAAAAGATTCTGATCACTTTCATCTCAATATACTCAATGTCCCTTGTAATCCTATTTGTTTTACAAAATGAAAAAATTCTACAAATTCAAAACACTAGATTTCCCAATGTTAGAACTTCCTATCTAGATAAATTTATATCTTTCACTGAGATAAAGTTGAGAAAAGTGGAGGAAAAGTTGCCAAGAGACCCTTGACTGACACTAATTATTATCACTGATGGTCTGCAGAATAGTATTCAAGGAATCTGTGAAAAATTTCAACTAGAGAATAGTTATAAATATAACTATTATATAAATATGCATATATTATATAAGCATAATATAAACTAGAGAATGTTATAAACACACACACACACACACACACACACACACACACACACACACAAATACACATGCACATGCAATGCACACATTTCTATATAAAAAGAGAATATTTCCCGGGCCATATAACGAGTAGACAATCTTCAATCCCCACCTATACATTTTTCTTCTCTTCCTAGATCCTATCCAAGCTGAAACAAGCATGGTGACAGCTAAGAAACTCAAGATCTCCCTCAGTAGGTAATACTATGCCCATACCAAGTGGTATTATCTAGTGGCATAGTCTTTTGAATTACTATGGGGAAAAAATGTACAAGCATGAATAAAACCCTCTCCTCTAAAGATTTGAGAAAATGCTTTTCTCTCCTTTGCAGAGGGATAGAACTATGGCTTGAATACTGCATATAGTAGCCTCAGGTGATGATATGCTGGTGAATTTGTTATTCCTTGCTACAAAGGAGTGCTTACTGGGTGAGAGAAGGGATACATTTTGAAATGACTGAATTATAAAAACAAGTATCAACAAAATATTTTAAAATCTACTTCCTCTGGTTTTAGGTAAGATTATGCTGGAAACTGCTAGGTACTTTGGCAATCTGGTACTTAGGCTTGGAATAAAAATAATCCTAATATTTGAAATTTTTGTTATTCTCCCAAGTATGAAAAACTGAATCTGACTTTCAAAAAAATATTATTTTTGAATTAAATTGTAGCATCATTTTTTCCTTCAAAGACTTGCATTTTACCAGACAGATACAATATGAAATTCAGAAAATAAACACATGATAATTATGAAAAAGAAAAACACAAGAAACTAGAGAAGAGGAACATTAATATAGGAAGGAAGAGAGAGAGAGAATATGTGTATGTGAACACACACAAAATCTCCATTGATGCTTAGAACACCTCAGGAATTAGGTGATTATATAATTTTCATTTCATAGATGAAGAAATTGAGGCTGAGAGAATGCAGTGACATGCTCAGGATCACACTCTTAATAACTCAGGCTTGCTCTTAAGTGCCTGAGGAAAGATATGAATTCAGATCTCCTTTACTCAAAGTCTAATTGCTCTATTTGCTATGCCTCGTGGCTTACCACTGGAAGGGATACATGGAATGAAAGAAAGAAAGTTAAGGATTCCAAGGGACAGAGGTAAAGAGAGAATGAATTCCAGGTATGGGGAAAATGGATTATTGTAAAATGCCAGCTCTGGAGAAAACTAATAATCATCATAAGGAAATACATACCAAGCTTTTATCCACACTGGTGGCAGTTCTATTATCGTTAGGATTTACTGAAGATACAGATAAATATCTAGGGGAGAAGGGTGAAAGAAAGGTTTTAAGATTATTTTAATAGCTGATGTCAATGATCAAGAATTGAACCTACTACATGTTTAATACTATCCTAAAAGTCATTAATATAAAAACAAATGTAAGGAAAACTAAAACATAACATTAACACACTATATATTAGGGTCCCTGAAATGATTCATTGAAATATGTCCTCACTTCCTGACCATATCTTCACCATGCTGCTTGCTATTGTTCTCATTTTTCTCTGTCAGACCCCAAACTTTGGATATTTTCTCTGACTCTCCCAGTTCTGATCGGTGAACTATCTAGTCCAGAAAGAGGCTTCCACACCAATTTTCAACCATCTCCACACTATGTCATCATATGTGTTGGAATCATCTGGATTCCAATGCCCCTTGATATGCCTTTTAGAATATAAGCTCCCTGAGGACAAAGACTGCCTCATATGCTTGGATTTATGTTTTTAGCACTTAAGAGTGCCAGGCACACTTAATCAATGCTCTGCCCATCTATTATTATTCAGGAAAATAAAATAATGAAAATTTCCACTACTTCCTATTTAACCACTTAAGAATGAATCAAAATTTTCTTATTTTTGAATTTTTTTAAAATCAAAATTACTTATTTTTGTAATTTCAGATGTAAAAGGAGTATGGAACTTTAAAGATTAACCTAAAACTAAAACCTAAAAACTGATAGACTATCAAATATTCTGGAAAAAAATAATACAAACAAAAACTGCTGGGTAACTGGAAGTATCTAAGTAGAGATTAAACTCTTCAAATTTTGGTGTAATGGGAGTGTCACTTCAAGTTCATAAAGATATACATAAAAAGGAATTGTGCTGCTTTTGAGAGCTAGACACAATAAATATTAAAATAGAATTTTTTCTATTTGTTCTATTCAGGCAGGATCCCTGTGTGTGTCTGTGTGTGTGCGTGTCCATGCTTAGGCATGGGTTCCTCTAACTTTAAGATCTTTATAGTTTTAAGAGTTTTACTTTAGTCTCTCTAATGAATTAACAAATAAGAAAATGTTTTAAATACAGCATGAAAAATGCAAAAAAGTAATAAGCACTAAGCTTCCTCCATCTTTTCTAAAATGGCTATTTTCCCCCCTCCCTTTGCTGTTTTGTATATTTAGTGGATTTTTTCTGGGGAAAAGTGAATAAAATAGTTGGGAGTTCAAGATGATAAAGGGAAGTAAAAAACAATTAAACTTTCTACCCAAGTGATATTCATAGCCTTCATTGTGAAGGTTCAGCCACAATTCAGTAATAAAAGTTTGTTCAACTTGATTACAATTGTATCTAGCTTTTATAATCTTCTATTTTACTTCAAAGTAATGGAGGTTTAAGAAATAAACTTCATGGTACTAATAGGTCTGATCAATATAAGATTTAACTTAATGAACAGTTACAACATTCATTGATATAATATAAATACAAAATGACAATCAATAATAGATATGGCAACATTATTAATCACCAAATGTATATTTCTGTAAAAATATTTTTATATAACAGGAAGAGAGAGTGGACTTGTAGTTTCCTTGTTACAGGGAAATCCTAGATGAGGAAACTCCCTCTATCAATGCAGTTTGGGACTTTCTCTACACCTTATGCTTCTACACAGTTGCTCTTAAATATGGAAAGGTTACAAATTTACAAAGGATCACACAACCAGTATGTTTAAAGGCAAGACTTAAATCCACATATCCAGGGCTTCAAAACTAGTTCTCTAAACTACAATGTCAGGCTACTTCTCCATAGATATTCTAATGAAACTCAAACTGAAGGTAGAACTAAAGCAATGTGGTATAGAACTTATTGTAACATGTACAAATGGTAGACACAGGTACTCTAGGATGACTGGCCTCAACTTTAAATAAAATTTAAATTTTAAATACACATAATCAATAAGATATTGGCATAAAATTCAAATGAATTTTTGTACACATTAGAATCTTGTCACATCTTAATATTACAAGTAAATTGACAATGGCCAATTATGAAAACTAGAGTGGGAAAAATTCTTTTTTATTCAGTCCAACTAGGTCATTTTGTGGGAAGGCAGCTAGGTGGCATAGTGAATAGAGTTGCTGGGCTTGGGATTCAATTCTGGCCTTACAGATACTTATAGCTATGTGATTTTGGGCAAGTCATTTAACCAGTTTGCCTTGATCCAGTGGAGAAGGAAATAGCAAACCACTTCAGTATTTTTGGCATGAAAACCACATGGTTAGTACAGAGTTAAAGAATTGAACAAGAGTGAAAAAACAAAGGTCATTTTGTAGATAAAGAAACTGAAGTTCAGATGGGTTAAGTGATTTGCCCTAGGTCACATAACTTGGTATATAGCAAACTTAGCACTCCAACATTCTTTCTATTTCTATAAAATGCTGCCAAAATAGATTAAGTGAAATTATATGTAAACAGAGGTTAACATGAATTGTCTCACTATCAAATTGTTTTTGCTAATATCAAAAACTTTCACAGTATAATGAAGATGAATATATTCAATAACAATGAACATTTAGTGAATACAGAAAAAAGTTAAAAATACAATACCAGAAATAGTCATGTTTGCGATAAAATCACAAAGAATGTTAGTCAGAATATTAACAAATCATAAGTCTCTTTTTCTCAATTTTTATGAAAAATATGTAAAATATAGGTACTTAACAGTTTTTTAAAGTTTGACAGAATTCTCCTATGAATCTGTTGGGCCCAGGAACAGTTTGTTTCTGGCAGTTTCTTTTACAGATAGATCTATTTCCTTTTCTGAAACTGGGTTATTTATGATCTCTATCATTCTGATAAGGGTATTTTATATTTTGGAAGGTATTCCTCTATTTCTTCTGTGTTCTCAATTTTGTTAAGTCTATAGCTGCATAATGCATTATGATTTCCTCTGATTTTGCTGTGATTTCACCTTCTATGTTTGCTCTTTTATTGATTTGATAAGATAAACAACTTCAAAAGACTTTAGAAATCTGATCCACACAACCAAAATTTGACCAACCAAAATTCCAAAGGATTCATGATGGAAAATGCTATATGCATCAAGATACAGCACTGACAGACTCTAGAATACAGATTGAAGCATATTTGTTTTTTCTGACATAGCTAATGGAAAATTTCGTTTTGCTTGACTAAACAGATTAGTAACAAGTTTTGTTTTCCTTGTGGATGTGGGAGAATTCAGAAATGAAAATAAAATAAAATTCAATTTAAAAAAAAAGAATCTTGTAGTTGGAAGGGACCTCAAAAAGCATCTATTTAAACTTGTAGCAGAATAAGAATTCCTTCTAAAATGTATCTGAAAATGGGCTATAAGTGTTTGTTTGAAAATATCTATCCAAGGAAAAAGGAATGCAGTTTCTACTAAGGCAGTCTATTCTATTTCGGAGAGCTCTAAATCATTATAAGTTTTTCCTTATGAAACTTAAATTTATTTTCTAAAGCCTATGTTTATAAGAGCACCTAGCTGCCTCTTGATTTCAAGTCACAAGAAAGAGATAAACCAGAAAGAGGCAGCACACCCCTTTGCTACTTGACCATCTTTCAGGGCAAAGACAAAGAAGTCTTATCAATTAATCAGTACTGGAAGACAGCTACCAAATCTCTGCTACATCTAAAAGCAAGTTCCAAACATTCCAAGTTCCTTCACAAAATCCTCATATGATATGAACTTAAGGCCCTACAATATCATCATAGCTGTCTTCTTGACCCTAAATGTGGCATGCAACATGAAACAGTACCTTTAGAAATACTTAAAGTTCTTTGGGAAGAATTCAGCAGGACTATCACTTCTTATATTCTAGATACTATGTTCATTCAATAATTGTGATACTGATATATGAAGAAGCCCAAGTGTATTTGATCTCATTTTATTAAAACTGATCCAAAATTCTAGACTGCCAAGATAAAAATATCATCTAACATATTTACTTTTGTGTTCTAAATGTCATCAACAAATATATGAATATTATCTATTCTTTTAACAAATTTTATAACTGATAAAAAACTCTAAATAGTATAAGGGGCATAGATCTCTGGGACAGTAAATTAGAGACCTCAGGCTGGCATGAAAACAGGTCAGATAAGAGTCTCATATTTGTTATTTAGTTTCAAATGTTCAGTGCTTTTTGTTCCCTTTCTATTTTGATACAGATCAGGATTTTTATCTGGATGTTCATAATCTTTTCTTCTGGTACTTACACCAAGGTAGTTCTATCTTTTTAAACCCTTACCTTCTGTTTTAAAATCAATGCTATGAATTGGCTGAAAGCTAAGTGCTAAGGGTTAAGCGACTTCCCCAGGGTCACACAGTTAAGAAGTAGTCTGAGGCCAAATTTTAATCTCTAGGCCTGGCTCTCAGTCCACTGAGCCACCTTCCTGCCCCTTTTTCTATATTTTTTAGAGTACTTGATACTCCCTGATAATTTGCAGAGTTAAAGCATCTCAAGTCCTTTACCTTCTCTATGGTACGAGAAAACAGCTTTTACTTTAAGCAAAGGTAACAGTCATTTGGCTGAGGCAGAAATAGAAAATATTTAATGAACTAAAGTTTAGGTTTGCTCAACAATAGTAGGCTAATCCTAGCATTAGAAAAATTAATCAAGTCAATGACATCATCTAATAGAATAAAGGCTTGCTCCTTTAGAATTAAAGCTATTGCTCAAAGCGCTAATAACAATGTTCTTTGATGGCACTAATTTAATCAGAGCAGAACTTCAGATTTCTGTTATTCTAATATTTTTTTAAAACCCTTACCTTCCATCTTGGAATCAATATTATGTGTTGGTTACAAGGCAGAAGAGAGCTAGGCAATGGGGGTTAAGTGACTGGCCCACACAACTGGGATATGTCTGAGGTCAGATTTGAACTTAGGACTTCCCATCTCTAGGCCTGGCTCTCAATCCACCAAGCCACTCAGCTGCCTTCCTAATATCTGATTTTTAATCAAACTCTTTAGATATTAAAATTAACCCTATGTCTTGGATTTCAGCCATGTGTGTATGTATGTATGTATGTATGTATGTATGTGTGTGTGTATATGTATATATATATATATATATATATATATATATATATATATATATATATATATATATATATATATATATAATGCCTAAATTTGAGGGAAACCATATATACTGCGCAACTCATAAAAGAATTTCTAAAAAAACAAACAAAAAGCAAATGAAAATTTCACTAACCATGGAATACTATGAAGGATATTAAATAGAAAATCTTCTAACTTTTCTTGAAACGACAGAAGGGGGGCTTTAATGTTACTAAATAAGCTTCCATTTAAAATTTATCTTACTGAATAATGATTTTGTTATACCCATTGCTGCTATTAAAAACACTTCAGAATACTTACCTACGATTGCTATAATATGTAAATCCTACAAAAGGTAGTTGATTACCAACAAAAGCTTTTGGAACAGGGAATGTTTCTTCATCTCCCTTGTCCTCTTCTAAGTCATCAAAATTACTAGTATCGATGTCACTACTGAGATCAGGTACAACAGGTGCAACAGCTAAAGATAAAAGAAAATTGGTTATTTGGTTAAAAAGTAAAATAAATTTCCATCACAAATGAAACAAATCAAACTACTGAGAGTTTCACTTTTTTTTTTAAAGTAACTTGAGGTTGGACAAGTCTCATGTTAAAAATTTAATCTTTGAGCATAAAAAAATTATTTTGCCATCTTATGCTTTCTTACAAAACAATTATCATTTAGCTATGAATACATTACCAATCCACAGAAATTAGAGATGGAGTAAGACTAAATCCAGTTCCTTGTGGTCAGTCCCAAAAAAAACCCCAAAAATGAATTTCTCTCTATAACACCTTTAGTATCATAGTTGAAATATAATAAAGTTATGGAATACAACTATGCAGCAGGGCACAGAGAAATGATTTGTTTTATATGGATGAACTAATGGAGGATTAAATGTAACCAATAAAATACCAACAATATTACCTACCTGCTAGATCATGGAAATAGTTTTGTTTTGGGTTTGGTTTTTTTTTTTTTTGGTAAAAAATTCTTCATTGTACCCACAGTCATTACAACTAGATTTTATCTTCAAAATAACCATTACTGCCCACAATTTTCTCAACTAGATTGAAAACAGCACTCAGAATCAGCCTGTTTCAACAATAATCATGTTATGAATAACTTACATTTCTTATATTTGAGAGTTAATAATAACAGCTAACATTTATGTAGCAAAACTGCCAAATACTGGGATAAATATAAATACTTTACAATCTCATTTGATCCTCACAACCACCTTGGGAGGCAAGTGCTATTGTCTGAGGTCACATTTAAAAACAGGTCTCCTTAACTTCCAGCCTAGAACTCTTTCTGCTATACCTCTTAGTTCAACAAAATGCCATCCAACCATTACGAGTTAATCTTGTTGTTACCTAATTTTTTATTTTAATTAATCCATTCTTATTACATGAGAAATTGTGAATAGTTATCATAACTCTGCGCTCTTCTTGGTACAACTCAAATGACTTTCATTATATTGAATTTCACTATTCTTTAATTAAAATTTATATAAAGTAGTTCTCCAAGCTTAATTTAAACATTCAGAAAGATACTTCTGTTTTGGGAAGCCCAGTAGTTTTATAATACAAAGACTGTTTGATGTTCTTAAGAATCATAGTAAAAAATAGTTTTCAAAAATAAATGGATCTCCTGAGTGTTAGTAGTTATATGAATGTCAGTTTCCCAACCCTATGGGGTTGGCTTATTCTTTTCCTTAAAAGTCCCTGAAACCATACCCAAGAGTTAACTGATTAACTTTATGAATGGATTAAAGCTCAAGCCATTAACATAGCTTCCTGGTCATCTAAGTAAAACAAATCCACAAAGCATTCCAGCTGGCTCTGTGGCTTAGAACAGGCCAACCAGCATCATGACTAACACCAGGAAGCTGTCCTCAACTCAATCAACTATATCTTTCCTTTCCCTGCTCCCAAAGTTCTTCCTCTACAAGGATTAAATAAACCTCCTTTGATTATAGTTAAGTAAACTTCCTTGTGCTGTCAAGTTGGAGTACTAACATGTCATTTCATTTCAGTTTCAAACCTGAACCACTGTATAAGCCTGGCCAGATCTGGACTACCATCCGATTATCCTTAAAGAGTTGACTATATTTAAATGTGGTATATTTGTTACATTTCCTTATAGTATAACAAAATGAACATGACACTAACTTTTTGATAAAATTTATTCAAGTAGCAAAAGTATATGATTTCCCAATATTCTTTCCTATATAATAAATCTTTAAAAAATCCCAACTCTTACCTGGGTATTGGTAAAAAACAAACAAAAAAACCCAACAACAAAAAAGCCCTTATCATCTGTCTTAGAATTAATATTGTGCATTGGTTCCATGGCAGAAGACAGGTAAGATAGGCAACTGGGGAAGGGGGTGGGGATGGGTGTTAAGCACCTAGTCCTGAGTCACACAGAAGTATCTGAGGGCACATTTTAACTCCAAGATCTCCTGTCTCTGGGTCTGAATCTCTTTCCCCTGCAGCCCTATACACATTTAAAAAAAAGTTTTATTGTTGTTAATGACTTTATTTGTAATTGCTTTTGTTGAAGGTGAAAATTTTTGCTAGATTTTTTAGCCATTCTCATGTAAGCTTTTTTTTTTTTAACTCTTACCTACCTTCCAAAGCAGAAGAGTGGGAAGGACTAGGCAATGGGGGTTAAGTGACTTGATCAAGGTCACACAGCTGGGAATTGTCTGAGGTCAGATTTTAACCTAGGACTTCTGGTATCTAGGCCTGACTCTCAATCCACTGAGCTACCCAGCTGCCCCCTCATGTAAGTTTTAGAGGCAAATATGGTACTTAAAAGTGAAAAATAAGTATATCAATATAATGGAACCAACATTTAAAATGTTTTTATTCTTAACTTTTGTTTCCCAATAACTTTACCTTCTGTCTTAGAATTAATACAAAGTTTTGGTTCCAAGGTAGAAGAGCATTAAGGGCTTCTCTTTAAACAGTTTTTACTAGGTAATAAGTTTTTTCATATTTCCTATACAACATGACACATGGGAAAATTTTTTTCTAATCTCTGTTCTTATTTGAAAGAACTGGAATGAAAAAAGTTGTCATATTGCAAATCTGAAAAATTCAGAAGGCACATTATACCCAAAGCCATCATGAATGCAAAGGTCACCAAAGCAGAATGAAAGAATTCTTGGTAAATATTGGAATAAAAGAAAGAATGAAAATAGGATTGCAAATTTTAGCTCTTTTCCCCCTCAACCAGACAAGAGAAAAGACTATATTCTCTAGCTAAGTAAAATCTATCGAAATGCTCATTAAGAAGCAAAGTGCAGGGGCACATAGGTAGCTCAGTGGATTGAGAGTCAGGCCTAGAGACCAGAGTTCCTAGGTTCAAATCTGGCCTCAGACACTTCCTAGCTGTGTGACCCTGGGCAAGTCACTTAACCCCCACTGCCTTAGCCTACCAATTCACAGTATTGATTCCAAGACAGAAGGGAAGGGTTTAAAAAAAAAATTCTTTTGGGAAATGTTATTTTCACACACAATACCCAACATAATAGTTTTTTAAATAGAGGTTCACCTAGTACATCAAAAATAAATAGTTTTAAACTTTTCAAGAATGCAACTATTGTACAAAATTTAAGCTTCAATTCAACATTTAAACTTTTCCTTTTCTTTCCCAAAATTTCTTATGATTACTCACTGAAACCACTCAGCTACAATACAGCTAGTTTTTGGTCAAGAGCTCAGTTAAGTTTCATCAGGAAGCACTGCCCACTTCAGAAAATATTAGCTATTAGTTATATACAGGAAATCTCTATACTTCTGGGCTACATCTTGGGTGATGGCTTTCTGATTTTGCATTTTACTTTTCTCTCCACTAACTACTACTGTGCTTGTTCTTTCTGCTATCCAGCTGCTTTATGGAGAACACTGCAAAGCCAAAACTGCAGCATTGAATCAATTTAACTATTCACCAGCTCTCTTTTTTTCACACTTCATTGCTTTATTGATGTATATATTTCTGATGTAGTCTCAAGATTCTCAACTTTTTCCCCCTTGGGGTGAGGAAGGGTAATGATACTAAAACTCTATTGTTCCTGATATTCTCTAGATAGATAGAAAACCTATATAACTCTCTAGCCAGAGTATTATTTTACTCTAAAAACAATCCCCTTTTGTCTTCTTAAATTTTTACTCTTAGCTTTTTTGGCACTGGAATTCTATATTTTGCTTGGTTTATAATATGTATTAACTAAGGGCAATCAAATTTCACTTAAAAATACTCTATTTTATTCAAATTGGCAAGAGAGGCAGCCATAATATAGGAGAAAGATAGCTGTTCTGGGTTCAAGTCTTGCCTCTGATACCTACTAGCTTCAAGACCTAGAGAAATTTAATTCTTCTAGTTAACTCTCTAAGGCTTAAGTTTCAGAGAAAGCACTGTCCAGCATTAAGAGAGGGAGTCTCCTCTCCCAGGAGTTCCCAATATCAATGAAATCAGTGGTCTTACCTTCTCCTTAGCCACAAAGGTTTTATCATAAAAATAATATATCATAGAAAATTTTAAGAAATATAAATTTCATTGTGAGTGATAGCGAACCTCTTAGAGTGCCCAAACTGCAAACTGTATAAAGAGGGGGAGGGGAGCAGCCCTGCCCCATATCCCTCTGGCTTTCTAGTAATGATCTCTGGTGAATTCCGTACTGGGGCAACACCATCCATTCCCACAGTGAGGGCTCTGAGTGCCCCCTATGTCCTGTGTGCCATAGATTCAATAACAGGGATCTAGGTTATATAGACAACATATAAACAACTGATTTATGTACATCCTTTTAATGTAGATTAGTGCATATTTTAGGACATATTTTTCTGCTTTTAATGCTCTTTCTCAAAATATAAAATAGTATTGATGTACATAGTATTTCGGTTATTTATTTTTAAGCAGACACAAAAATGTATTTGGCAATAGGAAAGTAATTTTTAAAAGAGAGAGTGTGTGTGTGAGCATGTATATGTGAAAGGGTAGGAAAAGGGGTGACAATAACTTACTATCTCGAAGAGTTTCCCAAGCCCACTGATCATTTTTGAAGAAGAGATGTCGTTTGATTTCTTCCACACCATTTCGTCCTAATCTCACTTCCCTGTTTTAAAAAGTTAATGAAAGAAGATATTCTTAAAATATTAAAATAGCTTACAATTATATGGCATATGGCATTTTATAATTTCCAAAACAGTTTCTCACAAAAAAACACAACTCAAATACATAATAGATACTAAGGGAGACTTATTTGCTACAATAAATTGTATTTAAAAATAAAAGGCTATACTATCCTATATATTAACATAAACTTTAAAAGGCTACATAATTCTGCATGATCTTTTTTGATCATACCCCAATTTGGCTGAAAACTGAAAAAAGAGAAAAGGGCATCAGAAAGGAATGTCAAGACTTTTTTTTTACCCTTCCTTCCATCTTATAATCAATATAGTGAATTGGTTCTATGGCAGAAGAGGGCTAGACAGGTGGGATCAGATGACTTGATCATTCAGCGAGGAAGTATCTGAGGTCACATTTGAACCCAGGACCCTTTTGCCTGGCTCTCAATCCACTGGGACACCTAACCTGCTCCCATAAGAGAAGTTTTAAGAAAAGAAATTTGTTAATAGTCAATGTAGTTTTTTCATTAACAATTAGAACTCGCATATCAATTGTCTTTATATATTTCCAGAAAAAAAGAAGCTCATGTTCTCCGACAATTTTTTTTTAAACTCCCTGAATATCCTATATACAACTATGTGCTTCTTGGATGATTTGAGTTCTTGTTTTTTAAGCAGTAGGAAATTTTGATTTTGCTAAAATAACAGCTTTGCTTTGTACTACCTGTTAAATGAATACTCTTTTATAAGATAACTACTAAAAATTAGAGTAGTTGGGATCTGTACTTGTAGAAAGAAAACAAAGAGACTACCAAAACCATGTAAATACCAGTTCTTATTTATAGTACATAGCACTTTAAAAATAAGGTAATTCCATAACAACAACCCTGAGATATGCAAGGAAAATGGTAGTAGACAATTCAGAAATGATAAAATTGAAGCTCAGAGGTTGAGTTGCCCAAAGAATACAGCTAGTTAAATGGGAAAGCTAAATATAGAATTCACAATCTGGTCTTTATTTAGTCCCAACTCTCAACTTCTCTAATAGGATAGGAGAATATTCATCAAAATAGAAGCAGTGGCACTAAATACATTAATCTGAGGGCCTAAAGTCACACCTCAGAGCAAAACACATTTGAAAAGCTGCAATCCCACAAACAAGAAATTTATCTGCTTTTCTACAAAAGACAGATGTAATGGCATTTAGCTACAAAAGAAAATGCCAATGAACTGTTCAGTCAAATGATCTTAAGTTAGATTATTTAGGGAAATAGGTTAACTTTCTAACCACCAGAGTACTAAAAATTTCCCTAAAAAAATTTTTGTACTAAAATACCTAGGGTAGATCCAAGGACTTCAAGCATTATGATTAAAGCAGCACACAAGTTCATTTAAACTTCAATCTATTTAAATTAAATCTAAAAATTCTAAAAATTCCTCCCAATTTAAAAATTATTAAATCTAAAGCTTTTCAGAGAGTAGGAAGAAAATTTTAAGTTTCAAGAACCCTCTGATTTATGCAAGAAATATCTGTTAAATAGGACAAGTTTCAATAAGTTGAGAGAGAAACGATATTCTTTTGTTTGTTATTTGGAGAGGAAGTAGCTGCTATGAAGATGTTTTAGGATTCCCCTTCCCTGTTAATTGTTTTGTTGTTTCTGTCTTTGATCTTTGAATACAGCAATTACTAGATCAAAGGGTATCAATAATTTTGGTCACTTTATTTGCAAAATTCCAAATTGATTTGACTGGATCAATCCAGAGCCACATTAACAGTATATTCCCATGGTTTGTCCAAAATATACTCTCCTTTTAAAAAACAAATCATTTTTGGAATTATTTTTTACTAGCTGCCATGATGATTGCCAGATTGCCTAATTTCACTGCTTATGGGAAAGAGGAAGAATCCTCTTGGAGAAAAAGCCTTCTGAACCAAAGCTCTAAATTCCTTAAGGATGTACACTTGCCTAACAACCCCTCCAACACTATACTATCTGTTCTTTAATGAACAAAGAGCTGGATATTAAAAAACATTAAAAAAAAAAACAAAAATAGAAGGAAAAGGCAAACCACAAGTTCCTAAAATTCTATCTTTCTACCTCACTCCTAAATCTATCCTGAATCTTCACCAGGACTTGATATACTCCAACCCTTCCCTTACTTTCTAAGGTTTACATATACCCACTTTCCTCTGGCTTCATTTTTTTCCCCTATAATTATTTCAAATATATTTCCCTTTTTGTACTAATACTCATGCTCTGATAGACCTCAACCCTGTATTGCTCTACCACTATTATCTACCTTCTCCATTCCTACCTCAAGGGCCATTGAATATCACTAAATAAAGTCTCCCATCTATGCTGTGTTAATGATATGTTATCTAATCTTGCCTGGGATGATCTCCTTACTATAAAGCAATCCTTTTCTCTTTGTTTTTCTAACCTACAGTAGCTATTTCGAACCTCTTTTCTCTTTAAGTTTTCTATGCTATCCACTCCCCCCCACACACACACCTCCTTCCCTATCAGCAGAGGAACTCACTTCATAGTTTATTCAGAGAAAAGCTCTTCATTATGAATTTCCTCTTTTTGAGTACTCTATATGTCAAAATGTCTCTATTATCTTACATTCTCACCTCTTTTTCTCTGGCTTCTAAGGCTGGGACCTTCTGCTTTTTAAGACCAGATCCTCTATTTTTGCCTCTGATCCCAACTCTGCCTCTGCTTTATCCTTGCCCCACTCATCTGAAATCCACTAGTTCCTTCTCTACTGCCTACAAATATGCCCACATATCGTTCTTACCAAAAAAATAAATACTCAGGCACTTCACTTTTGAACTCTCTGCTCCCCCTCCCCTTTAAAAGTAATTCTCCCATATTTCTTTGCCTCTTAATAGGAAAATTCTTGGGAAAAGCCATCCATATTGGTTGCATCCCATTTACTTGTCAACTTCTTACAATGTATCTTCCCAATCCTACTATTCAACTGAAATGGCTCTCTCCAAAAACAGCTAAATCTGAAAGTCTTTTTATAGTCTTTATCTTCCTTGAATTTTGTGTACCTTTTGACATTGTCATCAATTCTTGCTGAACATTCCTCCCTCAAGACAACACTCTTTCCTAGTTCTTCTCCTGTGACCTCTCTGACCATTCCTTAATTTCCTTGCAGAATCATTATTCAGAAGCTACCCCCAATCCTAGGTATAACAAATGGCTCTTCCATGGAGCCTCTTCTTTTTCTTAGTGACCTTAACAATTCTATTTTCCTAACAAATCTTACCTTACCTATAATGTGAAAAGAAAAATATGCTCTAAATAATTATCTCCAAAAAATGTTTCCCCTGTTTTGAAATAATTGCATTACTGAATATTCCTTCAAGAATAAATAACAGTTTCCTTAAGCCAACTTGCCTTTGGTTGCATTGGAAAATAAGTAGGCAGCACTTAACTCTCCTCTTATCTGACTGTTCTTCATTTTTCCACCTTCATTATTACAATCTCTCTCTGCCCTGAAAATGGGCTGGGGATACAAATTTATCCATTTCTTAATTTTTCCTTCTCTCTTGCTAAAAGATGCTAGAAAATCAAGGGGCAACTATAATCCCAAAAGATCATTTCCTAGTTACGCCAAAGGTCAAAGTCTCAAGCCTGAATTTTGGAATTTGAAAGGTGAGCTTACACAAATAGCTTCTTCCTTTTCTAAATTCTTAATTTTTTTAAATATTGAAATTCTTTTTGAAAATATGCATTCAATATTAGCTTCACAGAAACAGTTTCAACCTAAATATCAAAGAAATTCTGAAATATAGAAGGTATTTTATAAGCCCATGGGAATTATGGCAGTGCTAAAATGGCAAATAAAAGTTTATTTTGCCAAGGAAAGACAATAATCTCCTAGAGTTAGGAGTTAGATCTTTATGGTACTACAAACCATATCCAATAAGGAAGAAGATGAGACTTGGAAATTTTAGACTAAGAATTAACTTGCCTATTCCTCAATTTCAGAACACTACAACTCAAGAAACTACTCATTCTCATATAATTCTATACCTAACTAGTTATATGATCTCAGGCAAATCAGTGGGCTACCAGCTTCTTTGCTTGTATAAGAAAAGGCATTAGAGTATATCTGGAATCTCAAACTTCTAATACATAGCCCCACCCACGTGGAATACTATGTATAACTTGTCTCTGTGAAAAGAAACAAAAAGTTATATAAGACAACTGGACCATAACTTAAACTTAAAAAAATATGTAATACAAATTTGAGATCACTAGTTTCCATTAACTTCAAGGTCCCTTTTACTGCTAAAATTCTATGATTATGATGTATTTATTTCTGTGCTTTATTAACTAGGGGAAAGAAGAAGCTCAATGATTAATGAAGGTTGCCAAGAGTTGCAGCTAAAAACAAGATTCAAATACTAGGATAACATCTCCTTTGCCCACTACACACCCTTGTTTTTGATTAAAATAACAAAAGAGAAAGTTAAGTAACTCTACCAGGATTCATGAATAAGGTATCCATTAATTTAAAAGTGAAACATTTGATATCATAAATACTTAACAAAGGAGGCAAGCTGGGTGGCTCAGTGTTTTGAGAGTTAGGCCTAGAGATGGGAGGTCCTAAGTTTAGATCTGGCCTCAGACACTTCCCAGCTGTGTGGTCCTGGGCAAGCCACTTGACCCTTTATTGCCTAGCCCTTACCACTCTTCTGCCTTGGAACCCATACACAGTATTAATTCCAAGATGGAAGATAAGGGTTAAAAAAAAAACAACACCAAAATCTCCATTTGTTATCCTGTTCTCTGTGTTTCCTAATGTTTTTCTCCTTTTCCATAAATCATCCCCTTTACTCCCTTAAGAAAGGCATTCCAATTTTAAAAGATGCCTGGTCACAGTCTTCTCCAACCTTAAATCGATGATGCTGGCTTAATATGATTCTTGCCTTTAGTATTGATTCCAAGAGGGAAGGTAAGAGTTTAAGGAATTAAAATAAACAAACTAAATACCTAACAGATCAAATATAGGTTCTAATTATAGAAAAGATGGAGAGTAAAAATCCCCTTAGCGTTTTGATCTTAAAACAAATTTGTCTACTTATAAGACACATTACCTGTCAGTAAGGAAGGCACAAATAAGATTTTTTGCTTCCTTTGATATATCATTATCATCAGGGAAGGTAAGCGAATTCTTATGGTTCATAATCTTGCTATATGTCCCGACCAGTGAATCTGCATAAAAAGGTGTATCACCTGAAAAATATAGTAAATTAGACAAAATTTTCTATATTTAAACCATCAAAATCAAGTTTAAACAGTATTCTAATTTATAAGCAATGTACATCAGTTAAAACTAAAAGGCATGGGTATTTGGTATCTAAAAAAAGGTTAGTATATCAGGAAAATATACCTAAATGGCTAACTGATTGACTAATGAATGACTAAATGAAGCTTTTTGTTCCACATAAACCAAAATAAAAGAGATTAGCAAAATAACAGCTAAACATATTAGCTTCATAAACTACTTCATAAATATAAGTGCTATTTTACTCACCTACAAGCATTTCATATAAAAATACTCCAACTGACCACCAGTCACATTCTCGTCCATAATAGCCATCACCACCTTGGGATTTTAATACTTCAGGAGAAATATAATCAGGTGTTCCAACCGCTGTATCACATCGTACCATACCTTCCTAAAATGAATCAGAATATAGACATACACAAAGTCATATGAAGAAATTTTTTCTTTTTTTAGAATCATCTTAGAGTGCAATCAGTGAAGGCCTTCAGCTTTCTTCACACACCCTAACCCTTCCCAGCCTTTACCATCTCTCCACAGCTGAGAACATATGGAAACTGAATGATCACTCCCAGCTCTCTCTCCTTTCAAATTCATAGAATTAATAAATAATCTATCCTATTTTGATTCTTATCCCTACTATCTATTGACCTCTAGGACCATCTCTTACCACCTTCAATGAAAAACACTTAAGTTTACAGTCTTCCTTCTCTCCCAAACCATATCATTGCTGACAATGGGGGGAAGGGGGGGAATCAATACTAATGATTAATATACTCAAACTCATCAATCTCCTCTGTTTTGGTCCTTCAGCTTCACTTGCCCTATTACCCAAAGAAATTTAGACTTCTCTGTCACCTAAAATTTCTCTGCTTCTAATATTCTTAACCTTGAAATTACTTTTTTCTAAATATAAGCTTCTGTCTTTTCATGTCTTGTCATACTGCTCCTGCTAGATTTTGACCACATTATGATTTTAGTCCTCTCATCGTGAAATATGGATGCCTCAATTTTACCCCTGCCCTTTGAGAAACCCCAGTACCAGGCACACCTGTTTTGGGTTGAACTATAGACCTTAAACTGTTTGGGGATCCTTAGTGTGGGTGGGATCTGTGGACACAGTCCCAATGTTAAGTGCCTTTATGTGTTTTAGAAGCTTCTTCAATTGTATTACAGTCCTATCTCAGGAATCCCAGCTCTTAGTGTGACCCTTTCCTTTCTCAAGTGTTATAGTTTACCACTCCTTGATACCCCTGAGGCTGGTTGCAGAGCTCTTTTGCAGCCTGCTTGTAGTTTGTCTATGCAGGCTGGCTTTATTCAAGTTCTCCAGAGGGTAAAAGACCCCCAAGTTCCAGGATATAGATATCTGAAGGCATGAAATATCTTTGAAGAAGCATATATACCCTCAGTAAACAAGTAAAGGCCTTAATTATATGCTACTAAAAGATCTGGTCTCATACTTGAAAATGCAAAAAAGAAAAAAACAAATACAAAAATAAATCTGTTGACATCTTAAAAGAGAAGGCCAAATGCTACCAATTCTAGAAAGTTTTATCAGATTCCTTCTTTCCTTCTCCAATATCCATCTCAAAGCTATAGTTTCTCATCTGAACTCATGGAACTTCACAATTCCTTTTGGAAATTTCTCTTCTAACACATTATATTTATTTGTGTATATGACTTATCATGAATTTACCACAAAGCATTTTACAAAAGTTTTTAAAAGGTTTGTTGAATTAATCAATAAATTCTATATAGTCTGAATAAAATTTAGGAAATTTATTCTTTAAAACTGCAATAAAATCTTCAGTGTAAAAACTGCCAAAGAGCATTTCTTCCCAATATATAATAAACTTATAAATGTATTTTCTTGGGAAAAGGTAATTTTTTACTATTTCATCACTACTTTGATGAACCTTAAATATTAAAATAAAGGTTATCCTAATAGGAATGAGAAAAATCCTAGCTGTTTTAAGAACTATGAACAATAAAATATAATTCAAAAATCCAAAGGCACAATAAAATTTAAATTATAAACATGACAGAATCTGTTTGAGCCTAGTCACAATAATTATACAACTATTTAGTAATATTTAAACTAATTCCATTTTCAGTTACCAATAAGGGTATGTTATAAAGTTGCTATGAAGGACAATCTGGCAATCTACATTTACCCTAAATAGAGAAGAAAAAATAAATCATGGACAAATTCTTTATACAGCATCGTTACTATGGTACCCAGTTCAACAAATACAGACAGTCCACATCAATACCGTAGAAGTCCACATAAGGCTAGTTAATTCTGTAACATTTTCTAACAATGTAATTTTCTTCATTTGGCTATTTCATGTTCACATTAAAATATACTAACCTTATTCATCTTCATACAAGTACCAAAATCAGCTAGCTTCAAGTGACCAGATTTATCCAGCAGCATGTTGTCAGGCTTCACATCTCTAGGGGAAGGGGGGAAAAAAGGGCTAATTCCTAGAATAGTATAAAACATTTCTGGCAGTGTCTTGGATTTTAAAGTTAAGAAGTTAGAAGGAATGTTCTATAGGTATTATTATTTATTTCAGTGACCTATATACATTAAACAGATTATTAAATGATTACATTTTTTAACCTATATTGGTACCTAATTTTTAAAAAATAAAGACAAATCTATGAAATTTATCATTTTTGTTCTATATTAGTAGAAAAAAACCACAATGCCAGGATGACATAAGTAATTCTTAGTTTTTAATTTTTTTTTTCTTAACCTTAACCTTCTGTCTTGGAACCAACACAGAAGAGTAGTACAAGCTAGGCAATGGGGGTAGACAATAGGGGTTTAAGTGACCTGCCCAGGGTCACACAGCTAGGAAGTGTCTGAGGCCATATTTGAACCAAGGACTTCCTGTTTTGGGGCCTGGCTCTCAATCCACTGAAACACCAAGCTGTCCCCTTTAGTTTTTAATTTTAATAAAACAAGAAAATAATTTTTTGATGGTTAAAAGTCTTACCTATGAATAAAGCCCATAGAATGGATTGCATCCAAAGCAAGAACTACTTCTGCAGTATAGAAGCGGGCCCATTTTTCAGGCACATCATAGTTGCTCATTAAATTAACAAGATCTCCACCAGGCATATATTCCATTACCATGTAGAGATACCGATCATCTTGGAATGCATAATATAACTATTTAAGATATAAATACAAAATAGACATTTTACCAGAAGAGAATCAAGAAAAATGGTTGTCAGTATAAATATTTTACTCACAAAAACATTAATTCAGAATAATCATACTTTACATATTGTCTACTCCTAATTCTATAGCAAAGCATTATGGATTTAGAGCTAGTTCAATCTCCATTTTATCAAAGTAAGGTCCAGAAACGTTAATGTGACTTACTTGTCCAAGATCACAAGGTCCCCATTAGGTCTTTTACTTTCAGTTTAGCCATTTCATTTTTGTTCATTTCTCTTTTGTATGTTGTTTTTACTTTATTTTTTATTTTTTCAGTTTACTGACTTTGAAACTGAAAAGGGAACCCACTACTTTCAAAGATGGAAAGATATCTCTGAATCTAGACAATAGCTATAATAACAGACACTTCTTTAACCTGAAGAGGATAACCACTAGATTTAAATCATTAGCATTTAAAACTCTAAGTGGTTCTTGATGAAAAATAAAATGTCTTTGATTTATATTGTGTCCTACTGAAAGTCTTTGAAAGCACCAAGGTTCTCACTGTATCATGAAGAATTAATGGAACAACCCTTGAATGGTAAAACTATACCACATTTACTTTAATTCTTAAAAAAAGAGCTCTATTTTTAAAATGTTTAAAGATACCAAGGCAATTCCCATTGTTTTGAATTGGATCTCAAATGAAAATTACGTACTCATTGCTGAGCAGATCATAAAATCAAGGTAACAGCACTAATCTGATGAAAACTTACTCTCCGTTTCAGAAAAAAATTATAGAGAGAAAAGATGCATGCTGGACTTGAAAATTTTATTCCATCAAATGTTAAGAAACTACCTAGAAATCTTTACCTATGAATAAAACCCACTGAATAGATTATATCAAATGCAAGAAAACATTTACTATGTAGAAGTAGATCCATTTGCTAGGCATATCATAATTGCTTTTAACTTTACATAGATGCCACAACTATTTATTTATAGCATGAACTTGGCAATGAATGGCAAATGATTATATCATAAAGAACATATAAAGTAATAAAATTGTTTTCACCAAACTTAAAACTTTTATTTTCTTGATTTAGTTTCCAAGGGCAATTGCTTAGAGTCAGGAGGACCAAAGTTCAAAGCCAGTCTCAAATACTTATTGATTGTGTGACCCTGGACAAGTCATTTAGTCTCTATCCGATTTGTTTTCCTCAACTACAAAATAGGGATAATAACTGCAGTTACCTCCCAGGGTTGTTGTGAGGATCTAATATGATAGTATTTGTAAAGTGCTTAGAATAGTGACTGGTACATTAAGTAGTGTTCTAATGAGTTCCGTTTTTCCCCATTCTTTCTCCCTTCCTAATTAGACATTTATTCTTTAACAAAATAAAACAGTAGGATAACTATACCTGAACCACCCAGGGGCTGTTAGCAAAAGCCATAATGTCTCGTTCTTCCCAGAAGAAAGCAGAATCTGATCTCTTAATCATCTCAAATTTACTCAACAGCTTCATAGCATACACCTTCCTGGTGGATTTATGTCTTACCTTTAAAACAAAGATTTTGTTTTACCTAATTATAATATCTTAGATAATTCTCAGAAATTACAATAAAGTACATCAATTCACTAAACAGGTAATGAATATTTCAACTTGAAAAAAGTTAAACAGCTAGGTAGCTAAATATTCCCTCCTATAGCTGAAATACATATTTAACAAATTGTATTAGATTTAATCACTTTAAGTAACAAAAAAAGACTCTTATCTCTACATTAACTTCTGAAAATTGTCTTGTGTGATACAATTTATTACATAAAACAAAAATCAAAATCCATGCTAATTATCAGTGTAAGTAAAAAGTAATCAAAACTGACAAACTGATCTCCATATACTCACTTTTGTCCACCCCCTTTTGATGCCTATTCCATATTATTTTATTTCTAAAATGAGACCTTTAGCAAGAAAAAAAACATCATCTGTTTTAATGACCAAAACCATTTCTTCATTAAAGGAATTAGTCAGGCTACCTTCCAATTTAGATTATTTTTATTCTTCTAATCATAATTCCCATTCTAACTTCTGGCTGAATTCAAAGAACCACCACTAGTGGTTTGACATAGCTTAGTAGGAAGACTCCAGAAGAAGAGCCTAGATATCTGTGCTGGGTAGTCCTATGCTATTTATCAGTGATTTCGATAAAAGCATAAAAGATCTTTTTACTCAATCTGCAACTGACCAAAAGGTAGAAGAGAACCAACATTGGATGATGAAGTCAGGTTCCAAAAAGATCTTAATAGAATAGAACATTTAATGAATTCTAATAAGGAAATTTACCCTTACCAAAAAAAAAAAATCACCTTGATAAATACCAAATGGGAAAAGTCTGGCTAAAAAGCAGTGCAGAGTAAAGCTGAAGGTTTTCCTGAACTGTTTGTATGGTAGCCAACAAACTTAATGGCTGTTTAAGAAAGTTATAATATCCAGGGAGTGATACTTTGGATCAGATAACATATTATGAAGAAAATTGATAAGAATGTCCAGGAGAATAAGAATAGTCAAGGACTTTGAATCAATCAGCCAGCATTTTAAAGGGGCCCTATGCCATATGAAACTTGGGAAGAATATGATAGTAATATTCAAGGGCTAGGAAGGCTGCCATGTGAAAGAGATTACATTTATTCTATTCTAATTAAGAAGTAAGAAGTAGAAGCAATGGGTAGAAGTTGGAAAGAAGCAAATTTTAGTTTGATAAAGGAAAAACTCCTTAACAAATAGTTATTAAAAAATTGAATAGACTATATCAGGAAGTAAAGGTTCTTTTCTTAACATGTTTGATTTTTTTTAAAACATTTTAGCAGCATTTTTTTTAAACGTTTAACTTCTTGCTTAAAATTGATGCTGTTGATTCTAAGGCAAAAAAGTGGTAAGGAACAGGCAACTGGAGTTAAATGACTTGCCCAAAACAGAGGTCCTCTCTCAACTCTAGGTCTGGTGCTCTATCCACTATGCAACCTAGCTGCCCCTTGGCGGCAGCATCTCAAGAAGTTTTGAGTGAAAAAGAGAAATTAAAAGTATAAAGGAGGGGAAAAATGGGAGAAAAAATACACATACAACAGTTACATTAACTCCTGGACTTTTACTCTGCTAAAATTAAACTTATCAGGGATAATTTTTATAAGTTTCCTTGTACCATCTTTAGCACTGTCTCAAATCTGTGAAATCTACGCACTTCCATTTTTTAAAATTATTTCTTTGATAAGAGGAAGAAATAGGAAATTGTACTTGATCTCTAACTGAAAGAAAATTATAATATTTAGCCCCTTTGGGGCTAAATCAGAATGTTGGCTTATAACTTAGCACAGTGCCTAGCACATAGAAAGTTCATAAAAATGATTTATCTATCTTAGATTAGATCTTTAGTAATTAAAGGAAGATGGTATAAGTGAGTATTCAAAGAAACCTACCAAGAGAAAGTGAACACCACAAGAAAAACTCTGATGCACCATGTATATTAAAAGATAGCAGATTATTTATGTCATTTGAAAGATAACTGACAAGTACCCTAACAAACCACTAAGATTACCATGCCAGGCAAATGCCTGGCAACTTAGACCCAATTAAGAGAAATAAAAGGATAGAACAGGACAGCAGGAAGTGTGTCACAAGGCTAGGTAAACAGAAGAAAGGAGGAAGAAAATTATAGTATTATATCCCTCCCAATTCTATCTAAATAGGCTAGATAGAATCTCATGAGATACTCAATTCTTACTAAAGGGATGATTTGACTCCTGAAGCTTTAATTCCTTCTACCCTCATGCATGGATCAAATGAATTTTCTATGAAAAATACAATATTGTAGGTTGAATTTCACCCTAGAAATTGTGTATTTTTTTTTTTCAGGAAGTGGGCAACCAAAATTCAAAGCAATCAGTTTTCCAAAAACATTCAATACTGAAGTAAAAAAATCACTGAAATGCAGGTATTCTTAACAAGATAACATATCATCCTTAAGCTCTGAAAAAACCTACCAATTGCACTTCTCCAAATGCTCCTCTACCAATCACTTTCACTACTTCATAATCTTCAGCTTTCATGCGCAAATCTCTAATTTTACTTATTGTATCTTTATCTGTGTAAAGAGAAAAGGTTAGAAATAAGTATTAATTGTTTTTAATTTCACTTATTCCATTTTCCATTCCACATTCAAGTTTTTAGGGAATTATAAAATTATAAAAATAAAATAATTATAAAAAATGAACCAAAAAAGACAACTTATATTTACTATGGTAAATTTCTATTTAATAAACACATACATGGCATGATATGCAGCATATAAAAAGTAATTAGGCAAAAGGAATATTTTTGAAAGTTTTTTTATCATTAGAAAAGCAAGTTAACTCCTATACCTAGCAAACAGTAACATAGTCAAATTTTAACCCTAACAAATACAAGAAAATAGAAGACAAAACAGTTTTTGGAAGATTAATTTACCACAAAATATGAATAGGAATTAAAGATAAAATGCTTTAAATCATAAAGCAAAAAAAAAAAAGTTATATGCTCTGCTCTAAACCCATGGGATAAAATTTTAATCTTTAAAAAAAATTTTTTTTAAACCATTACCCTCTGTCTTAGAATCAATACTGTGTATTGGTTCCAAGTCAGGAGAGTGGTAGCAGCTAGGCAATTGGGGTTAAGTGACTTGCCCAGGGTCATACAGCTAAGAAGTGTCTGAGGCCAGAATTGAAACCAGGACTTCCCTGTCTCTGGGCCTGACTCTTAATCCACCGAGCCACCTAGCTGCCCCCAAAATTTTTATCTTCTTAACCAGTATTTTAAACCTTTTTTTTTTCTTTTTAAATGGTATTGAGATGTTACAGGTATAAGAAAAGGAAACACTAACCTAATCTGGCATCTTCAGCACTTGTTTCACTATGTTTCTCTATTTTAATTTAAAATAGCAATGGGAATCACTATAATTATTTATATAAACCTGTCATGCTATAAAACTACAATAATTTACAAATTCCCAGTGGATAGATATTCCAATTCCAAATTTGGTCATGGATTAAAATAAGGCTATTTTAATCCACATGGGTCAACACTGGCATGAGATTACACGGAAAAGATTCATATTTCAGAGTTGTACAAAACACAGAACTACTATTAAACTTAAGCCTCAGATTCTAATAAAAACTACAGAGTACTATGCTTGTTTTGCTTCAAAAGAACTTTATATAGATATATACACATATCTATATACACAGGCATGCAATACACATATATGTTCAGTTCAGTTATTTTTCAGTCATGTCTGATGCTTCATGATTCCATTTGGGTTTTTCTCAGCAAAGATAACTGAAGTGGTTTCCCATTCCTCTTCTAGCTCATTCTAATATAACAGATGAAGAAACTGAGGCAAACATGTGGCTTGCCTAGGATCATACAACTAGTAAATATCTGGGTTTACATTTGATTTCAGGACCAGCACTCTAACTACTATAGCATCTAGGGAGGTGGAAGGGGGTTAAGGGTAGACACACACACACACACACACACACACACACACACACACACACACACACACATCTATTTAAGATATACTTATATCTTAAACTATTAACTATTAACATAACTATTAAACGTGTCTACACACACTCTCTCTATATATATGTATATATATATATATTCTATGTATGCAGATGAAATAATGATAATGTATTATATGTATGCACTGTAAAACATAAAGTGCTACATAAAAAGAATAAATTTCTAAAAAATATACCTCAATGAACCGTTAATATGCAGCATAGCTATTAAAAATCATTTCAATGTTACCATTAAATCACTGTCCAGAATCAGAATATATTGCCTTCCTGGTGTCAAGAAAATAGCACTAAACATGACAGCAAAAACAGATGTGTAACTTTGGTCTAAACACAAACTGACAATTTCCTCACATACAAAATGAGAATAACATTTATACTATCTCATATGACAATGAAGAAAGCTCTCTGTAAATTAGTGTTATATAAATGGAAGCTATTATTATTTCTACATATTTCTAAAAAGAATGTTCAAGTTAGTGAATCAAAAACTGTAAACACAATTGTTTTAAACTGGGATTTTCTGTTTAAAAACATAAAAAATGGTTTTCAGGACAGATGTTAGCCTGTTCCAGTATACCAGTCAATCTTAATTGTTTTTTCTTCTCAGATATAAGCAGGGAAATTTTTATATGAATTTTAAAAGCATGTAAAGCTGGCACTGTTGACCACCACCTCCAACTACACTCTTCGCTTCCTTGATTTCAGAGAAACTCCATTCTCCTAGCTCTCTATCTGCTTATGTCTGCCTTTTTTGTAGGCTCCTACTCCCCTTTTGAAATATTTAATAGAAGTACACCCTAAACTTGTCCTATTCCCCTTCTCATTTTATAAGATCTTCCTTGAAAAATCAAATTCAGTCCCAGTTTTAAAAAGAGATGATCCTCAAATCTATCATCCTAATCCTGACTTTATTATTAAAGCATAAGTGTGACTATGTTATTTATTCTTCTGCCAGGAACCTTCACTGGCTCTCAATTGCCACTAAGATAAAAATATTTGGCTTGGCACTTGAAGGCCTATACAATTTGTCCCTGGTCTATTTTTCTAGGCTTGCTTTGTATTATTTCCCTTCACCCACCTTATGATCTATTCAAATTGCCCTTCTCGTTTCCAGAATGTTGGGTTCCATCTGTTGCTTCTGTAATATATGACCAGAAGGAGGTCACACAGTCACATACGGGGGAACTGGAGAGTGAGGGTGAAAGAACTGAAGAAATGGAGAGAGGGAAGATCTTTCCCTCTCTTCCCCTTGGGGAAGATATCACAATTTGTCTTCCAGAGGGAGACAATATGTCTCCTCAGAGATTGCATTTGAGAGGTGGAGGTTAAGGACTGGAGGAGAAGGTCTTAGAGAAATGACCCACTACCTCCCCTCTTGATCTTAGCTGTTGCTGAGACAGAATAAACTTCCTTCCTATGGATTCTCCCAATATCCCAATTGTCACCTTTCCCTTTGAGATCTAGTTTACTCCTTAGCCCTGGTCTTGAACTATTCTCCCTTTTGGGGGAATGGTATGATTCCCCCCCAAATCTTTAGGCTCCTTCTTTGATATCAGAAAGCAGGCAGACCTGATCTATGAGGTAACACTTTATTCTTGAGGACACAGGGAAGGGAGAATGAGGGTGTTTGGTTGAGGAAAGTAGGAGATAGGAATCCCTATAGATTAACAACTGACCTGCCCCCCAAATCCTAAGGGGTATAGACTGTCTGCCTAATCTTCCTTTGGTCAGCTGTTGGGTTTGTCCTTCCTCCTAAGCTAATCTGGCTATGAGTTGAAGTTCAGGATAATAAAGGGGAAGAGAGATCTTCTCAGTAAACAGCTTTCTATAATGTCCCAATCTACTTTTGTCTTCAGTTAGAACCAGAGAGATTTAGGGGTTCACTGGAAGGTAGTTGATATCCAGAGGGATCCTCCATCTTAGAGATCCTCCTCTCAGACTGTCCACTTGTATAAATGGAGATTGTGAGCCTTTGGACTTCATCCCCCAGAAGTACCTTAGTTTTTCCCAGGGTTTCATTTTCCTGCACCCTCACGTTTTGCATGATTGTATTTAAGTGGCTGTAATTCCTCCCGTCCTCTTTTGAACCTGTGACCAGGTTAAAGTCAGGCAGTTCTTTTGCTTTAGTTATTATTAATAAAACTTTATAAAATATAATATTTAGTTATTGATTATTAATTTAAAAACCCACATACTCCAGGAGAGAAGTTTATCAGAAATGAAATGACAGTTTTTGAATCCTCTCAGCTCCTCTGTTCCTTCCTGGAATCTTGAGTCTTCCTTGCCCTTCCCCTACTTGGGCTGTTCCTTTGCCTTGCAGGATCTGAACTTTTCTCTTATACCTCCTTGACACTGCAGTCTGTCTGAAGTCCTCTGTAATTCACTGTCCCCTAACAATCACATCTTGGGAATCAATAGTTCCCCTTCAATCATCACCCACATACCATTCTTCTATAGTGGATCTTTAATTCTCTTTCCTCACATTCTCATAAGGAGGCACATTTATGTTACTCTTTGTAAAATAAAAAGCTCCTTTAAAACAATGATGATTTCAGGGCAGCTAGGTGGCTCAATGAATAAAGAGCCAGTCCCAGAGACAGGAGGTATTAGATTCAAATCTGGACGCAGACACTTCTAACCCCAATTGCCTAGCCCTAACCACTCTTCTGCCTTGGAATCAAAACGTAAAGAGTTTAAAAAAATATATTTTCCCCCTTATTTTATCTGAATATTTCTTGTACATAGTAGGAATTTCATGAATTCTTGCTGAATTTATTTGGATCAATCAGTCTTCAATCTCTAGAACATACTTTTTCACTTTCTAACAAATGGGATTTAGGTCAATATCTTACAGTAAATTCTATATCACGTTAAAGTCCAATTGAACAGATTCTCCAAATATTAAAAAGTAGTGCTATAAAAAAAAAATCAAAGGAGGGGGCAGCTGGGTAGCTCAGTGGATTGAGAACCAGACCAAGAGATGGAAGGTCCTAGGTTCAAAACTGGTCCCAGATACTTCCCAGCTATGTGACCCTGGGCAAGTCACTTAACCTCCATTGCCTAGCCCTTACTGCTTTTCTGCCTTGGAACCTATACACAGTATTGATTCTAAGATGGAAGGTAAGGGCTTAAAAATTAAAACAAAACAAAAAAAAACCCAAATGAATTGAAGGTTATATATTCCATATCTGAGGATAGAAAAATTCATAACTAACGATGGAGTAGAGAAAATATAAAATGATAATATGGAATTACATAAGAAAATGATTCAACCCAGCAACCTACTACTGGATCTACATTACAGCCCCCAAATGGCAAAGACAGAAATATTACATTCAAAGAATATATTTGTGGTTAACACTATTTTCTTTGTTTTTTGTGGATGGGGATGGGGGTAGGGGAAGAGTTTAACCTCATAATTTATCTTTTTTTGTGTATGAGTAGTGGAGAATTAACCTTATGTCTTTTTTTTTTTTAACATAAAGGACAGCACAGTATAGGAGACAGAGCTGTTCTTGAAGAATAGAGAAGATTTCTGTTCAAGTTCTACCTCTGAAAAATAGCTGTATGACTTCAGTCCCAGGAAACTCTCTAAGACTACAAAGATGCAGAACTATTATTGATTTACAGTAGTAAAGGAATTTTTTCCTTGGAATCTTTTATACAAGTGAAATCACAGGTCTAGTTCCATAACAACACCTACATTGAATCTTACCTTGTAACATAAAAAACAATTAAGTATAAGCAAAAGACTTACTAGTCTCTGAAAGAGGAGCTGACATCAATTTGGGAACACCCTCTTTTCTTTTCCCCCCCTTTTATATCTATCTCCTCTCCTTGGAGATAGGAATACATTATGATAGTGTGATTACATCCTATGTAGATCTTCAGGGGGAAGGAAAACAAAGTGCTACTCTTCATATTCCTTTTTTTCCCTTGTGTTCCATACCAATATCAAGCCCAAACTATTTGCACAGCCAAATGCAAACAAACCTTTTTTTCTATAAGTTTCAGTTTAACTAAATCAACACCAACAACTTATGTATAATAAAACAGGATTATTAATTTTACAAAAATGTTGTCACTGAATACATTAAATTGCAACAATTTTGTAAAACTAAAACAAGTATTGCCAAAATTAGGAGGAAAAATGAAAACTGGAAAAAAATTTTTATAGACAGCCCCTCAGATAGAGGTCTCATATCTAGAATATATAATCAACTTTGTCAAGTTTATAATAAGAGTCATCCTCCAATTGAGAAGGCAAAAGATAATGAACAAATAATTTTCAGATGAAGAAATCAAAGCCATATATAGGTATATGAAGAAGTGTTCCAGATCAATACTGATTTGAAAAATGCAAACCAAAACAATTCTGAGATATCACAAACCCATTAGATTGGCTAAAATGAATAAGGGGCACAGGCAATTGTTGGAGGAAATGTGGAAAAACAGGGACTAATGTACTGCTGGTGGAACTGTGAACTGATCTAACCATTATGAAGAACAATTTGGACTTACATCCTGTTAGACCCTTAGACCCAGAAATATCATTACTAGGACTGTTTCCCAAGGTGACTAAGGAAAAAGAAAAATAACTCATATATTCCAAAATATTTATGGCAGCTCTCTTTGTGGTGGCAAAGAATTGGAAGTGAAAGGATGACCATAAATTGGAGAATAGCTAAACAAATTGTGGCATGATTGTGAAGGACTACTACTATACAATAAGAAACAATGAACTGATTTTTTTAAAACCTGGAAATATAGGAGATAATGAACAATAAAATCAGATTTCACACAGCCACAGAATCAACACTAGAAGAATAAACTGAGAATGTTACCTCCAGAAAGTGAACAGAGAGATAAAACATCAAAGACTCAATTTATATGCACATGTATGTTGACCTCCATGATGATATGCTATATGATACAGAGAGAGTGGAGAGGGGTTGGGACAGTAGTAGATTGGATCTATTACCAAAAAAAGTAAGTTAAACATATAGGAGGATCTTTGTTTTCATTTGTGCAATATCTTTCTTTTTCTTTACATATAGAAATGCTTGTTTTGATTTGTAAAACATTTGGAACAATAATTTTAAAAATAAAAATTTGTTATTGGACTAACACTAATTAGCTTGTTGCTGGTCAATCATTTCAATCATATTTGACTCTACATGACCCTGTGGACCTCTGCCATGGAGTTTTCTTGGCAAAGATACTTTAGTGGTTTGCTATTTCCTTCTCTAGTAGCCAACAAAAGTTATTAAGTGATTTGCCCAAAGTCACGCAAAGAGGCTGGCTTTGAACTCCAAGCCCAGCAATCTATCTACTATTCCGTTTCCCTAATTCTTTAGAAATAGGAAGGAGGTATTGTTTCATCAATTTTTTTCCTAGTATGGGAATTAGTCATAATTAATCAGAGGATGACTATTAGTGATGTATTTGATTGTGTTATTAGTCATTCTGCATACTCTGCTTCCTTTCTTTTGCAAAAGTTCATACAAGTTGTCTGATGTTTCTCTGAATTCCTTTTATTTATCATTTAATTTCTTATGACATCGTATATCATTACATCAAAAAAATGCTACAATTTGTTCAGTTCAATTCAAATAGGGCACCTATTTCATTTCCTACTTTATTTTTTGTCATTGCAAAAGACAGTGTTCTATAGTTCTGTGCCCAATTATTTTAAAAAATGAGATTCCTGAATTTAATGAAACATTATTGTACCAAAGGGTAAAGTTAATAAGAATTCTGAGAAATATAGTAAAAATTCTAAGAAATGATGTAAAGTAAGCAGAATAATATAGACCACAACTTCTACAACATAAATTAAGATAACACTGAAAGGTAATATTTAGGTCAAATACCATGGAGGACATTGATTCCAAATAATTAAAACTTAAATAGTAAATTCCCCAAATGAAAAGTTATAAGTACTCTCACTTAAAATTACCATATTAGATTTTTCCCCTTTAACTTTTTTTATGAGAAGGTAATAAAAGTGGAGAATTTTATTGGGAAGTGAATACTATCCCTACAAAAAAACTTCAAAAAAGGATACAGATCTTTTCCTTAGGAAGATTATCATGGTATATGGATAAATGCTAAGTTAAAGAGATATGAAAATCATTAAGGAATCTAAGAATTTGTAAAACCGTAAAAAAAAGGCTATTGACACTGTTGAAACAAAATGGAGGGAAAACAAGTGATCTGTGAAGGTAAATTAAACAGAATTGGTGACTTAATACAAGATTGAAAGGGTAGAAAATGGCCCCCAACAGAAAGAGGTCTGGAAAAACAGTTAAGAAAATCAGTTTAATTTTAGATATGCTGAGTTTGAGATGCAAGTGGAGCATCCAGGTAGAAATTTCCAACAGCAAGTACTGGAGTTCGGGGGAAAATCCTTTCTTTCAATTTTTAATCTCTGTATATGGAAAGTATTTTCAAGGCAATGACTACTTCATTATCATCCTTGTATCATAATCACTTAGTACAGTGACTTGCACATATATGATACTTTAATGTTTTTTTTAATTGAACTGGATATAGGGAGTAGAGGAAAAATAAATTAAAAGTAATATTTCTAGCTAAGAACCCCTGAAAAGTGACAATACTAATTTGATTCAATTTAACAATTTTTTTGTTCAACAGAGGTGGATTTGTTGGTTAGATAAACAAGTAGGGTTTATTTTGGGATGAAAGCTGGGTGGAAAGGTACAAAGAGATAAGGGAAAACTAAAACATTCTGTTATAATGCTATTAAATTTGTAGGGATATCCAAGTAAGCAACTGGAACTACATAGAACTGGAGTTAGGAACTGGGATTTGAGATTCAACCTCAGAGAAGTGATAGTTTTAGTCACAGTAGTAAAGACTTCTAAAGAGAATGCAGAAGGTCCAGCTGAAGACAAAATCACATAAAGGGATCATCCACAATTACCAGGAGAAGGAAGAAAAGGAAAAGAAGTCAGCAAAGACAGATCAAAGGCAGAAGAGGAAAACCAGGGAATTGCAATGTTATAGTAACCAAAGAAACAATAAGCTTCAAGGAGTGAGTTGTCTATGTTAAATGTTAACCTGAGGTCAGAGGACAGAGACAATATGAAAAATTCATTGAATTTGACAAGAAAAACACTAGTAACCTCTGAATGACATTTCAGTGGAATGTCAGGGAATTCAGAAACCAAACTGGAGGAGAGTGATTTCATATATCGATGGTGTGGTGCTGACTGGTGGAGAGCCTTTATTTTCTTGGTGTTAACCGTCAGGCCAAAATTAGCACAAGAAGCAAGAAACTATCTATACTCTATTACATCCCAGCCTCAGAGGCTACACTGAGTACACAATCATCCTCAAACAAAAAGCTGACCACTTTCTCTCTACTTTAGTCTTGACTTATAGCCTTTTAAAGTTAAATAGTTAATTATATTTTGATAACTGACCTTGATGCCACTTTTGTCCTGTTTGAATGCATCTTACAATACTGAAAAAAACATCATTCTAAAAAGCATGGGGTCAAGCACATAACCCTGCTTCATTCCACAGTGACTGGGAAATGATGAAAACATTGCCTTCGTTCAGAACACATGCAAGCATGCCATCATGAAACTGGAGTATGATACTGATAAACTTCTCTGGGCAAAGAAACTTCACCAGGATCTTCCACAAACCTTCACAACTGACAGCATCAATGTCTTGGTCAAGACACTGAATGTTGTATACAGACCTTTGTTCTGCTCCTGGGATTTCTCCTAGTGTTGTTGAACAGCAAATATCATGTTAACTCTTCCTCAGCCACACTGGCTCTTGCATAGATGACCGTTTTCTGGGTGAAGGCTCAGCCAATTAAGGAATACTCTGGTATGAATCTTGCCATCAATGATTGAGAGACCCCACTGTGACTGTTACCATTTCCTTTTCCTTCACAGAGGTGAACAACGAAGGCATTATCCTTGATCTCCAGGGGATAACTTCTTGCCATATAACCTGAAAGATTTTAGTCAGCTTCTGTATGACTAGCAGACCCCTGTAGATTTCTCCTGGGATGGAATCGGCTTGAAACACTTTACCACATGAGAGGAACCTAATGGCATCTGACAACTCTTCTTCATTTAGAAGTCTGGCTAGAGAAGAACTGACTTCAACCCAAGTTATGGAGTCAATGGCTTCAGCATGGATTGATGATGGTCTATTGAGAACTCTATGAAGTAAATGTTTAGCCAGGATTATGCCTTTATTACTGATCAGTATAGCTCTATCAGAACTGAACAGATTAGATGCACCATAAGTCTTTGGCCCATAAATAATCTTAAATGTTTTGGATTATTTCTATTCATGTAAAATGGAATCTCATTCATTATTTAGGTAAGGGTTACAGCCTTCTCTACTAAACTATTCTCCTTCTAATTCTCTGCTCCAGAGTTTCTATTTCACTTTTTATGTCTTGCATCACTTCTTCTAGATATTCATACAGTCTTTGTGGTAAATCTATTTTTTCATTTCAGTCTCTGCTTCAAGTTATTCTAAATTTATGAAAATTTTTTCACAGTCATTTTCGTTGGATTCCTTACTTCTTATGCTTTAGTTACTGAATTGAGGATTTGTAAGAGGGTCAGACTCCACTCCTCAATGTGCTTTTAGGTGAGGTGTTTGGACTTGTTTGGTCTTTCCCTAAATTGAATGGGCTACTTAGCTGACCTCCACTTCTCAGGCTTAGGTCACCTTGGATTGTGAATGGAAACTAGTTCCTGTACTTAAGATGCATACATTTTACAAAGGGATGAAGAATGTAAAGAGATAAAGAGACAATAATCTGACAAGTGAGAGAAACTAATGACTTGGGGGGAAAGGAAAAGCTTCATGAAGTACAAGGTAGCATCTGAGCTGAACCTTAAAGAATTTTAAGTAGTAATGATAGAGAGAAAATAAATTCCAAAATGCAGAAGCCTTTTCAAAAGCATGGAAGTAGAAGATGTAATACTGAATTCTAAGAATTAGCAAACCAGTTTGGCTGGAACAAAAGGGGGATAATGTGAAATAAGTGTTAAAAAGGGGAGAGTCAATGGGTCAAATGGGAAGGGTTTTAAATGCTAAGTCGAGGAGATCTTATTTTAACCTAGAGGTAATAGAGAAGCACTGATGATTCTTGTACAGGACTGGCATAGTCAGACTGGGTCAGACTTATTTAGAAGGGATATTCTAGCAGCTTTGGAGAGAATGGATTGAAAAGAGGAATGAGGAGGTAGCGGAAGATAATTGAGAAGCTATTGCAACAGTAGAGAAAGTCAAAAAGACAAGCTCCCAGAGATGGAATAAAGGACACAAATAGGAGTTAGCCTTAGAAAGAAAGGTCATCTCTCTTTCAAAGAGGAGAATAAGCAAAAATAATGGGATGACCTTTACAGGAGTTCTGAGCTACTGAACAGAGAGAAGAGGGAGCTAGCAATGTATAGTGTGTTTTCCAAGTCAAGTCAGTCATAACAGTCATGGGTCTCTATTGAAAAGGACAGTGGATGGCATAGAAGTCTAGACAACAGAAGACTTATACTTAAGTCTCTCCTGATAGAATGCAAGCTATTAGGACTATTTTTATTTTTGAGTCTGTATTCCAAAGTCAGAGAACAGATAGATTAAGCTCTTTACTGTTTTTGATTATTTGCAACATACAAGGTGAGGAACACCATAGTCAAATAGAGAATAATTCAGTCAATAGATATAAAAATATGGAATTACATAGGGCTGGTAAATCAAAGATAACACCTTAAATAAAAATTTAAAGTGAATCAGTAACACAAAGCTTTAAGGTTTGCAGCAAAATGCTTTTTATGTTATTTGATCTTCACAAAAATCCTGTCAAGAAGGTGCTATTATTATTCCCATTTTACACATAAGCAACAAAGTAGAAAGAAGTTGCCCAGCTATTGTCAAGAGGATTTTCATTCTTGCCTTCCTGAGTCACAGAGCTCTGTCCATGTTATCTCACTGTCTCAATCATTCTAACAGAGTAGGGTATATAACTGTTAAAATTCCATATTAACTCTGCAAGTAGTATTTATGTCTGAGTATATAAGAAAAAGCCCATAATTAAATATAAAATCCATTTCATTTGAGAGTCTGATGCCAATTTTGACAAGTTTTTCAGCCATATTGAAAAATCATACACACCAGACCCCAGACTATGTTACAACCCTCTAGAAAGAGGTCTTTTCAAGAATCTTTTAGACATAATTGCTAATTAATATTGATGTAACCCAACAATCTATTGTAATAGAAGATAAGTACAGATAGAATCATATGAAAGAAGGATAAAATAAACAGTTTTCAATTTTTAAATCCCTTCTATTCTAGCCATTATGTTCTATCTTTTTATATACACTTTTATAAATATTAAAAAATAAAATAAAATGATCCTTCTCTTTTCAGATTTTAATCATATGTTGGAAGCTTTAGTGAACAAGTGTTTTAACCACAGAATAGAAAGAATATGAATTATACAAGATAGATTAGTTTTTAAATTAAAAAATTATATTTATATTTTGCATTATATATTGGTTATCTATATATATTTATTATAGTGATTACTTACATTTGCTTAAAAAGTTGTCAATATTTTTGTTTTTTCTTAGTGCAGGAAAATCCAGATCATATACCAAAGCATCCAATCCATCCTAAACAAAACAAAAAAAGTAGGGGAAGGGATCAGTTTTCTTGACTTTTTAAATAAAACATTTTACTCATTCATGTTCAAAATCTTTGTGAATTTTTTTTCTTTTCATGCATTTTAAGAATACTCTAACTACTTACTATAAACAACAAGGATTTTGGGTGCATTGTATTAGAAGAAATGGGAAGTTACCTTGAAATAATTTTTCATGCATGGATACTACTAAGGTAGAGCGTTCTATTTAAAAATTCAAGGGGGCAGCTAGGTAGCTCAGTGGATTGAGAGCCAGGCCTAGAGACGGAGGTCCTAGGTTCAAATCTGACCTCAGCCACTTCCTAGCTGTGTGACCCTGGGCAAGTCACTTGACCCCCATTGCCTAGCCCTTACCACTCTTCTGCCTTGGAGCCAATACACAGTGTTGACTCCAAGACGGAAGGTAAGGGTTTAAAAAAAAAATTCAAACACAAGATATTTATCCCCGCTACAACTTAAGGAATTACTTCTATGACACGTTTCTTCCGTCTGCCTTTGGAAATTATTTATGATATTGCTTTTTTTTTGCTGATTTCACTCAGCAATTGTTGAATTGTGACTTCTTTCTTTTCTTTTAACTACCTCAACATTTACAAAATACTATCTTAAATTTGCAGAAGACTTGAATCATGGAAAGCACTAGATCTGGAGTTAAAAGAAATATGGGTACAAATCAGCTCCAAAATGGACAACCTCATATACTAACTATTTCTTTGTCAAATAAGAAAATGTCCCCTGAAATATCCAAAACAGTTATATGACTCAAATGATATAACATATGAGATAATATAGATGAGATAACTTAAATAAAGAATCAACAGAATCTAAGTTGAGTAGGGAAATCATATAATTCACCTGGTACCTGAACTTAAAATTCACCTCAATAATTTGCCCAAGAGTATTTATCTACTTTCAGCTTGGCAACCTCTGGTAAGGGTGTATGCACTATCTAAAGATAATATAAATCTTAGAGGCATTTAAATGCCAATTACAGTTACTTCACTATATGCATAAAAACAGTAAAACTAATAGATTCTGACAGGAAACTAATGGATTCAAACTATTTCATTCACATCTTTCTATCAGAGAAATCCTCTAATGCAGGGGTCCCCAAACTACAGGCCACGTGCAGCCCCACCTGAGGCCATTTATCTGGTCCCCACCGCACTTCCAGAAGGGGCACCTCTTTCATTGGTGGTCAATGAGAGGAACACTGTATGTGGCAGCATTGCAAAGCGCCGTGTCACTCATGTATAGTGCTACTTCCAGTGACATAATCCTTTGCATGGTGCCTTGTTCTGAGAGTAACTGAAAGAGAACAAGGTGCTGCACAAGGGATTACGTGGCTGCATAATGGAAGATGTCAGCATGGTGAGGGGCGATCTGGGGGAGGGGATTCCGCACTGTGTATACTGCTGCCCGGTATAGTGGTGGCAGTGATGAGCCTGTGCAAGGTGTGACGGGCCCATCACAGCCAGTGCTGCAGCCTCCGCTATGCTAGACAGCCGTACACAGATTTGTTCATAGTTGTTGTTTTTTTATAGTCCAGCCCTCCAACAGTCTGAGGAACAGTAAACTGGCCCCCTGTGTAAAAAGTTTGGAGACCTCTGAAACTAATGAGTCTAATGAGTCTAATGGATAACCTTTTCAACATTTATTTCTCTGGTTCAAAAATCTACAGCAGATTTCTATTGTTTGAAGCTACTGGTCTCAAATGATGCCCTGAAGGACACCTAAGGTACCAAGGGTTACTGAAGTAATTAAAAGCAAGTACTGCTCAAAACTTAATGTAGAACAGGAAATGAGGGAGATGGTATACAATCTGATTCCAAGATCTGAAAAGCTACGAAGTGTCCAACAGGTAAAAACATACCGTTAGTAGTGTTATTTAGGAAAGTATTTGTTAAGTTGTTTGGACCTAATTACTTAATAAAAAGAACTGTTAAGTGTTTCTTTTAGTATAGTGGTGCCATGAAAAAATTGAGACACTTAAGGACATCATGAACAGAAAAAATTTGGGAAGTTCTGGTAAAAACTATCATATCTTAGCTCTTCAAGTCATCAAAACATACATACAACTACAACAATATTCCACCATGCCCCCATTACTACAACCAGTACATTTTGCATGCCATTTTCATTTCTACATGTCTGCACACTAACAGACTCTTACTGTTCTCATATGCCAGATACATCTTATAAAGCAGCAATAATAGTTTAATTAAAAGGCACACAATGGAATGTATAGATCTGAATATATGTTGGACTTCAAATAATTGCCTTGTTCCAACAATGCTGTTGTTAATCAAAATACTTTAAATACTAATCAACTCTTTTGAATTGCCTTAAATTGCCTTAAAATCACTTTATTTTATGATCAAAGATTCTTCCTCCTATTTTTGGGTGGTAATAACCTCCTTAAATATCTACCTTATTCTCCAGATTTTATTCTAAAGGCCTTATGGTCATTTCTTGAATTTAAGAATATCTTTTCAAAGGGGAATAAAAAAAGGCTGCCCGCATTGAATATCCAAAAGAATATGGAGCAAGTTCTGAACAAAATTACAAAAGAGAAATTCCAGAAATAAGCTGAATAACAACACAGTGCAATGAGTAAATGAATAGTTTCCCAATGATGGGATCACCACATTCTAGAGACCAGAAATTTCATTGTGATGCCTCCTATTATCTTTAGCACAGTATTACCTTAAACTACAAAAAAGTCCTTTCCCCCCACTTGTATAACAAATTTTACTAACTTATAACTTGTAATTTTTTTCAAGTTCACAGTCCTGGAAAGGATTTCTTAGAATGGATTAAAAGTAGATGAACTACAGGGGGAAGTGGGGGTCTCTAGTAGTACTACATGTAGTAGTTCTATCTTGATTTTAGGCTTTGGTTCATTTGTCCATAGAAGGGGAGGAGAGGTGAAAAGTATAGACAGAAACAGGAAGATGTGTCATTGGCAATTTGGAGTTTTGACTGAACATGTACATAGAAAGAATACTGTTTATAAATGTTTTAACTTTCACTTCCATCTTCATCACCAGAGTCATTCAAAAAACTTCTACAAAATCTCAGTGACAATACTAATTTATTCTTGACTTGAGTTTGAGAACAATGTTCTAGATAAAAGCCCTTTCTTAGGGTGACAACATTTGTTTGGATGTATAAGTTTTCTAACTCTTCAAAAACATCATATTGTAATCACGGTACTTTTTTTTTTTTAAACCCTTACCTTCTGTCTTGGCGTCAATACTGTATATTGGCTCCGTAAGGGCTAGGCAATGGGGGTTAAGTGACTTGCCCAGGGTCACACAGCTGGTAAGTGTCTGAGGCCAGATTTGAACCTAGGACCTCCCATCTCTAGGACTGACTCTCAATCCACTGAGCTACCCAGCTACCCCTAATCACAGTACTTTTGAGTACTGTAATAATGGTATTTTTCACTATATTTTATGACACTTAGTAGATTTCAAAAGAGAGCTTGTTGAGCAAGAGACAGAGGCTGAAAGATAGGAACCTAGATGAGTTGGCTCCTACTCTCTTCTCTCCTCTCCTATGTGAGGCTGTTGAGAGGTGCTGCACAGGTAATGAGGGGATTCCCTGATGTGAAAGGGAGATGGAGACCTGAAAGATCTCTCCTAACAGAAAGACCTGGAGGTAACCCAAGATTCCCTGGCACGGAGAGGATCAGAAGACAAGCTTTCCCAGTGACCTTGCCCCAGCAGGGGGGGGTTATGATGGCTCCTTGTTAAACCTGGTTTCAGATACCTCCTCTAGGCTCCCAAGCCAAATCACTTGATAGAAAATCTGACTGCAAGTTAAAGGTTTAATGACCAGATAAAGGGCAGGTAGGGGAGATAGAAAGAGGGACTCAGTGTCCTTAATTGTTTCCTAACCATGGTCTCTCGCCCAGGTAACTGTATAGCTGGCCTGGGTTTCACTGCCCCAAACCTAGCTAAGTTTCCCAAATTATCTATTATATATTTAACTTAGGAAATGGCTAAACAGGTGCAAGAGGGTTGAAGGGGAGAGCCAGGCTCTCCTTGCCCGTGAGTCCACAGCTCCCTTGCTTTGAGGGGTCTGATCCTCCAGACTGGTGGTATCGTTAAACAGAAGAAGCTTCAAAAAACCGATAGGTCTCCTTATGGCTCTTGGAGAGGTCCTCAGCAAGGAACTTGCATCCTGCTTGGTTGAGGTCCCAGCTCAAAAGCCCAGAATTACATCTTTCCCAGAGCTCTTCTCTTTTCCCAGGATGCTTTGTTCTTCAACTGACATCGCTGTCACTCAAGCCCCCCTCTTGCAAAATTCCATCTTTCCCTCTTGTACCCTTCCTTACAATATGAAAAGTACCTTTAATTCAAAAAATGTTTGTCTTGGGCCTAGTATATGAAAGTTATTGCTAGGCCCTATAAGATATATGAAGTTTTATAAAACATGAATCCTGCACTGAAATGCTTTACATGTAATACAAAAGAAATGGTTTATATACAGATAACTATAATAAAAGCCAATACATAGTAAGTACTATGTGATTTGCAAAAGATGTTGGAAGAGTTCAGAAGAGTCTGAGATCACCTCTGGCTGGGAATAATAAGGAAAAGTTAGTAGCTGAATAAATCTGTTCAAAACAAGGAGAAATGGGGTATTGAGACACTCTAGAAATGAGGAACAGCTTAGACAAAGATTCAGAGGCAGGAAATAATGTGAGGTATATTCATGGAACAATAAAGTTTAGTTTTGCAAAGTTTCTGGAGAGGAATGGTAGATAAACCACATAAAAGTAAGGAAGGGGTAGACTATACAAGTACTTGAATGCAAAGGCTAAGGAGTTTGGGCCTTATTTAAAGTAGGTGAAGGGGAATCAGGAAAATAGGTGAAGATCAAGACTTCACTTAAGAAAAATTAAACACTGATTAAACAAGATTGGTTACATGGGGAGAGATTGAATCAAGATAAATCATTTAGCAGGCTATAGCAATAGCATTAGTATGAGGTAATGAAGGTTTGGACATGAGTAGTGGCTTTATTTGGTAATGAAAAAGAATGAACAGACCACAGATATTCTAAAAGATGACTTCACAAAACTTGGTAACTAAGGGGGAAAGGGCAAACTCAGATGCAGTCCCCTGATTTCACTGTCAGACACCCTGTGTCTGTTAGTGTGTAGGTACAGCTAAAAAAAAAAACTAAGAGAGAACAATTCTTCCCACTTAGCATCTGTGAAGTTTGTTCTTGGTTTGGGATGGCACTCATTAATTTAAGGTAATTAGTGTTACTTGGATGACTATACCTTATAAATTCATCATTGACCTGAATAAAAAAAAAAATCATTCATAATAAATCAAGCCCAGGCTGGGCAGTGATTTGCAGCTGATATTGCAAAGTTATGCTAAGTTATTTCATGCTATACTTCAGTGAATCATTTAAGTATTTTCCTTATATTTAGCTTATGGCTATAATTCTTGGGGATTTTGCTTTTATTTTTAATTAAGTAGAATTTATTTCATAGTATCTCAGCTCCTCTTCTCCCCTCCCCACACCACAGAAGGCATCATCTGGCAAGCAGATATGTATATGCAGATTATGTATTCTGTGTTTCCATTTTTCAGCTTATTCTCTGAAGGTGAATATTCAGAAGTTATTCTTTGAATATTAAATCTCTAGATGTATATGTTTCTCTTGGTTTTACTCATTTCACTTTTCATTATCTCATTTTTTGAGGCCATCCCTTCAATTTCCAGTTCTTAGTCACCCCAACGGGAGCTGCTAGAAATATTTTGGAACATATAGGTAGGTTCTTTTCCCTTTCCCCTGATGTCCTTGGAAAATATGCCAAGTAATGGTACTACTATTTTAAGTGTATTCAGTTTTATATAACTCTCAGGCATAATTCCAAATTGCTCTCCAAATGGTTGGTTCAGTTCATAGCTCTAACTGTATTAGTGTGTCCACTTTTCCACATCCCCTCTAAATGCCATTTTGCCCTTTTGTCATTTTAGCCAATCTGACGTACAAGGTTATCGATACCTCAGAATTGGTTTGGTTTGCATTTCCCTAATCAGTAGTGATTTGGGGCATTTTTTTCATAAATCTACATATGACTTGGAATTCTTCAAAAACTTGCTGTTCATATCTTTTGCCCATTAATTAATTGGGGGGGGGGGGTCTTATACCCATAAATCTGACAAAGTTCTTCTCTAGATGAGTTCTCAAAGTTCTCTTAGATATGAGACCTCTCTCTAAGAGACTTCTTATGAAAATATTTTCCCAGTTTTCTGATTCCCTTCTAATCTTAGCAACATTTATTTTATTTGTACAAAATTTTTCAAATTTAATGTACTTAAAATTATCCATTTGACATTTTACAATGCTCTCCATCTCTTGTTTACTCATAAATTCCTCTCCTATCCATATATCTGATGGGTAATATATTCCCTGTTCCCCTGAATTTATCTTGCTTTTTATGTCTAGATCATGCATCCATTTTGATCTTATGCATTCGTTTTCTTATTTTGATGAAAGGTAAAAAATATTGGTTTATACCTTGTTTCTGCCACACTACTTTTAAACTGTCCCCAGAAATTTTTACTAAATACTGATTTCTTATTCTATTAGCTGAATCTATACTTCTGTCATATACAAAGTTACTATGATCTTTTATTTTTGCTTGTTGTATGTCTGTTCCGTTCCACTAATCTTATTTTTTTATTTCTTAGCCAGTACCAAATACTTTTCATAATTACTGCTTTATAATATAATTTAAAATCTGGTACTGCTAGATCTCCTTCCTTTACATTTTTTCCCATTAATTCTTTGGCTATTTCTTGATCTTTTGTTTTTCCAAACCAATTATTGTTTTTTCTAGTTAAGTAATATAATTTTTTGATAATTTGATTGGGATGGCAGTGACTAAGTATATTAAGTAGGATTGTCATTTTAATTGCATTGGCTAATATGAAGAATTACTATTTCTCCAATTATTTAGCTCTGACTTTATTTGTGTAAAAAGTGTTTCATAATTATGATCACATAATTCCTGGTTTTGGCAGGTGTGTTCTCAGGTATTTTATTATATCTGTGGTTGTTTTAAATGGAGTATCTTTAGGGGGCAGCTGGGTAGCTCAGTGGATTAAGAGCCAGCCCTAGAGACGGGAGGTCCTGGGTTCAAATCTGGCCTCAGACACTTCCCAGCTGTGTGACCCTGGGCAAATCACTTGACCCCCATTGCCTAGCCCTTGCCACTCTTCTGCCTTGGAGCCAATACTCAGTATTGACTCCAAGACGGAAGGTAAGGGTTTTTTAAAAAAAAAATGGAGTATCTTTTCCTATCTCTTCTATAAGGATAATTTTAGCATTGACTTAAAAATCTAAATTAATTGGTCGCCAGAGAAAATCCGAGAGAGAGAGAGAGAGAGAGAGAGAAATAAGAGTTAATTTAAACTGCTCTGGCTCAGGCTGAGCCAGGCAGAAGTTAAAGGCCTTGGCCAAAGTGGCCTCCCTGAGCCCAAGGGAAAGGAAATCAGTCTTACCCCAAGTCACCGCGAGACTGTCTCAAGGAGCTCCTCCAGGCTGAGTTCCACACCTGAACTGAACTCTCAGACTGCTCATATAGACCTCTTTTTAAAGATCTTTTGCCAATCACAGCAGATGCTTTTCTCCAGGACTGACCATTCTTTAGTTCTCACTTTCTTTGATTAGATTTTTGAGTTACTTAACACTTCTTTGTTAAGTTCACCTTGTTAGTTACTTGTTCTTTTTTGTGATTAATTTAACCTTTATAGATACTTAACATCTTTTTGTATTAAGGTCTAAAAATAGACTTGGCTTAACCCAGTCTAGCTTCACTATATAAGATGAGAACTAAGTACTTTCATTGTTCAATCAGGAGATTACAACTTTATCTTCCCCTAAAGTACTGTCTAAGTAGGGTGGAGTAATTTTAAAGTTCACACTTCTTGCAGGCCTTTGTAAGCTAACACATAAAATGTGATGCATATGGGTTTGTTATATTGTGCTACTTTACTAAATTTTTTGAGTTTCAATTAATTTCAAAATTTTCCAGATATACCATCATATCATCTTCAAAAAGAGATACTTTTATTGCCTCTTTGCCTATTCTGACTCCTTCCATTTCTTTTTCTTCTCTTATTTCTATTGTTAGGATTTCTAATACTCTGTTAAATAATATTAGTGATAATAGGCATCCTTATTTCACTTGTGATTTTATTGGGAAGATTTCTGGTTTGTCCCCTTTACAAATAACACCTGCTGATGGTTTTAGGTAGAAGCTTCATATCATTTTAAGAAAAACTCCATTTATACCTTTACTTGCCAGTGTTTTTAATAGGAATGAGTGTTTATTTTATCAAAAGCCTTTCCTACATCTATTGACATATCATATGATTTTTTAAAAATGATCAATTATGTTGATAGTTTTCCTTAAACCATCCTTGCATTCTTAATATAATTACTGATTGGTCATGACATAGAATTTCTGTAATGTATTGTTGTACTCTCCTTGCTAGTATGTTGCTTAGGATTATTGCACCTATATTTAATGAAACTGGTCTATAAATTTTTTATAATTCTCTATTGAGTAGCTATTTGAGTAGTCTACAGTCACTCATTCTTTGTATATGCTAATTTCAGAATATTGGTCATGTGATGAGCATAACACTTTGATGCTGATGAACAGGTTAGGTCCTAGAATTTAATTTTGATAATCTAGTTCTGTCTCTTGAACAGTAGGAGATACTGAAGAAAACTCTCAGAACTGTGATATGAAGGTCTGGGGCTTAAGGAGATTAGAGAGCTTTACAGATAACTTTATAGACCATTAATTAGATCAGCAGCTTATAGCAATACTCCATCAGTTTTATAAAAGTGGAGATTCTTGATTTGTTTCCCATTTTGCTGACAAGTACATCACTAAACAGTTTTATTGCCTGGTAAATAAATTTGGTGCCTTCTTCAAGATTTATATTTCCAATATAATTTCAGATTCTGTGGAGGGCTTCCTCTGCACAAATTGAGATTTGAATGGTCTCAGTATTCTCAATCTATAGTGTTGTGCTGTCCTCAAATTTCCCATGATTCATTAACATTCCTTCTTCTAGAGTGCTTTAAAAAAAAAACCCATAAATATATATTTGCCTAAAGCAGTGCTGGACTATCTCTATAATTTGTAATGACCTGAAGCCTGTCCTATTAAGCTGGAAAAGTTTCTATCTCCAAAATATATTCTGACCCCATATATTGTTTGTTTAAAAGAAAACAAAAGTTTATGTTATGTTATATTCATTAGAATTTAAGCTCCTTGCCAGATTTGTTTCATTCATAGTACTTGTATCTACAGTGGTACAAAAAATATTGTTGACTCTCTCTAGCTTAAATGCCTGTTTCTTTTAACTCTAGAAAGCTAGAAACCTCTTTTAAGACCCAGATCAAAACTCCATTTTCCAGGAAGTCTCTCAAATCACTTACATTGCATCCTTTCTGTCTTTTGTTAGACTTTTTTGACATGTTACTTATCAACAAGCTAACCCATCATAAGTTATCAGCATTTCTATATACTTCCAACACATCTCAGCAGCAAGAATTAGAAAGAGAAATCCCATTTAAAATCACCCTAGACAATATAAAATACTTAGGAATATATCTTCCAAGACAAACATAGGAACTATATAAACATAACTACAAAACACTTTCCACCCAATTAAAACTACATCTAAATAATTGGAAAAACATTAATAGCTCATGGGTAGGATGAGCTAACATAATAAAAATGACAATCCTACCCAAACTTATTTACTTATTTAGTGCCATACCCATCGAATACCAAAAAAACTTGTTACTGAATTAGAAAAAAACAAAGTTCATTTGGAAGAACAAAAGATCAAGGATATCCATGGAAATAATGAAAAAAAGAAAATGTGTGTGAAGGAAGGTAGCCTAGCAGTACCAGATCTTATACTACAAAGCAGTGGTCATCAAAACGGTTCGGTACTGGCTATGAGACAGAAAGGAGGATCAGTGGAATTGACTTGGGGTAAGTGACCTCAGCAAGACAGTCTATGATAAACCCAAAGATCCCAGCTTTTGGGACAAAAACCCACTATTTGATAAAAACTGCTGGGAAAATTGGAAAGCAGTATGGGAGAGATTAGGTTTGGATCAACTCTCACACCCTACACCAAAATAAACTCAGAATGGGTGAATGAATATATTGAATATATAAAGAAGGAAACTATAAGTAAATTAGGTGAACACAGAACTATCATTTCTGTCCAAATGATTCCCAGATCTATGAATGGCAGAAGGTTGTGGTCGGACAAAGGAATTTCAGTTTTGAATAGGAATACTTGTCAGTGAGGTTAAGATAAGGGGTATAATCACTCTTGTAGGTGACCAAGGTAGAATAAGGATGTAAGAGCTAAGGATGAAGAACAGGGAAGCCTATGTTTAAAGAGATATCAATATGTATAACTTATTTCTAACATAAGGACAGGGACTAGTTAGAGAGAATGACCATGTCAGTAAGAACTCTTTGGGAAAGGAGAACTATTGTTACTAGTAGCTGGAAAGGGTGATATCTAGGAGTAATACTATAAAGAAAAAAGCCTGCTCAGTGATGGAACTAAGGAGAAAATGTATAAGTAGCAGTAAAAGGCAAAGAGTAAGTCTATATCTCCCTCCAGTGGACTGAAAGATGGAACATTAAATTCTGAAGAAAAATACTAATGCTTTGTCTTCTATGGAAAGCCAGGTTTCTTCAAATACTAGACAGAAGTATTAGAGCAAGGTCTGTATGAGAATAATCTAGTCATAAGGTGGGCATCCTTGCTCTTCCAGATATTATACATCTTTATATTGTCACACAATTTAAAAGTTCATAGAATAAAAGATTTAATGGTGCTTATTATTTGTTGAATTTTTTTTAATTGGTTCTTTTAAAAAAGACTGACGTTCTTTCTCATGTATATCAAGTGCATATAAGCTTCTTCAATCAACAGAAAATTCTTATTATCCCAATTATTACTATTTTAAAGCAAGGCAAAAAATGGGGACTAGCATGCCTGCCAAAGGTTTTTTTGCCAATCACGAATATATCCAACAGAATTCAGACTTAAAGTGAAGGTCTTCAAAGGCTCTCCTTGCTGATTACATTATGCTGATAATTTCAAGCCTGAAACATTAAAGAGTTTTTGAAGATATTTAATTACCTAGAAATCAACACGATTATCTACACTAAGTGAATAGAGAATTACAAATTGTTCGGGTTCTGATACACAACAGTATGGTCAACTTGACAGTACTGATAACATCAGAAAATAATGTGAGTGGACACTGGAGGTAGAATGTAAACTAGACTCAAAAATCAACAGGTGAAAAGAGAAGGGCTAGATTCCACTTGGGAAATTCCATAGCATTGTGAACTTCTCTCAAATAAAATCTCATGACTTAATATTAACATGCTTTTTAAAATAATACTATATGACTACAAAGCAGGGAACATCAAAATATGTGACAAGAAGAGATGGGTCATTCATGTATCAAGAACAAGGGATAAGAGATGGACATCTGTAGTGTTACACTGGTCCACATAAATTGTCAAGAAAGCTAAAGGAAAGTGCTGCCTTCACCCAAATTGTGTGAATATTATGTTGATGATATATTAGAAGATACCAACAAGTACTGAATGAGATTAGATAAAGTGGATGGGCTGAGGCATGGAATAGATGGTCTACAAATTTGTTCAATCACAGATCCATTGGAATATTATTGCCATACAAATTAACACAATGGCAATTTAATAAAAGATCCACTAACAAATGATTTATAAATCTTTGTGACAAGTTTCAAAATTAGAAACAAGTAATGATTTCCTTATTTTCATAGCTCATAGAGGAGACCCAGGGAAACAGGAAGTAAAACACTTTAATAACATTAAAACCGTACTATCATTTTTCTAGTCACTATTTTTAATAATTTATACACTAACAGACATGATTACTTTGACTTTTATGACACCTACAGGACATTGATGGCCAACCTTTTAGAGACTGAGTGCCCAAACTGCAATCCTTATTGCCACATGTGAGCCACCCCATTAACCCCAGACAAGAGAGGGTTAGGGAAAACTCCCATTGGGCTGCTGGGCAAAGGAGTGGTTATGTGAAAAATGTCCTCAGGTGCAGTAGAGAGGAGAAGGGAATGAATGGCCCCTGGTCCAGCATGCTCTGGCATGCATGCCACAGGTTCACCAATACAGGTATAAGGCATGAATTACCAAATTGACACATTTCAATTTCTACTCTGCTTCAGAGAATACTGACAACAATGATAGTAGAACCTTAAACCCAGGTCTTATCTTTTTACCTCTCTCACAATCCTGAAAGTATGAGCATGTATGCAAACATGCACATACACAACGATCCTCACATATCTTTCACTCCTATCTTCAGACATAATTCCTTTCGGGGGGACATGGATCAAGAAAAGTATTAATAAACATTTCACCCACAAAGCCTTCTGCTTCCCACTTCCTTTTTACCTAACTGAGCAATATGCTTGGCAGTATATTTAGGTGCTGGATGGGGAGAAAAGAGGTAGAAAATGGTTGGGGAAATAGTTTTTTCTTCATATTTCTAGTGGAACACTCCATTACCAAGAAAGTACACGGCACTTTGCTACTGTTTGTGTTACCTTTACATTTCTGTCAATTCTACTGGTTGCATTATTACATTGGGTTTTTTTGTGTAAGTACTGAAAATGTTTTTGTCCTCTATTACTAAAGGTTTGTCCCATTCTCAGCCCTTAGTCACAATTCAAAGAATCTCTCTAGGTGTTTAAAAACTCTCATGTCTCCTTGGCTTCCTACTAAGTCCTAGAAAAGGACTAGAATCTTTTCACTCCCTCATTTTCATCATAAATACTTCTTTTTCCTTTAAGTCAGATCAATAATCATTTATTAAACCCACTATGTGCAATGTATTGTGCCAAGTGCAATGAAATACAAACAAATGGGGGGAGAAGGGGGGAAGAGTTCCTGCCTTCAATGAGTGTCAGAAGTCTTATTTGAATTCAGCATGTCATTCTCTAATTTAGTCATAGTCTAGGACAGCGATGGGGAACCTTCTAGAATTTGCGTGCCCAAACTGCACCTTCAAGCTGCCTATGAGCCCCTCACATTACCCCCAGACAGCAAATGTGTTCACGATGCTGGTCAGAGTATGTAAAAATTGTCCTCGGGTGTGGTGGAGACAGGAATGGAGCAGTCCCTCCAGCACTCCATGACACATGTGCCACACCTTCACTAACACAGGTCTATGACATTTGCCACTAATAGCAAGGTCATTGTATTGAGATATAGTTCCTAGGCTCAAGAAATTAATAATTTGGTTGCAAAGCAAGAATATTTAAATAGCTCTCAATGAATCCATTATCTCCACTGATATAAGACTAACTGATATAAAGTATAGGACAAAATATGAGAAAAGGCAGCCTCAAATTTACGAATGAGCTGTGTTCCATATAGCAACTGTTTTTCATTGAAACATACTTTCCAATAGAATAAAGTGTTTAAACATGGTAGATTCTTGGGTGATTTGACAAAGAACAAAGAAATAAATTAATAATTCAGTGAATTAATGAATAATGATAATTAACATCATATAAAGCTAACTGGGAGCCAGGGGCAGCAAGGTGGCTCAGTGGAATGAGTCAGATCTAGAGAAGGGAGGTCTTGGATTAAAATATGGAATCAGATATTTCCTATTATTATTAACCCTAAAGACCATTCAAAACGACGTTTCTATTTAAAAATGCATTGAAAGTTCCAATCTGATGTAACATATGCATCTCCCAGATTCTTCCATTTTTTAAATAAGCATCTTTTTTTTTTAAACCATTGCCTTCTATATTGGACTCAATACTGTGACAGAGGCTGGTACATAAGAAAAGTGCCAGGCTGAAGAGCATGTGAAACCAATCCCATCGATGGAGGAGGGGCCCCAGGAGTTTGGAATCTTGAGGAGGAGAAGATTCTGGCTGTGAGAGGATTTGGCCTCTCAGTCTTGAGAAGCCAAAGACAGAAGGTGGGAAAAGACTTTCTCCTGAGGGTTACCCGCTTTTCCTGCTGGTGACTGGAAATCTTTCCCCCCAACACTTCCCAATTGAAGGGACTTTCTGAGGAGAAACCTGAGCAGACTTTACCTCAGCTCCTGTTGCCCAGGGGTGAGTCAACTTGACTTTTTCTCAGGGGCCTCAAGCTGCCAAGGCCTGAGTTCCTCCCCCCCAAACTCAAGGAAAGAGAAAAAGTGTTTCAGATAGAGACAGGGACCCCCCTTTTCCCCCACTTCTCTTTCCCATTCTTTCAGTGCTAGTATTACCTGATTGAGTTGACATTAAAGGTTATCTGTTCCCCAAGATGAATGTGAGTGAACAGATCACAAGGAGACCCTTTGGTCTAGAGTAGTGGAGGGGAGACAAGAGGGACAAGAGCAAATTGGGGAAAGTAGCTAAGTTAAGGAGAGGGGAAAATCTTCAAACCCCCTCTCCTCTCTCTGAGTCAACCCTGAAACATCAGCTGTCTCCCCTGTACCCTGCTTTGAGAAGGTGGGGTTCTCCACTCTTTCCTCCTCTTGATACTGAAAGTCTTAACCCCTTATAATACTCTATAATTGGATCCAAGGCTAGACTAGTGATGGTGCACCTTTTGGAGACTCCGTGCCATGAAACCCCCTCCCAGACTATATGATATGTTCTGCCACCTTACTCCAAAAAGGGCAGGAAAAAGGGAGGGGATTTGCCCAAGCACTCTATACAGGAGTGAGAGGAATCGGTTCAATTGGGCTGCTGGCCAGAGAGGCAAGGAGGCGCAGTGGAGAGGGGGAAAGGAGTAGCTCTGCCCAAGTCCCTCTGCCTTTCTAGGAACTAATTATGGCAGGTAAGGGCACATATGTCCACAGACCTTTGTGTTCCATCTTTGGCATGCATTCCATAGGCTCACCATCACAGGGCTTGACAATGGGGGTTAAGTGACTTGTCCAGGATCACACAGCTGTGAAGTGTCTGAGGACAGATTTGAACCCAGGGCCTCTTGTCCATTGAATCACCTAACTGCCCCCTAAATAAGCCCTAGGAATTTCCTAAGGATCATCAATAACAATTTAAAAAACAGGTAAAACATGGAAAAACTGACAAAGTTTCAAGAAAACTAAAAGTCTCAAAGAATAAAAAAATGTAAAGAGTTAGGCTTAAATTTCCTGTGCTCTTAAGCTCCTAAAAAAATTGCTTCCCTTTACAAATCTTAATTTGGAATTGGTTTGTCCATTCCATAAATGCTTCCTTTTTTGTACCTCCCTCAACACCCACCCACACCATCTCCCTTCTCCCTCCCTCTCCCTATCTCTTCTGGGAAGAAAAAAAAGATAATGGTAGGCCTTTAGTAATAGTTAATATAAGATTCATCACCATTTTTAAGGAAAACTTATGCTATTTTTCAAGATTCTTTCTTCTTTTCAAATGAAAATATCTAAAGCAGGGCCTGTAGGTAGTAATACTAGGAAAAAGATTTCAGTGTAGGAGGAGAAAGTGGAACAGCTCTGAGGGGTTTTATCTCCCTTCAATTTCACCAATGCTTTTTCTTCAATTTTAGATATGACTTTGACCTGACACTGGGATGAGCTGAGAAAAAGCTAAGGGACTGACAAAAACAAAAGACATAGAGGGAGAAAAAGGACAGCTCCAAATGAGGCTGTTATGAAAAGAACTCTGTCAAATTAACAGATTCTATCTATTCCATCTCCATATCACCTGTATCCAATCTATCTCCTCTTTCCCCACTGCCAATTGCCTCATACTATTACAATAGACAATAACAGATATTCCACATCTGTCCTCTTCTCTCTCCATTTTGTCCTACTAAATGAGACCATAATCATTCTGATTTCAATTTACTTTCTAATATGCAGGCACTTTTCAGACAGGTTTGAGATCAATGGCTTCTCATCAGTGGTATCTTTGACACATTGAGTCAGTCACTTCCTGTTGCTATTTGATTTCCAGTCTCAGATGAGAGAAACCTTTCTCTGGCCATAGCCTTGAGTCTTCCATCTCCTGCTGGATATAGTATGGCCCCCTAAAGTGAAAGCAGTAAGGGGCCTGATTGAGAGTCTTCTATCTGTCCCCAAAAAGACTTCCCTCTTAACAGGGGGTTAACACTTCCTGCTGCTACCTGATTTCCAGCCAGCTCAGGTGAGAAGTGGAGCTCCATAGAGCCAGGTCAAGAATCTTCCTTTTGCCCCCAAACAGCAACTTCCATCTGTGCCAGCACAAGGCAATTTAAACTTCCTGCAGCCTGCTCAATCTCAGTCATTGTGTGCAGAACCTCTGATGCAAAAAGAAGCAACCTCTCTTTGACCTCAGGCATTCCGTCTCATACTGAGCCTGTTCCTTGAGGGAAGAGGAAAAGGAAAGTTGGTAGGAAATAAAACTTTTTTCTTCTACCATACAGAGTAGAGTTTCATCTCCTGTGGTGCCCCTTTCCTGCCTAATCTTCACCCTTTGGAGGTAAGAAACAGGATGTTCCATCTGATCATCTGACCGTTTGCCTTCCATTTTACCTTCAACTCAATCTCCAGACTCCCAAAGCAATGATAAACATTCTCACATCTGATCATACCTCTTCACACATTCCAGTGATTCTGAACCCCTGGAGGTCACCTTCTACAGACCATTTCCCTACCCCACCCCTCCTGATTTCTTATTCTCATTTCCCCTAACCCTGCAGTCCCAAAGTTAACTAAATACCACTTGGCCTTTTCACAGTACCTGAGGAATCACCTGTTCCATAGGTAACAAACTTCATTCTAAATGTTCTCCTCTCACACCTACTAGTTTTTACTGAAACTTGGTTTCCCTCTGATGATGGTCTCCCTTGGTTACTCTTTCAAGTACTGGCTGCACCTTCACTTATTTCACTCAGCTCTCAGGGCACTTTGACCACTTCTAAGTTCTCTTCCTATCACCATAACTTAGTAACCTCTTGTTCATGCTATTTATATGTACCCCAAACAAAATTCTGGTAGTTGTCTCACATTTTTGGGTCATTCCTCTTCTTTCCTCAATGAGTTTGGCACAGGGTTCACAATTTTTCTCTCCTCCTCAACTCCTGTCTTCTAGGAGACTTCTACAGAACGACTCTCTCTCAAACATCCAGACAATACTCAGTTCTTCAACCTGCTCCATTCACATGAACTCCTTTCTCTACTCCACCACTTTAGCCCCATGCACATAATCATTTCCTTGGTCTTACCATCACCCACAAATGTACCATTTCCACATTCGAAAATTTCAAAATCCCCATATCTAATCTAACTACAATCAGTTTCTTACATCTTCTATATTCCCTAACAAAACCCTACTTTTTGTGACCTCCAATCCCTTAAACAAATCACTTAAATCTCTCCCAGGCCATATCCTCTGGGATCTTTACCTCATTTTGACCCTTTTGGTGGACCAATCCAATTCCACATTTTCCTCCTCTCCCTGAATTGCACGGCCTCATTCATTTTGCCAATTATACCCAGCTAAGTCTTAGGTCACTTCCTCTATCCTACACACATCCTGCTGAATGAAAGTGGAGAAAAATCACAGAATCATTCTAAAAGGGTCCACTACAAATTTATGTTACATAACCTCAACTAGACCCTCACTGTTACTAAGCAGTCTTTCTATAACTACCTTATGAACACATTCCAGTCACCATAGCAACTCTTCCAAACCTTTTCATCTCTCCTCAAAATTCTCATGACTCCCCCTCTCTCCTCACCCTCTCAGCTAAGAACTTTGTCTATTATTTTATAGAAAAAACAAAGTCCAATTTGCAATGAGCTCCCTTTCTCATCTTTCTTACTCTTTATCAAGGCTAATCCCTCTTCAAGTGATCCTATTCCATTCTATCTCTTTCAGCAAACTGTACCCTTTATCATCCCCAATCTTCCACTTATCTTTAAACTTTCAATATCTACTGGCTACTTCCCTACTGCTTACAAAAACATGCCTATTTCTCCTCCATCTTTAGAAAACTTTTAACTTTTATTTGATCCTGTCACCCCTGATAACTATCATTCTACATCTCATTTGCACTTTATGACAAAACATCTTGAAAATTCCATCTATGATTCCACTTTCTCTCCTTCCACTCTCTTCTTAAATCCTTACAATGTAGCTTCCAAATTTGCCATTCCAATCAAACTGTTCTAAAAATTAGTAATGATTTCTTAAGTTGCCAAATCAAATGGTTCTTCTATCTTCACTTCCTTAACCTCTCTGCAGCTTTTGATACATTGTTAGCACGTTTTCAGAATGAGGGGCAAATTTAAGATTAATTAAAACTATATAATCTAATTCTTCAAAACTGGTGGGTCAAAAACCAAATCATAAGAACCATTGCTGATTTCACTGAAGGGTATGACAATAAGAAGACAACTTATCTAAATCTATGGGATGCAGCCAAAGCAATTCTCAGGGGAAAATGTGTATCTCTGAGTGCCTATACCAAAAAAATAGAGAGGGAGATTGATGAATTGGGCTTAGAAAGAGAACAAAAATAATCAGATAAAATCTAAATTGGAAATCCTAAAAATTAGAGGAGAAATTAATAAAATTGAAAGTAAAAGAACTATTGAACTAATAAAGAAGACTAGGAGGGGGCAGTTGGGTGGCTCAGTAGATTGAGAGCCAGGCCTAGAGATGGGAGGTCCAAGGTGCTTTGGTACTGAGTCCAAGACAGAAGGGAAATTTAATAAATACATAAAACTAGGAGCTAGTACTTAGAAAAAAATAAAATAGATAAAATACTGATAAATAAATATAATCAAAAAGAAGCAAATAAAAAATAAAAAGGGTGAGCTCACCTCTAATGAAGAGGAAATTAAGAAAATTATTAAGAGCTACTTTGCCCAATTATATGGCAATAAATATGATAATCTAGGTGAAATGAGCAAATATTTTTTAAAAATCTGAGCTCCTTAAGGGCAGAGCCCATCCTTTACCTCTTTCTGTATTCCTAGAGTTTAGCACAGTGCTTGGCGCATTGCAGGTATTTAATAAATGTTTACTGATTGACATTGACCTGGCTTTTTTGAACATCTAATAAGTGATTGGGGGATTTGAAAGGTTAGGCATTTACTTTCATAAGTTAACTGATGAAACCAATGCAACCAAAATTAGAAGGAAAGCAACAAATGGGAAAAAATCTTCATAACAAAAACCTCTGACAAAGGTCTAATTACTCAAATTTATAAAGAGCTAAACCAATTGTACAAGAAAAATCAAGCCATTCTCCAATGGGCAAGGGTCATGAATAGGCACTTTTCAGTTAAAGAAATCAAAACTATTAATAAGCACATGAAAAAGTATTCTAAATCTCTTATAATCAGAGAGATGCAAACCAAAACAACTCTGAGGTATCGCCTTACACCCAGCAGATTGGCTAACATGACAGCAAAGGAAAGTAATGAATGCTGGAGGGGATGTGGCAAAGTGGGGACACTAATTCATTGTTGGTGGAGTTGTGAATTGATCCAACCATTTTGGAGGGCAATTTGGAACTATGCCCAAAGTGCACTACAAGACTGTCTGCCCTTTGATCCAGCCATAGAACTGCTGGGATTGTACCCCAAAGAGATAATAAGGAAAAAAGACTTGTACAAGAATATTCATAGCTGCGCTCTTTGTGGTGGCAAAAAATTGGAAAATGAGGGGAGGCCCTTCAATTGGGGAATGGCCGAACAAAATTGTGGTATCTGTCGGTGATGGAATACTATTGTGCTCAAAGGAATAATAAAGTGGAGGAATTCCATGGGAACTGGAATGACCTCCAGGAATTAATGCAGAGCGAAAGGAGGAGAACATTATATACAGAGACTGATACACTGTGGTGCAATTGAACGAAATGGACTTCTCCATTAGTGGCAACGTAGTGATCCTGAACAACTGGGAGGGATCTACAAAAAAAATAAAATAAAATAAACCACTATTCACATTCAGAGGAAAAACTGTGGGAGTAAAAACACAGAAGAAAAACAACTACTTGAATACATGGGTTCAGGGGATATGGCTGGGGATGTAGACTCTAAATGAACATCCTAATGCAAACACCAACAACATGGAAATAGGTTCTGATGAAGGACACATGTAATACCCAATGAAATTGCGCATCCGCTGCAGGAAGGGTGGGGGGAGAGGATGGAGGAAAATAATGTAATTCTTTTAACCAAGGAATAATGCTCTAAATTGGCTAAATAAATTAATCTCAAAAATTAATTAATTTTTAAAAAGACAAAAAAAGAAGTTAATTGATGCATTTTTTATGCCACAGTAATTTCCTAGTATTCTTTCTCCCCAACCCAACGTCCATCATTACAAAGAAAAACAATTGAGGAAACCTGATCTATACAATATACTTAATAGCTACTCTTTTTTTTTTTAAACCCTTACCTTCCGTCTTGGAGTCAATACTGTGTATTGGCTCCAAGGCAGAAGAGTGGTAAGGGCTAGGCAATGGGGGTCAAGTGACTTGCCCAGGGTCACACGGCTAGGAAGTGGCTGAGGCCAGATTTGAACCTAGGACCTCCCATCTCTAGGTCTGGCTCTCAATCCACTGAGCTACCCAGCTGCCCCCTTAATAGCTACTCTTTAAAGAAATTGTGAGAAGGGAATTCCACTCCCTTTGTTTTGATGTAATCAATCAAGGACTTGGAGACCCTTTACCTGTGAGATGTGCAGGGATAGACAGGCCCTCAGAGAAAGGAAGTTGAAAACAACTTCCAAGAGTACTGAAATTGATCCTACAAGCACTGGCCCCTGGTCGATGCCATGCAAATTAAGGACTGGTTCCTGAGATGTGACATGGGAGAACTAGTGGGTTTCCTAGTACTTTTAACCTGTAACAGGGTCTATCCAAACCCATGTTTACTGGTCAGGTCTGGAAAGCAATTTACCTATCTGGCTTCCTAAGTCTTGTGTTTTCTTTCGTCTTCCTATGAAGATTCCAATGTTTCAGCACAAAAGTATAAATATTTCTTCCCTCTTTTACTCAGTCAGATTTTTCTATCCATGATTCTGGAAGCAAATTTCCTGGCATCTGATAGGAATGGTTAATTCTGCCCTAAACGAAAGAGGCTCTCTCTTCTTTAGACTAGCCAAGAACCTCAAAACTATGCCTTCAAAATTCTATCCCTAAGTTAGGCTTTTTTCATGTTACCCCTAGTTTCCCACTCAATAGAAAATTTAAGAGAACCTTAGTCTAAACAGGGACAAGGACACCTTCCCTCACTCATAAAGGCATCATCTGGTATAGTTAGCAGCTATCCTGTTTTCAAAGAGAGTTCCAGCAAATAAATATGCCATATGAAAAGACAAAAATCAGTTCAATGTCATTTCATATTTCCCAGTTTTAGCAACAGCATAAAGGGTAAGGATCTCATCACTCAACTAAAACTTCTTTCTCCAAAGCTACCAAATGAGCATTTCACTGTCAAATCTAAAGATCACACCTCAATTCTCATCTTCTTTGAACTCTGCAGTATTTAACAATACTGACTACCTCCTCCTCCTGGATGCTCTCTTGTGTTTTATAGCATTAATATTTGTTAATTCTCCTCTCTCTTGAATGTTCCTCAATGTTATGTCTGCTATGCTAGGTGTTTCTGAAGTCTCTCTCCTCTCTAACATGGTAACTTTATCAGGTCCCTAATTATTAGCTCTATGCTCAATTTTATCCATATTTGTATATCCAACTATAGTGTCTCTCTTGAGCTCTAGTCCCTCACTATTGGAAATTTTGAACAGGATGCCTCACAGGCATCTTAAACTTATAAAACCTAAACAAAACTCATTCTACCCCCAAATCCATCCCTTTTCTAAACTTCCTCATTACTATCAAGGACACAACCTCAAGTCGTCATCATCATCATCTTCACCACTACAACACTTATTTTAGCGTTTTAAGGTTTACAAAGTGCTTTCCAAATAGTAACTCATTTGACCTTCACAACAATCCTGTGAAGTGGGTGCTATTATTATCCTCTTTTTATTTTATTTTTTAACAGATAAGGAAATTTACAGATAGTTTAGGTAACTTAACTTGTTCAGAATAATACAACTAATAAGTGTTTGTGGTAAGATTCACATTCAGATCTTATTTATTAATCTCATACTCTAATCATTGTGTCACCTAGCCAAATAACTGCCAAATTTCTACATACATTCACTCTACACAGCCACTATGTTAATTCAGAGATCCTTATTACCTCTCACCTAGTCTATTTTAATTTGATTCATGTTTCTTCTAATTCCTAAACATCTTGCACATAGCTGCCCAAAGTATTATCCTAAAGTACAAGTCTAACCATGTCATCCCTCCCACTCAAACCCCAGTGGCACCTTATTACCTTTAGGATCAAATATAAACTCTTCTGTTTAGCATTCAAAATTCTTCACAACCTGGCCTATTTTTACTTTGCTAGCCTTCTTACATATTATTCCCCTCTACACAAGCTACAGTACAGCAGTATTGGAGGACTTTGTTTTTCACATCTCTCTCCACTTTAGGACTTTTGTACCAACTGTCCTTCCCTGCCTAGAATATACTCTCTTTACTTTCATCTCTTGGAATCCCTAATTATCTTTATGTGCTTAAGCCCACTTTCTACATGAACCTTTTCCAAATCTCACTAATAGTGCACGCCTTCTAAAAATTACTCTGGATCTATTTTGAACATATTCTATAATATAATGTGTTTCTTTAAGTATATGTCTCTCCCTTTAGAATGATTCTGTCGTGATATCCCTACAGGTTGACATGGTGCCTGACGCACTGAAAATTGAATACATTTGGTGATTAAGCCACAGGTATCCTCTGCATGAACAATATATTCAACACAACAAAAGGAAAAAGGCTAAAGAACTACAAGAAATTGGTATATTCTAAATAAATGTTAGTATAACTGATCCAAAATAAGACAAGTTAGGTGCTTATTTTGCATGTAGAAGAATATTTTTACTTCTAGGATGAGAAAATAACTAGCTTTAAAAAATTCTCAAAATAATTTTAATTCACTTTAATAAAAAATAAACAGATCATTCAGCATCTGGGAAAGGTTATGAAATCAAACAAATAAGAAAGATGATTCAAGATCAGCAATTATAGTTCTATAGTTCATTTTTAAAAGCTGAGACACAAAATTTGTATATTGCTACTTTAATAAAGATTTTGATGGATATGTTGTTTTTACAGTCATTTCCATCTGTATCTCCCCTTCCCCTTACTCATCAATCCTTATAACTAAAAAAAGAAAAAAAGAAATTACGGGGAAAGAGGAAACAGTTTAATAAATTTCATATATCAAGTGAGTATGAAAGTATTTGCAATGTTCCGCACCCATAGTCCCTTCATCTCTCCAAAGAAGGGAAAGAGGTACATTTTTTCATCTCCTATTTGGGGAAGGAAGACACTGCCAGCATTCAGTTTGGTGGGGGCAGATGGGATTTGTTGTTATCCTTTTCATTTACTGTTGGTTATTTCCTTGGTTCTGCTTACTTCACTCTTCATCACATCATGTCTTGCTATGCTTCTCTGAATTCTTTATTTTTAATTTTTTTCAATGAACAAATATCTATTTTTCTCTCCTCACTCACCCCAATGAAAAGAAAAAGAAAAAAATTAACAAATATGCACTAGCATAAGGAAAATAAATCCCCACACTGGCCATGTCCTGAAATGTCATATCTTAATCTATACATAGAGCCTACTGCCTCTGTTAGGAGGGAGGCCACATGTCTCATCATAAGCCCTCTGGAATCATGGTTGATCACTGCATTGATCCAGGTGCTATCTTTTTGAGATTGTCTTTACAAAGCTCTTGTTATTGAACAAATTGGTATCTCAATTCTTGCCACTTTATGATGAATTAGTTCATAAGTCTTCCCAACCCTCTCTGAAACTGTCTTTTTCATCATCTCTTCTCATTTTTTTTAGTTCATTATTATTTTCATTTTGATTTTATTTCTATAAGCCCTTAACAAGTTTTTAGGATGGTGAGCACATAAGATTCAGCAGTCACAATAATATGTCATTATATTTATGTACCATTATTTGTCCAGGCATTGTCTAATTAATGGGGTACTCCTTTCCTTGGTTTCCACTTCTTTGCCACCACAAAAAGAATTTATACAAATATTTTTGTCATTTAGAACCTTTTCCTCTTTCTTTGATATCTTTGGGGTTGAATTCTTCTTATTCTTCATTCACATATCACAATGTGTTTAACCTTCATCTCTCAACTGACTGCCAAAATAGCTGCAATAAATACTGGGGGATGGGACAGATTATGGTATATTTACTTCCCTCAGCTGGCATCATAACTAATAAACTCAGTTAAAGTTAAAAGTAGAAAGGCTATTCCCCCTAAATAATAGGCCCTTCCTTTCCCTGTTCTTCCATCCCAACCTTTAGGGGTGCCTAGCACAGCTACTCCCTGGCTTTTGCAGGTCTGTGATGAAGTAGCAGTAGTGAGCCCTCTGGCTCTCCCAAGAGAACTTATTAGAGTCTCCCTGATATGTACTCCTTAGACTCACAAGTAATACCCCATAACATAACAGAACTCAATTTTCTCTCATATCCCAGAAATCTCTTGATGTATCTATACATGTAGGTATGGCCTTAATCTAGACTGCATCTAGAGCAAAAAGGTTTGTATTGAAAGATATTTCATATTAAAATAGAGAAACGATAGTTAAAAATCTAAAAAAAAGTCAATATCAGTAAGGTCATACAAAGTACATACTAATGCATTGCTAATGGAGCTGTGATTTAGTTTAATCAACCTGGAAAACAATAAAATGAATACAACTAAATTAAATAACTAAGCCAGATCTCAAAGAAGAAAAGAAGATACCTTCTCCATAAACTAATAATCCTCACCTTAAATTACTTAAGTGAGAAACTTTTAGGATTAATGGGTTAGAGATTAAGAGGTAAGGTTAATATAACATAACCTGTGCTTTTTCGCACAGGTAGGTGATCATGGGTGTCAAACACTACATGTAACATAAGATTTTTCAACATGTTGATTAGCTTTGCCAAACTTCTTTTCCCTACTCTTTTTTTTTACTCTTTATTATGTATGACTGACTGGGAGGGGATAGGGAAGGGTAGGTGATATAAAAACAGAAGATATCATGAAGTTTTTTTCCTTTTCTAAGAACTCTTCTCCTCACTCATACCTTCAAAAAGCACCTAATTTGGTTCTGTTCTAGTTCTTGATTTTGTGACCTTGACTATTCAATGCAAGCACCATTTTAAGCTTATTGTAGTAAATGGTATAAAGCTTCATTTCTGCCAAACTGTTTCCAGATTTTCTAGCAATAATTCCTAGCACTACTTCCAAGTTATGCTTGTTCCCAGATTTATAGTACACTGAGTTCAACTGTTTATACTTCCTTTTCAAGCTACTATTACATATTACATTTTATATTATTATTAGGCTATTTTTCAATTTTTTAATTAGTACCAAATAGCTTTGATAATTATTGATTATAGTATGAATGAGGTACAGAAGTGTAAAATGGCTCTTTAAATCAAGAACTGGTGTATGGCTTGGGCAAAAAAGTCTCTCACTGCTTTATGATAAAGCAATTATCTTAAGATTTCAAAAGTATATTATTTATACATACTTTAAAGTATTGCTCTTTCAGAGGAAGAACTGTGGGAATAGAAACACAGAAGAAAAACAACTGCTTGACCATATGGGTTGATGGGGATATAGACTCTAAATTCTACCTGGTGCAAATATCAATAATATGGAAATAGGTCTTGATCAATAACACATGTAAAACCCAGTGGAATTGTGTGTCAGCTACAGGAGCGGGTAGAGGGAGGGGAGGGAAAGAACATGAATCTTGTATCCATGGAAAAATATTCTAAATTAATTAAATAAATTTTTCCAAAAAATAAAATAAAGTATTACTGCCATACCTAAGAAAGTAAAGTATCCCATCTAAATCAAAGGATTTGAAATTGAATTGTGACAGCTATCAGAGTCCAACCCCTTCCCCATATGAGGAAATTTAGGTTCTGGGAAATTAATCAGTTACCTAAGGATCACAGATAGTATTTGTCAGAGGAAGAACTTGAACTCAGGTCCTCCTGACTCAAGCCAGTTCTAACCCACTGCCAAACCTTAATGATCAAAGCCACTGTGTATCTCTCTTCTTTGTCTTCTCTTAGTCAGTAGAGAGTTCGGGTGCTAGCTTGACCTTTTTCTTCTCATGTCTTATGACCAACAGAAAAAGTTAAATCCACTAAATTATGTGCCTAACTTGCTGTTCACACATTTTCTCCCAAGTCAAATATGAGAACTGCATGTACCATTAAGGTATGGGTATATATATGCCTACTTTATAAAACACAACAACACATAAGATTTCTCCTACACTTTTCCAATCTTTAGAAGGCTTTTGGACCTACTAACTTCCTGCTCATTGTTAAAATAAAGTAATAGAAAAATCTGACACAAAAAAGAATGGCAAGTAAATTACCACCTGTAAACATTTTGGGAAAAGCGAATATTCAAGGAAGTGACTAATTATGTCTTTGGTCTGCAAAGAAAATGTGAACCCCTGAAGTTATGAGAAAAAGAAACTCCTAAAAAGAAGAATAAATGTCCTAGTTCACTTATACTCGGGCATCAAAATGCTGTAAGAATTAAAAGCGTTCAACATATAAGCATCTAAAAAAACCACCTTAAGAGCCAACATTTAAAAGTGTTTACAAATCTAGATAATATTTATACTTTCATACTTTTTTCCTCCCTAGTCTGCTTTATCTTTATTTCCTCTCAAACAATAGCACTTACATTAAAATACATACTACTGTGGAATGTGGGATATTTAATAATTTTTTTTAATGGCTTGCCTACAGTCTTCAGTAATATGAACACAAAACAACATTTAACTTTCCTTATGTGAAGAAAACCTACTCATCTGCCACTAAGTAAAACTCTTCTCACACTGGATACCTGATACCTACTTATAACCATATAACTAGATAATGAAATCATCAAAAGGAAAACCAGAATATAATTTCCTTCGTTTATTAAAGATTTCTACATGTGGTTCCTTTGTATTAAAAATATCTCTGGATAAACGTGACTCAAGAGATTAATGAATGAATGGCCCAATTCATGTCTCATCTATTCCTCTAAACTGCTCTTCTGTACACCCACAGTTGTTTAAAATATAAGAGTGCCTATTTGTTGAACTTGAATTGATAACAGAGTATAAAGAAGGATAAAGAAAGTATAAAGAAAGATATAGTAACTAAATCTCTATGACGCATTAAAATACAACAGGTCAGACCCCAACCCATAACACTGGGCCCTCAATCATAAGGTATAGTATTAATGCCATAAAAGAGTCAGAAGCCCTAGATTCTACCCCCTAGGCATCATATACACCTTCAGTTTCAAAACTCATCTGCAAAAAAAAAAAAGAAATACCTGTTCTGCCTAAAAGAGTCAGAAGTCCTAGATTCTAACCTCCAGAGCTTCATCTATGGCCTCAGTTTCCTTATTTGCCTAAAATTTTCTCTGAAGAAGCAGAATGATATAGTGGGAAGAATGGTGGATTGGGAGTCAGGAGACATAGTTGAGTACTGGCTCTAACATTTACTGGAATAACTTTGGATAGGTCACTTAACTTCCACAAATCTGTTTCCTCATCTATAAAATTAATAAAACACTATTTTCACAATTTACCTCACAACAATGTAAAAATAAGTTCTTTATAAACCTTAAATAATTGTGTAAATGTTACATGGTAGTAAGAAGTATTAACATCCTTAGTGGAGAGGAGTGATGTGATCACCAAATGATATACAACAGCTATTTTATATACTACATATAAAGCTCTGTTCAGGCTGCATTGTTTCTTATTAAACCCAAATTCTCAACAGAGTAGATATTCAAAAAATCCTTCCAAAATTAAAATGAAACTCAAAATTCTTCAGGTGTCATTTCCACCCCAATAGATCCTACTATATTCTTCAGCTACATAAACAGATCTGGGATATGCTTCTTAAGGACAGTTTTTCATACACACACCACCACCACTTTCCCAAGGATTTGTTATTCTCTGCACATAAGAACCATCAACATTTCCATATAAAGAGAGATTACACAGTGAATCTCAATTACATATAGCTTGTTGGGTTTTTTTAAGTTGATAACAAATTCATCTTGGGTGTTATTCTCTATAAATTCTCTGTTCTACTATGCATTTAAAAAAGTTTCAGTGACATTCTTTTCTTTGTTATTTTTTGGCATTTCTATGACTAGGCACCCTCCTCAGAGGCCCTAAGGCTTCCCTTGTAACAACAAAAAACAGTCAAACAAAACTTGGTCCTAATCTATCTGCTGACTTCCAGTCTCACATCTTCCACTGTCTAGTGGACATCTCAAACTGGATGTCCCATAACATGTCCAACATCTCCAGAACTGAACTCATTATCCCCTCCCCCCAAAGTCTCCACTCTTCCTAACTTTTCTATTACTATCCAAAGTACTATTCATTCTCCCAGTCACAGAGTTTCACCACCTACCTAGGAGTCATCCTTAACTCCTCACTCACTCTACTCCCACCCCCAAAGTCAGTGAATTTTCACTTTTATCTGTAATAACATCTCTCTAATACTATCCTGCCATCCCCTGACAGGACCGAGAAATGCAACAGCCTGTTTGGTTGGTTTCCTTGCCACAAAACTCTCCCCACTCCAGGGCAACTGGTAGCCAAAGTAATCTTCAAGGTTGGGACTAATGTCATCTCCCTACTCAATTAACTCCAGTGGCACCCTATCATCTCTAGAATCAAATATAAAATCCTGTTTGGCATTCAAAGTCCTTTTTAACTTTCCCTCCCACTTTTCCCGCTATCCCCGATTAGTCTATGATTCAGTGATACCAGTCTCTTGCTATTCCTCAAACACGACAATCTATCCAGTGGCTCAAAGCATTTTCACTAGCTATCCTCTTATGCCAACATTACTTTTTTCCCTCATCTAAGTGGTACAGGGCACAGAGTGCTGGGCCTAAAACCAAGAAAACTCAAGTTCAAATTTTACCTCAAATATTTACTACTACCTAAGTGACCCTGGGAAAATCATTTAACCTCTCTTTGCCTCAAATTCCTCAACTACAAAATGGAAATAATAGCAGCATCTACCGCATGGGGTTGTTTTAAGCATAAAATGAGAAGACGAACTGGAGAAGGAAAGGGCAAACCACTCCAGTATCTTTGCCAAGAAAACCCTGAATGGGGTCACAAAAAAGCTAAATATGGCTGAACAAAGTAACTGCTATGTTCAGGAATTGTGTTAAGCACTGTCCCTGCTCTCATGGAGCTCAAAATCTAATGGGTGAGACTATAGTGTCACCTTGACACATGAGTTTAATTTCTTCCATGGTCAGGCTTGTAACTCAATTTGCTCATGTGTCAAACTGAATTTCCCCATTTAGATTAATAGAAATGAGGGGCAGATCAAGGAAAACATTGTACACAGAGACTGATACACTGTGGTACAATCGAACGTAATGGAGTTCTCCATTAGTGTCAATGCAATGTCCCTGAACAATCTGCAGGGATCTAGGGAAAAAAACACTATCCACAAGCAGAGGACAAACTGTGGGAGTAAAAACACCGAGGATAAGCAACTGCTTGACTACAGAGGTTATGAGGATATGACTGAGGGGAGACTCTAAATGAACACTCTAATAATGCAAATACCAACAACATGGAAATGGGTTGGAATCAAGGACACATGTGATGCCCAGTGGAATTGCGCGCCGGCTATGGGAGAGGTGGGGGGTGGGGGGGTGGGAGAAAATTATCTTTGTCTCCAATGAATAATGTTTGGAAATGACCAAATAAAATAATGTTTTAAAAAAATTAATAGAAATGTAATTAATCCGTTCTAGCCCCCCCAAAAAAAACACACAAATTTTTGTTTTATATGCTTTTAAATACAAAAACATACTTTATAAATAACAAATATACTTATATATAATAAAAAAGAATGTAAAGAAATAAACTTGCTTATGAAATGTTATTTACCTTCAAGGTCAGGAGAAGATAGTTTTTCATTTCATGCTCTATCACTTAACTTACTCTCTACACACTTAATGCTACATTTAAATGCAAAATTGACCTTACAGCTTACTTATGATATGTAACTTTATTGCTAAACTTAATTGCTATTTTTTTTACTTAGTTATCATTTCCTTCACTGAATTTTGGCTATTTCGCCACAACTTTCTTCACTTTCACTCAGAGGCCATTTCAACAAAAACCTTTCCATGGAACATTTCGATAATGTGTGAAACAAGTGTCATTGAACCGATCCAAAGCACGACCTATTGCAACTTTTTCTGGGTGTATCTTTTCAGTAAACTGTTTACTTTTTTCTCAGATCCTCAACATTTCCTTAATATCACTTGTACTATTACCTCATCCATTTCAGGCTCCTCCCAGGTGGAAGCTTCTGTTGCAAATATCTGCTGGTGAGTTAAAGCAAAAAATCCCAGTAGTGACTGCTTATGTCTCAAATTGCTCATGTCTTACGGTGCTTGTGTAACAAGGTACCACTGTACATGGTTTTATGTTTACATACGAATAAAATATCTGCACAATAAATTCAAAATAATGAAAAGTAGGAAAAGCTCTTTTATTTTTAAAAATGGGGAAACAGCATTCTGTAAAAGGTAGAATTTTAACTGACACTTGAAAGAAGCTGGAAATCCAGGGAGTAGAGATGAGAGTGAAGGGGAAGGGAAAGAAAATAAGGATTTATATAGAACTTACTATGTGCCGGAAGCTTAAGAAAATTTAACACTAGCTTGTCAAGACAACTTTGGATTTTAAAACAAAAGATTTTGCTTCTGAAACTCTAAATTGTATCTCTTTGAGGCAATGGGTGGGGTCCTCCCTACAGTGCTGGAAGGCTTTCATAAGGTCCCTTTGGTGAGTCCAGAAGGCTGGCCTCTGATCCAGACTGCGGTCAGGGGGCTCAGAAAAGGGAAGTCATAAGGGGCATAAATTTGATTAGAGAAAGGAAGATTTTTTTTTTGCCTTAGAACCACTTTTTGCCTTGGAAGGTGGCTAGGAGGGAGTTCTTGCACCAGGTGTTGTGGCTACACAGCTGACTAGAGGGAGGCAGCCAGTGTAGTTAATTAAGAGCTGGCTAGGGTAGTCCCTCAGGCTTCAAGCTGGTGAAGGGAGCCCCTGCATACTGAGGTATGATTGTGAAGGGAGGAGGCAACTAAGAGAACATCTAGTCACATATGACTAGTGCCTTTTTCTTTCCCTAACCTACTTTTTAATTATTTAATAAATAATTACAAATTAAGATAGTCTCCAGAGAATTGTAATCTTAATAAGCTTATTTAACATTTAAGTGCCTACTGCCAGTCATCACCTCTTTGACTGCTTTTTAGTTACAAATATTATAAAATGTGGCACAATACTTGTCAACTACTTGCCACAATGAAGTTTTAATTACTTAATAGATACTGAGGCAGGACAAGATAACTGACAACATTTGTATTTCTTTTGCTTTTGCTTCCTCACTGAAAAACATGGCAGCATATAAGAATCAATTTTACATGTTATTACAAAGGATCACCAACCTAAAAAACATTGATCACAAGTTTAGAGATATTTTTATAATTATCATTATATCCAAATTAATACCAAAAAGGGAAATGAGTTTGCTAACTTCAAAAATACGCCAAAGGGAAAAAAAAAACCACATGACTGTTTAGGAGGCCACATCTTTGGTTCAGTGGTTCTTAAAACTGTCCACAATTCAACAATCCTGAGGATTCCCACAAACCCTATTAAAAAAAAAATCTTCCCCAAAAAGAAAAAAAATTTTAAACCCTTACCTTCCAACTTGGAATCAATACTGTGTATTGGTTCCAAGGCAGAAGAGTGGTAAGGGCTAGGGGAAATGGGGGTCAAGTGACTTGCCCAGGGTCACACAGCTGGGAAGTGTTTGAGGCCAGATTTGAATTTAGGACCTCCCGTCTCTAGGCCTGGTTCTTAATCCACTGAGCTACCCAGATGCCCCCCCCCAAAAGAAACAATTCTATAAGAAGCTTAATTCTCCAGTTAAATCAAGGAGGGATATGATATGAGGCAGCCTAAAAAATGTGTAATTCTTGAGATTGTGGTTAAGAAACAAACACTAGCCTGGATGAGAAAAGCTTAGTACTGAAAAAAAGTTTACAAATAGTTATTGATATCCCAGTTGGAAAGAAAAAAAAACTTTCCAAATGCAAGTTAGGGGAATAAAATCACAAACCCTAGACAAAAAAGAATAACTGCCCTTAACTATACATTTCAGATAAGTGGTACGAATGTATGTGAAAGCTGCCAGTGTGCTGACATATTTTGCTTTGATTAAACTTATTTGTTATAGGGCAAGAGCAGTTAGAATAGGGCAGGTACAGTTAAAGGGTAGTAATAGTGATGTAAAAAAAGAAAAAGGCATTAAAAAACATTTCAAAGATATATAGAAGGGGGGAAAAAAACCACAAAGTTCTAAAGGGACCACAAGCAGGGAAATTGTGTTTCTACCTTGTTAAAATTTAAGGTATCGTTTTTATTTCAGTTTCATACAGTAATCCTCTTTTTTCTCTTTATAAATTGAAATGCTTAAGTTCATAACAACAACAACAAAATATATGTATAAAAGTTAATTTGGGAGTTCTCAGTTGAGAAAACGTGTTATTGGTCAAGTGAGTATTATTAAAGAAGAATTCTGTTCAAATATAGATAGAGGTATGACACACACCTTCAGGTTTCTTTATTTTTCAAAAATTTCTCCATCCTTGAGAAAAGAAAAATCCCTTTAAAAGAGTAGAGGTCAGATTTTTCTGTTTTGGGGGTTTTAGACTCCTCCTTTTCTGATGCCTAAGGTTTACTATTTGCTTATAAATTTTCCCAGAAAAGGAAAAAAACTTTCCTATTTTCAGCTACTTAGTAATAGGTTTTTTTCCTATTTCTAGTTTTTTGTTTTTTAATATCCAGCCTCAAAAAGTATCTTCCTGCAGAACAGCTTGATGCAGTGAACAGCAATAGGAGAAAATAATAGTCTAGGATTTAGCTGCATTTGAATCCAACCTCTGCCATTACTTCAATAAAACTTTGATTAAATCAATTAACCTTCTGAACTTCATCTTCCTCATATATAATATAGGACTTGGATTAAATTATTGCTAGTTTATTTTTCCAGCTTTAACAATATAAGAATCAAAAAATGTACATCCCAAAATATTGTTTCACTGATAAATTAAACAGCACAGAAATGGAAGCCAATTCAGCAGCCTGAAAGACAAATTATAGTAGAAAGAGACTTATAGAGGTGAGGAAAATAGTCAGGAGTCTACAGTAGTAGTTCAGATGTATATAATAAGGGTGTGAACAAGAGTTGGTGGCAAGGGAAAGGAAAGAAAAGACATACAAATATGAGGGACACTGAAGTATAATCAACAGAATAGAGCATGGTGACTAGATGTGGGAAATAAAAGTCAGGGATGAGTCAGATGACCCTAAAATTCCAAAATTGGTTAACAAGGAGGATTATGATACTCCATAGGGAAAGGAAATTTAGGAAGATAAATTCCAGACAAAATGGATTACTCTCTTTTCATCAACCCATATTTTCTGACATTCCCCCTATGAAGCCTTCACTCACATATGCCTGGAATTACTCCTTACCATTCAAATACTATCTCCTCCACTAAAATATCCTTGTTTTCACTTCAAGTTAGAAATTCTTTCCAAATTCAGAACTCTCAGTAGCTTGGACTCATAAATTTGTTTTCTATTTTATAACTATCTACCTACCTCTGTCAGCTCTACAATTAGATTGTTAAGTTCCTTGAAAGTAAAGTTAAAAAAAAAACAATGGCTAATTTGATTGGAAAAGAGAAAACAGGAATATGTGAACAAAGCCTGGAAAAAGAAGATGGGAACCAAATTGCAGGTGCCGAGCCTTGAAAACCTCGGCTAAGCAGACTGTATTTTATTCAAGAGACAATGGAAAATCACAAATTATTTTTTGGCAGCAAAGTACCCATTATCAACCAGGGCAATAGAAAGACTACTTTAGTAGAAGAGGTAAGTATGAATAACAGAGAGACAAGAAGCAGGGAGACCAAATAAGAAGGCATTATTACTGATGGGAGTGATAGAGGGTAAAAGTAGAAAAGATGGTAAGATGGGAGAGATCTTGTCAAGAAAGAACTGTTGGGATGTGTTAACTAACCAGGCAAGGAAAGGGTGGAGTTCAAAAGAAAAGGGGTAAAGAATGACCATCAACCAATATGATACCTGCTAAGTATAAGTCATCATGGTAGGCAATGCTGAGTATATAATGAATTTGGTGAAGAAACTTTAAAAAGTAAAAAATGGAGCCCAGAGAGGAATGAAGCCTGGCTGGCCAACTGAGAAGAACTAATCATAGGAAGAGGCCATAGAAAGGTGAACTTCCAGGGTGAAAGGGTCACTGGTCACTTAATCTCTCTCATTTTTAGATTTTGTTTTTAACCTATGAGTATACTATCTGCCCTGCATACTTCACAGAAATTATTTTTCCATGTCCAAAGAGTTCAAAGTAAAAGTACTCCAAAAACTGTTATAAAAAGTGAATCAGGAGACATTATCAGAATAGAAGGGTCGGTCATGTGAGAATAAAAGGTAACAGCTAGACAGCTATATTGGTACCCATGGAATGTTAAATGATCTAGAATAAAAATTCATAAAACTTTTGTGTCATGGACACCCCCATTTTTACCCTCCCTCCAATGAAACCCAAAGACTCCTTCTTAGAATGTTTTTAAATGCTTAAAATAAAACATATAGAAACCATAAAAAATACCCCAAAACACCCAATCATATTGAAATATTAATTTTTTGAAACAAGCTCACAGACCACAGGTTAAAAATTTCTGATCTAGAATTTTTCTAGCAAACAAGATGGGCTTCCTTTGACAAGCTCATGAGAAGAACACAAGTCCTACACTAATGTGATCACATATCCACAGAACTATGAAGTACGTAAATAAAAAGCATTATTATTTATTAAAATTAAAAACACTTCCAAATTTTTCCTTTTATCAGAATATTATTACCACAAGAGTGACAGGAACACACACAACGGAGGCCCCAGAAAACTTAAGTAACTTGTTCAAGATCATGCAGCTTAAGAATCTGAAATGAGATGTGAATTCAGATCTTCTTGACTCCAAGCCCAATGTTTTATATACCATACCATGCTGTCTCAATTTTTATGTAAAATGTATGCATGCTCCCATTAAAAAGTTGAATAATTCAAAATATGTGAATAAGATCATCAAAGAAAATAAAACTAAATCTGCAAGCCTTAAAAAAGCAAATCTAAATGACTAACTCATTAGTTACCAATTAATGCAATTTCAAAAGTATATATTGACTTGGATGAAGTGGTATTCATATAAAACTTGTTTTCCTGATCCTTTCTAACCTTCATTATATACATATGAAACTATTAATGTCACCTTCCCCTTCCCACTCAATAAGTTCCAGTAGGCTTCCTATTGCCTCCAGGGTTAAATATAAAATCCTTTATTTGGTCATCAAAACCTCTCATAGCCTGCCTCCTTCCTACTTTTCTTATATCTCACTCCCCTCCATGTCCTCTTTAATTCTGTGACCCAGGCCTGTTCCTTACACAATACACTCCTCATCTAGTATCTCTGCTTTTTGATAAGCTGACTGACCCCCATGTCTCCTCTTCCTGGCTTCCTTCAAGTCTCAGCATGTGCAGGAAACCTTTTCCAGTCTTCCTTAATCTTAGTGACTTCCCTCTGAGATGAATCCTAATTTATTCTAAAGAGATCTTCTTTTAAATACAAGATTGTTTACATGATGTTTACCCATTAGACTGAGAGTTCCATAAGAGTTGGGATGATTTTTTTTCCTTTCTTTATATCCTCAACACTTAACTGACATGGATAAAGCCATCAGGTATATTTGTTCTCTTGGCTGGTTCTTAAAGTACCACAATATTCCACATAGGTATTGTTCTCACTTAACAAAGAAGTTGACTATTAGAGAATGATTTGCCCAGGCACTTAGCTGGTGCCCACTCAGATCTTTCCTGATTCCATACTGCCTATCTAATGAATTCACAGAAAACAGAAGAGTCTGAGTCAATATATATATTTGGAGGACAGGCAAGAAAAGAACATAATAGGAATCAGACAAATAGAGTACAAAAATGATTAATCTGAATTTCATCTGTTATATGTCAGTATATAATGGATTTGGAGTTATTGGTCAAATCAAATTACCAAACATTTATTAAGCAACATCGATATACAAAACATAAAATTAAAACAAGATACTAAATTTGTATAAGATACACATTAAACAAAATATAAAGATTAGGTAGGACTGTCCCTATTCTCAAAAAACCTATGGTCTAGGGGCAGTTATGACATGTGAAGAAATAAGAACATTATATGCATGCAATGTACTATGGTAAAGCCTGGGGACCAAAAGTTCATTACCAACTGGAGGAAGAAAAAAAAATCAGTGGTTGACGGAAGAAAAGGCATTGGAAATGGGCTTGGAAAAGTTATGAGTAGGAAGTTCATTGAGGGCAGGAGTTTCAGGTACATAGAATAGCATAAACAAAGGCCTCAAAGCGAAGTGGTGTGGAGCTTGTAAAGGCTAAGAGTATATTTCAGTTTTGCTGAAATATATACAGCAGTATAAAATTGGGTTAAAATAAGGGTGGCACCAGCTTGTAAAAAGTTTTGAATGTCTGGCATGAGTAAAATGCTTCAATTCAATAGGCATTAGGGAGCCAATGAGATTTTTTAGCAGATTACATGACCTTCTGCCCCACTAAAGCAGCCTGAAGATGGAAAATTTTTCAGAAAGATTCAGAAAATCATTGAGAAATTTTGTTTATCAAAACAGTGATACTTTAACAAACTTTTTTTAATACAACTAAATGAAGAGGTAACCAGTATAAAAGGTGCAGTAAAAGGCAGAACAAAGATTCCCTTCATAATGTCCCTACCATTTGTTCCTTCCTGTAATCCTACTGCTATTCTGTTTAGACTTAATGCAATAATTTAACTCATTTCCCAACCTTTAGCTTCCTTCCACCTTTTTCATAATGAAACTGCAAATAGATTCAACTTTCCAAAACACTTTCTTCATGTTCAATGATAGTATCATAAAAATTAGATCTATCAATGGGGGCCACCTACCCCCTAATATCCACTTGTAAAGAAATTTTTCTTTTCTTTCATCTAGTTAGCTAGCAGCATGTGCTTTTTTGTTGTTGCTGAAAATTTTATTTAATTAGCCAATTTAGAATATTTTTCCTTGGTTTCAAGAGTAATATTCTTTCCCTCCCCTCCCCATCCCCCTTCCATAGCTGAAGCACAATTCTACTGGGTTTGATATGTCTTTGATTAAAACCTATTTCCATATTGTTGATGTTTGCATTAGAGTGATCATTGATTTAGACTCTAAATGTTAGAGTCTATATCCCCAATCATATCCCCATCAACCCATGTGATCAAGTAGTGGTCTTTCTTCTGTGTTTCTGCTCCCACAGTTCTTTCTCTGGATATAGCATTCTTTCTCATTAAGTCCCTCCAAATTGTTCTGGATCATTACATTGCTACTACTAGAGAAATCCATTACATCCAATTGTACCACAGTGTATCAGTCTCTGTAGCACCATGTGCTTTGCTAGCTTCCACAACTTCTCAGTTGCCCAATTCTCTGGATTCCTAGGCCCATGAATCTTCCAATCATCTATTCTTTCATCTTCCCTTCTTTGCCCCTAGTTTTCCAAAGCATCATACAAATATAGTATTTTTGAAGATTTACTACAGAGCACAACATGCGAAAAGTGAAGGGAGGACATAGGGTAAAGTATCTGATAAAATCAATAAAAAGGTTTACTCACTCCTCAAGGTTTTTATGATTTAATCGTAGTTCTAAGCAGCAGCTACACTGACTAGAAATTTTATTAGCTTTCCTCTCCTACTGACTCATTCTTGATGTTAGTCCAATTCTACCTGGCTACTTTTCCCATGGATTTGAATGGCAAGGCTAAATAAAATACCTAAACTTCTTAGATCTATTCTCCTACATGGACATTTTAGGATTTGATGACAGGTCTCTCAAGAAATTAATTCCATAACACTTAAACATCTATAACATGTTAGACACATTTTCTCTAACTTCATTCACAGGTATCTCAACCTAAGTGGAGGGATTCTTAACCTTTCTCTTTTGTCTTAGACTTCTGGCAGTCTGATAAAATCATGTATTCTTCAAAATAATGTTTTTAAATGCACAAAATAAATGTATTTATTTTTTATTTAAATTAAATTAAATAATTTAATTTTAATGGGTTGTAAAGGAAAAACAGTTATAATGAAAGTTATCAAAATAATTTTTTAAATTCAGACTTTTTTAAAAATTTAAGAACCCCTGCTCTAGAGTCTAGTCTGTTAACTATGTACTCCAGAAAGGGGGATTCTAGATTCCCTCAATTCCAAACGAGTAAGACTCTTCCCAACTCGGATTTCCAAACTGTCACCCCCTCTCCAGTTTTGAGTATTCACAAACCTTCTCACTCCTGATCTAACAATTTTCCACTCTGCACCCCCACCCCATTCCAACCTCTTCTTTTAAATTTTATTCATTTAATTAATTTAGAGTATTTTTCTAAGATTACATGATTCATGTTCTTTCCCTCCCCTGTTCCCACCCCCTTCCATAGGCAACTAGCAATTCCACTTACCCCAAACTCTTTAAAGGTTATTTGTTCATAATTGTTCACTCTCCTAAAATTGTCTTCCCTACTCTCACCTGGTTTAATTGAAAAGAATTATATAAAGGTTGCTTCACCTATAGCCTAACTCAGGGATCTCTGGACCTACATCTCCACTTTGTTCATAATATAGTCTCTCTCTGAGCCTTAATTCCTCTGTTGTTATGAACTATGAACACATGGCCCTCACACCAACATATTCTAGGGTAAATTATTTTAAATACTTTTCCTTATTCTCAGGTCATAGCTTCAATCATGCTCCATTTAAAAACTCTAGGGGAAGAAGGGCAGGAGAGGAAGCAAGGGAGTGAGGGAGAACATTTCAGCATGATCACCCTTATACAAAAAAACTTCAAACATTTTATTCTCTTGTTAATTGTTGTTCAGCTGTTTTCAACCATGTACCACTCTTCATGACCCCATTTGAGGATTTCTTGGCAAAGATACTCGAGTGTAGCTAAGTGTCAGGTTGGATCTGAACTCAGAAAGATGAGTTTCTCCAAGTCAGCATTGTATCCACTGCACCACCTAGCTACCATCTTCTTGATTATTCATTTCTCCACAGATTGTTCCTAATTTCTTACATTCTCTTCAGGCTCAGACCTCACTCTGCTCCATCCCATTTCACCACAATTCTCAAACTTTTTGTTCTTAGGATCCCTATACACTCTTAAAAACCACCGGTGCTTTTGTTTTTGTGGGTTATATCTATTGATATTTATCATGTTAGAAATTGAAATACCTTAGAATTATTACAAAAACAATCTGACCTTAAAGACTTCCTGAAAAGATCTTTGGAATCACCAGGGATTCTTAGACCACACTTTGGAAATCACTATCTCAACAGAGAAAGTCAATTCCTAATCCAAGTCAATTTTTCTCCTCCAAACCTTAAAATTTCTCTTTATCTATACTTATCCTTTCCACAGAAAAAATAATAATAGCAACTGACAGAGGTGCTTTTCAATTTGTAATGTGCATTCCAAATCTTATCTAGTTCGAAATGTCTTTTCCACTTTCCAAAGCTAACTATACCGTACCAACTCTGTCAGATTCTTGCTCCTAAAATGATCTCACACACACATTTAAGTAGAGACCTCCATACAGACACTTCTTACCAGGCTGGGCTGCAGCACTTTAGGACTTCTCTCACTTTTCCACCATGCCCTAAAAAAAGGTGTCATCCCCATTCTCCCTTTTCCAGCTTCCTTGTTTGTTTTGTCTTCCCCCAATAAACTGTAAGCTCCTTATGGTCAAGGAACTATCTTTCTTTTCTCATGTTTGTACACCTAAAACTTGGCCCAGAGCCTAGCATAATAAGCACTTCACCTGATTTGATTTACATATTTTTAGTTTCTCCTTCACTAACTCCTACTCCATCTACAAAGACCCTCAAAAAACCACTTTGCTTCCCCAACACCTTCCAATAATCCTAGAAACCGTTCCTTCTCTTACCTTCCTTTCATCATTACATTTTTCAAATTCATTATCTACAAACCCAACCTCCATTTTCTCATCTCATGTTAACCCCTTACCATCTGGCATCTGTCACATGATAGTAATGGCCTCTTGATAATGAAAGTTTGTTGTTTTTTTAAACAGTTCTCATCTTTCTTGACCTTTTGGTGAGGCTACCCTCTATTCTCAAATATTTTCCGTTTCCACTCTTTTCCTTGAAGATCTTTTCCACACAGTGCTCCAAGCTTTCATCTCTTATGATAAACAATCATCTTTAACCTTGTCCTACTACCCAATAATATAGAATTTCCAACTGGCTACACAATCTCATTAGTAGTCAGGTAATAAGCATGGATAAAGCACACCTACTATGTGCCATGCTAAGCATTGTTGACACAAAAGAAAAAGGCAAATGACAGTCCCTATCCTGGAGGAGCTCAAAATCCAATGGAAGAAAACATTCAAATATATACAAACAAGATAAATATACTAAAGAGGAAATAACCAACAGAGGAAAGGCACTAGAATTAAAAAGGGATTGATTGGGAAGACTTTTTATAAGAAGATAGGATTTTATTTAGGACTTGAGAAAAAGCCAAGAAACAGAGATGAGGAGGGAGAGTATTCTAGGCCTACTGGACAAAGAAAATCCCTGGAGCTGAGGGATGATATGTTTTGTTCTGGGAACAAGAAGGCTACTCTCACTAGATCAAAGAGTAGAGAAAGGGAGGAGTAGGCAAGGTTATGAAAGGCTTTGAATGCCAAAGGATTTTGTATTTGATCCTGAAAGTGAAAGGGAGCCATTAGAGTTTGACTGAATAGGGGTTCAGTACTGTGCTTTAATCAGTGTCTACTAAATGGATAGACTAGAGTGGGCAGTCTAGTGGTAAGCAGACCAACCAGTAGGCTACTGAAATTACTACCATATTATATTACTATTGTAGTAGTTTAGGTGGGAGGTGATAGGGTCTAACAGAGGTAGTAGTATCAAAGAAAAGGGTGAACATATTCATAAGAGATATTGGAAAGATGAAATTAATAGGACTTGGAGACAAATTGGATATAGGAAGATGAGAGATAGTGAGGAGTAGAAGATGACATCTGAATTGAGATCCTGGGGAACTTGGCTCCTAAATGAAAGGTTTGGAAAAGGGATAGGTTTAAAGGGAAAGATCATGAGTTCAGTTCTGACATGCTGAGTTTAAAATTCCATTGGAAATCTAGTTTGAGATTTCGGAAAGGTAGTTGGAGATGCAAGAATGGAGGTCAGCAAAGAGATTAGGATTGGATAAACAGATTAAAGAATCATCAGCATAGAGATAATTATATCCACTGAGAATTGCTGAGATCATCAAATAAAGTAGCATAGAGGGAGAGGAGAAGGGCCATGGAACATCCATGGTCAGTAGTTATGACCTGAATGAAGGATCAGCAAGAGAGACTTAGGAGTGTTAAGACAGGTAGGAAGAGAATTAGGAGAGAATGTGGTCCAGAAAGCCTAGAGAAGAGAGTATCAGGGAGAAGAGGGTGGTCAACAGTGTCAAAAGTCCAGAAGAAAGAGGTCTGAGAAAGGGTCACTGGATTTGGCAAATAAGAGATCACTGTTAATTTTGGAGAGAGCTGTTTTGGTTGATTAATGAGTCTGAAAGCCAGATTATAGAGTTAAGGAGTGAGGAAAGGAAATGGAGGCCAAGGTCTTTTCAAGGAGTTTAGCCACACAGGGCAGAATGCTAGCTTACTGGGGATAGAAGGATGAAATTAGTTTTTGAAGATGGGAGTTTGTTTGGAGGCAGTAGGAAAGCAGTCAATACAAAGGGAATTTGAAAACTAGTCAGAGATTGGGAATGGGCAATCTGTTGGAGGAATAGGATGAAATGAGAATGGTGCACAGGTAGAGATTTTGCCTTGGCAAGAAGCAGGGTTACCTGCTGATTTAATTATCTCTATACAGATGATTCTCAAATCTGTTTATCCAGACAGGGTTAGGGTTAGAGAGGAGTGAAGGAAGAGACAGTGGTAAAAAGCATTTAAGTGAAGAGATGAAGAAGACAGAAGGACTTATCAGCAAATATAATAAAAAAATGTTTTAGCAAACTATGAAGCAAGGTTCTCAGCTGACAGAATGGGGAGAAGCCATGGGAGGTTTAAGAAGGGATACTGGGCTGGATGAGCCCTTTGTGGAGTGTGGAGTTGTTAAGGAAGGTACAGAAGGATTGTCTAACAGCTTTGAGAGTCCAGTTGAGATTATGTAACATAAGTAAGTATATTGGACCCAGTCCAGCAATTCATATTCAAATGTCCCAAAATGAACCCATCATCTTTCCGGAAAAAAACTGTCCTTCTCTTTTTCTCTTCCCAATTTCTGTTAATGACAAAACTATTTTCTCTCAGTCACTTAAGCTTGAAACCTATAAATGAAATTTTTGACATCTACAGTTTCTTCTACTTCAAGTCTAGTGAACAGGTCCTATCAAATTTAGATTCCCCAGTCTCTTTTAGTTCTCTATCCATTACTATCTTCAACATACTAGTTTTAGTCCTCATTAACTGGCCTGGATTATTACAATAGCCTAAACAGTCTCTTTGCCTCAAGTCTCTTCCCTTCTAATTCATGGGCACAATGAAGCCACAGAAATCATCCTAATCAAAGAGCAACTCTGTCCTTCTCCAAATCACAAATAATGGCTCCCCACTGACCAATGAATTAAAGTCCTAAACAAGACTTTAGTGAAGACCCTTAATTTGGCAGCAACTTATACTTAGCTCTTCTAATTTTCCACTAGACCTGTATTGTATTTTCAAATAAAACCAATGTATTGTTTCTGAATACCCTTTGATCTTTTCCTAAGCTCATGCTTATGCCATTCCAACTGGCTGGAATAATACCTCTAATACCCCCAAAATTTATAAGATCCTTAAGGTTAGGATCTGTTTCAGTCTTTATACTCCATACAGTATTCAGAGTAGTTCAATTCAACTGAAATATTCATTAAGTATCTACTATGTAAAAGGTACGATTTTAAATACTTAAGATGCAAAGTCAAAGTGCTTGTATACTACTAGGGATACAACAGGCACATGATCAATACAATGTATTTTCTTTCTTTTTTAATGCTACTTAATTTTTTTAATACAATGCATTTTCAAGAAGATACACTGGAAAAGGCAGAAAAATTAGGAAAAGCAACTGAGCTAAGCCTAGAAGAAAATTAAAGAGTTTTACAAGCAGAAGTAAGGAAATAATTTATTTTAGGCCTGTGCAAAGGCAGAGAAACAAAGAGGCAAAGTCTCAGGTTTGGGGGAATAGATTATGGTAGGGCAATTTGGCTGAAAAAGAAGATATGGCATAATATTAAGTCTGGAAAGACAGGTAGGAATTGGTTTTTAAAAGTGCTTCACTGAGCAAGTAGTTTGTATTTTAACCTAAAGATAAAAGGAAGCTCAATAAAATGTTTATTGGCTATAAATTGGGCTGGCATTCAAAACCTTCTATAATCTATTTGGAAGATTTTACCAATTTAGTGGAAAAATCACTGACTGGCATCAGAGGACATAGGTTCAAATTCCATCTCTGAAAGCTTAATATCTGTGTGGCTTTAGTCAAATCACTTAAGTTCCTTAGTTCCACACTTATAAAATAACATGGACTAAATGACCTTTAAGATCCCCTTCAGTTCTAAATGTGTGATCTTATTCCTATGTAATCTCTCAGGATCCTGCCAGCTCTAGATCTCTTATTCCTCTCCTAACCTGAAACATAGCAAGGATACTCTGCCGTTCAACCCCTTTGCTCATTATATTTCTCCTTTCTCTCTGCTTTGATAATAGATCTTCTACATCCTCCAAGACTTCACTCCAACCCATAGTGATTTCACTCTCCCCAGAACTAATAAAGTATTTATTTATCCATGAAGCCTCTCCAAATTTCTTCAGTCAAAAATGACAACTCTCATAGCACTTTGATAGCACCTCTTCTGTACTTTATGCCCTATTTTGAACAAGGATTCATGTCTTCTTTCTAACTACATAGTAAATAAAAATGTTTGGAGGTCTCTTCCAACTTTAAATCTATGATCTTGTGCTTTGTATCCCTCAGCTTTCAACAAAGGCCTTAAAAGTGTATTAAATATCTGTCCCACCTTGGCAGGTCACATTGCTAGTCAGCTTTTCATTGATATTGTCTCCCTTATTAGATCACAAGCTCCTTAAAGAGAGGAAATCTATTTTAGGACTGTTTTCTCCTAAAGGAATCTAATCAACAAATAATTCCTTACTGATTGAATTTACCCATATGAAGGAAGACTACAAACTGATCATTTGTCATCTTAAAGACCCTCTAGCTCTAAGAACTATACTTGAGAAAGAAGGAGAAACTGCTAAAAGAAACAACAAATAAGGTATAGGTGGGGAAAAAAACAGCAACTCTGACTTAAAATGAGTTTCAGGAGCTCTCTAGTCAGAAGTACAAAACAGAAAAAGGGCTCTAGATTGGGTCAAAAGATAACTAACTGTAAACCATCTATCTACAAATGCTGTTTCATAAGATGATGAATCCCAGAAGAGTTTTTAAAAAGATGAAAAATGGAAGCAACAGATACTAAGTAGTAAGATTGCTTAAACTTCACACATGCAAGACCTGGAATATTTTAAGTGCTTAATGTCTGACCAAATTACAAAGATACCAAGAGAAAGCCATCTTTCTAATTTTTTTCCACACACCACCTAAGAAAACTATTACAAGTTTCATAAAGAAAAGCAACCACTTACAAACTTTAAAAATGCTAGTCATCTGTAAATATGGGCAAGACATTTCTGTGTCTAAAACACTTCAGCACTGCATACAGATCTCAAATTAAGAAACACTGAAGACTTCAGTTTCCTGATAAAGGGTTTTTCAGCTTCCTAGTAACCTATATTCAATTCTTAACATTACCTTCGTTTTAAAATAAAAATCACTAGATGAAACTAAAATCCATGTTGATTTAAAAACTATTCAACACTTCTTGTCTCTTATCTAAGCATAAGACTTTAAAATAGCGTATTTCTCTTAATGGTTCAAGGACCACTATTTTTTCACTGCTTCACATTCACTTAGCCCCAGATGGCAAGTTATAAACTGACCCTTGCATTCTTAACACTAATTCCCGGGAGATGCTGTGAAATCTTATCAGTACACATGCTCCTCATGACTTAATTTTAAAGAGGAATTTATTTCAGCCCAAAGAAAGAAAAACTTACAACTTGGAAACTTAAAGAAGAACATCATGATTTCATATAAAGGTTTATTTAAATGATTCTGTGGGAAAGTGACAAAGCTCTCAAATTAAAAATTATAGATAATTTGTAGATAATCATAAACACTATCAGGGTCATTCAATGATTTTTGAAATTAAATTGTTTTCACCATATCCTAATCAAAACAGCAAGTGATTTAATAGCTAAAATGCCACAAAACATCATAGCACGATTGCTGGTTTTTGCAGTATATCAGATTATTAAAAGATATTAACATTGTGCTGTGCCAGAACCAATTAAGTCAGTGGGAAAAGGAAAGGAAAAGCTGATCAACACTCACACTATTCAATATCAGAATGTTAGTTTTGACCGGGGGGAGGTGGGGGGGGGGAGCTACTCAATGTCTTAACAGCTACAGTTTGGCTAAAAATGACTTTCAAAACTAATGAATCCTCCATGGCCACTTTCTAGGTGTTTCACTACACTTGAAGTAGTGTTTCCTTTTGTACATAACTGTCTTGGCATCCGTCAAGATGACTTCCTAATAGAACCTCTATTTCCTAACCACCTGTGCATGTGTCTAATGACAACTTTGACACGAGAATGCCTTCTTCTATGATACTTGCAGTAACAGCTCATAAGGTACCTAATAATAAGTCGAACTCGAGGTCATTCAGACCCGGTCAGCCAGGGAGAGAGCTTCCCACACTCCCTCTAGATGAACCACCAGACTGGAATGGTACACCAAGACTCTCTGGGGAATTTTTTTTCTTAATCGCGGTCAAGATGCTTTCCGTTGAGTCCCAGGCACAGAAGCAACTTTCCTTAGTAGTGCACATTAATAGAGAGCCCCAAGAGGAAATAAATTTAATCCCGAGCGGAGCAAAGCAAAGCAAAACAAGGCGGGGTACCGCCAAGCTTTCCTCACTTACCAGCAAACAATCCGAATTCACTTCCGACTTCGGGTCCCACAGCAGGTTGTCGATTTTCTCAAACCGAGTCTCAAAACTGTCCCCAGTCGACATGGTGCTGCAGCTGCAGTGACAATCCCCTTCTACCAGCAGCACTAGCGACGGAAAAATGCTCGGGGCTCACTTCCTCCTCAGGCCGGGGGCTCGCCTCCTGGGCTTCGGCGTCCCGGAGGGGCCGGAACGTTGGGGTCGCCGGGGTCCCGAGCTCTTCCTTCACTGACGGGCTCTCTGCTCTCGGGACCGGGCACCGGGGGCGACAGCGACCCGTAGCCGCGCCAATGCCCACAGGCGCATCCCACCAGACAACCCGCCCCGCCTCTGTAGCCACTGGCCTCCGCGCCCCCAGGGAAGGTGCTCGCGCCTAGCGGGCCCGGGCCCCGGTTGCCACTACCATCGCCTCCATGGAGAGCCGGCCCCTCACTCTGGGAAGGGCAACCGGGGGAGGGGGGGGCGCAGAGAGCCTCTTTGGGCTACCGGGGAGGGGGGGAGGTTACGCTCCCAGCTGATGCTCCGAGGCGCTATAGGCAGGCAGGCTAGTTAAATCCACATGCCCGGCTTCACTCGGCTCGGTCCGACGTGCTACTCTAATTCGGTCAAAAGCGGCTTTCCACCGGGTTGCCTCACTCGCCCATTTTGTCCATTCGCCGCCGCCGTTGTTGCTGCCCCCGCTGACGTTAGAATTGCTGCTGCTGTTATTGCTGCTGCTGCCGCAGGGTCCGGCGGAGCAGGGCGAGGCCGGTGCCCGTTCGAGGAGACTGGAGGGAAGGAAGAAAGGAGACAGGGCAGGGGTAGACAGGCCGAAGACTCCGGTCACGACGGCGACTGACGGGGGAGAGCGCCTGGGAGGGGCTGGTCAGCCGAAGTCCGGATTGGGGCGGGATGGGGATGGTGGGAGGGGGTGGGAAAAGGAAGAGCGAGTTGCCCCAGAAAATGCCTCGGGGGGGCTAGAGGGACTAATATGTCCGCCTTCCTGTTCAAACAAACGGAGACCGCCCGCGCGTACTGCGCATGCGGGGCGGGGAGGGTCGGAAGGGGAACCAGCCCTGCAGAGCCCCGCGTTCTCTGGGACTGGAGACAGACTGGGAGGAGGACGTGCGCACGCGCCTATCGCGCAGAATCTTCCAGGCGGGGCGGGGAGGAGGCACGGAAGCGAGCCATAGAGGCAAAGGCTGCTTTCCCTGAGCTAGCTCCGTGGCTCGGTCCCGAGCTGCTTCTCCTCTGCTGCCCAGGGAGGGGTGGGGCTTAGGCGGCGGTACTTGTTCCTCGGAGTTGCTGCTATGGCCATGGGGCTGTCGGAGCTGTTTTTCCCATCGCCTTGCTTCCAGGCCTGGCCCGAGTCCCTTGGGGGCCCCTGGAAGATTCTAACCAAAAAGAGATCCAGGCATTTGAAAGCCGTCCCTTTATGACGAACACCAGACCTGTCCAAGTATTAGTTAAAAAATAATAGTAAGGCTTTTGCCACCTTTCGAGGTTAAGATTTACTTAGGGAGAAAAAAAAAGTAGCCACTCGACCGTTCACTTACCCTAAAGGTGGAAGGGACCTGAGTAAAATTAAGAACAAGTGAAGATGATTTTGAAGGAACCCCAGAAAAAGAGAACGAGACTTGACTCTTGGCAAACACATAGCTCAATTGGCATACCCGAGGGACAGCCAGACTGACACCACGTAGTGAAATTTAGAGTTGTGATTTTATCCAAAATGATGCGAGCTGAAAAAACGAGTCATTTCCTTGTTCACAGGTTGCTTCATTGACTACTGAGAGAGTGAAAGAGATGTTAATCAATCTGATGTCCTGATAAAATAACGTGCATTAACCATTGCCTATAGAAGGAAATAAAACGCTTTATTTTTATTAAATATTATTGTAAATAATGTTAGAAAATATGTTTATTGGGAATAAATGTTATTTTTTGTTTTACTTTGTTTATTTCAAGTTTTAGAATCATCAGAAGAGCTATAAAGATTTCACTCCAAAACCTAGAGACCAGCAATTTTCCTGTATCCAGAAAACTTTATAGACCTAGTCTAAAGTCAGTCACCAAACTCATTATTCGTTGTGATTGGAAATGACCATTTTGTTCCCAGGATTTAATAGCCTTTTTTTATGTAGGAATTGAGCATTTATTTCATTGTATTTCATCCACATTTATACCACAAAAAAACTGTCAAACTACTTTGTATTTCGTAGAATTTCACAAATAACTTGTATTTATAGAATATTGTAAGAGAATCTTAAACTACTTTGTATTTATGTTTACTTATTTGTATTTGTTTTTTATATAATTATTTACATGCATAATATATTTTAATTTATATGATATTATGTGTGTGTGTGTTTCTCTGGGTATTCTTGTCTCCCTTGTTAGAAGGTTTGCTCCTTGTGAATAGGGATTGTTTCCTCTATTGTATTGTATCCCCAGCACTTAGAACTTAATAAATATATGTAGGGTAATTAAAGAACATTGTCACTTTACAGAAACTTTGCAGTGGCTTTTTTGATTCAACTACATAGTACAGTATTTGAAGTTTTTTAACTAACCATATGAATTAGCACAGGGCCCAAGGTTTAAAATAAATCCAGCAAGATACCTAAAATAAACTTACCAAACTTTGCCTCTCCTTTTGATTACCATTTTAAGATGTTCTTGGGAATTTTTGTTTCTCAAAGATCTTGGAACATTTTGTCTTTCTGTTGCTAGCTGTTGGGGCCCAAAGTACAAAGTAGAGCTTGGGATGAATGAATGGCAAGAGTAATTGTAGGTGAATCATAAAATTTAGAGCTAGAAGAAAGATGATCCAGCTTAATCCCATCAAATAGAAATAAAGAACTAAAATGACTTACTCAAGAGTTCACATAGCTACTATATGTCAGATCAAAGAGTCAAAACTCAAGTCTATTACATTCCAGTACTCTTTCCATGACACCATGCTACATCTTGGTTTTTAGTCAAATATATAAAGACAAATATAAAGCTAGATGAGAAGGTATGTAAATCTTTAGGTTTCCTTATTTATTGGGGGGGGGGAGGCTTTAAAAAACTAAACAGTTGCAAGACTTTTTAAAGTATTTTCCCATGAGTTCTGGAGTCAAATCCTGTTTTTGAATCTCAGCTCTGCTGTTTATTAGCTGTGTGAACTTGGGGCAAATCCTTTAATCTTTTTGGTCAAGATGAGCTCTAAGTCCCTTTCAATGCTAATTCCTAGGATTCTATGACCTTTAACTTCTAGGTAATTAATATTTCTTGTTTTTATCATATAATAGCAGCAGCAGCTAACATTTAAATAGCACTTACTTTGTATGTGCCAAGTACTTTACAATTATTATGTCATCTGATCCTCACAAGAGCCTTGGGAGGTAGGTGTTATTATTATGCTTATTTTACAGGTGATGAAACTGAGGCAAATAGAAGTTAAATGATTTGCTCAGGGTCACACAGTTTTGCTGTTTTTTCAGCCATTTCAGCCTTCGTGACCCCATTTGGGCTATCTTGGTAAAGATTCCTATTGTGTCACCCAGTTTGCCTTAGTTTCCTCATTTGTAAAATGAACTGGAAAAGGAAATGGAAAACCATTTCAATATCTTTGCCAAGAAAACTCAAAATAGGATCATGAGTAGCTGAAGAGACTCAACACCAAAACCAGAGACACACACCCAGTAAAGTATCTGAAGTCAGCTGACTACCAGTAGTATGGCAAATCTAACATCTCTAAGCCTCAGTTGCTTCATTTGTAAAATGGGGGATGATGGAATAAATAAATGGTATCTAAATTCCCTTCCAGCCCTCCCATTCTGTGATTCTTTAAGTCTAGTATGTATTAAGGGATTGAGTGCCACTGCAAAAACAATGGCACAGGTATATTAAATGTAGCAAAGCGAACATTCTGAGAAGTGAACTCCTATTACACAAATATACAAATTAGTTATGCTTTTTACATCTGGTATGTTAACAAGTAGAGGTTATTCATAAAGAAAATAATCTGTTGCATGACAAAAGTCTATTGTAAACTCCCTGGGAGGAAGGGATAGTCAAAGCATTAAATTGGGGGAGGAGGGGGTAATGGTGGAGTAAGAAGGACTTTGGAAAAATCACTAAACAAGAGGTAGTTAATGCTAAAAGTACTTAACTTAAAAGAAGGCTTCATTGATCTGAAGACATAAGGCAATTAAGTTCATGGAAGGGAATAGGATAATTGGAAAATACTATTAAGGAAGAAGCAAAGCTTTGACAGAAGACTTGTGCAAAGCAAAGGAGTCTTTAAAAATTTTCAGCATTCATTTACTTATATGTTCTTAGTGGGTTTATAAGAAGCTGAAAAGCAATCATTTAAATGTTTATGTAAACATGTACAATGTACAAATACATTTTATTGCAACAAGTTTTTAAACCATTGAATGTTGGTAGCTTTTACTCTCTAAGGAAAACTACCCTTAAGGGAGGCTTATGGAAAAACAATGAATAGTTCCATCTTTACCATGTGTAGCCCCATCAATCCTTTGTACTAAGAAGGTATGTACAAATCATTAAAGCACCAGGATTAAAGGAAGCTCTCATATATCAAAAAATTACCAAGTTATAAAGTTCTCATATTTTCAGTCAGGGTACCATATCGTACCTATATTTGTATTTTGCCAATTTCTTGCATTTTATTGCCTATTCTATCTGAACATAGTGCAGGTGCACATCATAAGTTGTATATCAATTGTAATTCAGTACAGTAAATTGCATGTTATTTCAAAAATGCATGCCACAAATGTGTAAAGAATGTGATGTGGCTGAGTTACTATAGGAACCTTAGCTTTGTAGACAGTTCCAAGAAAATAATGGGCTTAATGTAAATTTGCAAAAGTATACTTAAAACAATTGTATGTGTGTGTATACACACACATGAATACATCTTGATTTTTAGTAACTATAGAGAACAGATAATCACTACAATTAAAACAGTTTGGCTTTTTTTTTTTACAATATTGTCCTTTTTTTCTAACATTTCATTCCTGTATCCTGGAAAATATCTAAGGGAAATAAAATTTTCCAAGCATGAGAATACTTTATTTAAATCATAGCTTCATTTGCCTAGAAGCAAGCCATACAAAATCAGCCAAGCTAATTTTGTATGCTTAGAATAATAGGATTTAGGGTAAAAAGGTACTTTTTAAAAAAAAAACCCTTATCTTCTTTCTTATAATCAATACTAAGTAACAATTCCAAGCCAGAAGAGTAGTAAGGGCTATGAAATTGGGGTTAAAGTGACTTGCCCAGGGCCACACAGCTAGGAAGTATCTGAGGTCAAAGTTGAATCCAGGACTTCCCATCTCCAAGACTGGCTCTCTTTCAACTAAGCCACCTACTTGCCCCCAAAAGGTAATTTAGACATCATTTTCAACTCCAACAGGTGAGGAAATTTAAGACACAGGTATGTTAAATGATTTGCCCAAAGTTTCCTCAGATAGTAATTAGCAGAATTAGAATTCATACTCACTTCTCTGACTTCAAATACTCCACCCTCCTCCTATGGAGGCATTCAGAATGAAAGGAAATAATCTAAGAGATACTTAAACATAGGTTTCATAGCTCTTATTTAATGAAATCACAGCTTGAAGATGTTGGAGAAGACAGCTCATTTCAGAATTGGTACAGGGAGTAGGGGAAAGGAGGAGAGCCCTAGATCCAAAGCCAACATAAAAACTTCTCCCTTGTCACACTTTATTCCTGGAATGCTTGCCTCTGACATCTGTGTTCCATTTTTGCCACTCTCCTCAGAAACTACAACTATGTTAAACTAAAAAAAATATTACCTTATTTATAGTGGCTCTAGGGGGTCCTTCCCTTGAAGAAAATAGATTCTGGGGACGTCCTTACCAGCACATTGGCTCCCCAAGAAAGATAACCCAGGTTCAAGGTACCCTGAGGTTTATATATATTCAAAACCATAGCCCATGAGCCCCCACTAATGTGTTTATTTTTAATAGTGTTGTACACCATAGCAACTACTCTCTTATCATCTTTCTTTTTTGTCTGGGCTGGTTCATTCACCCAAACTACACTCACACTGTCATGTCAGTGGTTCACAGAGGGAGTGGCCACACTGTTGCAATTCACTCTCTCAGAGTCCTAAGGTTAACCATAGTGAGGAAACTACATTTCTACTACTCTTAGCTATAATTCCTGAGCCCCCATCAGTGTGCTTCCCATTTAACAAATCAGACAGGATGAGACTATTAACTCTTAATCAGGCCATTTTTTAAATAGAAGGCCAAGCAAAAATAATTATGACAGAATAATCCATAAATCTGGAACATTATTCCTTCACTGATGCCTATAGTATATAGGTAGAAAGTGAATACAAATATACAGAACTATAGTAAGGAGCCACATCAGTACAGTACACCTGTGTCCAGGAAACCTCATGACTCTGGCCTTGGGGCCTTGATGTCAACAATTTACTCAGTTTCTGAGTAGCTGAAGCAATGTTATGTTCTTTCAGCAAAACAGAAACCCTAAGCTTGGGATCTGCAGACATTTTCCAGGTCTGCTGCCTCAGCTGGGTTGTGAGGGGTTTTGACCTCACAGGAGGCAAGTAACAAGGGAATTCTCTGTGGGCTTCCTATTCCTTATCAGAGATCTCTCCTGAGCCTTCAGTTCAACTCTGCTTCCAACTCAGTTCTTCTATGAGCTTTGAGATTAGCATGGCTCCCAACTCAGCTTTTGTCTGAACCCTCAGTTTAACTCAACTCCCAGTAGCAAATGGAAAGACTTTTTCTTCCTCCTGTCAACTATTCCAAAAATATAAGTGAATGGTGTAGACCCTGAAATGTATACACTGACCGAAATGGAAGTCATTCCTTGTCCCATCTCTAAGATGATTCTCAGACCCAGTTCTGAGATCTCTCCAACTCAGAGGACTGGCCTTAACTAATCCTACTACTCCAAAGCAGAATCTCTTGCATAAAATGATCCACTTCTATTTCACTCTAAAAAGGCCCAAAATCATCTTTCTTCCATCTAAATAACAAGTAGACTAGACTATATGTATGTGTATGTGCACATATACTGTGTAATTAGAATCTGCTTCCCAGGACTCTAAATCCCAGCACCCCACTTTCATTCTCACTTTAGGTACTTATGTTTTGTAGCTCCGCTCCTCTTTCTCTCTCTTTTTTTTTTCACAAATGCAGTCAGGAAAGCTTTCTTTACTCAGGCTTTTACTTTTGTCCTTTTATTTCTTTTACTTCAAGTGATTATTAATATTATAAAATATAATACTTGGAGTTATTGGGTATTAATTTTAATCTTTCAATACACACATACTATAGTCATCAAATATGTGGATATCAAAGTATCCTAGCTATCTATCTCAAAGTCCTCATTCTCATGAAATTAAATGATAGGAAATAGGACAATTTGGACATATGTTTCCTGAATGAGAACATTTTTTTCGGTGGGGCTGCCTCCTCAGTGTTTCTCTAATGCTTATCATTGCTTTTAATCCTTTCCATTAAAAAAGTTGTCCAAATCAGAAAGTAGAATCAACTTGTACTAGCTAGCCAAGGAACATAATTAATACAAAGGATAGACATATGACATAGTAATAAAAGTAGCGCTATAATATTTCCTCAATAAGCCCTCTTAAGAAATGCTCATAGAGGGAAACAAATGTAGGGTACTCAAGCCCAGCTAAGACACTTGTATGAAAATACACTTTAAATCTTCTGTAACTAGCCCTTATTTGAATGAAACAGAGAAGCATTTTGGGATGAAGTTGACTGCAGTTTTATCACCTCAATTTCAATCAACTTTTCATTTTAAGGAAGTAAAGCCCTGGGAATATTTATTCTAGTTTAGGAGTGAAAGAATTAAGAACTAACAAAAAAAAAAGATTTCTGATGCTGTCATATTAGAGTTGAACTGAGAAGCCAGAAACATTAAAGGATTAGAAAACAACAAAAAAACCAATATGATTTTTTTTTTACTTTATAAACGTTATTTTGTTTGGTCATTTTCATACATTATTCATTGGGAACAGAGATCATTTTCTTTTCCTCCCACCACCCCCACTCCAACATCCCTCCCCTAACCTAAGCAAGATTCCACTGGGTATCACATGCGTCCTTGCTCTGAACCCATTTCCTTGTTGTTGGTATTTGCATTAGGGTGCTCATTTAGCTTCTCTCCTCAATCATATCCCCACCACCCCTGTAGTCAAGCAGTTGCCTTTCAGTGTTTTTACTCCTACAGTTTGTCCTCTGCTTGAGGATAGTGTTTTTTCTCATAGATCCCTGAAGATTGTTCAGGCTCACTGCATTGACACTAATAGAGAAGTCCATTACCTTCGATTGTACCACAGTGTATCAGTCCTTGTGTACAATGTTTTCCTGGTTCTGCTCCTTTCACTCTGCATCACTTCCTGGAGGTTGTTCCAGTCTCCATGGAATTCCTCCACTTTATTATTCCTTTTAGCTGTGATGATTAAAATAGTGGGAGTTATAAACTGTGGCAGATAAAAGAGTGTTTGGCTTAAATTGTGACCACAGAAAATATGGTTTCAAGACAGTGTCTTGTTTTAAATCAAATATAAGGTGGTCGCCAGGGAAAATTTCCCAAATATTAAATGTACCCAAGTTAGCTGGGTTTTATAGAGATTTTAATTAATACAAATGAGGAATTAAAGAGAGAGAGAGAGAGAGAGAAAGGGAATAATGAGAAAAAAGGCTAAGTCAGCTTAGGCCACCCTTAAAAGAGAGAGAGATCAGTCAGTCATCAATCCACTCACCACAAGATTTGTCCCAAGCAAAATTCTAGTGTTCAGAGAGACACTAGCTGCCTCCTCCAATTCAGCTTTTCCCAACTGACTCTCCTCGGCTCCCTTTCTGAGCTCCTTTTAAAGCGAATTCTTTCCTATGTCACCTCCCCTAAGTTCTTACATCTACCAATCACAGTATATGTTTTCCAAAGGACAGACCATTCTTAATTCATACCTAAGTAGTCTAAACTTTTGAGTAATTCACACCTGAGTAAGTTCTCACCTCTTTGCTCCTTGTAAATTCACAAGTTGCCTGACCTTTATAGGTACTTAGCACCCTTTTGTATTAGATCTAAAAATAGGCACAGCTTAAGAACTTTTGCCTTACTATAAGTATGTGTTTAAGTATTTTTTATTGTTCAGCAAGGAGTTTCTTCTCCTAAAGTATGCTTAAGTACGGGTAGAGTAGAGTTCCCACATTCCTAGTCAAGTACCTTCATTGTTTAAATGGGGAATGGTCTTAACCAAACCTTATGAAGTAGGGTCTGAGAATTTTTAAGGTTCACAATCCCCCTTGGTGATCATTGGGAGACATCTCCCCATTGATCATTTAACATAATCATCTTGTATTCCTAAATGCACTTCTAACTACATATATATACAACATTCAATTTTCTAAGAGGAAATTAGAGTAGTGAGGGAGGAAATAAAAAAGAAAGAAAGCAAAACCAATGTTTTGCTAGGCGCATTGACAGAAAACCAAATTAGGGGCAGTTCCTTTGGGCATAAATGTGTACATTGACAATAAATGTTCAATAAAAGTTCAGTTCAATCAACCATATACAAAGTTCATTTTTTATTTATTTATTTATTGATTGATTGATTGATTTTATAAACCCTTACCTTCCGTCTTGGAGTCAATACTGTGTATTGGTTCCAAGGCAGAAGAGTGGTAAGGGCTAGGCAATGGGGGTCAAGTGACTTGCCCAGGGTCACACAGCTAGGAAGTGGCTGAGGCCGGATTTGAACCTAGGACCTCCCGTCTCTAGGCCTGGTTCTCAATCCACTGAGCTACCCAGCTGCCCCTACAAAGTTCATTTTTTATCTTCTTGATGTGTGGATTTTCTGGCATCTTTCTGCAACAGTTCATTCTTTGGATTCAGGAGTTAACAAGCTTCTTCCTTGAAGATCTTTTCTCAAACAAAAATCAAAATCTTGGATTTTTATAAAAATACAATCTCAAACAAAAAATCAAAATTCTTAGATTTTAAATTAAAATCAATCCCCCCTGAAGTAAGTGTTAAAAAAACATCCAGTTCATCTCAGAATGCAATGTTGAGTTATGGGGGTGTATGAGTCAATTATCAAAAGAAGAGAAAAAACAACCAAAAACATAAGGGGAAAAAATTCAAAATAGGCCCTTGTATAGGTCCAATTTAAAGTAATTTCTATCCCACAAGTCTGTAGGACAGAATGCAGTACTCTTTCACTTACCCATTTGCAGCCAAGACTACAGGAAGTTGCCAAGATATAAGAAAGAAAAGTAGAATTCTATTTTGATAGGGAAGCGTCTGATTTTTGTCATTCTCAGGGATATAGGGAGCCAGCATAATAGTCAAACTTTGTACTCGTATGAGTACTTCACAAAGAGTATAGATACAAGGAACTTAACATATGTCAAGCATCACAACCTTGAGTCTCACATTATTATTTCCTGTGTGCCCTTTTTGGCACTTTTCAGGCTAAGTCTGTGCTCCTTGTTTTTATCCCTTTTTTCTGGAATCATATATTAACATTAATCACAGTCTCATAACATTTTATCAATAAATGGCAGGTTCCCATAGTTTAAAGCTTTTGGGTATGCATTGACATTATAACAAGTATATATATATATATATATATATATATATATATATGTATTAAACTTGTATTACTGCAAAAGAAAATATTAATAATATGTACCTTTAGTACAAGAAATGAGAAAAAAATCAAATATTCTAATAAAAATAAAGAAAAGCAATAATAAAAATAAGGAAAAAAATTAGTAATTCAACATGTTCTCAAAAAACAGCATCCATTTGTCTATGGATTATCCTTTCCAATGCATATGATAGGATACAGTCAATCAGTCTCAGCAGAAGATGCTTTCTTCACATGTGAGCAATGAATCCAAGAGTCCTTCTCTCCAACCTTTATAGATGTTGGAGTAGTTAGCAATATTTGGAATGGTCCTTCCCATGAGGGCTGAGTTGCTCCAGTACGCTTGAAATTCTTAATATAAACTTTGTCTCCTGGGTTCAGGTCATGAAGAGAAAAGTCTAGTGGTCCGGCTTGTACTACAGCTCCAGATTCATGAAGTTCACGCAGTTTGTGCTGTAATTCCTGTATATAGGAAGCAATAGTAGTATCTCCCCCTAATAGTGATGTATATGCAGGGGAAAAAGGTTTAGCCTGTATAGGCGGATGTCCAAAAAGCATCTCAAACGGTGAAATGTGTAGGTCTCCTGTAGGGCTGCTTCTAAGATAAAATAGGGCCAGAGGTAGGATTTCAGGCCATTTTAAATGTGTCTCAGTGCATAATTTTCCAAACATCGTTTTTAAGTTCTTTGTTCATCCTTTTCTACTATTTGGAGTGGAGATAAAACTGAAAAAGGTTAATTAATATCAACAAAATCAATAGAGTCTAAGAAGAACCACCTTCATTGTATTTAGGATGTTCTTTGGGCACCCCCCTGAAGGGCACCTCCCTGAGGAGCATTAGCACCTTGAGTATTTTTTGGATGAGCACCATTTCTTATATATTGTTGTTGGGTATTATCATTTTCTTCATTTGGAGCATTGCCATTATTTTCCCAATTCCTATTTCTATAATTCTGGTTTCTAAAGTTCTTATTTCTATATTCATTATAGTTATTTCCATAATCATTATTATAATTTCTAAAATTTCTAAAATTCTGGTTTCTATGATTATTATCATCATTTCTATAGTTATTATTTCTAAAGTTATTATTAAACTGTGTATTCCTTCCGAACATCTTATGAAAGGTTCTACATTCCATCATTTTATGAAATGGCAGGTTACTGGTTTATTCGTGAATTCCTGCAAAGGGGCTATAGTCTCTCCCTTATTTTTCAATTGTCTCTTTAACATTTCAATTTCTTTCTTTAAGTCTCCCACTAAAGTATTGCCTTCCTCAGGTCTTTTTACACGACCTTTATAAACATAGGTTGCTACTCTCCTCAATTCTTCAAGGTCCATAGAGCCCCAATTAGGACAACTAGTTTTAAAATAATCTTTTACCACTGAACAACAATTCTCAACGAATTGCCTATGTATTTGCCTAATGTCTCTTTCACTGGCTAAATCAAGGTCCATATATGTATTCCCTTTGTCAATAAGTCTGTCCATAAACTGGGAGGGTGTTTCATCAATATCTTGTCGGGTTCTTTCAAATTTTGACCATTTTCCAGGTCTATCAGAGCAAGCTCTCATGGCTGTCAATAATGCTTCTCTGACCTGTTTAGTTTTGTGTGATCTAGTTCAACATTGGGGTTCCAATGTGGATCTTCAGTTGGCCAATAATTTCCTTTTTTACCTCATTTTTGATTAGCCAGAGAGACGATATTATTTTTCTCTCTCTTTGTCAAAAATGCTTCTAATAAATTCTCAACATCCATCCAAGTGAGGTCAAAAGTTCTGAATATGTTCTCTAATTTTTTATAATTAATATTGGTTCTTCCTCAAATGATGGCATATCTTCCTTAAATTTATTTAAGTCCTCAGGGCTAAAAGGTGTATGATGTCTTACAGATACCAAGTTTCCATTTTTATTAAAAGTGGGTACTTCCCTGAAAGGAAATAACCTATCTGAATTATTTGGTGCTCCTATTCCTATTTCTAGGCTTCTTGCTCCATTCTCAATGGGGTAAGTATGAGAAAGAGAAGAGTTGGGCACACTGAGGGAGAGGGTTTGTTGTTGTCTCATAGTGCCAGAAAGATCAGAGGTAGGAAAGATCTGAGAATTGAATTGAGCAGGGTGGGAAGGAGGAGCAAAGGAAGAAGTGTGAAAGGATACAGAGGTGTTAGGGTTGGAGGAATCAGTAAGGTGTGAAGTGGAGGCATTAGGATCAGAAGCATGGGTGGTATGTGAATTTAGAATGGATTGTGTAGGGTCAGAAGCATGGGTGGAGTGTGTACTTAGAGTGGATTGTGTAGGGTCGGAAGCACAGGTGGGGTGTGTACTTAGAGTTGAGGGTGTGGGATCAAAAGCATGAGTAGTGGGAGGAGAGGATTGGTTAGAACTAGGGTTTTCTGAGGCCGGTGGGGCAGGAGGAGGGGTGGGTTGGTTAGATGTAGGGTTTTCTTTTTTCTTTCTTTTTTTTTAACATTATTTTATTTGGTCATTTCCAAACATTATTCATTGGAAACAAAGATCATTTTCTTTTCCTCCCCCCCCCCCCACCACCTCTCCCATAGCCGACGAATGATTCTACTGGGTATCACATGTGTTCTTGATTCGAACCCATTTCCGTGTTGTTGGTATTTGCATTAGAGTGTTCATTTAGAGTCTCTCCTCAGTCATAACCCCTCCACCCCTGTAGTAAAGCAGTTGCTTTTCATTGGTGTTTTTACTCCCACAGTTTATCCTCTGCTTGTGGATAGTGTTTTTTAGATCCCTGCAGATTGTTCAGGGACATTGCATTGACCCTAATGGAGAAGTCCATTTCCTTCTATTGTACCACAGTGTATCAGTCTCTGTGTATAATGATTTCCTGGTTCTGCTCCTTTTGCTCTGCATCACTTCCTGGAGGTTGTTCCAGACTCCATGGAATTCCTCCACTTTATTATTCCTTTTAGCACAATAGTATTCCATCACCAACATATACCACAATTTGTTCAGCCATTCCCCAATTGAAGGCATCCCCTCATTTTCCAATTTTTGGCCACCACAAAGAGTGTAACTATGAATATTCTTTTTTTTAAAATAATATTTTATTTGATCATTTCCAAGCATTATTCATTAAAGACATAGATCATTTTCTTTTCCTCCCCCCCAACCCCCATAGCCGATGCGTGATTCCACTGGGTGTCATATGTGTTCTTGATTCGAATCCATTTCTATGTTGTCAATATTTGCATTAGAGTTTCATTTAGAGTCTCTCTTCTGTCATGTCCCCTCAACCTCTGTAGTCATGCAGTTGCTTTTCCTCGGTGTTTCCACTCCCATAGTTTATCCTTTGCTTATGCATAGTGTTTTTTCTCCTAGATCCCTGCAGATTGTTCCGGGCCATTACACCACCACCAATGGAGAAGTCCATTACATTCGATTATACCAGTGTATTAGTCTCTGTGTACAATGTTCTCCTGGTTCTGCTCCTCTCGCTCTGCATCACTTCCTGGAGGTTGTTCCATTCTCCATGGAATTCCTCCACTTTATTATTCCTTTTAGCACAATAGTATTCCATCACCAACATATACCACCATTTGCTCAGCCATTCCCCAACTGATGGGCATCCCCTCGCTTTCCAGTTTTTGGCCACCACAAAGAGCGCAGCTATGAATATTTTTGTACAAGTCTTTTTGTCCATTGTCTCTTTGGGGTACAGACCCAGCAGTGCTATGGCTGGATCAAAGGGTAGACATTCTTTTGTCACCCTTTGGGCGTAGTTCCAAATTGCCCTCCAGAATGGTTGGATCAATTCACAACTCCACCAGCAATGAATTAATGTCCCTACTTTGCCACATCCTCTCCAGCATTCATTACTTTCCTTTGCTATCGTGCTAGCCAGTCTGCTTGGTGTGAGGTGATACCTCAGAGTTGTTTTGATTTGTATCTCTCTGATTATAAGAGATTTAGAACACTTCTTCATGTGCTTATTAATAGTTTTGATTTCTTCATCTATCCTTGTCCTATCCATGTCCCTTGCCCATTTATCAATTGGAGAATGGCTTGATTTTTTGTACAATCGATTTAGCTCTTTATAAATATGAGCAATTAAACATTTGTCAGAGGTTTCTATGAAGATTTTTTCCCAATTTGTTGTTTCCCTTCTGATTTTAGTTACATTGGTTTTGTTTGTACAAAAGCTTTTTAGTTTGATGTAGTCAAAATTATTTATTTTACATTTTGTGATTTTTTTCTATGTCTTGCTGGTTTTAAAGCCTTTCCCCTCCCAAAGGTCTGACATGTATACTATTCTGTGTTTACCCAATTTACTTATGGTTTCCTTCTTTATGTTTAAATCGTTCACCCATTTTGAATTTATCCTGGTGTAGGGTGTGAGGTGTTGATCTATTCCTAATCTCTCCCATACTGTCTTCCAATTTTCCCAGCAGTTTTTATCAAATAGTGGATTTTTGTCCCAAAAGCTGGGATCTTTGGGTTTATCGTATACTGTCTTGCTGAGGTCGCTTTCCCCCAATCTATCCCACTGATCTTCCTTTCTGTTTCTTAGCCAGTACCAAATTGTTTTGATGACTGCTGAATTGCAATATAGTTTAAGGTCTGGGACTGCAAGGCCCCCATCATATGTGTTTTTTTTTTCATTATTTCCCTGGATATCCTTGATCTTTTGTTATTCCAAATGAATTTTGTTATGGTTTTTTCTAAATCAGTAAAGAAATATTTTGGGAGTTCCATGGGTATGGCACTAAATAGATAGATGAGTTTGGGTAGGATGGTCATTTTTATTATATTGGCTCATCCTACCCATGAGCAGTTAATGTTTTTCCAATTGTTCAAGTCTAGTTTTAGTTGTGTGGAGAGTGTTTTGTAGTTGTGTTCATATAGTTCCTGTGTTTGTCTCGGGAGATAGATTCCTAGGTATTTTATTTTGTCTAAGGTGATTTTGAATGGGATTTCTCTTTCTAGTTTTTGCTGCTGAGCTGTGTTGGAGATATATAGAAAAGCTGATGACTTATGTGGGTTTATTTTGTATCCTGCAACTTTGCTAAAGTTGTTGATCATTTCAATTAGCTTTTTGGTTGAATCTCTAGGATTCTTTAAGTAGACCATCATGTCATCTGCAAAGAGCGATAATTTGGTCTCCTCCTTGCCTATTTTGATGCCTTCAATTTCTTTTTCTTCTCTAATTGCTACTGCTAGTGTTTCTAGTACAATGTCAAATACTAGAGGTGATAGTGGGCATCCTTGTTCACTCCTGATCTTATTGGGAATGCATCTAGTTTATCCCCGTTGCAAATGATATTAGCTGATGGTTTTAGATATATACTGTTTATTATTTTTAGGAATGACCCTTCTATTCCTATGCTTTCTAGTGTTTTTAATAGGAATGGGTGTTGTATTTTATCAAAGGCTTTTTCTGCGTCTATTGAGATAATCATGTGATTCTTGTTGGTTTGTTTGTTGATGTGGTCAATTATGTGGATGGTTTTCCTAATATTGAACCAGCCCTGCATCCCTGGTATAAATCCTACTTTATCATGGTGGATGACCCTTCTGATCACTTGCTGGAGTCTTTTTGCTAGTATCCTATTTAAGATTTTTGCATCTTTATTCATTAGGGAGATTGGTCTATAGTTTTCTTTCTCTGTTTTTGACCTGCCTGGTTTTGGAACCAGTCCCATGTTTGTGTCATAAAAGGAGTTTGGTAGAACTCCCTCTTTGCTTATTATGTCAAATAGTTTGTATAGTATTGGGATTAACTGTTCTCTGAATGTTTGATAGAATTCACTGGTGAATCCATCAGGCCCTGGGGATTTTTTCTTAGGAAGTTCTTTGATAGCTTGTTGGATTTCATTTTCTGATATGGGATTATTTAAGAAAACTATTTCCTCTTCTGTTAGTCTAGGCAGTTTGTATTTTTGTATATATTCATCCATATCCCCTAAATTGGTGTATTTATTGCCATATAATTGGGCAAAGTAGTTTTTAATGATTGCCTTAATTTCCTCTTCATTGGAGGTGAGATCCCCTTTTCATCTTTGATGCTATTAATTTGCTTTTCTTCCTTCCTTTTTTAAATTAGATTGAACAGTACTTTCTCTATTTTGTTTGTTTTTTCAAAGTACCAGCTTCTTGTCTTATTTATTAAATCAATAGTTCTATCACTTTTGATTTTATTAATTTCTCCCTTAATTTTTAGGATTTCTAGTTTGGTTTTCTTCTGGGGTTTTTTGATTTGATCGCTTTCGAGTTTTTTTATTTGCATTTCCAATTGATTGATCTCTGCTCTCCCTAGTTTGTTGATATATGCACTCAGGGATATGAATTTACTTCTGATTACCGCTTTGGCTGCATCCCAAAAGGTTTGAAAGGATGTCTCGCCATTGTCATTTTCCTCGATAAAATTAATTGTTTCTATGATTTCTTCTCTAACTAAATGATTTTGGAGTATCATATTGTTTAATTTCCAATTAGTTTTTGATTTGGTTTTCCATGTTCCTTTACTGATCATTATTTTTATTGCCTTGTGATCTGAGAAGGCTGCATTTATTATTTCTGCTTTTCTGCATTTGTGTGCTATGTTTCTGTGACCTAATGTATGGTCAATTTTTGTGAATGTGCCATGTGGTGCTGAGAAGAAGGTGTATTCCTTTTTATCCCTATTTATTTTTCTCCATATGTCTATTAATTGTAATTTTTCTAAGATTTCATTCACTTCTTTCACCTCTTTCTTATTTATTTTTTGGTTTGATTTATCTAAATTTGATAATGGTTGGTTTAAGTCTCCCACTAATATGGTTTTACTGTCTATTTCTCCCTTCAATTCTCCTAATTTCTCCATTAGAAATTTAGGTGCTATATTATTTGGTGCATACATGTTGATTAGTGATATTTCCTCATTATCTAAAGTCCCTTTTAACAAAATATAATTACCTTCCCTATCCCTTTTGATCAGGTTTATTTTTGCTTTGGCTTTATCAGATATCATGATTACCACTCCTGCCTTCTTTCTGTCAGTTGAAGCCCAGAAGGTCTTACTCCATCCTTTAATTCTGACCTTGTGGGTGTCTACCCGCCTCATGTGTGTTTCTTGAAGACAACATATGGTAGGGTTTTGGATTCTAATCCATTCTGCTATTGGTCTACGTTTCATGGGTGAGTTCATCCCATTCACGTTCAAGGTTATGACTGTCATTTGTGGACTCTCTGGCATTTTGATAACCTTCCCTAATTCTAACCTTTTTTCCTTCAGCTCTACCTTTTAGTCCAGTGATTTACTTTGAATCAGTCCCCCTTATCCCCTCCCTTGATATGTTTCCCTTTTTAGTCCCTCCCCTTTTGTTCCCTCTCCCTCCCCCCTCTCTTACCTTCCCCTTTTGTTTTCCCTTTCCCCTTCCCCCCTTTGGTTTTCCCTTCTCCCTACCCTTGTTGGGTAAGATAGAATTCAAGATCCCAATGGATCTGGATGTTTTTCCCTCTCAGAGTTGATTTCCCTGAGAGTAAGGTTTAAGTAAAAACTCTCTTCCTCTCCTGCTTATAGGAGTTTTCTTCCCCTCCCCTTCCCATGTGAATCTTTGTGTGAGAATGATTATTATATTTGGTCTTTCTTTTCCCCCTATTTACACATTACATTTTCCCCACCTGTTAGTATACATAGATTGATATAAATGTAGTCCTTATAGAAGAGAGTTTGAGTAAAAGAAGAAGATAACATTTTTCTCCTTTTCCCTTTCCTTCATATTTACCTTTTCAGGTATTCCATGCTCTTTGATTTTCAATATTGAACTTTCCACAGAGCTCTGGTCTTTTTGTTGCAAAAAGTTGGAAATCTTCTATTTTGTTGAATGCCCATACTTTCCCTTGGAATTATATAGTCAGTTTTGCTGGATAGCTGATTCTTGGTTGAAGACCCAGCTGTTTTGCCTTTCTGATCATGTTCCATGCCTTACGATCATTCAGAGTGGAACTTGCAAGGTCTTGTGTGACCCTGATTGGCATTCCTTTATATCTAAATTGTCTTTTTCTGGCTTCTTGCAGGATTTTTTCTTTTGTTTGAGAGTTTTGGAATTTGTCAATTACATTCCTGGGAGTTGTCTTTTGGGGGTTTAGTGTAGAGGGTGTTCTGTGAGCTCTGTCAGTGGCTGTATTGCCCCCTTGTTCTAGAATCTCTGGGCGATTTTCTTTGATTATCTCTTGTATTACAATGTCGAGTTTGCCGTTTATTTCTGGCTTTTCTGGAAGTCCAATTATTCTTAAATTATCTCTTCTCCCTCTATTTTCCAAATCTGTCATTTTGTCAGTGAGATATTTTATGTTCTCTTCTAATTTCTTGGTCTTTTGGCTTTGCTTTATTAGTTCTTGCTTTAAAGCCTGGTTTTCCTTTTCACTTTGGTCAAACTGGTTTTGTAGATGCGTAAATTTCTTTTGCATTATTTCCCACTTTTCCTCCCAGAAGGCTTCCATCTTTTTGATCATTTCAGATTCAAATTCTTCATGGGTTTGTGGAGAGTTTCCATTTCCTTTGGAAGGTTTCTGAGCATTTGCTTGTGTTTCCTCTTCTATCTCCTCTGTGTTTTGTATTTTTGCTACATAAAATGTGTCCAAAGTCACCCCCTTCTTCTTGTTTTTTTTTTTTTTAATTTTGGGACTTTTGTGCTTCTGTGGAGTTTGCCATGTCTATTTGAGTGGGGGGGGGGGGGAATTAGCTTTTCTTATCTCTGTCTGGTGTTCAGAGGTTTTAGCCCTAGGCAGATTGTCCATTCTATGCAGTTGTTGTTCTGTGTTCCCGGGAAGCCAGGAGTTGCTGGTGTGCCCCTGTTACTGCCCTCCTCTCCTTGGCACCCTCCTGATGCTTCTCCGTTGCCTTACTTCCACACTCTAAGCCTAGCTTGGCCCTTGTTCCTGTGCCTTAGCTGGCCAGTGCTTGCACTCTGTGGGGGGAGGGGCCATGGCTTCCCAGAGCTCCAAGGGCTCCTAATGAGATTAGCTTTCCCTGGGTTGAATTTAGTATGCCTTGAGGCAGGGACTTTTTTCGTGAGACTCTGATGGAAGGATCCAGCCAGGGGGTTACAAACTCCCCCCTCTCTCTCTGTTTCCCTGCTGTCTGGGTGCCCCCTCGACTGGGTTAGGTTGTTTTCAGGATGTGGCCTTCAGAATAGCTGGCTCCCGAGGCCCTTTTGCCAGTCCTGAGGGTTGCTGTTGTTTCAGAAGACCCTGCTCTCTGAGGAGGAGGGGCCGCGGCTTCCTGGAGCTCCGAGGGCTCCTCCCAGGGTGTTACAAACTCCCGCCTGTCTCTCTGTTTCCCTGCTGTCTGGGTGACCCCTCCACTGGGTTGGGTTGTTTTCAGGAATCGGCCTTCAGAATAGCAGGCCTTGGGGCTCTGAGGTTGCCTCTGCTGCCTCGGACTCAGCGCTCTGGGTTGGGGGGGATGGGTCCTAGGACCTTCCTTCTGCCTACCCCTTAGGTCCGAGTGGTCTCGGGTTCTGGCTTTTGGGGGGGCCATACCTTTTGATCCAGGTCCAGGTCCAGGAGGACTCCCGGGGTCTATGCTGTTGATTGTTTTGAATTTCGGTGTCCTAGGAGCATTCGGTTTGAGATCCGTAAGGAAGGGTTTCAGGAGATCTGAACTTTAGCTTTCTCTAAGCCTCCATCTTGCTATGAATATTCTTGTACAAGTCTTTTTCCTTTTTATCTCTTTGGGGTACAAACCCAGCAGTGCTATGGCTGGATCAAAGGGCAGACAGTCTTGTAGCACACTTTGGGCATAGTTCCAAATTGCCCTCCAGAATGGTTGGATCAATTCACAACTCCACCAGCAATGAATTAGTGTCCCCACTTTGCCACATCCCCTCCAGCATTTGTTACTTTCCTTTGCTGTCATGTTGGCCAATCTGCTAGGTGTGAGGTGATACCTCAGGGTTGTTTTGATTTGCATCTCTCTGATTATAAGAGATTTAGAACACTTTTTCATGTGCTAATTAATAGTTTTGATTTCTTTATCTGAAAACTGCCTATTCATGTCCCTTGCCCATTTATCAATTGGAGAATGGCTTGATTTTTTTGTACAACTAGTTTAGCTCTTTATAAATTTGAGTAATTAGACCTTTGTCAGAGGTTTTTGTTATGAAGATTGTTTCCCAACTTGTTGCTTCCCTTCTAATTTTAGTTATATTTGTTTTGTTTGTACAAAAACTTTTTAATTTGATGTAGTCAAAATTACTTATTTTACATTTTGTGACTCTTTCTAAGTCTTGCTTGGTTTTAAAATCTTTCCCTTCCCAAAGGTCTGACATGTATACTATTCTGTGTTCACCTAATTTACTTATAGTTTCCTTCTTTATATTCAAGTCATTCACCCATTCTGAGTTTATTTTGGTGTAGGGTGTGAGGTGTTGATCCAAACCTAATCTCTCCCAAACTGTCTTCCAATTTTCCCAGCAATTTTTATAAAATAGTGGATTTTTGTCCCAAAAGCTGGGGTCTTTGGGTTTGTCATAGACTGTCTTGCTGAGGTCATTTACACTGTTCCACTAGTACACTATTCCACTGATCCTCCTTTCTGTCTCTTAGCCAGTACCAAATTGTTTTGATGACCACTGCTTTGTAATATAGTTTGAGATCTGGGACTACAAGACCACATTCCTTTGTATTTTTTTTTCATTATTTCCCTGGATATCCTTGATCCTTTGTTCTTCCAAATGAACTTTGTTATGGTTTTCTCTAATTCAGTAAAAAAAAAATTTTTGGAAGTTCAATGGGTATGGCACTAAATAGATGGTCATTTTTATTATGTTAGCATATCCCACCCATGAGCAATCAATGTTTTTCTAATTGTTTAGATCTAGTTTTAATTCTGTGGAGAGTGTTTTGTAGTTGTGTTCATATAGTTCCTGTGTTTGTCTCGGCAGATAGATTCCTAAGTATTTTATATTGTCTCTGGTGACTTTAAATGGAATTTTCTCAGGTGACTTTAATTGGAATTTCAAATATGATTTGTGACAAGGCAATCACTTTAAAAGACTGATATATATTAATTTAAGGTTGCCAAGGAATTCAGCTATGTAATTCCTAAATGAAAACTCAAGTCAGCAGTCAACATTTTATGGAGTTTTTAATTACAAACAGGAGGAAGAAAGGTATTAGAGAGAGAGAGAGAGAGAGAGAGAGAGAGAGAGTAATGGGAGAGAAGAGAGAAGGGAATAGGGCTTAAATACCCGCTCTGTTTAGGCTGGGCCAAAAGGCCCAAGCCCTTAGATAGCTGAGGCAAAGAAAAGAGATCAGTCCCTATCACTCACGTGACCAAAATGGAGAAACAGGCTCAGGGGCCTCCACCTCCAGCCTCCTTCAGAGCAAGCCCTCCTCTCAGAGCAACCTCCTCAGAGCAAAACCTCCTCGAACTCCCCCCAGTCCTCAGCCCCTGCTATCTTTAAGGAAACCATCTAAGTTCCCTCCCCTCAGTTCTCACATCTACCAATCACTGTCCATGTCTTCCCTGTGCCAATGGTGGCTCTAGCTTAACTCAGGACCTCCCAGAGGTCTGACCCCTTTGCACATGTCTGTTGAAGGTCATATTCTCAAATAATTAAATCTTGATCCTTTGCTGCAGCCCTTCCTAAATCCTTTTACTCTGAGTAGGGTAGAGATTGTATTTTCCAAGACCTGGTTCTGTCATTCCAAGTATCTCTATTGTATTAATTCTAAAATCAATCATGACTCAAAGAACTTCCTGTTCTATGCTTAAGCATAGGTCAAAGCCCTTTCCATTGTTTAGCAAAAGGTTTCTGTCCTAAAGTAGTCTTAGGTAGGGAGGAGAAGGATCCTCCCGTGCCAAAGGGGTTCACATTCCAATAGAAATCTTACTATCAGTAGGAAATTTTTTCCAAGTATGAAATTTTCCAATGGTGAAATTTCCAACATTCATAAGTCTAAGAAATTTTAAGGTTTACAGATTTCAATCTAGTCATTGACTAACTTATGGTGCAGTTCAGTTTAAGTAAAATGGTTCACAACTATCAGTTCAAAACATCACCCAAAAAGTGCCCTAGTCCTCTATAGCCAGAGAGAGGCTTATTAACTCATAAGTGGATGATGATCAGGAGGTTACTGAAAACAGCACCTCTGATAAAGGCTATAGCTGAGATGTTGCAAATGTTGGATAAATTGGGATCAAAATAGCATAGAAGATGGAGAAATGGATGTATTTGCCTTTGAGAAATCAAGCAATAGTTTTGCAAGGTGGTACAGTTGTGATGCACTGGAAAGTCCACGTGGTTTAGAGTTGGAGCATCTGGATTTATACATGACTCTGATGCTTATTACCTATGTGACCTTGAACAAATCACTTTACTTTCTTGAGCTTTAATTTTCTCATCTATAAAATGAGGGAGTTGGATTATATGATCTCTGAGAGACCTCTTATAGTTCTAAATCTATGAGGCTTTAATAATCCCAATTTCTTCTGAAACATCATTTTTAAAATCAATATTTTCAGTTATGTTATATGGACACAGGTCATAGAATCTAATAATTTCTGAAGAATTAAAGTTGCAGATGATCAAAAGGAAACTAGAAAGATCCAGGATAGATATGAGTGTGCCACAAAACATTGCCAATGAAAAATCTGACAGAAGTAGCATTAAAAACATAATCAGGCATACACAGGAATAGAAAATGAGAACTACTAATGTAATTAGTGTGATCTATAAACAATAAATAGCTGGTTGCTACTTTAATATATGTTCTATTTTAAAAGCGATGAGTCCATTAGATGGAACCATCATGGAAGATTTATAGGAGGAAATGGACAAGAACTGGACAATTTTAAAAATATAGCTTTCAATCTAAACCAAAGCAGAGAATAACCTCATCAAGGAGACACATTTAAGTGTCAAAGTATAAAAATAGTAATTTATTTTATGAGGCAAATATACTTTTAATTCTCAATAGTAGTAAAGAAAGGACTGAAAAATGTGGACCAATATCAACCATGACTGTCTATATAAATATAGTAAATATTGACAAGTAATGCATAGCAATACATTTGAATGATTTATTATAATCAAGTAGGATGAATATTAGAAATTCAAATAAGTTCAAAATTGGAAAATAATCATTTTTATAATCATATCAATAAGAAAAAATGTATAAGTCTATAATCATATAAAAAAGCTCTGAATAACTAGTAGAAAAGTATAAATTTAAAAAACTAAAGTTCCAACTCAGATTGGCAGTTATAAAAAAAAAAGGAAAATTACAAATATCAGAGGGACTATAGGAAAATAAGTAAATTGCACTGTTGGTGGAATTGGGAATTGATTCAGCCACTCTAGACAACAATCAATATTTCCAAGATAATAAATAGATAGGTTAGCATAAGAACTCACCAAGCAAAAATCAAACATGATTCCAGCAGAGTAATGATGAAGAAAGCTAACCATCTCTTGAGAAAGAGCTAATGAACTAATGAAATTTGCATTTTTGGACATGGCTAATGTGGGAGTTTGTTATGTTTGACTATGCTTGTTTGTTGCAAAGGTTTTTCTTTTTTGTTTTCCTTTTTTTTAGTGTAGGGATAATAGGTGAGAGGTGAGAAGGAAAGAAAATGGATGTTTGACAATTGAGCCAACTAATTTAAAAAAAGAAAGTTTAATGTTTATATGTCTATAAAATTAGCTGTTAAGAAAAGGCCGTATGAAAATAAAGTCTACATTAATTTTTAAAACTCTGTCAAGTATAGGGATAGAAGATCTAAGTCCTTAATCTGACTAATATGGCTAAAAGAGGAAGGAACTATAGACCTAGCCTACATCCACTCAAGAATATTTACCAGAGATGGAATGGATATTACAAATACATACCATAAAAGAGCATTCAGAGAGATGGTCTAAGTATATTAAACTCATCATCATTCCCCTTAAATAGAATAGAATGAAATGAAATGCTCTTTCAAGCTTAAAATATTCTTCAACTTTTCCTTCTTTAGATTTTAGTAACCCTGAACTTCAGCCCTTATTCCATTTAATCTGATCTTAGGGATGAAGTTATTTCTTTTGATTACTGGGCATGGTTCTGTGGTACATTGTTATGTGACTTAAAATTGAGGACACAATTAACAAAAAAGCAATATAAAGCCCTCAATTATGACTCATAAAATCTGTTTCTATTTTTTTCTGATAAAATAACTGGCTCATAATGAAAGGAATTCATATCTTCTGTCTATTTCAAATGCATTCATGGTTTGCCTTCTTTAGTGGTCAATTCTATCTGACCACTGACTGAAACATTTTCCGCTAGTAGAATATTGTATTTCTCATGTATTCTATTCTTCTTGTGGTATGAAAATATGAAGGAGAGCCTCTGACTCCATTGTATTCCATGTCACGTCAGGCTTATCATCATGTCAACTTCAAATAGGATCAGTCTTTAGGAATAGTTGCAACACATAGTCTGGAGTGCTAATGCAATCAGTGCTATCACCAGAGATAATTTCACCCACATTTCAAGTTTCCTTTCAGGCCTTTCCAGCTCCACGTGTGACGTTTCTGCTATACAACACCTTGGCTAGAAATTCCCTACTTTGCTTCTGCTTTCGTCATATGCCTCCTGGCATGAATGATAGGCAATACTTTTAATGAATGAATGAAAACGCATCTTATGGTTTATTTATGTGCTAGATATTGTGCTAAGTATTGGGGATAAAAATATAAGTAAGCAAGACAGTCCTTACACTGAAGGAGCTTAGATTCTAGAGAAGGTAACATATTTAAAGGAATGAGAGCTAGAAAGGAGAGTTTGTGAGAAGGAAGTCAAAGAGAACAGTGATTGGAGTCACAGGACAACTACTGACATGCCATTTCCAGAAATGACACTGTTGATTTTATTATTGTTCTCAGAGGTAGAGGTAGAAAAGTAGGTAGGATACACTCAGTGATATGGTGTAGAGATACCCAGTGTAGCATGGTGGGCCTGGGATTGGGCAAAATAAGGTGAATACTTGTCTTTCAGAGTTCAGAGTCCTTGGGGTGGGAGACCAAGTTCCAGGACAGAGGTAGTGACTAGAATGCAGACCATCACATGGCAAGGAGATGACCTTGAGTGTCTTATTATTAAAGTCACAAATCCCATAGCAATATGGAAATAACCTTGTATTCTCTTGATGGCTATGCCAATGAAATATAAGGTCTGCAATAGCAATGGCAGAGTGAGGGGGGAAAGGACAGAAAATGCTAAGTGTCACAGTTTTTAGATCATCCATAATTTTTAATTTGATTATTAGTGCTCTAAATGTGAGATAATTTTCCAGAGACTGATAAATGGGCATTGCAGCTAAGTGGTGTAATGGATAGCGGGGTAGACATGGTACTAGGAAGACCTAAGTTTGAATCGTGGATCAAATATTTATTACCTGTATTTGCGTAGGGCAAGTTATCCTATCTTAGCCCTCGTTTCCTTACAACTAAAATGGGGGTTATAATAGCATCTACTTCACAGAGCTTTTGTGAGGAACATATAAAGTAGCACATGCAAGTAGCACACTATAAAAATATTAACTATCATTTTTTATTATATCACTGGAGGAGTTGAATCATAGCAATCTTGGAATTCTTGGTTATAAACAAAACCAGAAGAAAGTTGAAGCTAAATGGAAGGATGATTCATAAGTACTCCTTGGAGAGACTAAGAAAGGAATTAATGGACTGGGTTTTATTGTACAACCAAAAATTTAAAAGTGGCATTATTTCATGGCATAGTTGGTTATTACATATTCCATTACTACAAATAAGTATTTGAAAAGAGACAACCATAAATATATTTGCAGCTTCTGTACCAGTACTGGCTACCATAGATGAAGAGGTAGAGAAATTATATGGAATCTTTTAAGAGCCAAAGTACATTAGATCAACATATATACTGAGATTTGGTAACTTCAGTGCAAAGGTGAAAAAACAGTGAGATGGAGAAGAATATATTGGAAAGCATGGCCCACTAGCAAGAACTGAAAGGCCAAAGCCTTGTAGTTTACACAGAATTCTCATGCTTTTATAGCATGAACACATGTTTCTGGGGGAAAAAAAGGAATTGATAGGAGCTGGACAGAGAAGTATCATAATATTGCAAAAAATGAAATACATTTTAACATACAGGAAAAAACTTAATGTTGGAGATACCCCTAAACTGATTATCAGTATATAGCCATATCTTGTACATATCATAACTTGTCAGAACTAAGATCAGAATTAGTAAAAAGGCAAAAAGAATAATTGGAAAAAGATATACATAAAGTAAAAATAACTCAGTCTTAAGCTGTTTAAACAACTACTTAAAAATAAAGAATGGAAAATGGACAACAAAAGTGAAATTATTTACAAGAGTTTAAACAATGTAAATTAACTATCTCAGTGAGACTACAAGAGCCTAGTAAATAATTTCCTCCAAAAAGCTTTCACTCACAAATGGAAAGAGATAGGTACCAAAGATAATGCTTGGCAGGAATATAAATTTGTTTGTAAAATCCTATGAAGGAGGATGGCAATTAAAATCAACATTCTCTCATAATAGTAGAGTGATATATTTAGGTAATTGGCCTGGAGTCAGAAAGACCTAACTTTAAATTTAGCTTCAGACATTTACTAGCCATGTGACTCTGGGTAAATCACTTAATCTGTTTCTCTCAGTTTCCTGAACTGTAAAATGGGGGAAATGGGAAAACCTTCCTCTCACGATTACTATGAGTATCAAATGAGATATTTCTTAAGCACTTAGCACAGTGCCTGGTACACAGAAGATCCTTAATAAATGCTTGTTCCCTTCCTTCTTTCCTTCTTAAATTAAAGTAAAGCAGGAAGCAGAACCAGTTTAAAGAAAGGTTGGGAAGCATCCAACCAAGAAAAGCCATCCCAGGGAGGTCCTAGGTTCAAATCTGGCCTCAGACACTTCCCAGCTGTGTGACCCTGGGCAAGTCGCTTAACCCCCATTGCCTAGCCCTTACCACTCTTCTGCCTTGGAGCCAATACGTAGTATTAAAAAAAAAAAAAGCCATCCCAAAGACTTTAAATGGACAAACATGGAAGTGGGACAACAGAAGAAGGAAGAATATTTGCAAATATAAATGTATAGATATGATAAACCATTTCCCCTCAAATGTCCTTATAGGAGAGGTAAACATGTAACTATCGAGAATAAAGATGGGAAAAGTAACTGTATTTGGACTAAATATATTTAGTGGGGGGAATGCCCTCACATTGATGGGTGAATATACAAAGTATCTGAAGGAGTGGATTACCCTTCCTTCTGGCAAGTATTATGCTAGAAGGGCATCCTTGTTAAGATACTGTGTCTATTCATTTCAGTCATATAATTATTTAAATTAATTGATAGTGGTGTTACAGTGAATATATCCTTTAAAATTACATCTATTTTCATTTCTAAATATTTTATTATAATAATTTAGAATAAACATTTAAAATAAAGTATTTAAAAGAAATTAGTAAAATTAAAGATTATCTTATAACCCATGTCAGAAAGGCAAATAAAACCTATTATCCCTGGCCCATTACTTAGACAACTGGAAGTAGTCAATGGATATTTAATAAACTGAATGGTAAAGCAGTTAGGTGGAAAAGTGGCTAGAGTACTGGGCTTGGAATCAGGAAGACTCATCTTTATGAGTTCAAATCTAACCTCAGGCATATCCTAAATATAACCCTTAGTAAATCACTTAACCCTGTTTCCTCAATTCCTTATCTATAAAATAAGGTGGAGATGGAAATGCCAACCCACTCCAGTATCTTTACCAAGAAAACCCCAAAATGGGTTCACAAAGAATTAGACTCAACAACAAAACTAGCTAAAAAGTTGATATGATCTGGGTGTTTATTTGGATTTTTTAAAGCAAAGGAAGCTCAAGATATAGGCCAGTGAATTTATTTCTATTCTGGCAAAATTGTAGGAGATTTACTATGTGAACATTTAGAAAGGGAAGTGGTGATCACTAAGAACCAGTATTAGAACTTTATGCCTGAATAACTTCATTTCCTTTTTTTAAGGCTGGGCTGTAAGAGTAATGATTTAGGGGAATGCCACAGTCATAATAAACTAGATTTTAGAAAGGCATTTGACATATTCTTCTATGAAATTCTTGTGGACAGGGTAGAGAATATGTGGATTGGATAATAGATTCATAGACTGTTGGAACTGAAAAGGGCCTTAGGGATAATCTATCTGGCTGGCACCAAAGTATAGTCCTTAGGGGACTGGAGCAAGGTCTGAATTGAAGAACTCTAGGGATCTGTCCTGTTCTTTTCAACATTTCCAACCATGACTTGAATGAAGGCATAAATGAAATGCTTATTTATAGATGACACAAGCTGGAGGGGACAGAGGACACATTATATGCTAGAATTAGGATTCAAAAATATGTCAAATGATTATCTTAATCTAAGAAAATAAATTTTAATAGGGATAAAGGTAGTCTCACATTTGGATGAAAAATCAACTGTACCAGTATCTGAAGTCATATGACCAGAAAGCAGTTTACATGAAAAAGATCAGGGAGTTTCAGTGAACATTCAAGAGCAGTCAACTACAGTATGACATGGCCATCACAAAAGCTCATACAGTCTTGGATTGTGTTAATTACGCATTGCTACAACCAAAAGACACACAAGGTCACACAAATAATAGGAAACAGAACTGGGAGTCCAAACCTGGTCCCCTGATCCATTGCTTTTTCCACTGGACCTCACTTAAAAAAACAAACAAACAAACAAAAACTTTAACTCCTGTCTTAGAATTGATATCCAATTTCAAGGAAGAAGAACAATAAGAGAGAGGCATTTGGAGTTAAATGACTTGCCCAGGGTCACACAGCTAAGAAGTATCTGAGGATAGATTTGGACCCAAGTCCTCCTGACTCCAGGCCTGGCACTCTATCCACTGAACCCACCTAACAACCCTTTGCACTTCACTTTTGAAACCAGAATAAGGGAATAGAATTGGTACTCTGTCCTTGTTAGAATACATCTGTAATAAGGAGTTACTTCTGGGTGCCCCATTTCTGTAGTTGTTTAATTGTCTTAGTCATGTCCAACTCTTCATGATCCCTTTTTTGGAATTTTCTTGGCAGAAATAATGCAGTGGTTTGCCATTTCCTTCTCTAGCTCATTTTACAGGTAAAGAAACTGAGGCAAACAGGGTTAAGTGACTTGCCCAGGATCACGCATCTAGTAAGTGTCTAAGGCTGGGTTTGAATTCAGGTCTTCCTGATTCCATACCCAGCCCTCTATACACAGCATCACCTAGCTACCCATTTTAGTAGGGATATTGAAATTCTAGGATATGGAGAGAGGTAGGTAACCAGGTGGTAGAGAAGGGGGAAATAGAGAGGAATTGAAACCATACAACATGAGGGTCACTTACAGAACTGTGAATGTGTAACCTGGTGAAGAGAAGAGAGCAGGGGACATCAAAGTTGTCTTCAAGAAGAACTATATATGAAGAACTATAATATAAAATTAAATGTAATGAAACTTTTTTTGCTTGACTCTAGCAGGCAAAACTGGAATCAATAGATAGTAATTATAAAAAAAAAAAGCAGATTTGGGGTAAATGTAAAGAAAACCTTTTCTTCAATTAAAGCTATCCAGATTAACAGGGAGGAAAATTCCCTGTCAGGCACTAGTCAGACAAGATGATCTCTGAGGTTCTTTCCAACTGAGATTTTATGACTCAGTGATATAAGGTACATCCTAAATACTTACCCTATAGTCATTATGTAGTCTGTGTAGTCCCAGATCTTGAAATGAACTTAATTCAGCAAACATTTATTAAGCACCTGATACGTATATGGTTCTGTGGAAATACTGAGAGAAATAAAAAACATGAAATAAAGTACAATCTGTTTCTACCCTCAGGTTGTTTACAAACTAAGCAGGAGAGGCAGAGCCAAAATGGTGTTTTGTAGGAGCAAAAGTTGGAAATGCTCTAAGAATCCTCCCAAACTAAGTAGGAAAATAATTGTAAGACACAATAAAATGCAAAGGAGGGGGGAAAAACACAGAAAGTTCATTTAAAAATTAAACAGATATTCATCGCATGTATAAGTCTTTTTCCCTAAAGTAACTTCCAGATTAATATTACAGAACTTGGGTGATGTGTCTAATGGATACTATTTTTTCTGATTTATACAAAATTTTAGAATTTATATTGATCAACGGAGAATAAATGTACTCTTGACTTATGTTGGATAGAGAACAATAGATATGGAAAGAAGTGAGAAATTAGTTGTTGCCTCCAGATACCTTCAATAATTGCATCACAGAGGGGGGAAATAGTGTACCATTTCATTACAATAGGTCCTATCTTTTCAGTTTATTCAGTCACATTAGAAAATATAATCACTAACCCAAACCAAATTGCCTGTCAGCACCAGGATGGGAAAGGGAAAGGAGGAAATTCATTTATATAAGCTAGGAAAAATTGTGTTGAAATTTGTTATAACATGTAATTGATAAAAAATTAAAAGAAAATATTTACATTGCTGGAAACAGAATCACGAATCTTTGGAAGCTAGCAGAGAACTGCCTAGTGTCTATGACATAACAACTGACCCTCAGAATATATATACTGCCCTCCAACTACAAACCAAACTGAGAATTAACACAAACAGCCATAGCACAGAAGTTGAAAAAGTTGCTGTTGTTCAGTCTTGTCCCACTCTTCATGATCCCAATCATGGTTTTCTTGGCAAAGATGCTGGAGTTGTTTGCTATTTCTTTCTTCAACTCATTTTACAGATGAGGAAACTGAGGCAAATAGGATTAAGTGAGTTGCCCAGGGTCACACAGCTAGTAAATGTGTGAGGCCAGATTTTAACTCAGGAAGATGAGTATTCTTGATTCCAGGTCCAGCACTCTATACACTGCACCACCCAGCTGCTTAGGTTAATTTAAAAGCATACATGAAATCTCTATGCAGACCTTAATTCTAGCATGAAAGGACTTGAATCAAGCCTATGCCTTTGCCTCATGCTTCTCTAAGGCTAATTTTCTCCCAGCCAACATCAGGGCAGAACAACATCAAAGTGGCCCCTAATGTGCATTAACGTCCTCCCACTCCCAGAATTCCAGCCTCCCTCTTTCACTTGGCCAGTGGGCTTTGCCCATTGCACCTGTTATGGATCCAACTGAGGTCTAAGGACTTGATACGCATTCTTCCTCCAAAAATGGCTACAGCAGCCAAGGGGGCTGTCATGGTGGCTAGAGGACTTACTGCCCCCTCTACCCATTCTTGAACATAATCTTCCTAGTATAGGATTAAAAAACAGCGGGCCTTGCTACAGAAAGGGAAAATTGGCCAGAGAGAGAAAAGAACAAAGAGTCAGAGGTAAACAAGGGCCTGGGTGCCCCAACTCCTTAAAATAGGCAGCAACCTGATTGTTACCTTAGAAGTGCCTTTAACAGTTTCAAGACACTGATCTTTTTCTTTAGATTGTTTCTATCAGGTGCTTTGTGTGTTCTATAAAAGTAAATGTTTGTCACATCAGCAAGTGATTTTTAACATCTTTTCTACTTCCTGTAAATACCTCTACCCGATACTTTTTGTGGAAACACTTTCTGCTATGTTTTTTAAGAAAAGATATCAGTGTTTTAGAATAAAATGTTCGATTCATTAATCTGAGTTTAAATTTTTCTTCTAAGAAAGAAAAACCATAAAGGCTAGGAAGTTGGGGTTGAGTGACTTGCCCAAGGTCACACAGTTAGGAAGTATCTGAGGTCACATTTGAATTCAGCACCCCTCTCATCTCTGGGCCTGACTCTCTATCTACTGAGCCACCTTAGACATCTCCATGTTTATCTTTAAAGGTTTATAAAAATCACTTTCTGTACTTATATTTTTCACTTCTTAAGGATTCCTCTCACTCTTCCCTAAATCATTAGACCCTTCTACAGTAAGTGAGTCATCCAAATTGCTGGAAGATCTGCAATGGCAGAGAACCCAGTATCCCTTTAGACAGACTATCTGATTTGTGGAGAAATCCAATTGGAGGATAGTTTTTCCTTTTATTGAGCCAAAATCTATTCCCCTCTAACTTCTACTTCTGACCTTCAAGAGCAATCTTAAGACATCTAATCCCTCTTCTATATCGCAACCCTTCAAATATTTAAAGACTAATATCCCATCCCCCAAGTCTTTTGTCTTGCTATACTTTATTTGTTTCTAGTTCTTTCAATTGATTCTCTCGATCCCCTCATCCTCCCAGTCATCCTCTCAATTCAACACAATCAAATAAGTATTTATTAAGCACCAATTATGTTTACCCATTATGCTCAAGGCAATGTCTTGTGTATTTGGAATACAAAAACAAAGGGAAAGTATCCCCACATTCTGGGAATTTATAGTTTAAGGACATTACTACTTTGAAGAATGTACCAAGGAGGGCAATCAGAATGGTGAAGGGCTCTAAATCCATACCCTAGGTCTAGGAGATTCGCTTAAGATAACTGGGAATGTTGGAATTTGCATTATAGTTTTCATTTAGAGTCTCTCCTCAGTCTTATCTCCTCCAACCCTGTAGTCAAGCAGTTGCTTTTCATCGGTGTTTTTACTCCCACAGTTTATCCTCTGCTTGTGGGTAGTATTTTTTAGATCCCTGCAGATTGTTCAGGGACATTGCATTGATACTAATGGAGAAGTCCATCACCTTCGATTGTACCACAATGTATCAGTCTCTGTGTACAATGTTTTCCTGGTTCTGCTCCTTTCGCTCTACATCACTTCCTGGAGGTTGTTCCAGTCTCCATGGAATTCCTCCACTTTATTATTCCTTTTAGCACAATAGTATTCCATCACCAACATATACCACAATTTGTTCAGCCATTCTCCAATTGAAGGGCATCCCCTCATTTTCCAATTTTTGGCCACCACAAAGAGCGCAGCTATGAATATTTTTGTACAAGTCTTTTTGTCCATTATCTCTTTGGGGTACAAGCCCAGCAGTGCTATGGCTGGATCAAAGGGCAGACAGTCTTTTATTGCCCTTTGGGCATAGTTCCAAATTGCCCTCCAGAATGGTTGGATCAATTCACAACTCCACCAGCAATGAATTAATGTCCCCACTTTGCCACATCCCCTCCAGCATTCATTACTTTCCATAGCTGTCATGTTAGCCAATCTGCTAGGTGTGAGGTGATACCTCAGAGTTGTTTTGATTTGCATCTCTCTGATTATAAGAGATATAGAGCACTTTTTCATGTGCTTATTAATAGTTTTGATTTCTTTGGGTGCAAACTGCCTGTTCATGTCCCTTGCCCATTTGTCAATTGGAGAATGGCTTGATTTTTTGTACAATTGATTTAGTTCTTTATAAATTTGAGTAATTAAACCTTTGTCAGAGGTTTTTATGAAGATTGTTTCCCAATTTGTTGCTACCCTTCTGATTTTGGTTACATTGGTTTTGTTTGTACAAAAACTTTTTAATTTGATGTAATCCAGATTATTTATTTTGCATTTTGTAACTCTTTCTAATTCTTGCTTGGTTTTGAAGTCTTTCCCTTCCCAAAGGTCTGACATGTATACTATTCTGTGTTCGCCTAATTTTCTTATAGTTTCCTTCTTTATGTTCAAGTCATTCACCCATTTTGAATTTATCTTGGTGTAGGGTGTGAGGTGTTGATCTAAACCTAATCTTTCCCACACTGTCCTCCAATTTTCCCAGCAGTTTTTATGAAATAGTGGATTTTTGTCCCAAAAGCTGGGATCTTTGGGTTTGTCATATACTGTCTTGCTGAGGTTGCTTGCCCCCAGTCTATTCCACTGATCCTCCTTTCTGTCTCTTAGCCAGTACCAAATTGTTTTGATGACCACTGCTTTGTAATATAGTCTGAGATCTGGGACTGCAAGGCCCCCTTCCTTTGTATTTTTTTTTTCATTATTTCCCTGGATATCCTTGATCTTTTGTTCTTCCAAATGAACTTTGTTATGGTTTTTTCTAAATCAGTAAAAAAATTTTTTGGAAGTTCCATGGATATGGCACTAAATAGATAGATGAGTTTGAGTAGGATGGTCATTTTTATTATATTGGCTCATCCTACCCATGAGCAGTTAATGTTCTTCCAATTGTTCAAGTCTAGTTTTAGTTGTGTGGAAAGTGTTTTGTAGTTGTGTTCATATAGATCCTGTGTTTGTCTCAGGAGATAGATTCCTAAGTATTTTATTTTGTCTAAGGTAATTTTGAATGGAATTTCTCTTTCTAGTTCTTGCTGCTGAGCTGTGTTGGAATTATATAGAAATGCTGATGACTTATGTGGGTTTATTTTGTATCCTGCAACTTTGCTAAAGTTGTTGATTATTTCGATTAGCTTTTTGGTTGAATCTCTAGGATTCTTTAAGTAGACCATCATGTCATCTGCAAAGAGCGATAACTTGGTCTCTTCCTTGCCTATTTTAATGCCTTCAATTTCTTTTTCTTCCCTAATTGCTACTGCTAGTGTTTCTAATACAATGTCAAATAATAGAGGTGATAATGGGCATCCTTGTTTCACTCCTGATCTTAATGGGAATGGATTTAGTTTATCCCCATTGCAGATGATATTAGCTGATGGTTTTAGATATATACTGTTTATTATTTTTAGGAATGACCCTTCTATTCCTATGCTTTCTAGTGTTTTTAGTAGGAATGGGTGTTGTATTTTATCAAAGGCTTTTTCTGAATCTATTGAGATAATCATGTGGTTCTTGTTGGTTTGCTTGTTGATGTGGTCAATTATGTGGATAGTTTTCCTAATGTTGAACCAGCCCTGCATCTCTGGTATAAATCCTACTTGATCATGGTGGATGACCCTTCTGATCACTTGCTGGAGTCTTTTTGCTAGTATCCTATTTAAGATTTTTGCATCTATATTCATTAGGGAGATTGGTCTATAATTTTCTTTCTCTGTTTTTGGCCTGCCTGGCTTTGGAATTAGTACCATGTTTGTGTCATAAAAGGAGTTTGGTAGAACTCCCTCTTTGCTTTTTATGTCAAATAGTTTGTATAGTATTGGGATTAACTGTTCTCTGAATGTTTGATAGAATTCACTGGTGAATCCATCAGGCCCTGGGGATTTTTTCTTAGGAAGTTCTTTGATGGCCTGTTGGATTTCTTTTTCTGACATGGGATTATTTAAGAAAACTATTTCTTCTTCTGTTAGTCTAGGCAATTTATATTTTTGTAAATATTCATCCATATCACCTAGGTTGGTATATTTATTGCCATATAGTTGGGCAAAGTAGTTTTTAATGATTGCCTTAATTTCCTCTTCATTGGAGGTGAGATCCCCCTTTTCATCCTTGATGCTGTTAATTTGCCTTTCTTCTTTCCTTTTTTTAATTAGATTAACCAGTACTTTGTCTATTTTGTCTGTTTTTTCAAAGTACCAGCTTCTAGTCTTGTTTATTAGTTCAATAGTTCTGTCACTTTTGATTTTATTAATTTCTCCCTTAATTTTTAGGATCTCTAGTATGGTTTTCTTCTGGGGGAGAACTGGGAATGTTTAGGCTAATGAAGATAAAATTCAGGTAGTATATAATATCGATCTTCAAATATTTGATGGCAAGATGTGAGCCCTCAGATGATCAGCTATTTGAGAAAAGAAGGGCATTAGGACTGCTAGGTGGCTCAGTGAATAGAGAGACAAGTCTGGAAAGGGGAGGTTTGGGGTTCAAATCTGACCCCAGACAGTTCCTAGCTGTGTGATCCTGGGCAAGTACACTTAATCCCAATTATCCAGCCCTTACCATTCTTTTGCCTTAGAATGGATAGTTGGTATTGTTTATAAGACAGAAGTTAGGGGTGTTTGAAGGGAAAAAAAAAGGAAAGAAAAGGGCATCTCTGAGGAGCATATTGGACCTGTTTCAAACCCTTCCATATTTCTTCAGATATAAAACAAATCTTTACTTCTATATTGGTCACTGCTACCCACATAACAGAGTTTATCTTTTTTTTTTTAAAGTCTTACCTTCAGTCTTGGAATGAATAATGTATATTGGTTCCAAGGCAAAAAGCAGTAAGGACTAGGCAATGGGAGTTTAGGGACTTGCCAAAGGTCATACAGCCAGGAAGTGTCTAAAGTCATATTTGAACCCAGGACCTCTGTCTCTAGGCCTAGCTCTCTATCCAGTGGCCCTGAGAACAACTCTTTTTTTTTTTTTGTATCTTTGTGCCACTGCTTAAGTAAAACAACTACTTGATTGTGTATTTAATATTTCTAGCACTTTATTTAGTAGAACAGATCTTGAGTCTTGTTTCCATACAGATTTGATGCCAGGGTGTCCTTGTTTCCATAGATACACAACTTCAAAATCCTCCAGCTAGGATGTTTGGACCTGGAGTTTCTAGGAAAAAGATGACAGGAAGAGTTGAGCCAAGTAGGAAATGCAAAGTTTGGAATTTACTCCATCTTAGGCCCATCTTGGTTTATAATACATACCTTATCTCATTTAATTTCAAACAACTTGGAATAGTCTAATCAGAATAGAATAAATGAGAATATTCACCTTTACCTTAATCATTATACTTTTATTAATATTATATCAGCTTTTTGGTTATTATGTCACATTAATAATTCATATTGAACTTGAGATCCACTAACATTCTCTGATATTTTATTTAATTTTTAAAATTTCTTACCTTCCTCATTAGAATCAAAACTATGTATTGGTTCCAAGGCATAAAAGTGGTAAAGGCTAGGCAATGAGGGTTAAGTGACTTGCCCAGAGTCATTCAACTAGGAAGTGTCCTTTAAAAACTAATTCCAATCTGCCAAGAATTTTGGACTCTGATTCTGACATTCATTGTATTGCTATCCCTCCTAGCTTCATACCTACAAATTTGATAACCATGTCATTATACCTTCATCGAAGTCATTGGTAAATGTTTTGAACAACACAAGATCAAGGATGGATTCCTGAGAATCTTTAATAGAGATCCTCCATATTGACACTTGTCAATACATTTTGTGTCTAGTCAGTCAATCTACTTAGCTGTAGATGATTATCAAGGTTCTTTCTTTCTTTAAAAAAAAAATTCTTACCTTCTCTTTTTGAATCAGTATAAGTATTAAATCTAAGGCAGAAGAGCAGTAAGGTCTAGGCAACTGGAAGTAACTTGCCCAGGGTCACAAAGCTAGCCAAGGTTCTTTCCAACTCAATCTAGAAGTCTACCATCAAGACCAAATTTCTTTATCTTTCCATGACGATAACTAAATATGTCCAAAATGGATCTCATTATTTCCCCCCTAGACTCTCTCCGCTTCTCCTATCTTCTCTATTACAATAAAGGGTAACACTATCCTCCCATCCCTCAGACTTATAACCTAACAGCATTCTTAATTCTTCACTATCTTTCACAACTTCCTTATTCAACCTTTTGCCAAGGTCTATCAATTTTGTCTTTGCAGCACCTCTTGAATTTGCCTCCTTTTCTCTTTCAATATTGCCACTACTCTAGTATAAGTCATCATTATTTCATGCTTGTATTATTGGAATAGCCTGCTAGGTGGATCTACCTTCCTCAAGTCTCTCTCCTTTCCAATCTATCCTCCATTCAGCCACTACATGTGTGTATAGGTCCTTTTTTCTTCCTTCAGTCTCTTTAATGTATAGGCCTGTTTATAATTTCTTAAAGCATTCATTATGTTTCTTCTTTCCTTTCTCAGGATCACAAATTATTCCTTCAATAATCTGTTGGATTTTTTTAAAAATCAGGAATCTATTTAAGCTCATAGATCTATTTGTTTAATGAGTCTAAGCTTCCCTTTTTTTGAAAATTGGGACATTTGCTCAAACTCCATGAATGTCAGGTTTATAGGCCTATAGTTTGATGTGTCATGCATCTAATTTCTTCCTCTTTTTGAGGACATTGGGACATTTGCCCAACTCCAATATTGCGGCACCTTTTTAGTTCACTACAATTCTGAAAGATCAACTCTAGTGTTTTTATAATCATATCTGAAAGTTCTTTCAGCAATCTAGGATATAATTCTAAGCTAAGTGACCTGAATTTATAGAAAACATAGTTATGCTCTTACTTTGCTCCCCACTTATGTTTGCTTTCAATTCCCTATTCCTATTGTTGTTATCTCCTTCCCAATCTGAAGGTCATTCTCCTTATTTGAGAAAAAAGGGATTTGAATGGTATTTCCTTGTTGCTACTGAGAAGGAATATGATTTTCATCTATGTAGAAATGAAAATAAAATCTTGAATCTGTGAATACTGGATTTGGCTCTCCCCTGATTGTAACAATGAAGGTACTTAGCTCTTTCTTGATTGTGAAGATTAAATTATAATCTCCTGTCTATTTGTTGATTTAATCCCCAAAAATGTAAGCATGGTACTTAAAGTTGAGTGGGAAGATCTGCCCATGTTATATCTAATCACCAAAAGTGTAAATATCCCACTTAATCATGAAGTGGGAGGTCTGTGACCCAGATTGTGATAGTGGGTAATGAATTAGAATCAACTAACTGCCTTCTGGGCAGTCCTAGAGCAGAGCATCAACTGTGCTTGGTAGATGGAATTAGGGGAAGTGACACAAGAAAAAAGGTCTTTAAAAAGAGACAAGGGCCTGAAGGAGGTTGTTGGTGGTTGTTCTTCTGGGAGTTGGAAAGAGACACACTTGGAGTGGAGCCTGCTGGAGTTGAGGCTGATAAAGAATCTGCTGATTGAACTGACCCGTAGTGAGTGTAAAGGCTGACTTCCTTTCCTTGGACTGATGCCCCAGGGAAAGGCCCATAGTCTTGAGACTCCTTTCCCTTGCCTTGGGCCTTAGAATCACTACCTGGCTCAGAGGAAGCCAGAACTCCCTCTCTCCCCTTTTCTTCTCTTTCTCTCTTCCTCAATATCCTCCCTCTATTGTAAAATAAACTACCATAAAATTCATTTGACTTTAGCAATTGATTTTGGGGATTTAGAAATTAAATCCCTGGTGACCAATTAAATATATTCAGTCCAGCCATAAAATTAATAAATCTCATCTCTTTCTGAAATATTTGAATTATAGATAGTTAATCCAAATACCTTATATCTCAACCTAGAAATTGAAAGTATAATCCAATTATACTTAACTAGTTAACTATCCAACAACAAACATTTATTCAGCACCTACTAAGTGTAAACCTCAAAATTCCTTAGACTTATAAATGTTGGAAATTTCACCATTGGGATATTTCATACTTGGAAAATTTCTTACTGATAGTCTATTGGAATGGGAACCCCATTGGCATGGGAGGTTCCTCCTCTTCCCTTCTTAAGATTACTTTAGGACAGAAACCTTTTGCTGAACAATGGAAAGGACTTTGACCTATGCTTAAGCATAGAACAGGAATTTCTTTGAGTCATGATTGATTTTAGAATTGATACAATGGAGATACTTGGAATCAATCTCCACCCTATTCAGTCCTAACAGGATTGAGTAAGGGCTGCAGCCTAGATCAAAATTTAATTATTCCAATCTCTACCCTACTCAGGTTAACAGGATTTAGAAAGGGCTGTAGCAAAGGATCAAAGATTTAATTATTTGAAAATATGACCTTCAACAGACATGTGCAAAAGCCAGAGACCTCTGGGCGGTCCTGGGTTAAGCTAGAACCTCCATTGGCACAGGGAAATTGATGGAGAGTGATTGGTAGATGTGAGAACTGAGGGGAGGCAACTTGGAGGGTTTCCTTAAGGATAGGGGGGTCTGAAGACTCAAGGTGGTGGTGGAGAAGTTGGTCGGTGTGGTTGGGGTGTGCTCTGAGAAGCTTGCTCTGAAGGAAGCTGAAAGTGGGGGCCTCTGAGACTGTTTCTCCATTTTGGTCACGTGAGTAATAGGGACTGATCTCCTTTCTTTGCCCCAGCTATCTAAGGGCTTGGGCCTTTTGGCCCAGCCTAAACAGAAGGGGTATTTAAGCCCTATTTCCTTCTCTCCCTTTTCTCCCTCTCTCTCTCTAATTACTTCCTCCTATTGTAATTAAACTCCAAAAAAGACTGACTGCTGACTTAAGTTTTCATTTAGGAATTACATAGCTGATTCCTTGGCGACCTTAAATTAATATATATCAGTCTTTTAAAGTGATTTCCTTGTCACATAAGAGCCAGACACTGGTTTAGACACTGCAGATACAAAAATTTAAAAAGAGACAGCTCTTATCCCCAAGGGACTATCAAAGATGATAATATGTTCATATAAAAAAGATATAAGTTGATTAGGGTAGGAGAGGCACTAGGGCCTAGTAGAAATCAGTGCCCTTTGAAATTCTGATTATCTAAGATTTTGCTGGTACTGCTGGGGAGATATAAGAGATAAAACTTGTTCTTTTTCTAGCTATCCTATACCAAAATCAGATGTAAGAGTAGTATCAGAATTGTTTCTCACCACTCATCTCCACATTAGCAGTAAATTATATGTATAAAGGAGGAGAAATTATGTAAATAAATGTTTTTAAAAGTCCTCCAAGTCTCTGTCCTGGGCCATCTTCTCTTCACCCTCCTTGTTATTTCACTTTGTGGTTTCCATGCAACCAGATGATTCCAAGATCTATTCATCCTTTTTCCTGATGTTCAGCATAACATTTCCATCTTCTGATTGGACATTTTGAACTGGTGACCCATAGAAAATTTTAATATGTCCAACATGTCCAAAAGTGAATTCATTATCCCCTCCCAACTTTCTGCTTTTCTTAATTTCCTAATAACTCTCAAGCCTTTCTATACTCAGGCCTACTATAGCCTTTCAACCAAAATGTCATCTTTGATTCCCCTCCTTTCTCTCACCTCATATATCCAGTATTATTAAGTTCTATCAATTCTACCTTTGCCTCAGCTCTCAAATTTCCCCTCTCTCTCTTCTGTCATTATTACCATCCTGATGCAAGTCTTTATTACCTCACATCTATTACAAAAACTATCATAATAGCTTTTTTGCAGGTCTCCTTCTCTCAAATCTTCCCTTTTACCAATCTATCCTGTGCTCAGCTGCCAGAGTGATCTTCCTAAAGTGTCAATCTGACCAGGTCACCTTCTTATTCACTAAACTCTAAAGGCTCCCTATCATTTTTGCTATCAAATAGAACATCTTTTGTTTGGCATTCAAAGCCCTTCATAATCCATAACCCATCTCCTATCTTTTTTAGACCTTACTCAGCCTCATATACTTTGCGATCTATTGACACTGACCTCCCAGCTCCTTCTTGAATGAAACACTCTAATTTCTGACTCTGGGAATTTTCACTGGCTCTCTCTGATGATTAAAATGATCTCCCTCCTCCTTTCCATCTCTTACTACTCCCCTCACCCCAGACTTTCTTAAAGTTCTAGTTAGCATCTCATCCTCAACAGGAAGCCTTTTCTAATCCCACTTCAAAATGGTGCCTTCTCTCTCAGATCATCTCCAGTTCATTTGGGATTTTTCTTTTTGGTTCATAGTTGTTTACATGTTAACTCCTCTATTAGATTATAGGCTCCTTGAAAGCAGGGACTTCCTCCCCCCCCTTCTTTGCATCACTAGTAGTACAGGATTTAATTCAATAAATGCTTGCTGACTATCTGACTGACTGACTGCCCTAGGACACCTTAAGGAAGATTTTCATGGATTATGTGGAATGATTTATGGATTTTGTTATCTTTAGGTTGAAACTATGTGACAGAGATTGACTGAAGACAAAGACTTATGAATGAATTCATTTCCTATATATAGAAAGAGTTAGATTTTAACCTCATTTTGAAGGTAAATTCCTCAGAAAAACAATAAGAGACCATTATATGATTTAGTGAAAGAGATCTTTATTGTCTTGGCAAAAACAGCTTTCATTAATATAGAGTGCCTCAATTCAGGAAGATCTGAATTCAAATCCAGACCCAGGCACTTGGCCATGTGGCTCTAAGCAAGTCATTTAATTTCAGTCTGCCTCAGTTTCCTCAACTGTAAAATACCATTAATAATAGCAGCTATTTCCCAGAATTGTTATAAAGATCAAATATTTGTCTAAATATGTTACTTTTTTTTAAACCTTCTGACTTAGAATTGATACTATCAGTTCCAAGGCAGAACAAACATAAGGGCTAAGCAATTGAGGTTAAGTGACTTGCCCAGGGTCACATAGCTAGGAAATGTATGAGGTCAGATTTGAAGCCAGGACTTCCCATCTCCAGGCCTGGCTCTCTATCCACTGAGCCAACTAGCTGCCCCAATAGCAGTTAAAGAAGTAAATCTGCTGCCCCAAAGGTAATCAGAAACATTTTTGGATTCTCCACTGCAAGGGTTTATCCATACCATTTTTTTCATTCCCATAGCTTATATAGTCTATTTAATATAGTTAAGTACTAGTTTGGATTGATATAATATAAACTAGGATTCCAATGACAAATTTTTACAGAAAGTGTTTTCTACTTAGAAAAGGTATTTGCAATTTAAATTAATTAGAAAAATGGCAGTGCCTATCTAATACACACACACACACACACACACACACACACACAAAAGCCAGAAGAACAAAGCACAATACAGGGGGGGGGGGGGAACCAGATATTCAAGAACTGCTATTGTTTGAATCTGCCTGGTTGCATATCTGTCTTAGTCACACAGAGGACGATTTTAAAAGAGGGGAAAAAAAGTGTTTGGTACTAATTTTCTACCCTGATCTCATGCAGAGAGATGCTTTGGTATTTTTCTCTTATGCACTCTTCCTCAAAAGGACAGAATTTAAGACTGTTTGTCATGGTGCAGTATGAGAGAGGGGTTAGGCTGCTCTATAAACTGTTAGAGAGACGATAAAAAAAAGCAATCTAATTGACTCATACAGGGCTCATAGCCATATAAATGCTTGCAAAATTGCTTCCTGTGCTGAAGTAGTGACCACAGAGAAGCAGAACTAAGCAAGAGACTTAGAGAATAAGAGAACTTAGCAAATCTTTAACTCTTCCCATTTCTCTATCTATTCCCCTCTCTCTCTTCTCTCTTTTGTCTCTTCCGTTTTCTCCCTCTCTTTCTTTCCTTCTCCCTATCCTAAATCTCCTCTTCTCTCTATTTCTGTTTCTGTTTCTGAAACTCTGTCTCTGTCTCTCTGGCTCCTCTCTCCATCTCTGTCACTATCTCCTCTTTCTCTCTGTTTCTCTATCTCTGTCTCATATTGTTAGTTGAGAAAGACACAGATAAGTAAAAGTATATTTTAGGAAATTCCCTGTTTTTGAAGAAAGGATAGCTCTTTGTCAGAACTTGATACTATAAATTTCTTAAGAAATCATATTCCTTTGGTATAGTAATAGTCAGTATTCCAAAAATAGACTGTCTTCCAGCAACAACTTCTGAACAGAAGATAACTTTTCAGATCTGTGGCTGTATATGTGATTAGAGATGTACATTATGTGCTTTAAGCATAAACAACATAGCATGTTAGAACCCAAGAATGCCCAAGAGATATTCTAGTACAACCCTTTATTTGATGGATGAGGTAACTGAGGTTCACAAGAGATGATGACTTGAAATTAAAACAAATGATCTGTTTGAGTGCAATAAAGGCATTATTTATATATACATGCACATTTAATTACCATCAGTTTAAAAAAAAGAATCAAAATATTAGTCAAAGATTTGTGACTTCCCTAGTAGTCATTTCTGTACAAATATTTCTTTAGGAGAACAAATATAATGTTCTTTAGGAGAACAAATTTGGTGCTGGAAAGGATCTAAGCCCTCAATCTAGTCTAACTCCTTCATTTTATAGATGAAAAACTAAAGCCCAAAGATATTAAATGACTTGCCCAAGTTCACACAGATAGAGCCAAAATTTGAACAAAAGTGTTTTTTTAATTAAATTTTTTATTTTATTTTATTGGTTAATTAAGAAAAGTTTCCATGGTTACAGGATTCATGTTCTTTCCCTCCCCTCCTCCTGCAGCCGATGCACAATTCCACTGGGTTTTACATGTGTCATTGATCAAGACCTATTTCCATATTACTGATATTTACACGAAAGTGATTGTTTAGAGTCTACATCCCCAATCATGTCCCCAACAAACCATGTGATCAAGCAGTTGTTTTTCTTCTGTGTTTTGACTGCCACAGTTCTTTCTCTGGATGTGGACAGTGTTCTTTCTCATAAGTACCTCAGAAATGCTCTGGATTATTGCATTGCTACTTGTAAAGAAGTCCATTACATTCGATTGTGCTACAGTGTATCAGTCTTTGTGTACAATGTTCTCCTGGTTCTGCTCCTCTCACTCTGAATCAATTCCTGGACATCATTCCAGTTCACATGGAATTCCTCCAGTTCATTATTCCTTTTAGCACAATAGTATTCCATCACCAATAGATACCACAATTTGTTCAGCCATTTCCCAATCGAAGGGCATCCCCTCATTTGCAATTTTTTGCCACCACAAAGAACTCGGCTATAAATATATTTGTACAATTCTTTTTCTTTATTATTTCTTTGGGGTATAAACCCAGATGGATCAAAGTATGGCTGGATCAAAGAGCAGACGGTCTTTTAAAGCCCTTTGGGCATAGGAACCAAGGTCTTTTGACCCCCAATCCATCACTCTTTCCACTCAACTAAGATTCCTCTAAGAAATTGTTATGAGGTTAGCACTTTGCAACCCTTTAAATGATATAGCAATATGAGTTATTCATATTATTGCCATTGTTACTTGATATCTTCTACAAAACCTTTCACCACCACCTTCATCCTGCAATTTACTCCTAAATAGTCTTTTGTTTTTCTTTCTAATTCTATGTCTTTATTTCTAAGACAATGTTTTGGTCTCATTTGCTTTTTCCCATCATTCAAACTCTAGGAAGTCTCCAGTAAAATTTTCCTCAGAATATTTTTTCTTTAATACTACATATTATACAAATCAAAGATGAAAATAGATGAGGAGCTCAAGGCACAGATAACAAGCCCAGAATGGAAGCATAATTTGAGTGTAGGCAGAAAGTGAGGTTTTTCACTGGCTAAAACACAGCGCCAAAGCTAAGAGGTTTTGTGGCTGACAGATATGCTTAATAAAGACAAGAAGGTAGGTAGAAAATCTTGTCTTCCATTTTGTTTTGGTTTAAATTCATTTGCATGCCAAACAAAAGAATAGAGGGGTTCTTGGGAATATCCAACCCTAAATGAACTAGTTATCTAGATCAGAAAATTTTGATATCAGTTCAAGGAAAGGGGTCTAGAAAAGGAAAGGCTTAATCTTTGTCTAGGGGCAATCTGCCTGGGTATTTTTATTTTAGGGTGGAGCTCTTCAACAAAGGTTGACTGGCAACCTGTGAATGAGTCAGTTCCTTGGAAATAAAAAGGGTTAGGTTTTCAATTTACCTTGAGTGAATGCTGCAAAAAGATATTAAGAGAGATTAGTTATAACTAAAAAGTTCTCCACTTGCCCATGTCAGGAAAAAGTTTAGTCAACTAAATTTTTAGAGACATAATACATAATTCTTTTATAAGTTCTTTCTCCTCACTGAAAGCTTTCATTGTATTTGTGAAAGAAAGTTTACAATTTTATTGGGAGGTTCATTCTTCCAGTTTTCTCACTGTATTATTTCATTAAATGCCTTTGCTATTATTTGATTATCTTTTAGCTTGTTTGAAGAAAAAATTAAACATGATCATAGAGGCTCATGAATTGTGATTTTGACTCAAAATTATGATTTGATGTGGACTGAAGGAATACCCTGAATCTGTGGGTAACTATTATGAATTCCTTACATGTAAGAAGAGGGAATCACATATGCTACAGTAATAATGAAGAACTTCAATTTCTTGTTGTGTTCAGTCATTTTTCAGTCATGTCCAACTCTTTGTATGACTCCATTTGGGATTTTCTTGGCAAAGATGGAGTGGTTTGCCATTTCTTCTCAAGTTCATTTTACAGATGAGGAAACTGAGGTAAATATATGGGGAGCAACTTGCCTGGGGTCACACATATGATAAGTATCTGAGACCAGATTTTAACTGAGGAAAATGAGTCTTCCTGACATGAGGTAATCCTGGCTCACATGGTTTTGTTAAATTTAATTGTTGAGTTGGACTCTGAATATTTATATAGGTGGTTGCCAGGGATTTAATTTCTAAATCCCAAAATAAATTACTAAAGTAAATAGAATTTATGGTAGTTTATTTACAATATTTACAATAGAAGGAAGATATTAAGGAATGAGAGACAGAGAAAACTCTGGCTTCTTCTGATATCAGTTAGAATTTCTATGCTCCAGCCAGGGAAAGAGAGTCTCAAAAAGATGGGCCTTATCTGGAGGCTTCATGCCTCCAGAAAGGCGGGGTCACTAAGTCAACTTTTCACTCACCAACGGTGACAGTCTAAAAGAAGTCTGGGTGTCTGCTTTTCAGTCACTCCTCCAAGTCAGTGCCTGAAGGTCCACATGCCCGAATGTCTGATTGTTCGAATCTCCTAATGTCTATCTTCCCTTCAGCTCTGAATGACTGATCCTTCACTCCAACCCCAGTGACTGTCTTCTTCAGTCTTTGTTTCCTTTATTTAAAGACCTTTTTCTCTTGTGTCACTTCCTCTAAATTTTCATGTCTACCAATCACAGCATAGGTTTTTCTCCAGGACTGCCCATTCTTTAGTTCATACCTTCTTTGGTTAGATTTTCTCCAGGACTGTCCATTCTTTAGTTCTCACCTTCTTTGGTTAGATTTTATCTTTTTGGGTTACTTAAATCCTCTTTTGTAAAGTTCACCTTTTGTAGTTACTTGACACTTTTTTGTGGTTAATTTACCTTTTGTAGCTACTTAACACCTTTTTGTAGTTAAAATCTAAAAGTAGATTGTATTTTACAATTCTAGCTTCACTATAAAGAAAGAGCTAAGTACCTTCATTGTTACAGTCAGGAGATTACAATTTTAACTTCACAATAAAGAAAGAGCTAAGTATTTTCATTGTTACAATCAGGAGATAGCTAAATCCAATCTTCATAGGTTTTTTTTGGGGGGGGGGTGTTTTTGGTATTGATTGTGAGACATGGAAGACACTGACAAAGAACCATAACAGCATGGCATGCCCACATCAAAGAAAGCACTGTGCTATATGAGGAAAGTGAAATTGCAGAAACTCAAAAGAAACATGAAATGCACAGACTTCTCTATCCCCAAAGTTCATATGGGTTGTTTGTGCCTGACTTATGATAAAGCCTTCCAATCTAATACTGGTCTGATAAGCCAAAATAAGAGAATAATTCTATCATAATTACTGGAATGCTAATTGATCAACTGGTTGCTGATTGATTGATGAGAATAGAGAATGTTAATAGCTACAAAACATTTCATATTAGGATGAAAGATGAATAAAAATAATTTTTTAAAAGATGAGGAGTGAAATTAAAGCCCTCAAGAAAAAATTCAAAAGGATAACTGATGGCTTAAAACAGAAGTTGCAGGAGCTTACAATTTTGGATAGACTGCAGTGAATTGATGGGAGGAAGAAGAGATAGAACTGAAAAATGCAATTATGCAACAAAAATTATTATAGCAAAGTTGAAAAAGAGCAAAATTTAAGAACATATGAGGTTTCTATAATAAAAAATTTTACCTGGAAGACAGAATTAATAGAATCAACTTATGAATCACTAACTTCCTAGAAAAACACCATAAAATAAAAAACCTATAAGCCATATTCCAGGAAATCATAAAAGAAAATTGGCCAAGTATTGAAAATAAAGGGCAGAGTACAGATTGATTAAATATGTATATTTACATGCCAGCAGAGGGAAACTTTGAATTTAATACACTTAGATGTGTTATCAAGTAATGTAGCTTCCAGGTCAAAGGGAAAATATTGAAAGTGACCAGGAAGACACAGAAAATATATCAAGGAACTCCATGTAGATTTATCTTAATATCAATGAGAAAGGAAAGGAAAAAATTGAAATGTAACATAAAATTGCATTAGCACAGCAAAGGAAAAAGATATATTCAATGGTAACTTGTTCTGCAAACATAATTCTATGAACTTTTATCAAAATTCATGACTTCCTAGCCTTTTTGAGAAATGCAGAATTAATCTTTGACCTTGAAAAGCAAATTATGAAATAATTTTAAGAATAGTAAGTAAAAGTGAGGAAATAATTGAATGCTTACCCACTGAAACTGAAGTCTATTGTAACGACTTTTTGGAATTTTGAGATTACTTATTGATTAAGCATATACAAGTAAAACACTACTTGAGATATTCATGAGGATAAGAGTAAAGGAGGATACAATCAGAAACTTCAGAGGGTCAGGACACATCTTCAACATAGCCAGCAAAATATTTAGCCCTGGTGGAGATGATAGTCAGACCACAACCAGAGGAGGAAAATAGTTGATCCAGAAGGAAGCTCTCTTTGGACTCAGAAACCTGATTAGGCCAGTCTCTTACTACTCCTCATTTACTGTGGCCAATTCTGGATTCTGTGACTCATAACAGAGTCATTCTTCCATGAAAAAGAGGGTCACTCATTTTATAGGTATCTGGTCTAGATTAGGTGTATCTGTCTCCCATCTGATTAGGAAGATGCCAATTAGCTAAAAAGGTGTAAGGTCTAGTTTGGAAAGCTATAGGCACAGAGTGCTGTGAAAAAGTGTGACAAGGAAATCACTTTAAAAGACTGATATATATTAATTTAAGGTCGCCAAGGAATTCAGCTATGTAATTCCTAAGTGAAAACTCAAGTCAGCAGTCGACCTTTTATGGAGTTTAATTACAAACAGGATGAAGAAAGGTATTAGAGATAGAGAGAGAGAGGGAGAGAGAAAGGGAAGAGAAGGGAATAGGGCTTAAATACCCCTTCTGTTTAGGCTGGGCCAAAAGGCCCAAGCCCTTAGATAGCTGGGGCAAAGAAAGGAGATCAGTCCTATCACTCACGTGACCAAAATGGAGAAACAGTCTCAGGGGCCTCCACCTCCAGCTTCCTTCAGAGCAAGCTTCTCAGAGCACAACCTCTCCAACCAAAAGCCCCTCAGTCCTCAGACCCCACTATCTTTAAGGAAACCATCCAAGTTCCCTCCTCTCAGTTCTCACATCTACCAATCACTGTCCATGTCTTCCCTATGCCAATGGTGGCTCTACCTTAACCCAGGACCGCCCAGAGGTCTGTGGCTTTGCACATGTCTGTTGAAGGTCATATTCTCAAATAATTAAATCTTGATCCTTTGCTACAGCCCTTCCTAAATCCTGCTACCCTGAGTAGGGTAGAGATTGGAATAATTAAATTTTGATCTATGCTGCAGCCCTTCCTAAATCCTGTTAGGACTGAGTAGGGTGGAGATTGTAATTTCCAAGACCTGGTTCTGTCATTCCAAGTATCTCTATTGTATCAATTCTAAAATCAATCATGACTCAAAGAAATTCCTGTTCTATGCTTAAGCATAGGTCAAAGCCCTTTCCATTGTTCAGCAAAAGGTTTCTGTCCTAAAGTAATCTTAAGAAGGGAGGAGGAGGAACCTCTCATGCCAATGGGGTTCACATTCCAAGAGTTCCCACTATCAATAGGAAATTTTTCAAGTATGAAATTTCCCAATGGTGAAATTTCCAACATTTATAAGTCTAAGGAATTTTAAGGTTTACAAAAGACAGAAGTTGTGGGTACCAAGCAGGAAGAAGGAATATTAGCAGTCTCATCTACCAGTTCTGGACCAGGTTTGACTTAAACCCTTTAAAATATAGCAAGGGGGTGGGGGTGGGGGAAAGCTAGGTGGCTCAGTGGATTGAGAGCCAGGCCTAGAGATGGGAGATCCTAGGTTCAAATCTGACCTCAGATACTTCCTAGCTGTGTGACCCTGGGCAAGTCACTTGACCCCCATTGACTAGTCCTTACCACTCTTCTGCCTTGGAACCAATACACAGTATTGACTCCAAAAAGGAAGGTAAAGGTTTTTATAAATAAATAAATACAAGATAGCAAGGTCTGGAATCAGTTAGGTGGCTCAGTGGATTGAAAGCCAGGCCCAGAGATGGGAGGTCCTGGGGTTCAAATGTGACTTCAGATACTTCTAAGTGTATGCCTTTGGCAAGTAATTTATCCTCCATTGCCCGGTCCTTCTGCCTTAGAATATAGAATATTCCACTATAGAATATTGTTTCTAACTTGGAACCAATATAGAATATTGATTCTAAGACAGAAGGTAAGAATTTAAAAAAAATAGCTAGGGACACATTCTCAAACTCCATCATTAATTGGATTGTTATTGACTTCCTATGAGACATTTCTGTTCTATCCCTTCCATTCTCCTTGAAAGAGAAAACAGAATCAAAAAAATTGAATAGCCCTATATTCTTTCTTTCATCAAGAATCATCAGTTCATGCAAGCCAGAAAGTGGGATCTCTTCTCAGATCCTCTTTTTTCCCCTTAAAATGAAAACATTTTTATCCTCATTATTGGTTTTTCTGGTCAACCTCAGTTTTTCTAGAGCTTTAGCAATCCTAACCCTAATCCTGTTCTTAGTATGTCACACTTTGATAATCATCCTTTGTCATCTGCTCTTACTTTCATCTTCTTAACTGTCCTTTTAAAATCTAAGTTGGTTGGTGAATTCCCTGTGCATCCACATCAGTACAATCTCTTTTGGCAGTTTTCTTTTTATTTCTCCATAACAAGTGTTTTTCCCTATGTCTTCAGAATTTTATTCCTGAGAGCTTTCCATTTTTCCTGAGTTAGGTTCCCCAGAGAGTTTTAGGACAGGCAGTTCTGCTAAAATGTATATGTTTTTCCCCAAAGCACTAAGCTGCACAAAATCACACAATAAAAACTATTGAGGGGGCAGCTAGGTGGCTCAGTGAATTAAGGACCAGACCCAGAGATGGGAGGTCTTAGGTTCAAATTTGGCATAAGACACTTTCTAGCTATATGACCTTGAGCAAGTCACTTAACCCCATTACCTAGCCCTTACCACTTTTCTGCCTTGGAACCAATATACACTATTGATTCTAAAGCCAAAATAAGGGATTAAGTTTAAAAAAAAAAAAAACCAACCCTACTGAGCTGATAGAGAAAACGGGGATGGAGGCACAAACTTCATCAGTGACATGTAAAAAAAATATGAATCTAAAGAAAAATGCAGCATAGTTTTATACATGTTAAATGGTTAAGAACTATATAAATATTACAATAAAGAGTGATCAAGTCCACAGCCTCATGCTGCCATTCTTTCTGTTCCTTTGGATTGCAGGAGCAAGTTGGGCAGAAGTCAGGGCCTCTAGGCAGAAGTCATGGGGGAAAGAGGTGGGAGGGCTAACTAGCCTTTTTCCATTCACAGCTCCTACTGCATCAGAGCTTATACAATAAATCCACAATGACCTTGACTTTATTTTATCTTGGTTCCTTACCTTGACAAAAACCTGAGGTTTGTTGTGTGGACATGAGCACTGGAAAGATTTCAGCTTGTGAGTTGTACAGTGGTGAAGTTTTCTGAGTTCTCTTGTTGTTTTCTGAGGGAGACATCAAGAAGAACAACCTCAAAATTCCTAATATATTTGAAGATGGAATAAATTCCCATTTCCCAAACACAGTAATAGCAGAATTGACTATATGTGGGATTATGCCCATCCTTTCTCAAAACCTTTTGAAATCTGTTCTAGTAGGTACATTTAAAGCTATACCTGGCTTTCCTCTCCTTTATAAAGATTTTAAAATAGAATGATCATCTTTTTCAAGATTCCCCTCATTTCTACCCTTAAAACAAGTTCCTCTTTGTTGGTGGGGATCAGATACAAAATAGAATTTCTTATTGACTCCTCCATAGTTTTAGAGATAAGATTATCATCAAGGCAAGTAAAAAAAAGAACTACTGTACTTTTGGCAGAGAAAGAAATCAAGCAAATGATGGGTAATTGAAACCTCATTCATTGTGATTCATTTCATGAAGCCTCCTCCCTTTTCTCTCCTCTGTAGGTGATCTATATTCAAATACCCAAGATTCTAAAAATTGAATTGCCTCATAGATTTAGATGTTCCCTCTAAGAGTGCAGATCCCAAATTATCTATGCCTACCCATCCTGCGTAACTCTTATCCATGTACTCCCATTAATTCAAAACAGGAGGTCCACCCAATGTGCTTGAGGCCTCCTTGGACTTCTGACATTATGAAGATAACAGTGGAGCTCTTGGGCTGTTCACATCACCTCCTACTCTCACAATGTGCCTAACCTATCTTTTCTTCTCATCATATATTTTCCTAATTTTCCTTTTTGTGTTGTTCTTCAAAGTTCCTCATTGATTATATACTTTAGACTTCTCATACAATCTTCTTTTTTTGCTTTCTGGGTTTTATCAATTTTTAGTTTATCAGAAACTGCTATATTCTATGACTCATAGCCTTATAAGAATACTGGTTAAATATTATCATTAAAACAATGAGCCTTCCCAATTGATAAATGGTCAAAAGATATGGATAAGCATTTTCATATGAAGAAATCAAAGCTATCAATAATCATATGAAAAAATGTTCTAAATTTCTCTTGATTAGAGAAATGCAAATTAAAACAACTCTGAGGTACCACTTCACACTTATCAGATTGGCCACTATGACAGTAAAGGAAAGAGATAAATGTTGGAGGGGATATAGCAAAATTGGGACACTAATCCATTGCTGGTGGAGTTGGGAACTGATCCTGCCATTCTGGAGGACAATTTGGAATTATGCCCAGAAGGCTAAAAGAGAATTCATACCTTTTGATCCAATAATACCACTACTAGGTCTATATCCCAAAAATATTTTTTAAAATGGGAAAGGACCTGTTTGTACGAAAATATTTATAGTTGCTCTTTTTGTGGTGGCAAAGAATAGAAAACTAAAGGGATGTCCCTCAGTTGGGGAATGGCTGAACAAATTGAAATATATGATGATGTTGGAATACTACTATGCTGTAAGGAATGATGAACTGCTTAATTTCTATAGGAACTGGAAAGACTTCCATGAAATGATGTGAAGTGAAATAAGTAGAACCAGGAGAACATTGCACACCCATAACTGAAACACTGTGGGATGATCAAATGTGATTGACTTTGCTACTAATAGCAGTGCAATGATCCAGGACAATTCTGAGGAAATTATGAGAAAGAATGCTGACCACATCCAGAGAAAGAACTGTGGGAGTAGAAATGCAGAAGAAAATTTTATCTATCATTTGTTTATACAGGTATATGATCTGGGGTTTTGGTTTTTAAAAGATTATTCTAATACATAAATAATATGGAAATGGGTTTTGAGTGATGATAAATGTATAACCCAGCAAAATTGCTTGTCCACTCCATGATGGGGAATGGAAACAGGGAGGAGACAACAAGAATCATATAACCATGGGAAAAAAATAAAAAATAAATTAAAAAATAAATCATTCTGTTGAAACATTTGCCAATTTCTAAGGTATAAACACTCACACTGAAAATAGCAATTGGCTCTTGTAAGCTGGGTCCAAAATTATATATATTGATAGACAAGCTCTATAGGTTGTCCATTCAACAGCATGTCATATTTTGCACATAGGCAAATCGTCTTCCACTTGGGCTTTCCTATGTGAACAGTCAGGCCAAACACATTTCCTTTTTGAATGGTTATGGATCTCTTTCAGGAGGCGCTGCAATATTCTATGGTTTGATGCAACCAGCTCAAAGCTATACACAAATAGGAACATCTGGTGGCTCTTACCATCTACAGAAGCTCCATCTTCAGCTTGGTTCAAAGATTTCCTAATATGATTAAATCTTCATATTAAAAATTCTACCTTTTTCCCCTCTAATCTGTTTCTTATGAATAAGGTCTACTTATCCAGAGCCATATTCTAGTCTTGGTTCTCCTTCTACCTGGCCTTTGTGATATGTGGCCAAAGAAACATTGTAGGAAACTTCTCATTAAAATTTTATGAACCCATACTGTCAGCAATACAACAATCCTGGACAATTCTGAGGGACTTACAAAAAGAATGCTATCAATCTCCAAAAAAAGAACTGTTAGAGACAGAATGCAGATGAAATCATGTGATTTTTCACTTGTTTATTTGGGGTTTTGTTTTGGGGTTACAGGCTGGGTTTTTTATTGATGTTTTAATTAAAAATCCTTTCCTTCTATCTTAGAATCAATACTTTGTATTGATTACAAGGCAGAAGAGCAGTAAGGGCTAAATAATGGTGGTTAAGTGACTTGCCCAGGATCACACAGCTACAAAGTGTCTGAGACAAAACTTGAACCTAAGACCTCCCATTTCTAGGCCTGATTCTCAATTCACTGAGCCACCTAGCTATTCCCAAGGTTAAGGTTTTATATGATTATTCAGTTACAAAAATGAACAATACAGAATACATGTTTTGCATGATAATATACATATAACCCAGATTGATTTGTTTGCCAGTTCTGAAAAAGGGAGGGAGACTTCCAGGTAAACATGGCAGCAGTGTAGATGCAGGACTTTACCTCTCTTTATCGCTTACCAATATAGACTACCTCAAAAGGTCAAAAAACCCAAATTCATATGAATGAAGGGACTCCACAGTAGGGTGCAACATTGAAGGTATGTGAGATTTGGGCATTTCCACACTATAAGAGGGTAAAATAGATTCCACCAAAATTTGAGCTGATCAATCCTCCTCTACCCCTCACACACAGAGCCAGTGTGCTAGAGTCAGAACCAGTGTACTAGAATCAGTGAGCAAGTGAGGGTCCTTGGTAGTTTACTAAGACCACCAAAGACCTACCCCTGAGAGCAGCTAGACTTGAGACCCTAGCAGGCTGAAGAGTGCAGATCTTGGGCAAGGAGATAGCTCAGAGATGGGCAGCAAATATTAGAAGTTGCAGAGATTCAAGAGGTGGCGTCAGGCAAAAACCACATTACTTAGCTCCATACACAGAGAGCCTGCCCTCCTCACTCAGTCTTCTGACTGGAAAGGGAAGGAAAAACCAACATAGTGATGGCAAAAAATGCCCAGGAAAAACAACTTCCCAAAACCAATAAGAACAAGAAGAAGGCATAGACCCAGGATAATTTTTATGGAGGAAAAATCCAGACTACAGATGAAATAGCAGAATGGGACATACAAATAAATGCATCCAAACCTTCCCCAAAAATGGAAATTGGCCATAATCTCTTGAAGAATTTAAATCAAAACTCATGAAAAAAATGGAAGAATTTTGAGAAGAAAAGTGGGAAATAGTTCAAAAACAAAATAACAGCTTAAAGACAGGAACTCCCAATTGGAGACCAAAAAAACAGCTAGAAGCCATGAAAAGCAGGATAGACCAACCAAAAAGGAAAATCAAAAGATTATAGCAGAAAACCAGTCTTTAAAGGCCAGAATTGGGCAATTGGAAGCCAGAAATAAACAGAAATATTGACATCATACTACAAGAAATTATCCAAGAAAACTACCCTGATGTTCTTGAACAAGAAGGAAAAAAAGACATTGAAAGAGTTCACAGAACAGCCTCTACACTAAATCCTCAAAATATAAAGCCCCAGAATGTAATTGCCAAATTGAAGAGCTTCCAAGCTAAGTAGAAAATTTTACAAGAAGTCAAAAAGAGACAATTCAGATATCAAGGAGCACCAATCAGGATTACACAAGAACTGGCAGCTTCCACACTAAAGGACCACAAGGCTTGGATTATGATATTCAGACAGGCAAGAGACTTGGGTCTTCAACCAAGGATCACCTACCCATCAAAACTGACTATGTACTTTCAGGGGAAAGTATGGCTATTCAACAAAAAGAATATTTCCAAGAATTTGTAAAGAAATGTTCAGAATGAAGTGGAAAGTTTGATATCCAAACACACACACACACACACACACACACACACACACACACACACACACAACCAAGATAAACATGAAAATGTAAATAAGAAAGAGGGGGAAAGGGAAAAATGTTTTTATTTAAATTTTCTTCTTTAAGGGATACAATAAGATCAAATTGTTATATTAATATATAGAACATTATTATATATAACTCTCAAGTTATATTCACTATTATGGTAATCAGAAGAATCATTCATAGGTAGAGATTGGGGTAACAAGTAGTCTAAGATGATATGCAAAAAAGAAAAAGGAAAAGGGAAATAGAAGATAGCACCAAGAAAAACTTTAAGGAATAAGATAAATAGGATAATCTATATCACACAAAGAAGCACATGGGAAAGGGAGAGGAAGAATACTGTTATAAGAAGGAGAGGAAGAGAGTGCTAACAATTCATACTTAAATCTTACTCTCAGTGAAATAAATTCTGAGAGGAAAGAGCATCTAGATCCCTTGGAATATAAAATTCTGTCTTACCCTACGTGGAAAGTGAGAAGAGAAAAACTTAGGGGAGGAGTGGGGTGGGGGAGTATGGGAGAAAGAGGGGGAGGGAATTTAACAGACCCTAAAAAATAAGAAGGGAACAAAAAGGGAGGGGGAAGAAAGGGAAATATAATAAGGGTGAGGATTAGGGGAACTGATTAAAAGAAAATCACTGGTTTAAAAGGATATAGTGAAAGAAGAAAGGGCAGAACTAGAAGAGGATATCAAAATGTTGGGGAACACATGAGTACCAATTGTAACTCTGAATGTGAATGGGATGAACTCATCCATAAAACAAAAGCAACTAGCAAAGTGGATTAGAAACCAAAATCCTACCACATTTTATCTACAAGAAACACATGTGAGGCAGGTAGATAGGGTAAGTTTCAAAGGCTGGAGCAAAATCTATTTGGCCTCAACTGAGGAAAAGAAGACAGGAGTTGCAATCATGATATCTGACAAAACCAAAGTAAAAATACATCTGATTAAAAGAGATAGGGAAGGTAATTACCTCCTGATAAAAGGCAGTATAAACAATGAAGACATATCAGTAATCAACATGTATGCACCAAATGGTATAGCATCCAAATTTTTAAAAGAGAAACTAGTGGAGTTGAAGGAGGAAATAGATAGTAAAACTACACTAGTGAGAGACCTGAACTTTCCTCTATCAAATCTAGATAAATCAAACAAAAAAAATAAATAAGAAAGAGGTAATAGATGTGAATGAAATCTTAGAAAAATTAGAGTTAATAGCTATGTGGAGAAAAATAAATAGGGATATAAAGGAATACAACTTCTTTTCATCAGCACATGGTACATTCACAAAGATTGACCATGTTCTAGGGCATAAAAACATGGCAAACAAGCACAAAAAAGCAGAAATAATAAGTGTAACCTTTTCAGATCATAATGCAATAAAAATAATAATAATTAGTAAGGGTACATGGAGAGGCAAATCAAAAATTAATTGGAAATTAAATAATATGATTCTATAAAATTGGTTAAAGAACAAATTATAGAAACAATAATTTCATTGAAGAAAATTACATTGATGAGATATTCTTTCAAAATCTATGTGATGCAGCCAAAGCAGTACTCAGGGGGAAATTTATATCCTTGAGATCATATATTAACAAATTAGGGAGGGCAGAGGTCAATGAATTGGACATGCAAATCAAAAAACTTGAAAGTGAAGAAATTAAAAATCCCCAGATGAAAACTAAATTAGAGATCCTAAAAATTAAAGGAGAAATTAATAAAATCGAAAATTAAAGAACTATTAAATTAATAAATAAGACTAGAAACTTATTTTGAAAAAACACAATAGACAAAGTACTGGTCAGTCTAATAAAAAAAAGAAAGAAGAAAACCAAATTAATAGTATCATAGATGAAAAAGGAGACCTCACCTCTAATAAAGAGGAAATTAAGGCCATCATTAAAAACTATTATGGCCAATTATATGGTAATAAATATGGCAATCTAGGTGATGTGAATGACTATTTACAAAAATATAAATTGCCGAGATTAACAGAAGAAGAAATAGAATTCTTAAATAATCCCATATCAGAAAAAGAAATCCAACAGGCCATCAAAGAACTCCCTAGGCCATCCTCCTAAATACTTAATCCTTAAGTATGGATGTAGACATTCCTGATTTTGTTAGACTAAGTAGGGTGGAGTAATCTAAAGTTCACAATCCCCCCTGATGATGATTGGGAGACTAGTATCCCCAATTGATCACTAAACCTAATCATACGGCACCTTCAAATTTTCTAACTGCAGGTGCATATATAATTTCACCTTCTAAGAGGAAATTAAAATACTTAGATAGAAGAGGGAAATAAAAGATAGACAAAGAGAAAAACCAATGTTTGCTTGGTGCAGTGACAAAAACCAATTATGGGGCAGTCCCTTTTTGGATTAGGAGTATACATTCAAATAAATGTTCAATCAAATTTCAGTTCAATCAACCACACCCAAAGTTCATTCTGGATCTTCTTGATGTAGGGTAGGTTTTCTGGCATCTTTCTGCAACAGTTCATTCTCTGGATTTAGGAGTTAGCAAACTTCTTCCTTGAACAAAATTTCAAAATATTGGATTTTTTTATTAAAATACAATGTCCCCTGACGTGGATGTTAAAAAACATCCAGTTCAGCTCATGATGCAATGTTGAGTTATGGGGGTGTATGAGTCAATTATCAAAAGAAAGAGAAAAACAAAACCAAAAACCCCAAAAATATAAAAAAGGGAAAAAATGTAAGAAAGTTAAACTTTTGTTAGAAAGAAAATTCAAAATCAGAATAAAAATACCAAAATCTATGTATCTAAAATATTGAGTAAGCAAGAATAAATTCATGATAGGCCCATGTATTAGGGTTCAATAAATTTCTATCCCACAAGTCTATAGGACAGAATGCAATACTATTTCACTTACCCATTTTCAACCAAGACTACAGGAAGTTGCCATACTATAAGAAGAAAAAGAACTAGAATTTTATTTTGATAGGGAAGTGTCATTCCCTGGTCTGATTTTTTCTCATTCTCAGGGATATGGGGAGCCAGGATGATTGTCAAGCTTTGGTACTTGTCTGAGTACTTCATATGTCAAGCATTGCAACCTTGAGTCTCACACTAGTTTTTCCTGTGTGCACTTTTTGGCACTATTCAGGTTAATTCTGTGCTCCTTATTTTTATCCCATTTCCTAGAATCAGACACAAACATTAATCATAGTCCCATAACATTTTATCAATAAATGGCAGGTTCTCACAGTTTAAAGTTTTGGGGTATGCATTGATATTATAGCAAGTATGTATATATATATATATATATATATATATGTGTGTGTGTGTGTGTATATATATATATTAAACTTATATTAATGCAGAAAAAATAATATTAATTGTATGTACCTTTAGTACAAGAAATGAGAAAAAAGGAGGAAAAATCAAATATTCTAATCAAAAGAAAAGAAAAGCAAGAATAAAAATAAGGAGGAAAATCAGGAATTCAATGTGTTCTCAAAAAACAGCATCCACTTGTCAATGAATTATTATCTCCAATGCATGTGATAGGGTAAAGTAAGTTAATCTCAACAGAAGATGCTCTCTTTACATGTGAGTAATGAATCCAAGAGTTCTTTTCTCCAATCTTTATACATGTTGGAATAGCCAACAATATTTGGAATGGCCTTTCCCAGGAAGGCTGAGTTGCTCCAGTACAATGGAAATTCTTAATATACAGCTTGTCTCCTGGGTTCAGGTCATGAAGTGAAAAGTCTAGTGGTCCGGCTTGTACCGCAGCTCAGGATTCATGAAGTTCATGTAGTTTGTGCTGTAATTCCTGTATATAGGAAGCAATAGTAGTATCTCCCCCTAATAGTGATGTATATGCAGGGGATAAAGGCTTAGCCTGTATAGGTGGATGTCCAAAAAGCATCTCAAATGGTGAGATGTGTAGGTCTCCTCTAGGCCTGCTTCTAAGATAAAATATGGCCAGAGGTAGAATTTCAGGGCATTTTAAATGGGTCTCACTCCATAATTTGCCAATCATAGTCTTAAGTTCTCTGTTCATCCTTTCCACTTGACCTGAGCTCTGGGGATGATGTGGTACATGAAATTTAGGAGTTATCCCCAAGAAAGAATATATCTGATTTAGGACAGAATCAGTAAAATGACTTCCTCTATCTGAATCAATATGTGCTGGCAGGCCAAAGCAAGGAATAATTTATTTTAAAAGCACCTTAGCAACAAAAGCTGCTGTGACTTGGGTCACAGGAATTGCTTCCAACCATCTGGTCAGTTGATCTACTATGACTAGACAAAATTTATAATGTCCAGCCTTTGGCATTGTTATGAAATCTATCTGTAGGCGCTCAAAAGGTGTGTAAGCCAGAGGACATCCACCAAAGGCTTTGCCACAAAAGACGTGTTGGTTATATGCTTGGCAGGTAAAGCAGGCTGAACACACTTTAGAGGCTATGGTAGTTATACTGGGGGCTATACATACTCTCTTAACAGAGTCCACAATGCCCTGAGTACCAAAGTGACCATTTTTATGAATAGATTGGCAAATTTGATGACGGAAACTTCTAGGGAGCAGGGGTTTTCCTTCAGATGACACCCATACTCCATTAATATGTTTTCCTTTGAATTTTTGCTTCCATTTTTCCGCTTCCTTTTCATTACAGGAAAGTGAAAATTTAAGTCATCAGTAGTTGTTAATGTTAAAATTAATTCAGGCCCTTCTATGGCTGCTAGCTTTGCAGTGGTATCTGCTCGATCATTTCCCCTAGAGACAAGGTCAGTGCCACCTGTATGGGCAAAGCAATGAACTACAGCTAGGGCTTCAGGCAGCTGGAGAGCAGAAAGAACTTCATTAATAATTTCTGCATTAGCTATAGATTTTCCAGCTGAGGTTAAAAATCCTCTCTGGAGCCATAGCATCCCAACTGAGTGACAAATGCCAAAAGCATATCTAGGATTCGTATAAATTGTTGCCTTTTTATCCTTGGCAATTATACAGGCATGTTTTAGAGCTATGAGTTCTGCACCTTGAGTGCTAATATTAGAGGGCAGTGAAGCTGACCATTCAGTGGCAAATTCTGTGACTACAGCAGCTCCAGTGCAGCATATGCCATCCCTCATAAAAGAGGAACCATGAGTAAATAAGACCAGATCTGGATTATCTAAGGGAATTTCCAAGAGATTATCTGGAGGCTTTTCTGCCATGGACACTAGTGTTTCACAACTGTGTAATGGTTCTCCTGAAGTTGGTAAATCTGGAAGCAAGGTGGCAGGGTTAAGGGTTGTACAGCATTTCAAGGTAATGTTTTCACTGTTTAACAAGGTTATTTCATGCCTTGTAATTTGCTGATCAGAGAATGCCTGTATTCTATGCCTTAGCAACAATGCTTCTACCTCATGTGGGAACATAATTGTTAATGGGCATCCCAATACTAGATCAACAGTTTTTGCTACTAGTAAGACTGTAGCAGCTACTCCTCTAAGACATGGTGATGCTCCTGAAGCTACTGGGCCCAATTGGGCAAAATAACAAGCAATTGGGCACTGAGAAGGTCCCAAAGTCTGTGTTAAAACACCTGAAGCTATACCTCTTTGCTCATGTACCTACAAAGTAAAAAGCTTGTTGTAATCTGGGATGCCTAGATCAGGGGCAGACAGAATAACCTGTTTTAGATTTGATAGAGCTGAAAGGTGTTCTGGCTCTAATTTGAGTGGTTCAGGGACCAAATCCCGTTTTAGTGATATAAGGAGTTTAGTAATTTCCCTATAGCAAGGGATCCATTGTCTACAAAACCCTGTTGTTCCTAAAATTGTTCTCAACTGTTTCTTAGTGGTAGGAGTGCTTAAATTTTGAATATTTTCAATTTGTTTGGGAGGAATAGAGCAGGCACCCATAGTCAGGATTAACCCAAAATATTCTACTTTAGGGAGACACCACTGAACTTTATTCTTCAAGATCTTATGCCCTCTTTTGTGTAGTTCCAAAAGAAGGTGTTTGCTATCTTCCTGACATGCTTCTGCATCTGTTGAGGTCAAGAGTATATCATCTATGTATTTGATTAATTTACTATTTTTAAATGTTATATTATCTGTGTCTTGGCTCAAAATTTGTGTAAATAAACTTGGGTTTTCCACATAACCATGTGGCAGATAACTCCATGCATTCTTGGAGCTCTTCCAGGTGAAAGCAAAGATATGCCTGGAGTTCTCATGAATGGGTATGGGAAAAAAAGGCTGAGCACAAGTCTACTACTGTAAAGTATGTAGCTGTGCTAGGAATAGAAGAAATAATCATTTGTATGTTGGCAACTACGGAGTGTCTCTTTATAATGTGGTTGTTCATGGCCCTCAAATCCTGTACGAATATATAGAGATGCTTGCCATTGGGCCCTCTTTTGGGTCTTTTAACGGGTAGGATGGGCAAATTGTATGACCTTCCTAAGAGGTCATCAAGCAAAGGTTAGGCATATTACTCTGGTTTATAAACCAGATTGAGGGTAACTAATGGGCCACAGACTTATTGGTGAGTTAGGGGGAAGTCTACCTCAAGCATGAGAAGATTTGCTTCTCTTGGTGGAATAGGCGAATGAGAACAATTTATTCCAATGGTCATGAAGGTGGTAGAAGCCACTGTGGAGCACTTACAACTTGGTCAAACATAGAAGAATCCAAAGTCATCATCCTCTGTACGCTGGTCACAAGTCATTTTGACTTTTGTCTTGCCACTGAACTTGGATGACTCTGGAAGAAAGAGTGAGGCTGATGACTTTGTGCAACTTTGCCTTACTTAAATCCAATTCATGCACAAGTCAAAACATCATCCCAATTTGTCATTGGTCCTCTTTAAAAATGAAGAATGGCTTCAGCCGCTTCTTAGCTGTGTCCTCAGCCGCTTCCTAGCTGTGTGACCCTGGGCAAGTCACTTGACCCCCCATTGCCTAGCCCTTACCACTCTTCTGCCTTGGAGCCAATACACAGTATTGACTCCAAGATGGAAGGTAAGGGTTTAAAAAAAAATGAAGAATGAACAATAATAGGTACATTATCAGAAATGTTTCTTTCCAATATGAATTGGACTAGATGACTGATGAGTTATTTTCCACTTCTAAGATGCTATAATTCCATGAGTTCTTATTCTTAAGCTTCTCCTTAAATCTCTGAAAATTTATTTTTTCCAAATTCAGTCTCTGAAATTTTTCATAATTATGAAATTCTGTGATTCACCTTCAAACTTTTCTCTTTCTATTTAGTCAAGTATTCTTTCTCCTACACTTTTTTCAAAGCAACCTTCTTTAGAAGTCTGAAATAGAATATACAACTGAACAAAAGAGAAAAAGACAATATCAGTATGTTTATTATACAAAAACTAATCATTTAAGAAATTGATAATGTTAAAACAAACAGAAAATGACTGTTTTGAAAATAGTAAGAATATGCAAAACTGAAAAAGTATTAAGTCAGTAAAACAAAAAGACATTTTTCCAAAATGCTAATAAAATTAATAATTTAAAATTTAAAACTTAGAAGAAAACCAAAGTACCAAAATCATAAGTGAGGTAAGGAAATTCACAATGAAAGAAGAAATGAATTAAATTCTCAGAAAATATAATACCCAATTATATGCTAGCAAAATGAAAACAAATTAGTAAATGAAGAATTACCTCCTCCCAAAAATACATGTCATATCTTAAATTAAAAAAAAATAGAGATCTAAATAAGCCAATCTCAGAAAGTAAAATAAGTAAATAATAAATGAAATACCAATGAGAAACTCTGTCTAGTGAATTCTATCAAACATTTAGAGAATAAATTACTACTATCTACATAAAATGTTCTTCAAAATAAAGAAGGAAGCTTAAGTATATTGTGAAAAAAATATGTCCCTGACTGCCAAACCAAAGAGTGATAAAGAAAAAACAAAACAAAGCAAAAAAAACATAGAACCAAATCACCAATGAAGTGATATAAAAAATATAAAATTTAAAAGGAGGGGGAAAAGTACATCCTTATAGACCTAAAACATTAACAAATATTGATAACAAAAATATTCACAAAATGACTCTAGCAGCATAACTGAAATGACAGATTTTATAAAAAATATTAGAATCATCCAGGAATAGCAATGAACAAAATATTATTACTACTTACAAAGAAGGGGGGAAATAGATATCAATGGGAAATAGTTTTGAGGGTGGATCTTATTGCCCTCAGCTAAGGGTAGATTGCAACTACATAGATGTGAAACTATGTAGTAGCTCTCATTCCTTTTGAAGGTTATCTCTCAGAATTCAAACATGTAGAGTTTTAGACAAAGAGATACTATGGCACCATTAGGAAACTGAGCTATCGTCCATAGAGGAAGATAGCACTATAGTTCAGATTAATGCAATGAAGGTGTTTTCTAAATTGCAATTTCTAAATTGGGAAATAGGAAATTTAACTCTAGTTGTGCCTTCCAGTAAGAGGCTAGAGGGGTGGTAATGCCCAGATTCTGGGTTTATTAGCCTTCATATACATGCATCCTAAGGGACTGAGGTCTATAAGGATGATATGAGAAAATAAGTATTGTTTTATTAGTTTAGAGATAAGAGATAGAGAAGTTGGCTTTAGATAGAATTGGAGTTTGAAGCAGAGCTGAGAGAGCATGTCAGTTTCAACAGTTGACAGTTATAACCATTTTTCTGTGCCAGTTACTCTCTCTGGGAGTGGCAGTTGGTCTCTGGCAGTTGGCAGAGTCACACACACAGGAACTCTCTTTCAGTGCTGGAGGAGGCAACATTTTTGCCTCTCTCTCTGCCTGAGGGAAAGATCTGAAGGTCAATGTTTTCCTTTCCTAACTTGGGAAACACTATTGATTATCTATTGTGGTTTTTAAAGATTGATTTCACTCTAAGAAGACCAAAGAAAAACTTGATCTTTGGTTTGGATGCTGAGTCTGTTAAGGCTCAGAGTCCTAACTTGACTTTTGTTGAGACTTAACCAGCTAGCCTTTGCTATTTTATAATTTGAAGACAGAGTTAAGAATTATTAGAATAATAGTGGTAGTTTTATTTAGAATAGTAATAAATTTGGGTTAGTCAGATAAGGGAGGATTAGTGTAGCCTGTGAAACACAGGAGAAGCAGTTCCTTGCAGAACCAGGGAGTTTATTTGAGTGGATTCAGAATCTCTTAGAATTAGAAATCCTTGTTATCCTTATATATTTCAATAAATATTTTGTTTTTTATAATGATTGTCTTTAGCATCCTGACACCTGGCCCTGAAGATGTTTAATGAATATTTGTTTAATTGAATTATTCTATACATTGGTTAGGTAGGAAATTATTTCCCTAAACCTGAGTTCATTCTGAAAACCCATGTTTTCATAGTCATGATAATAAACTTATGCAACATTTTATTTGTTTATTTTAAAAATTGGTTATTAGAGGGTTTTTTTAGCCATTTGCTCCAGCTTGTTAATTAGTATGAACATGGTTAATTACACTCAATCCAATCTAACAAACATTTATGAAGTAGTTATTTCAGGTACATACTGGGTTCTAAGGATACAAAGGCATTCTTTTTCTAGAAATTCACTACAATTTTATTATGTCATCCTTTCCAGTCAGTATGAAAAAATGAGAGTCAAACCGAGTTCATGAAATAGGAACTAGAATTGAGTAATGAAGTTGTACGTTTGGCTCTGGTTCTGACTTACTTGTAAAATAAAATTTTCTCATTTTTCTGTGTGTCTGAGTGGATCAACAAGAATGAACTAAAAGAATACCCACCCCAAAAGTCCTACCCCTGATGATGGTAATTACAGGTCCCTGAAAGTTATGCCAGTGGAATCTAGGTTAGACAGCAAAGTTTGGAGTACTGGTTTGTCACAGAATTTTGAGCCTACTATCTGAGAACATGCAAGAAGGGATTGAATGATTGGACTAAAGAGCAGTTGTTAATGGATTAATGTCAATATGGAGGTGGATCTATTGTGGAGTATATCAGGGATCTGTACTCTGCTCTGTGCTGCTCAACAATTTTTTTCAGTTACTGAGATGAAAGCATGGCTGCCTCAAATACTTAACAATTTGCAGGTGATAAAATTAGGGGATCCAAAGGTCAAAAGTATGTACAATAATCAGATAATTTTTTTAAAGCCTTACCTTCTGTCCGTAGAATCATTACAAAGGATTGGTTCCAGGGCAGAAGAGTGGTAAGGGTTATACAATGGAAATTAAGTGATTTATCAAGGTTCACATGACTAGGAAATGTCTGATGCCAGATTTAAACTTGGCATCTCCTGTCTCTGGTTCTGTCTCTATATCCATTGAGCCACCTAGTTGCCCCTTTAGTCAAATAAATTAATGTCATCTTAGGCTGCATTAAAGGAAGCAATAATATATGGAAAGGAGATGATTGTCTGATTGGATTCTGTCCTGTTCAATACATCTGGAATATTTATATTCTATTCTGTATACTTCATTTTATTTTATTTTTTTTTACTCTTTCTGCTTAGAATTGATTCTATAAGATGCTATACTACTAACAGATACTATCAGAAGAGTGGAGTGGGGCAGCAGGGTACCTCAGTGGATTGAGAGCCAGGCCTAGAGATGGGAAGTCCTAGGTTCAAATCTGACCTCAGACACTTCCCAGCTGTGACCCTGGGCAAGACACTTAATCCCTATTGCCTAGCCCTTACCATTCTTCTGCTTTAGAACCAATACATTGTATTGATTCTAAGGTGGAAGATAAGGGTTTTAAAGAAAAAGAGCCAAGTGGTAAGGGCTAGGCAATTGGGGTTCAGTAAACTTGCCCAGGGTCATAGAACTATGAAGTGCTTGGGGTCAAATTTGAATCCAGGACCTCTAATCTCCAGACCCAACTTTCTACCCAGCTGTCCCTATACACTTCAGGATATTGATATGCAGAATGGAGAATTTTATTTACTGTCTCTGCCTTTTAAATTTCTCCTGTGTTCCAGAAAATAAAAATGAGGAGCAAGTCATGGTAGATTTTGAGTTAATTTTTACCAAAAATAGAACCACCCTGAGGTAGAGCTAACTTCTATAATTTAGAGGATAGGACAAAAAAGGACAATGGCTGTGTTTTATGAACTCTAGCATTTGAACAAGCAGTGCTTAGTGAAGCAGTTAGAAAGAATGAATTAATTTATGAATAAAGAAGCATTTATGTGCTTACTATGTACCAATCCCTGGATATGCAAATCGAAAATTGAGACAATCCTTCCTCTCAAAGAAATCATATTCTCATTGAAGAAGGCAGCTCACATAAGAAGGCCAGCTGCAGGAAGGATGGAAAGGCCCAATGGTCCTGAGGGCACAGTTGCAGGACAATGGCAATGGTGCCATTGGTTTCAAAGTCTTTGACAAGATTGTGAGCTCATCCCTTTGCCAACCAAGAAGTGCGTGTTTCCTAGCAAGAAGAAACAAAAGCATTTCTTCACTGCTTATTATGTCTTCTTCCAGTTGTGCATCACCAACTCTGGTACCCCTATCACCCAGTATGAGAACATATCCATAGCTACTGCAATGGTCAAGCCTTCACTACCACCAGCTACAAGAAGAAGGCAAACAGAAGCTGAAATGGCAGGGCAGGAGTCGAGATGACTGCCAAATCCCTAAGCAAACATGGAGCATTGTTGTACTTAGCCATGGTCCATGTCCACCCCTGTAGCCACTGCTGTAGCCATTCCCTATCCTTTTAGTGGGCAGGATCACAAACTAGTTCCACTAACTACATCTTACTGGATGGATTCTAGCTGGCTACTTTTCTCTTAGAAATGGTTTTTGACAGTATAGATCCATTCTACTGGTTTGTGAGTATCCATGTCTACCAGCAGCCAGGGGGAAGAGCAAAGGAGAGTTGAGGGGTTAGCACTCATTACCATTGCTACTGGTCAGATACCTTGGCGCAATCATCTACAATCCAGAGTTTGCTGAGAACTGTAAAGGAGGAATCCTGCTACTCACTGACAGCCAGAGATACTTGTTTTATCTACATTCCTTCCTCTTTAAGTGAGGGAGCAAATAACTTTTTTTTCCCATGATTCTCTCTGAGCTTCAAGTGCGTACATAAAATCTACTCCTGACTTCATAAATAAGCAGAAAGGGAAAAAGAATACAAAGTAAAAATAGGTGTTGATACCTTTTTCCTGAGGAGGCTAAAAGTTTGTTTCCTAATCTCCTTAGTTTTATGTGTTGTTTTTTTTAAACTGAAGTATTCCATTTGCTTCATGTTTCACTTGATCAGTTCAAAGGGAAGAGAAAAAGAATTATCCCAATGGAGTGAAGACTGGAATCAATATAACTTTTATATTTTAATATTTAACTAATGTATTATCTCCTAGATGAGAATTTGGTGTATGGGATCCTTGCAAAAAGGTTGAATGCTCTGAGTGTAATGCTATTTCGACAAAACAGAAGGAGCAAAAAAAAAAAATTGAGACGCCAGTATGGGGGAAGGCAAAGAAATCTGACTTTTCCCAGCCTTTGTGCTCCCTCTAATGGAAGGAACAGATACTGGGGCCTGGTGAAAATTTGGTCACCCTGCACACAGGCAGCCAAGGGGCTGAAGGACAAATAGTGCCCTAGCTGGTGATTAGTGATGTCATGTGAACTCTGAGTTAATTCAATCCTCCAAATGGATCTTAGCCCAGGTGGTCATACAGTGAACTGAAATCAAATAAATACCAAAGCTTCATTGAATGCTTGGACAAGTTGGAAGGGATCCAGAGAAAAGGAATCAGGATGATAAGAAGTCCTAGGGCCAAACTATAACAGAATTTGTCACAGGATCTGGAGGTAGTAAGCTAAGAGAAGACAGTATCTGAGGGGTCGTCATGTGGAAAAAACTTGTACTGTTTTGCCCCAGAGTTCTGAATGAGGAACAATATATATGGAACTTGTATGGAGGCAGATTTGGATTTAATACAAAGAAAAACTTCCTAAAAATTAGAACTATCCAGAAGCAGGCTAGGCTAGAGTCTTTAAACAGAGATTGCTTAGTCCCTTGTGTAGTATATTATAGAAGTGATTCCCATTTATATGTTGAGTTGAGTAAAATCACCTCTGAAGTGCTTCCAGTTCTGAGATTCTATGATTCTGTGAATCTAAAGGCAAAATATAGCATGATTTCATGGTAGTCAAAAGTCAGTCACGGGAGCAGCTGGGTGGCTCAGTGGATTGAGAGTCAGGCCTAGAGACTGGAGGTCCTAGGTTCAAATCTGACCTCAGACACTTCCCAGCTGTGTGACCCTGGGCAAGTCACTTGACCCCCATTGCCTAGCCCTTACCACTCTTCTATCTTGGAGCCAATACACAGTATTGACTCCAAGAGGGAAGGTAAGGGTTTTAATAAAAAAAAATAATAAAATAAAATTTAAAAAAAGTCAGTCACTAACAGATTAGAAGAAAAATGAATGAAAAGCATTTATTCTGTGATTACTATATGTCAATATATTATGAAGACTTCCACCAAGAGAAGAGTTGGATCTCATTCTTCTCAGCGAAGACAGAGGTGTAGAACATAATGTGCGTGGTATTAGATCAGGTTGATATGTTGGTTAGTTTTCTTAACTATTTTTATTATACAGGAAAATTACATTAGAGTGCATAATAGAAAATGATATGTGTAAATAAAAGGCACCAATAATTTCTTTTAAAGGGAGAGAATTGGAGAGTCTTAGATGTGGTAAGCACCCCATGATGTAAAAAAAGAAATTAAATTGGCTATATCTTAAGGGAAAAAGGAAATTACTGCTTCTTAATATGTAGGGAATTTGAGAATCAATATATGTGTAGTCAGATCATTGATTAGCTAGGACAAAAGTCAAGGGAAATAGAATACTAGAAGATAAATGAATGATAAGCATTCATTAGTTCTTACTATTTGGAGGAATGATGGTCAGGGAGGGATATCTTTGACTCAAAAGTCAAATACGAATAGTAAATGGACCCACAGAACAACTGATTGACAAGTCCTTTCAAGGAATAGTAGAACTGATTTGATTGCTGCTTTCATAGCTAGTGTTCAGAAGGGATGAGAGAGAAGACATACAACCAGAGAGCAGATGAGGAGTCAGGGCATGAAGGTCAGAAAAAGACACTGCATGCGATCATAGCTGACCTGTTTATACAAACTATCAAAAAAGAAAAGAACGAGACACTGACTTGCTATTGCCTTTTCTTAAAAGGTATAACCAGTGAAAAGCTGCTGCTGTACAAACACAAAAGGGTCTATGGACCAGCAGACATTTAACCATTCCCAATAAAATGACATGATAGTCAAGGACAGTTAATTAGTTTAGCTAATTTTGAAAATGTTGAGGATAACTAAAGATGTGTGAGGGTTGTGGAAGAAGGGGAAGGAATATATATTTATATCACCCCTACTATGTGCCAGGCATTATTCTACATGTATCTTTTATAATTAATATCTCATTTTATCCTCACTATAACCTTAGAAAGTAAATGCTATTATTAGCCCTATTTAAAATTGAAGAAACTGAAACAAATAGAGGTTAAGTGACCAGAAGGTACAAAGGAAAAGTCAGCTCCTCCACAAATCCCTGACTTCCAGTTTACACTCCTTCAACTTGGTGAGATCAGACCCTCTCCCTCTGCTTGTCCCCCAACTGAAAAACTCAGTTGCCCTTGTCTGTTTTTTTTTTTTGTCTGTCCTTATCTTTGACTTCCCTAAGTTGACTGTCTTATTTAGATAAATGGGTTTACTCACTCTCAAGGCTATTTGTGATGGCTTTTTGGTTAAAAAGTTTAGTGGGAAGGGGTTAAGCTTGTCAGTATCAGATAAAGGTTACCTGATCAGTCAACTAAGTCAATCAGCATTTTTTAAAAACCCTTATCTTCCTTCTTAGAATCAATACTGGGTATTGGTTCCAAGGCAGAAGAGTCATAGGGGCTAGGCAATGGGGGTTGAGTGACTTGCCCAGGATCACACAGCTAGGAAGTATCTGAGGCCAGATTTGAACCCAGGACCTCCCATCTCTAGGCATGACTCTCAATCCACTGAAGCACCCAGCTGCCCCCCTCCCCAATCAGCATTTTTGAAAGAGTTTTCTATGTTTCAGGTGCTATCCCAAGAACCAAGGGTACAAAGAAAGGCAAATGATAGTCCTTGTCCTCAAGGAGCTCACAGTCTAATATGGGAGACAACATGCAAATAATCATATATGAACAAGCTAAAGACAGGATAAATAGGGAATAAACAGCAGAGAGAAGGTACTATCCAGTCTTTGATACTTTGAAGGTGCCTTGATTGGGGCAGTTAGGTGACTCAGTGACAGAGAGCCAGGTCTAGTAATGGGAGGTTCTGACTTCAAATCTGGCCTCAGATATTTCCTGTGTGACCCTGAGCAAGCCACTTAACTCCACTTGTCTAGCCCTTAGCACTCTTCTGTTTTGGAACCAATACTCAGGATCAATTCTAAGACAGAAAGCAAGGTTTAAAAAAAAATGCTATCTGATGGGTTTGTACCCCCAGAGAGTTAATAAAGGAAAAGTCTTGTACAAAAATATTCATAGCTGCGCTATTTGTGGTGGCCAAAAATTGGAAAACGAGGGGATGCCCATCGATTGGGGAATGGCTGAACAAACTGTGGTATATGTTGGTGATGGAGTACTATTGTGCTAAAAGGAATAATAAAGTGGAAGAGTTCCATGGGGACTGGAACAACCTCCAGGAAGTGATGCAGAGCGAGAGGAGCAGAACCAGGAGAATGTTGTACACAGAGACTGATACACTGTGGTACAATCGAAGGTGATGGACTTCTCCATTAGGGACAATGCAATGACCCAGGACAGTCCAGAGGAACTTATGAGAAAGAACACTATCCACATCCAGAGAATGAACTGTGGGAGCAGAAACACAGAAGAAAAACAACTGCTTGATCACATGGGCTGATGGGGATATGATTGGGGATGTAGACTCTAAATGATTGCCCTAGTGCAAATATTAATAATATGGAAATAGGTCTTGATCAATGACACATGTAAAACTCAGTGGAATTGTGTATCAGATATGGGAACGGGCTGGGGGGAGGGGAGGGAAAGAACTTGAATCTTATAACCATGGGAAAATATTCTAAATAATCTAATTAAATACAATTAAAAAATTAAAAAATGCTATGATTTCACTTGTGGTTACTCCTAGAATTCCTATTACAAACTCCATGTTTTATGAGTTGATACAGCAGAAATATTATTTAATGGCAACGATTAACTCTATACTTAGTGAGGCTGGTCCTCAGATGACACACAATTCTTTTCTGTCTAGGGTTGTAAATCAAAGCCAGGCAGTATAAGAACTAACAGAGCTCGTGTTCTATTGGCACACCATTATAGCACCCTTTTTTTGTTTGTTTGTTTTTGTTGAGTCACTGTAATTGTTGGGGTTCAGAAAATAATTCACATCTTCTTGTGGGGGAGGGAATTGGGGAAGAATTCATGGTAGACTATCCTGATATTACTAAATCATTCCAAGCTCTGGGACAGGACCAGAGATCAGCTCTGAACTTCTGGGCTGAGGGTAAATGGGCAACAGAGATATAACTAGAGGTCATAGCCATAGTCACTGCTCTCAAATTCCTGAATTTCCAGAGGATCTGGTGAATATAGATGCCAGAGACCTCTTTTCAAGACACCAAGATGATTCTTGGGTTCAAGTAATCTTAACACCTACCTGGTGATTCCTCAAATTAGAAGCCTGTCTAGTGAGCTTAATGAGCTTTCCTGAGGGGGAAGCAGAAGAATGAATCACTTGCCCACTTCCTATTCCTTCTAAGACTACACAAAGGGCCACTACATTTCCTCCAGAGAGCTTGTTTTTGTGTCCTCCCCACTGCACCCAGGGATCTCCACAAGGTGACCCATGTAAATTCCCACCCTGCTTAGAGGTGTCATTCCATTTAAATCCTGTTTCTGACATTTATTAGCTCTGTAAGCATGAGGAAGTGGTTTTTCCTCCCTCCCTCAGTCTCTTTCCTTAATATCTATTGCATCTACCTCACAGGAGTGCTGTGAAGTTTAAATGAGATAATACAAGTTTGCAATCTATAAAGCACAGGGTAAATATCAGTTACTATTATATTCCTATAATGCTAAGATACTAAACAGAATCTTTATGGTTAATCAGTACTTTGCTACCCCATCCATTCTCATCTGCTTGGATGGGAATCAGCAAAGAATTCATGGTATAATTTTCCCATATTGCTAAGTCACTCCATTCTCTCTACTGCTCCTTTTACTCCATAAGAAGTGAAAATAACAGCATGACCCGTTTAAATGATCCTATCTGAGTGACTGGGCAAAACATTTCACTTTCCTGGACCTCAGTTTATTCCTTTGTAAAATGAAGATAGGTACATGAGCCAGCCAGGTGGCACAATGAATTATGGGCCAGATATAGAGTCTGAAATACAAGTTCAAATCCAGCCTCAGTTAGTTCCTAGTTGTATGACCCTGGGCAAGTCACACAACCTCTATTTATCTCAATTTTCTCATCAATAAAATGGGGATAATAATAATACCGATTTCCTAGGATGGTTGTAAGGATCAAATGAGATAATAATCATAGAGCGCCAAGCATGTATAGTAAGTACTATATATATGTTGCTATTCAGAATTTTGTAAAAAAGAATTTAATGTAAGTGTTCTAAGTCTAGGCAGGCAAAGTGGTCAGTACTAAGGAAATCAGATAATACAAGAATACAGTCAGGAAGATATCAGAGGTTTGTTCAAGCAAGAAATCAACTTCATAGAAGTTTGTTTAAGCAGGAGCTATATCTCTAAGGGCAGAGTCCATGGTCTAGTAGGACTGTGAAGGGTTAGTAAGAACAGTAGGAGGGAGCAAAGTTGGTGATCTTTGCTCTTAGGGCAGAGACTATTTACTTTTTGCCAAGCTTTATACAGCCTGCTTGGGTGTAGGTGACCCTGATTACAGTAAGAAAAAGGAAAGAGGCTTGAAAGTAAATTCTTCCGTTTGCAGCAGCAACAGAAATCCCAAGAGTCTTTCATGGTAGAGAAATAACCCAAGAGTCAGAAGAGGTAACAGCTGTATAGCCAAAGTGAAGAGGGATTGAAGCCTCCCATAATTGTCCATGTATATAATGACCTCAATGTTGTAAAAGACTAAGAACTCCGACAGAAGCAATAACCAAACATAACTCCAGAGTACTGTTAATAAATCATGCTTCCCAACGCTTGGCAGCAAGACATGACTAATATGTGAATCTGTTTTGCTTGATTGTATTTTTGGTTACAAGAGAAGACACTGGGGGGAGGGAAAGTGGTTAGAGTTTTTCTGAGGAGTAGGAATAATAGTGAAAGTATAGCAAGTAAAAGTACTTAGGAGAGTTCAGAAAGGTACTCAGAGAAGGAGAACAATATTGGAATGAAAGTGATCTATTTATTTATTTAAACCCTTACCTTCCATCTTAGAGTCAATACTGTGTATTGGCTCCAAGGCAGAAGAGTGGTAAGGGCTAGGCAGTGGGGGTCAAGTGACTTGCCCAGGGTCACACAGCTAGGAAGTGTCAGGCCAGATTTGAACCCAGGACCTCCCATATCTGGGTTTGACTCTCAATCTATTGAGCCACCCAGCTGCCCCCCAAAAATGATCAATTCAAAATACAATTTAAAAAAATCTAGGTCATATATAGTCCTCTTTTTTCTATTCTTTATACAGGGTGCTCTAAAAAGTCTTAGAGCAGTTTTTTTTTAACCTTTATCTTCTGTCTTAGAATCAATACTGTGTATTGGTTCTAAGGCAGAAGAGTGGTAAGGGCTAGGTAATGAGGGTTAAGTGACTTGCCCAGGGTCACATAACTAGGAAGTATCTGAGGTCAGATTTGAACCCAAGATATCCTATCTCTAGGCCTGGCTCTCAGTCCACTGAGGCACCCAGCTGCCTCCTCTTAGAGCAGTTTTAATTATAGATGAAAGCAAATGTTGAGACTTTTAAAAGCTAAAAGGAAATGTTCCTACCTATTGATGTTTATTAAGTTCATATAATGGCAATGACAATTGTAATATAATAATAATTTTTTCCTGGTCTCCAGTATTCAGACATCAAGTTATTTCAATAATAATCAAGGTTATTTCACTATTTCCCAACATGAGTTTTATACTCCAGGCTACCTCAGTTTCCCCTGCATGTCCGTGGGCTATGCTTGGAATGCTCTTCTCCCTCCATTCCCACCAAATCCTTGAAGACCAACCTCAAAATTTCACCTCTGCTAATGAAGCCTTTCCTGACTCTTCCAACACAAATTAAACTCTCTCTCCTCTGAACTCTGTATTTTCTCACACAAATTTGGGTTTGATCCTGTACTGTTTTGCATTATCCTCTAATTATTTCAAGTACAATACCCTTATTTTTCTTAAATCAATTGTGAGCATCTTATGGGCAAGGGCAGTCTTCTTTTGTCTCCCTTGTAGTGTCTAGATACAGCGCTGGGCACATGTGTGTTCAATTTGTGGTTGTTGATCAAATTGGAATGAGCCGCCTCAGCAAATAATGAGTTCCTGTGGCTGGGGTTCATCAATCAGAAAGATTAGATGATCACTTGTCACAAATGTTGCAGAGAAGGGTCCTGCTCGGTCACGAGTCGGACTAGAGATTCCTTCCAACTCTCTGATTTACCGATCTGATTCAGAGGGAGAACATACTTTATCCTATATGAAATATGACCCACAGCTCAATATATCCAACCACACGAACACATTCTTGTAGTTTTAATAATTATACAATTGAATATCTTTTCTCCCTACCCCCCCCTTTGGGTGATAAATGTCTACAATACATCTTTGTGTCTAGGATATAATTAAACCTCTCACAGCAAATACAATTCAACAGTTCTAGTTCATTATATTAACACAAAAGGCTGTTAGAATGTGTGTGCCTGGTGTGTATTAGGCACAGGCATTCTTGTTTTCATTTCTTGGAGTGGGAGCCTGAATGGAATGATTCTCAATCAGCTATATCAGTCCTTCTCCTAGAAGCATCACAAAAACTTTCCCATCAAACAATCCCTATGATAGTCATCTAACCGCAGAGCACTCACATGACTTACATTTGAATGCTCAAAATGCAACCTGCAGATGTATGAAAAAAATGACCTCAAAATGATTGTGAGAATATGAGAAAAATGACCTCAAAATGATTGTGAGAATATGAGAAAAATGGCCTCAAAATGATTGTGAGAATATGAGAAAAATGGCCTCAAAATGATTGTGAGAATATGAGAAAAATGGCCTCAAAATGATTGTGAGAATATGAGAAAAATGACCTCAAAATGATTGTGAGAATATGAGAAAAATGACCTCAAAATGATTGTGAGAATATGAGAAAAATGGCCTCAAAATGATTGTGAGAATATGAGAAAAATGGCCTCAAAATGATTGTGAGAATATGAGGGAAATGACCTAAAAATGATTGTGAGAGGCAAGCCTCGGGGAATGGATAGGATGTTCTTTCACACTACAAATTTTCAGGATAATCCCTTTCTGACGTCATGAATATATCTTCTTTGATCATACGTTGGCAGCACATGTATACATATATTTATATACATTTACACATATATGCACATCAATATAGAGTTACTTTGCAGAATACTTAGATTTTGTGATCTCTTTAATTCCCTTAAGTGATGCAGATGGCAGCCCATCAATGTCTGTCCATCCCATGTGACTCTTATCTATGTCCTCTCATAAGTTCATCACTCCATGTTCAAGGAAGAAGGAGATCCGTCTTTCTCCTTTTGTCTTGACATCACAAAGATGCCATTAGAGCTTGCAGACTGTCCTTTGATCATCCCTTGATCTCAGTGCTATTTTCCTTTTCTCTTATGCATTTCTTTGACAACATGATTTCTCTTTGGAAATTCTTTGTAATGCGTGATAGCTTGCTTGTATCCACCATGAATCTCTCCAAGGACCCTTGGGTGATGCCTAATTTCAATTTTTCTGGGACTATATTATTTATAGTTGCATGCCATTAGAAGAATGCTCATATAAAAAAGATGGATCTTTGTTTAAGGGGCAATGAGGTGACATAGTGGATAGAGTGGTAGGTCTAGAATCAGGGTAGATCTGAGTTCAAATCTGGCATTACTAGCTGTGTGATTCTAGGACAATCACTTAACCTCCATCTACCTCAGCTTCCTCACCTGTAAAATGGAAATAATAATAGCATCTACCCCACACGATTGTTGATGACTATCAAATTAAATATTTGTAAAATACTTAGCACAAGGCCTGGGATAATCAGTAAGCATTTTATTCCCTTTACCCTTCCTGTTTTAGGAATGTGTTTAGAGTCATAAAAGCAACTTTGTAAAATTTCTTTTTTAAAAATTTTATTTAATTAGATGATTTAGAATATTTTCCATGGTTACAAGACTCATGTTCTTTCCCTCCCCTCCCATCAACCCATTCCCGTATCTGATTCACAATTCCACTGGGTTTAACATGTGTCATTGATCAAGACCTATTTCCATATTATTAATATTTGTACTAGAGTGATCATTTAGAGTCTACATTCCCAGTCATATCCCCAACGACCTATGTAATCAAGCAGTTGTTTTTCTTCTGCATTTCTGCTCTCACAGTTCTTTCTCTGGATGTGGATAGCAATCTTTCTCATATGTCCCTCGGAATAGTTCTGGATCATTACATTGCTACTAGTAGAGAAGTATTTTTAAATTTATATTTAGCCTATTTTTCTTAATATCTACAGAATGAATCTCATCCACAAGTGTCCCAGCCCCTCTCTACCCTCCCAGCATCGCTGAAGATATCATTTGGGATACCAACATGTTCATATAAAATAAGTCTTTCATTCTGGATTAATTCTGTAACTGTGTATAATGTTTTCTTGTTTCTACTCATTTCTCTGTTCATTGTTCATTATCCCATATTGTAAAAATCTCTTTAAAATGATTCAGAGTACTCTGTTCCTATTTATGTCTGTCCCAGTTTACTGTCCATTTGCAATATTTGTCCAGACACTGCAATAGGAATATATACATATATATTCTTATGGATGAGTTCTACATGTGTTTCACCTAGCTGCATGTCACAGACACTAGATTATAAATATTCTTCATCTACTTGGTTTTTCTAAAAATATTTTATTATTTTTTAAAATATTTTTTCCATGGTTACATGATTCATGTTCTCTCCCTCCCCTCGTCTTTCTCGCCTCCCAAAACTGACAAGCAATTCCACTGGTCTACTTGGTTTTTACCCATGTAAATAATTACACCAAATAAAATTAGCCTTTCCCAACCCCTCTTCATTCTAGTGCCTTTCCTCTGTTACTTATCTCCCATTTATCCTATTTATAACTTTCTTTGTATGTGCTTGTTTGAAAATAGTCTATCCCATTAGATTATAAGCTCCATGAGGGCAGGTGCTGTCTTTCTTTTTCATATTTATATCCCCAGAGTTTAGCTTGGCACCTGGCACATAGCAGGTGCCAAATGAAGGTTTATTGATCAATCGATCTTGTATATCACATAAGAAGCTCTGTCTTGTTCTGCAGCTTGATGCAGTCAATACAATGTCATCTGCAAACAAGTGTCTAGAGGACTCCCTGATTTATAGGGATTGCCTCTGTGGTTCACAATTCTCACTGATCCTCTTGGAGGCATCTGGTAGTCACAGCATTAGACTTGGAGTTACAAGGATTTGAATAGTTATTGATATTCTCTCAGTTCCCTTTCTTTGGCATTTTTTAAATTAATAAGATCTGTGACATTTCCAAACTTTTGGATAGTTTTCTCCTTACTTACTTTGGGAATATGTTCCTTCAAAATTGTGTCACCATTAATGGGAATTTCATCTGTTTATACTATCTAATTTAGTTGCTTTTTTTTTCCTTTTAATTTCCTTCCAAGAGTACATTTCCTTCTATTAGCACATCTGGAATTATGATATTAGAGTTTAAATGCTGTGGTTCCACAATCCATGACAGTGAGGGGAAAATGCTATAAAAATTCATTTTCATCCTTAAATGCCTTTGAGATGATTTTGTTTTGTTGGGCCTCTTGACAAGTTGGTTTTTTGTTGTTTTTTTTTTTAAATAAGTTTTACTCTCTACTACTTATTTCTGTTTAATGAGTCAATATTGATCATAATCTCTTGTCATTCTTCTCCATAAGATTTTATAAATAAATTTAAATTCTAAACTACTGTTTGTCTTTGGTTGTCATATATGTTTGTTTTATGAGTTAAATGTTTGCTAAAGCAATTTTAAAGATTCTTTTGATCTCCTTGCTGTGGCAAATGATCAATCAAACTTTATTATGGAATGATTATCAGCAGTATTGTTCTTTTTTTGCCATCCACTTCCAAATTGTTAAAATAGTTAGACTGAAGTTGTTTTAATTGCATGACATATCTTTTTCTCATTTTCATTTTTTCCTCTAGGTATGTATTTTTATTTTTGTTCTGACAAGTTGATGGTCTGAATATACAAACAACTGATTCAGTAATGATTCCCATATTAATAATACATCATTCCCTGTGTGTTAAAATAAATGCAGTTTTAGACTTTGTGATGTCTTGGTACTAGCCTTTCCCAGAAAAATCCGATTCTTTTATAAGCTGAATCAAATATTCATGAAGTGTAGTATAAGGTTGCATCCTTTTACAATTGGGGCAAATTTCTTAATAGAAAGGGACAGAAACAAGGATACTTGTTAAAAAAAAAAAAGATTTAAAACCATCCCATAGAAAAAAGACATTTTTGAGTCAAGGGGGCAACTAGTTGTGGATAGAGTGCTGGGTCTGGAGTCAGGAACATTCATCTTCCTGAATTCAAATTCAGTTTTAGAGAAGTACTTGCTGTGTGACCCTGGGCAAGTCATTTATCCCTATTTGCCTCAGATTCCTCATCTGTAAAATGAAGTGGAGAAGAAAATGGCAAACCACTTCAGCATCTTTGGACAGAAAACCCCAAATGAAGTGACAAAAAGTCAGATACAACTGACCAATAACAAAATGACTAAATCATCCTATTTTCCAGAATTTAATTTGTGTGTGAACAATATCGGTAGATCTGAGAAGAATCCTCAAAACTGTAACCAAGGAAAATCTTCAGTGAGTCCCAAGAACACATCTCAGAATTTATGCTATTTTCTGAGGCTGTGTGCAAAGGGGAGCTGAAGTCTCAGAGAAGAACTGGGCAAGGAGTGGGAAAGTGGGGACGCCTGCTGAGGTTTAGGAGCAGATTTCTGTACTTCTCCTTGGCACTTGTTACCTGAGAGGCGGACACCCCCCAGAAGCCAGCCATGAGGACAGACCTAGAAAATCTCAGCAGATGTCTGGCTTAGGGATTGTTCTGCTGAAAGAGGTCAGCATTGCTTCCATAGCTGACAAGAGTATCCTGAAGGGAGCATCTAGAAGAAGAGTGACTCCACTTGCCAGTGAATTGTAGACAAAAGACACCAAGGTCCAGAGTCTAGTGTTGGAAGTTGCCTCAGGACTCTTAAACATTTGCCTCCCTTTTGTAAGCTCTTTTTTAGTGTCCCTCAAATACAATGTGTGTGTTGGTGGGATAATGCATTCTAGTTTTTTAGGTACAACATTATGTTTTAGTTTTTTTATGTTTTACCTTCTGTTTAGTAAGTCTTTCTTTCTCTCTCCCTCTCTCTCTCTCTCTCTCTCTCTCTCTCTCTCTCTGTCTCTCTCTCTCTCTCTGTCTCTCTCTCTCTCTCTCTCTCTCTCTTCTCTCTCTCTCTCTGTCTCTCTCTGTCTCTCTCTGTCTCTCTCTCTCTCTCTCTGTCTCTCTCTCTTTCTGTCTCTCTCTCTCTCTCTTTCTTTCTTTCAATAAATGTTTCTAATTAAGAGTTAATGGTATTGGGGGCAGCTAGGTGGTTCAATGCAGGATGGATGTTTCTAATTAAGAGTTAATGGTATTGGGGGCAGCTAGGTGGTTCAATGCAGGATGGAGGTCCTGGCTTAAATCTGGTCTCAGACACTTCCTAACTGTGTGACCCTAGGTAAGTCACTACACTCCAATTGCCTAGCCCTAACCACTCCTCTACATTGGAACCAATACTTAATATTAATTCTAAGATGGAAGGTAAGGATTCTAAAAAAAAAAAGAATTAATGGTGTCATTGAAAGTACTCTAGCTACCTTCTTCATTTCCCTCCCATTCCAACCTTGAACTTTTCCCTTGAAATGCTGAATTCTTTGGGGAGGTAAGGTTTGGGGTTTTTTTAATCCCTACCCTCTGACTTAGAATCAATACTAAGAATTGATCTAAGGCAGAAGAGCAATAAGGGCTAGGAAATTGGGGTCAAATATATTGTCCAGGGTCATACAGCTAGGAAGTGTCTAAGGCCACATTTGAACCCAGAATCCCCCATCTCTAGGCCTGGCTCTTTATCCAATGAGCCATCTAGCTGCCCCCTTAATGCTTTATCATTCCTGGCTAATTTTTTCAATGGAAACCCTCCAAAAAGAGCTCAGGAGCTAATCGTGAGTAGTAAAACACTTAAAGTTACCCTTGTAATGATTAAAATTCTTTAGAGGTCATATTCCTTAATTTTAAAAGTATTTATTAATTGACCACTCAAGAAAATCTGAATTAGCCAGTAAACTTCCTTTATAATCCAAAGGGATGCCAAAGGACTTGAGCTGGGCAAAAGGGCCCTGGGCTAAATGAGAGAAGCTAGGCAAGAGAGAGCTGGGGAATGCCCAGAAAAGAGAGACAAATGAGGGAGAGAACCTCTGTGACCTCATCCCTGGACATCCCAAGACACTTCTGATTGGTAAATAGTCACAAAGAAGATGTTCTTAGAGAACCCAACTCTTCCCTTATTTCATCACAGGAAGAGATGAGTCTCAGGATGCCATCATGGCCCTTTCCTCTTCGCTATGTAGTTGGTAGTCCAAAATGGCAGCTAGAGCTTGCTGACTTTCTTACCCAAGAGGGTTCTTATTTACAGATAAATAAAGGGCAAGTCTCCACTTTGCTTCTAACAAAAACCAACTGACTGCAGCTATGTGACCCAGTGGACAGAGAGCCAGGCCCAGAGATGGGAAGTCCTGGGTTCAAATTTGGTCTCAGAACCTTCCAATTTATGTTACTCTGGATAAGCCATTTAACCCCCATTGCTTAAGCCCTTCCTGCTTAATAAGGATTCTAAGTAAGAGTTTAAAAAAAAAAAAAGCCAGCTTAGTGATATGCCCTGAGGTCTGGGAATAAACTACTTTAACTTGGAAGCTGGCTGACCTTCTAAACCTGAGGTTTAAGAAAGTTTTCCTATAAAAAAGATTACAGTTTTCCGTATGCCCTAGAAGCCTGAGGGTGTTCGTGTGAGAGCTGGAGTTAGGCTGAAAAGAGATACTACTGAACTCACTGAAAAAGGAATCAAACTTGAGTCTTGAGTCTCTCATTTCCAGCCAGCTGCTCTGTTGATTAGACTTACCCTCAAAGAGAAACTCATCCCCTGCAATCTCATCATCCTGGAGATTGCTTCAGCTTTTCTACTCAGTATCTCCTCTCCACCCTCAAGTGATCCCCTCAGATAAGAAGACTTGGAGGGTGGAGCAAGAACCTCCTCTAAAGCATCTTGTTCTAAAGGCCTTAGAATCCTTCACTCAACTATTCATTTCCTACCAGCAGCTCTGCTCTTGGTTTAGTTTCCATGAACAACAGCTGTTGCTGGGTACCCTCGGGCACCGGGCTTCCCTTCTCAGCTTCCCTTGTAAGTTCCTTGAGGGCAAGAACTGTCTTTCTTTTCCTTATTTCAGTCCCCAGCACGTAGCACACTTAGCACTTAGCACTGGCATAGAGTAGGTGTTTGATAAATGTGTCCTGCCTATTGATTATCGTGGGTCTGGACAGCTAGGTGGCACAAGGGAGAGAGTGCTGGATCTGGAGTCAAATCTGATCTCAGACTCTTCCTAGCTGGGTGAACCTGGGCAAGTCACTTTACCCTGTTTGCCTCAGTTTCTTCATCTGTAAAATGAGCTGGAGAAGGATATCTTTGCCAAGAAAACCCCAAAAGGAATCACAAAGAGTCAGACAACAACAGAACAGCTCCTAGAAGGTGGTTTCATAAATTTGGATTGAATGAACCTTGAAGGAAGAGGGTAATGGAATGATGGGTGGTAGAATGAGAGCCTGGAAATGGCAGCAGAGAGAGCAAAAAGTATTCTGACTCTCTCACCATACTAAGAGACCAATAATACAGCATTTATATAGTGCCTACTATGTGCCACACAACGTGCTAAGCACTTTAGTAATATTTAATTTGATCTTCAAACAACCCTAGGAGGTAGGTAATATTATTATCTCCATTTTATAGTTGAGGAAACTGAAGCAAAAAGAGATTTAATGAATCTCTCTAGGATCAAAAATGACTGAAGGTGAATTTGAACTCATCTTCCTGACTCCAAGCCAAGCAACCCTTCTATCCTAGAAGGTGTGCCACCTAGCTGCCTAGTCTTTGGGTGATAAGGGTGAAAGTATAATCAGTATTAGAAAGGGTGACCAGACACTTCCTAATTGTGTCACCTTGGACAAGTCACTTAACCCCCATTGCCTAGGCCTCTCCACTCTTCTGCTTTGGAACCTATACACAGTATTGATTCTGGGACAAAAGAGGAGGGCTTAAAAAATAATTCAAAAATAATATCTCTCAATAAGCAGATTGATTATAATGTGTTATATATGTATTAAAAAATCACCTCTGTTATACTATTGTTACAGATTTTAAAAATGAAAAGAAATGGTAACCAAAAAAAAAAAAGAAAGGGTGGCCAGGCTTGCTGTGCCATCAAGAGTTGTGTTGGAGCCAGCGCAGACCCATTCACGAGAGCCAATTGTTTGATCTGAGATAATTCCAAAGGACTTATGATGAAAAATGCTTTCTACCTCCAGAAAAAGAACTGATGGAATCTGAATGCAGAGCCAATTGTTATTTTTAAAAACTTTTTTGAGGGATATAAGAGAAGAAGCAGATTGCTCTCTTCCTTCTGACAGGTTGAGTCCAATTCCTCTCTTACAGGGGTCTGTATTTTCTCTTACAACATGAGTAATTTGAAAATATATTTTGCATGACTACACATGTATAATCTATATCCAAATGCTTGCCTTCTCAATGCATGGAGGGAGGGAGAGATTTTTGACCTCCAATTTTTAAAAATGAATCCTTTCATATAACTGGAAAAAAATAAAATGTTTTTTAAAAGAGAGCCAACTATTAAGTTTTCAGTGTGAGCATTTACACCTCAGAAATAGGCAAACTCTACAAACCAGGGCTTAATTTATTGTTTTGTTTAATGTCTAGACTTAAGAAAGTAATGGAAAAAATCTTAATAATTCAAATTAAATTTAAAAGTGTGTCTTACTTTTGGAGAGGTTAATGTGAATATGTAATAGCACACCACTTTAGCCGGGTCTCAGTGAAAGCCAGAAGATCTAGTGTGGGGAAAGAAACTGTTGAAACTGAAGACAAGTGTATTAACCACGGGGGCAGGCATTTCAGAGAACAATTGAGGGGAGGAGTGGATCTGGAGTAGGACATTAGGGTGAGGGATGAAGTTGAGAGAGTTGGGAATAAAGAAGCAGGCACTGGAAGATGGGAAATGGGGCTTGCATGACAACCAGGGGTCTAGAGTCACTGGAATAAGGAAAGTATGACAGGGTGGGAGCGTGTTAACCATTGAGGAATGAGACTAACCATAGTATCAAGGGCTAGAGAGGTTTGTTGAGGGAAAAAGGTAATTAGGCTGTTCAAAGCCTTCCCTCAAGGTCCAGCCTTGTACAAGTGAATATGTTGGATGCATGGAGGCCTAGGAAGCTAGCCCCACAGGAGGCAGGAGCAAGTGAAAGAATGGACTTGGAGAATCAGGCAGAAGCTGGCAAATTGGGGTGGTCTGATCAGAGAAAGACCTCCAATAGCATTCTTTGATAATTTTTCTTTATTTGATTTAAATATGCAAGTAGTATTAAATAGCATTTAATGGAAGTACATGATGACAAGAGAGGCAGCTATGGAATAATAGATAGAATACTGAACTGGAAGTATGAAGAACTTGATTTGTGCCCCATCTCAGATCCTACTGGCTATGTGACCCTGGCAAGTCATTTAACATGACTGTATCTCAGGAAGCTCTACAAAACTATAAATCACCAAACTTCAACCCTGGATTTTTTCTATCATTCACCTCCTTCCACTCTTATTCATTGAATGAACCTGGAGAAATTAATAAAACCACTGATTAGTGTTGATGACTGATGAGTCACTGATTAGACTCATTATAAATGTCTGTTATCTAATCTTCATTGTTGTTGAGTCATATTTAACGCTTTATGATCTAGTTTGAGGCTTTCTTGGAGAAGATACTGGAGTGGTTTGCCATTTCCTTCTCCAGTTCATTTTGCAGATTAGGAAATTGAGGCAAATAGGATTAAAGTGATTTGCCTAGGGACACAGTAAGTATCTGACTAGATTTGAACTTAGGAAGATGGGTTTTTCTGACTTCAGACCCAGCCCTCTCTCCACTGTGCCATCTAGCTGCCCCTAGACAGCTTACTACTGAAAGACAAATATTTTCTTACTTCCTAGTTGATTCTTTATACTATTCCCCATAACAGCTGTTCTATACCTTTTCATTTCCCTTCAAACATCCCAGAGTATCCCTTCCTCTCTCCTCAGAAGGCCTTGCCTTTTACTTCACCAAGAATTGAAACCATCCAATGCGATTCACCCCTTCTCCCCTTCTTATCATCCCTCAGATATCTTTCCCCACTATCTATCTCCTCCTTTATTCCAATCTTGGATAAAGACCTTCTCCCTACCAAACCCAACTCCTGTATATACACCCTTGGTGCCATCCCCTCCCATCTTCTCCAGCAGGTTCTTCCCACTCTCATCCTCACTCTCTCTCATCTTCAATTTCTTTTGATAGTCTTGTTCTTTTCCTACTGCCTACAAATACACCAATGTCTCTCTCATCCTTAGAAACACTCATTACATCCCACCATTTTTCTCTTCATGTCCTACCCTTCCCACTAGTTAATCATACTGTATCTTTCCTTTCTTCTACAGCTGAATTCCTTGAGAAAGCTGTCTATTCTTGGTGCCTCTGTTTCCTCTTTTGTCACTTGCTTTTAAACTGTAAGGATCAGTGCACGAGAAGCTTTTGGAATCTTGGCATCAGGGGTGAGTGACAGAAAGCATTGGTTGGAGAATAAGGCATGCTGGGAAAGAAACTGACATGAGAAGGATCAATATGGAATTCTTGGCCTTTCAACTGAGTCCTTGACCTGGCAGGACCTGTTTCCTGGCAGGACCTGTTTCCTAGCTGGGGGATCTCATCAAGAGCCACAAGAGAATATCATGTTCCTATATTCAATTTCTTCCATAGATCTATCATCTGTCTTATACCTCCAACCACCTCTCAGCTGAGGAGAAGATCCCTCAAACCCCAAAGTAGGGCAGTAGGGCTGTGGACTCACAAGGAGAGAGTCCAGCTCCCTTGCCTTTCCAGCCTTCTTGTACCTATCTATTTATAGATTCTATAGGATATATATATATAAATTGTGGGGTTATTTAATGTGGGGTACCCAAAAACCTGGGTCGGCAAAACTACGCTGACTGGGTGATAGACCATATTAGGAAAAACATTAGGAAGCCAACCCCCACTTCCTATCTCCCCATTTGCTTACAGCACCACTATTAAACTTTACCAACCACAGTCAGATTTGTCCAGCTTCTTGGTTTATACTTGAGGAGATATCTGAATCAAGTTCAATAGAGAGACACCAAGACTATATCCCTCACTGAGGCAAAGCCTCCACTGAGTCTTGTCTCCAAATCCTCCCTGTGCCAGAGAAACTGAGGTTGTCCTTGGGCTTATTTGGTAGAGGAACCCTGTCATCAACTCTCCACCCCCCCTTTCCCTCAGGGAACCTCAATATATCAGTGCAGCAATTGATGACAACCACTCTCAAGGGGAGGTGAGAGGAGAGTAGGTGCTAGCCCACTCAGGCTTCAACTCTCTCATTCAATTTCTTCTCCGGAAACTCCATTGATATATCATCAAAATCAGTGGATAGAACCTTTATTTTCAGCTCAGTAACCTCCATTTTTACAAAACCCTCTGCAATCTGGGACTTCGATTCCATCACACAACTTTTTAAAAGTTACCAATGACCCACTAACTTGCTAAATCTAATAGCCTTATCCCAAGCCTATTACTTCTTGACCCCTTTAAGAATTCAAAACTGTTAATCATTCTTTCCTTCTAGATTCTATCTTCTCTCTATGATTTTGTAACATTACTCTCTTCTGGTCTCTTCTTATCTATCTGATTGCCCCTTAGACACTTTTGCAGGTTCTTCATCCATATCATGCTGAGTACCCCACCAAGACTCTGTCCTGGGCCCTCTTCTCTTTTCACTGTATTCTGTCACACTTGTTGATTTTATTAAGTTGCCATTGGTTTAATTGCCCACTTTATGCAGATAATTCCCAGATCTCTATTATCAACTATAGTTTCTTTCTTGAGCTCAGTCCACATCACTCACTGACTTTTAAACATCTCATCTCACACTGGATATCTAGAACTAAACATGTCCAAAACAGAACTCATCTTTTCCCCTAAACCTCTCCCCTCTTCCCTATTGTTAAGGGAACCACCATTCTACCAGTTATTTTTTTATTTGAAAAATTTTATTTAATCAATTGATTTAGAATATTTTTCCATGGTTACATGATTCATGTCCTTTCCCTTCCCTCCTCCACCCCCCTCCCATAGCCAACCAGCAATTCCCCTGGGTTTTACATGTGTCATTGATCAAGACCTATTTCCATATTGTTAATATTTGCATTAGGGTGATCATTTAGAGTCTACATTCCCAATCATATCCCCTTGACCCATGTGATCAAGCAGTTGTTTTCCTTCTGTGTTTCTACCCCCATAATTCCTCCTCTGGGTGTGGAGAGCGTTCCTTTTCATAAGTCCCTCAGAATTGTTCTGGGTCATTGCATTGCTGCTAGTAGAGAAGTCCATTACCTTTGATTGTGCCACAGTGTATCCGTCTCTGTGTATAATGTTCTCCTGATTCTGTTCCTTTCACTCTGTATCAATTCCTGGAGGTTGTTCCAGTTCACATGGAATTCCTCCAGCTCATTATTCCTTTCAGCACAATAGTATTCCATCACCAACAGATACCACAATTTGTTCAGCCATTTCCCAATTGAAGGGCATAGGGCATCCCCTCATTTTCCAATTTTTTACCACCACAAAGAGCTCAGCTATAAATATTTTTGTACAAGTCTTTTTCCTTATTATCTCTTTTGGATATAAACCCAGCAGTGGTAAGACTGGATCAAAGGGTAGAGAGTCCAAATTACTATCCAGAATGGTTGGATCAATTCACAACTCCACCAGCAATGCATTAATGTCCCAATTTTGCCACATCCCCTCCAACATTTATTACTTTTTCTTTGTCATTTTAGCCAATCTGCTAGGTGTGAAGTGGTACCTCAGAGTTGTTTTCATTTGCATTTCTCTAATTATAAGAGATTTAGAACACTTTTTCATGTGCTTATTGATAGTTTTTATTTCTTTTTCTGTAAATTGCCCATTCGTGTCCCTTGCCCATTTTATCAATTGGGGAATGGCTTGCTTTTTCATACAATTGATTTAGCTCCTTATAAATTGAGTAATCAGACCTTTGTCAGAGGCTTTTGTCATAAAGATTTTCCCCCAATTTGTTGCTTCCCTTCTAAATATATATCCTTGTCTTTACTCTCTACCCAATATCAATGACTAGAAATCTCGCCCTAAATAAAAATTTAAGAGTCAAAACCACCACATTTTCTCTTCAGTTCCACTCTTCGCTCCTATCATGACTATTTTCTCTTTTGCTATTGAAGCCATAAGAGAATATGTGTACGTGGGATATTTCAAAGGACACTGATTGATTCCTGGAGGAACTCAATGTGGGGCAATCCCAATTCCATGTCAAGTTAAAGATTTTAAAAATCAGCATAGAAAAGAATTCAGAGCATGAAATCTGTCTTTTCAAATAATGACTCAAGGAGTAGTTACAGGGAAAACGAGGCCACTCATGCCTTTTTTTTTTTTTGCAAAATCTTTTGCAATAGAAAGAACTTTCTTTGGTTTTGAAGTACAGAGAGTCAGAATCCTAATCCTGGCTCTGCCACTGACTATGTGACCTTGGATGTGATATTTAATCTTTCTGGACCTTGGTTTCCTAATCTGTAAAACAAGGGAGTTGGACTAAATGACCAGATTTAAAATCCCTTTCAGCTGTAAAATCTAGGATTATTTGAGTTCTCACTTTATTTTCTCTAACCTTTGGACGTCTTTTTCAGCTCTTTATCATCATCCTCTTCTAAGGCTCAATTTTGGTCTTCGATCTCAACTCAATTTCTTTGGAGACCTCATTCATTGCTTTGGTTTCTACTATCTCCTTGATTGGGTGAAGTCATATCTGTAATTCCAGTTCTCATGTCTTTCTTTTTAGTCAGATATCTTTATTTAGAACTATCTATAAGACATCTTTAATTGGATGTATGAAATCCATCAAAAATTGAAGTCATCATTTTCCCTCAAACTGGCTTCCTTCCTCAAATTTCTTCTATCTTTTAGTGGTACTATCTGCTCTACATTATATATCTTTGTTGAAAACTACTTTAAATTTGTCTTCAAAAACCATGTTTAAATGGTATTTTATTTTATTCTATTATTTTTTTAATCCTTACCTTCTAGCTTAGAATCAATACTATGTATTGGTTCTAAGACAGAAAAGTGGTAAGGGCTAGGCAATGGGGATTAAGTGATTTGCCCAGGGTCACACAGCTGGGAAGTGTCATAGGCCAGATTTGAATCCAGGACCTCCCATCTCTAGGCCTGACTCTCAGTCCACTGAGCCACCCAGCTGCACCCTAAATGGTATTTTGAAATGAAGAGATAGTAGTCTTAGAAAATAATTCCTGGGAGGGTTTGTAAAAGTTGCAGATGATTTTAAGCCATTAATTGAGGCTTCTTCCCATATGCCTAGGAAGCCACTATATGAAAATTCAAATATCTGTTGGCAGGGAACTGTATCATAGGTTCTCTTCCCCACAGATAAGGCAAAAATGGAGGGATACCTAACAGAGAAAGCTTCAGGCTAGGAAAAGGGTCTTTAGAAGGGGCGTTGCACTATGAAATTCCACATGGACCCATGTGGCTAGAATGTGTATTTCTGTTGTGTTTAATAAAAATATCTAAGGCTTAACAATGAGGATGGACACCCTGACTAATGCCTTTTCCCTGACTAGCTTGGGAACATTCATAGAAAGGACTTTCTCATCAAGGAAGGCAAAGTAGTTAATTGAAGAGATACAGGTCTTGGAAGGACTTTGGTACTAGGAGGAATTGTAGAGCTAAGAAACTGTATAGTCTGAGAGGTTTGACAGTGAAGTAAAAAGGTGAGCTCAGTAACAGTTGTACTCATTAACACCAGAGGGGAAAAAAAAAACAAGAATCAGAGCAGTTCAGGACCAGATAGCTTGAATTCTTGCCTATCATGAAAGCCTGTTCAAATTTCACCTCCTCCAGGAAAACTTCCATGATTCCTCATGGTAGTAAACCCTTCAAAGACACACAGAGACCTGCCTAGAGACTTGCTTTCACCTTTCTTATGCAAGGATTGAGTTTTATTTTGTATTATCTTTACTATAACTATCTCTGTATATCTTATCTCCATTCTAGAATATTAACTGCATGAGGGCAGAGATTATCTGAAGTTTGTATTTCCTGTAGAACTTAAGACAGTGCTTTGCATAAGGTAGGAATTTAATGTAAGTTTAATGAATTTGAATAGATCTCAAATTCAAGGTTGGGCTTCATTTTCTTTAAATTAGGCTGTTATCCTGGAAAAAGTACTGACTTTGGAGCCATAAGACTTTGGTTGAAAGCTAACCTCTACTACTCACAAGCTCTGTGACCTTGAGCAAGTATGTCTCATCTCTCTGGACCTCGCATCCCTCTTCTGCAAAATGAAGGGCTGGATTAGATGACTAGTGAACAATGATATTCAATTATGATACATTAACAAGGTTATATTTTTTAACAATCAAGAGAGAAAATTTATGGTTCCAATCTGAATTTTATATAAAGTATTTTGATTATTATATTTGGAATCATTTGAATGAGACACCATCTGGTGGCAGAATAATTGCAATAAAAGTACCTAAGGGGAATAAAATGGCATTTATTAAATACTTCTATATTCCAGGCACTATGTTAAGCACTTGACAAATATTTACTCATTTGAGGTAACCGGAGCCCGGGTTCCTATTCTTGGGCAGGGCTATGACAACAAAATCAAAGAAAGAGGACCTAAAAAACTGGGTAGATATCCAGGTCTGAGATAGATAAGCCCTTGGGATAACATCTGTGGTTCAGAAAAGCAAGCCAGGCACAGATCTTAGAACCAGCTCAAAGTAATAGTGAATAAGTTCAAAATATCAGTTAAAAGGAACAAACTAAAGGTCTTGAGACCAGGAGGTCTTAAAGATGAGAAAGAACAACCGATGTCAAGATCAAAACAGACAAGACTATGGCATCTGGGGGAGCTAAAAGAGCATGACATTATCACTAGCAAACAGAATGCAGGAATGAACCTGATAATGGACTAGATTATATTTGTCAAAAGGGTTCAACTGAAAAATTCTTAAACTCCCAGATAAAAGGGGGGGGGGAGGGTACCAGACACACTTGCCTGTAAAACTCAATGCTTATTACTTATGACGTTAACATAATCAATTTAATCATTGGGAGAATCCCACCCAGACATTTTCTACTTTGATGTGCTAAGGTCTTAAGTCAGCTAATAATATACCTTAATAATATCTTCCACAAGCACTGCATGAATTCTTTTTTATGAATGGAAAGAACTCCCATTTGGGTTAGAGTCAACATGCTATTTGGAAGGTCCAGCTATGTTTTACTGATCCTTCAAGAAGATGATAGATAGGCTTCAATGTCTTAGTAGAACCTGGGGTATCAGTTGAGACTTATTGCTCCAAAGGAGTCAAAACCTTGTTTCTGATAGTTCTTGTAGTTCTCTGCCCTGTGAGGCAATGTAAGGTCCTCTTTGAAAGAGTGTTCAGTGGAAACCCAGAGCCATTCTGTCCCTCCAATCCTATTTACCCTTTAACGATGACACTTTAATAATTAACCCTAGTTATAGTTATCTAAGAAAGTATAGTATCTGCAGGTTCCATACCTTTGATATAATGCATCCAGCTATGTAGGGGCAGGGCAGGAAGAGTTAAGGGAAGTACTAACTACAGAAGTCACACCACAATAAAGAAGATTTGAAAATATGTTGGTGAGCAAGCTCACTCTTTAAAAATGTGATCAATAAATGTTTGCAAGAGAAAAAAAGGAAAGCTGAGGTTGCTTCTGGAGATCAGCTGCTATTTGATGGCTACCCAGAAAGAACATGTAGATTATTATCAGCATTCAAGCATGATTTTCTTGTTCACCTAAAGACTTCTCTGGGAGTCAATAATTAAACAAACAAACAAAGTTCGAAGACAGTGATGGTGAACCTTTTAGAGATGGAGTGCTGGGCCCTGCCCCCACACCCACACCCAGACTAAGTACCATGCCCCTCCTCTTCCCCTTGCCCCCTCCCCCTTCCCCAGACAGGGGAAGGAAGCAGTGCTCTCATTGAGCTGCTGGGCAGAGATGAGGTGATGAGAGGTGCATGTGGAGAGGAGGTGAAGACTGGCCCAAGCACTCTGCTCCCCTCCAGCTCTGTACCATGTTGTGAGCTATGCTCCCCTACAACTTAGCTCCTCTCTAACTCCATCACAGGGATCACCTTCCCCACAGATTCAACAGGCTGCCATCTGTATCACCCTGTTATACAGCATGTGACCCCTCTCTCCTGCTCAGTTCCTTACCCCAGATGGAGAGGAAGCACTCCCATTGGCTGCTGGGCAGAAGGATGGGGAAAGTGAGGTATGTTCTCAGGAACATGGAGAAGGGGAGGGGAGCAACTCTGCCCTGAGTTCCTCTGCCTTTCTAGTAACAAACTCCAATGGGCAATGGCAGGCATGCCCATAGACAGAGTTCTGGGTGCCTTTTTTGGCACATATGTCATAGGTTCACCATCACTGGTCTAAGAGATCAAGAAGTCTAAGAAACCAGAAGATGGTGTGGTATAGTGGGATAATCACAAAACTAGAAGCTGTGTGACCCTGGGCAAGTCAATTAACTCCAATTGTCTAGCCCTTACCCATCTTCTGCCTTGGAAATGATATTTGTATTGATTCTAAGACAGAAGGTAATGGTTAAAAATAAAAAAATAAAAAGTGAGTTAGAAGCAGATTTATGCTAGGAAATGTTTTTAACAACTGACTCCCCCTACAAAAAAATGTATCCATACTTTTAAGTTTAATCTGTTTTATTTTTTAAATTCTTATTTTTCTATCTTATTAACAGCTCTAAGAGAGAAAGGCAAGCAAGGGCTAGGAAAACAGAATTAAGTGACTTGCCAAGGGTAACATAACTAGGAAATATCTGCTGGCCACATTTGAACTCAGATCCTCCCAACTCCAACCTTGGTGCTCTATCCACTGTGCCACTGTGTTGCCCATTTTAATCTGCATTTTTGACATTGCTCCAATACTTTTTTAAGTCTAGACAATCAACAAAATAGCAAATTAAGCCCTGGTTTGTAGCATTTGCCAATACTCACACCAAAAATTTTACCATCAGCTTCTGAGTCATTACAGGAGCTAGTTCCAGTTTGTTGGGCAAAATCTAGGTCTTAGCTCCAGCTGGTTGTGTGGACTTCAGCATATCCCTTCTCTGTGACACCAGTTTATCATTTATTTGTAGAATGAGAGGGTCAGACTATATGATTTCTAATGCCCTTTCCAATTTTCAGATTTTAGGAGTTTTACAAGGTTAGCCCTAGGCAAAAAATGGAGCAAGTGTGGCTCAGTTGGTTGCTGTCACCCTTCTTTTGGGGCTTTCTCTGACTTCCCCAATCTAAGTCTTTGCCTTCTTCACACATACTTCAACTAATTTCAGATGCCTGACTCCCCAAGGATGGAAATGATGGTCTGATCTGTTCTCCTGCACTTTAATATGGCCACCATGCTTTGTCAAGCCTTCCTTCTCCCAAAAGCACCCCAGGTTCTTTCATGGCCCCTTTCCCCAACTCCACACCAAAATTTGGATTTGTCCTGTCTCCTATGGACCTTGCTTTCTGGCAAGGAGTTAATAAATGTGATAGTGGCCATTATCTACTAAATAGGTACTGCCTATACCCCAGGTATTTGTATTTTCAGAGTGCTTTTGTATAAACAGGATTTTTATCTTCCAAAATGAATCTAATGGTGGAATTTTCAGGCATAGTGAAATTTGGGGTCAAGTGACTTTTTAGTACTATTCTAGTCTGTCCCAATGAAATTGGATTTTCATATACTTACCCTGGGAGCAGCTAGGTGTTTCAGTGATCTGAGAACTAGCTCTGGAGTTGAGAGGTCCTGGGTTCAAACCAGGATTCAGATACTTCCAAGCTTTGGGACCCTGGGCAAGTCACGTAATTCTGTTTTCCTAGCCCTTGCTAGTCCTTCTCTCTGGGACAAGGAAATCACTTTAAAAGACTGATATATATTAATTTTAAGATCGCCAAGGAATTCAGCTATGTAATTCCTTAATGAAAACTCAAGTCAGCAGTCAACCTTTTATGGAGTTTAATTACAAACAGGAGGAAGAAAGGTATTAGAGAGAGAGAGAGAGAGAAGGGAATAGGGCTTAAATACCCCCTCTGTTTAGGCTGGGCCAAAAGGCCCAAGCCCTTAGATAGCTGGGGCAAAGAAAAGAGATCAGTCCCTATCACTCACGTGACCAAAATGGAGAAACAGTCTCAGGGGCCTCCACCTCCAGCTTCCTTCAGAGCAAGCTTCTCAGAGCACAACCTCTCAGAGCAAACCTCTCCAACCACCCCTCAGTCCTCAGACCCCACTATCTTTAAGGAAACCATCCAAGTTCCCTCCCCTCAGTTCTCACATCTACCAATCACTGTCTGTCAGAGACCATATTTGGGGACAACTTGACCTGAAACAAAATAAGGAAACTGAACAAACAAGTTACCTCCCGAAAACAGGCATCGCCAAGACCAACAGCCACAAACCATAACAATAACCATTCTTCATGTTCCCTCCTGGTACAAACCGTCTTTAATCACCACCACCCCCCTTTATCTCAAGCATATATATTCTTGCCTTGCACCTGCAATAAACGGAGCCTTGACACTACCAGATTGACTCTGTCTCTCTATTGCGTGCTTGGTCTCCCCCTCTCTCTCCCTATGGTCTCTTTTTAGGTGGCTGCTTCCCAGACCCCACTGTTGCAATTCCGGCAGGCACGGATAGATGGCGCCCAATGTGGGGCTCGAACGCCTTAACGTTAGACAGAGCAGGAAATGTTCTGAAATGCCGAAGGAACCGCTGGGCTAAAAGCCGGCCCGACTCTGACTGAGCCCTCAAATCCTTTAATCCCCCCAATTGCAACCCCCTTATTATTAAATTCACCAACAAGGGCAAAACGGATCCCCGTTGGACGGAAGGACTCACCTGGAGACTGCGCCTTTATAAAATGGGCCCGATGATGTCCTTCTCTTCACACTCCGACTGCGCGTGACCCCTATTACCACCTCTATGGGTCCTAATCTTGTTCTCACCAACCAACACCGCCCTTCATATCAGTACCCTCAGCCCCCGCCCCGACCCCTCTCCCCCACCCAATTCCCCTCCTTTACACTCTCACTTACCCCTATTTCCAAAGTACCTCCTGGTACCACTGATAGACTCCTCAACCTCATTGATAGCTCCTATTTGGTTTTGAATGCTACCGCCCCGAACCTTACAATCAGCTGTTGGCTATGTCTCCACTCGCAGCCCCCATACTATGAAGGAATCGCCTTTACCGATCACCCTCACAACACCTCTGCCCCTTCCCCTCGCTGCGCCCGGTTCCCCCACCACTTCACCCTTGCCGAAGTCTCCGGAAAAGGCCTTTGCATAGGTCACCCCCCTTCCTCTCACTCCCATCTTTGTAATGTTACCCTTCCCATCTCCCACTCCCCTTATTATCTAGAAGCCCCCAATAACACCTTTTGGGCCTGCAACACCGGCCTCACCCCCTGCATCTCCCTTCAGGTCTTTAATACCTCCTCCGAATTCTGTGTGCTTATACAATTATGGCCCAGAATTACCTATCACACAGACAGCGCTTTAGATAAAATTTTGTCTCTGTTCCCTCGGATTGTATGGGAACCCCTCTCTACTATTGCCATTATTCTAGGTATTGGTGGTCTTGCTGCCGGCATTGGTACCGGCACCACCGCTCTCCTACAGACCCAACACCTTACAACTCTACATTCTGCTATGACATCTGACATTGAGGTCCTAGAAAAGTCTGTCTCTGCTTTAGCAAAATCCCTATCCTCCCTCTCAGAAGTTGTACTGCAGAACAGACGTGGCTCCTGCTTTTTTTAAAAGATGGGGGATTATGTGTAGCCATTAAAGAAGAATGCTGTTTTTATGCTGACCACACGGGCATGGTCAGAGAATCAATGGCAAAATTAAGAGAACGCCTAGCCCTTAGAAAAAAGGAGGCTGAGGCCCAAGAAGGATGGTACAACAATCTTTTAAGAAAATCCCCTTGGCTCTCTACCCTAATTCCCACAATAATAGTTCCCTTTATTATCATCCTCCTAATACTCACCTTTGGCCCTTGGGCTTTCCAACGCCTGACTGGATTTATCAAAGGATTTATTAAATCAAACATTGACTCAGCCCTTACTAAGTTCCCTACGGTCCAATATCATCGTATCGAAATAACAGATACTGACCAACCACACACCCCTACCGATCGTCTCCAATTTACTAGCAGGGCGGTAACCCAATGACGGGAATAGCACAGGTCCTTGACCCTTGATGGTCAAGCAACTCCCCCTGTGTAGCCTAAGACAGGGGCCGTCGCTGCGGTCCTGACTTAAAACCTTCCCTCTATAAAAAAGAAAGGGGGAATTGTCAGAGACCATATTTGGGGACAACTTGACCTGAAACAAAATAAGGAAACTGAACAAACAAGTTACCTCCCGAAAACAGGCATCGCCAAGACCAACAGCCACAAACCATAACAATAACCATTCTTCATGTTCCCTCCTGGTACAAACCGTCTTTAATCACCACCACCCCCCTTTACCTCAAGCATATATATTCTTGCCTTGCACCTGCAATAAACGGAGCCTTGACACTACCAGATTGACTTTGTCTCTCTATTGCGTGCTTGGTCTCCCCCTCTCTCTCCCTATGGTCTCTTTTTAGGTGGCTGCTTCCCGGACCCCACTGTTGCAATTCCGGCAGGCACGGATAACTGTCTATGTCTTCCTTAATGGTGTGTCAATGTGTGGCTCTAGCTTAACCCAGGACTGCCCAGAGGTGTGTGGCTTTGCACATGTCTGTTGAAGGTCATATTCTCAAATAATTAAATCTTGATCCCTTGCTGCAGCCCTTCCTAAATCCTGTTACCCTGAGCAGGGTGGAGATTGGAAGTTCCAGGACCTGTTTCTGTCATTCCAAGTATCTCTATTGTATCAATTCTAAAATCAATCATGACTCAAAGAACTTCCTGTTCTATGCTTAAGCATAGGTCAAAGCCCTTTCCATTGTTCAGCAAAAGGTTTCTGTCCTAAAGAAATCTTAAGTAGGGAGGAGAATGACCCTCCCATGCCAATGGGGTTCACATTCTAATAGACTATCAGTAGGAAATTTTTCAAGTATGAAATTTCCCAATGGTGAAATTTCCAACATTTATAAGTCTAAGAAATTTTAAGGTTTACATCTCTTAGAGTTGATATGAGAGTATATACTTAGAAAATCCTAGAGAATCTACTAAAAAACTAGTTTAAAAATAATTAATAACTTTAACAAAGTTGCAGAATACAAAATAGATCCACATAAATCATCAGCATTTCTATATATTATCAACAAAGTCCAATAGCATGAGAAAGAAAGAGAAATTCCATTTAAAATTACTCTAGACAATATAAAATATCTGGGAATATACTTGCCAAGATGATATATGGGAATTATATAAACACAATTACAAAATACTTTTCATTTGAATAAAATAAAATTTAAAATTTTTCAAAAATATTAAGTGTTCATGGATAGTCTGAGTTAATATAATAAAAATGAAAATTCTATCTTAATTAGTTTACTTATTCAGTGCCATAGCAATCAAACTACCAAAGAATTATTTTATAGAACAAGAAAAGATAATAGTAAAATTCATCTGAAGAACAAAAGGTCAAGAATATCAAGGGAATTAATAAAAAAAATATGTGAAAGAAGGTAACCTAGCAATACCAAATATCGAAATGTATCATATTATCAAAACAATGTGGTATTGGTTAAGAAATAGAATGGTGAATCAAATTAGATACACAACACACAGGGGTAAATGATCATAGCAATCTAGTGTTTGAAAAATCCAAAGATCCCAGCTTTTGGGATAAGAACTCACAAAAAAATTGCCAGGAAAATTGGAAAACGGTATGGCAAAAACTAAATATAGACCAATATCTCACACCCTATATCAATATAAGGTGAAATTGAGTATATGATTGAGACATAAAAGGTAATACCATGAACAAATTAGGGAAGCATAGAATAGTTTACCTGTTATATCTCTGGAGAAAGGATGAATTTATAGCAAGAGACAGATAAAATTATGAGATTAAAATCAATAATTTCAATGACAGTAAATTACATTTTATTTTATAGAAGCAAAACCAATGTACTAAAGATTAGAAGGGAAATAACAAACTGGGGGGGAAATAGACAGCAAATTTCTCCAATAAAGTTCTCATCTCTTAAATAACAAAAGTCAGATTTATAAGAACATAAGTCATTCCCCAACTGACAAATGGTCAAAAGATATAAACAAGCAATTTTCAGATTAAGAAATCGAAACTATCAATAATCATATGAAAAAATTTTCTAAATCACTCTTGATTAAAGAAATGCAAACTAAATAGCTCTGAGGTACCATGGCACACCTATCAGAATCATCAATATGACAGTAAAGGGAAGTCATAAATGTTGAAGGGATTGTGACAAAATTGGAACACTAAAATTGGCATTGTTGGTGCAGTTGTGGATTGATCCAACCATTCTGGAGGGTTATTTGGAACTATGTCCAGAGGGCTATAAAACTGTGGATATCAGACCCATTTTGTGGTGGCAAAGAATGGAAATTGAGGAGATGTCCATCAATTGGGGAATGGCTGAATACATTGTGGTATTTGATGGTGATGGAAGATTATAAGAAATGATATGAAGAATAATTTCAGAAAAAGCTAGAAAGCCCTGCATGCACTGATGCAGACTGAAATAAGCAGAAGCAGGAGAACATTGCACACAGTGACAGTAATATTGTACGATAATTAGGTGTGAGAGACTTGGCTACTCTCAGCAATACAATGATCCAGGACAATTCTGAAGGACTTATGACAAACACTGTTATCCACCTCCAGAGTCTCCTTTTAGTGTATTTGCATTTTCATTGGAGTTTTGGTTTTACATGGTTATTCGCTTACGACAATGACCAATACAGAAGTATGTTTTGCATAATATATGTATAACCCAGATCAAATTACTTACCATCTTTGGAAGGGAAGGAGGAAAGGAGGGAAAGAGACAACTGGGATCTATAATTTTGGAAAATGAATGTTGAAAATTCTTATTATATGTAACTGGGAAAATAAAATATTAAAAATAAAAGTAAATAAATAAACTTTAAAAATAAAAGGAATAGGTTACCAAATGAGGTGATGAAATCTTTTCTAAAAATCTTTTAAAATAGGGCAGATTTTTTAAAAGTGATATTATATGTATACTTCATGCAAGAGTTGACTCACAGGATCCTAGAGGTAGAAGGGAACTCAGCAACCATCTAGTCCAACCCTTTATTTAAAAAAGAATGACTTCTCTCAGGGGCAACTAGGTGGCCCAGTGGATAGACAGCAAGATCTGGAAATGGGAGGTCTTGGGTTCAAATCTTGCCTCAAATACTTCCTAATTGTGTGACTTTGGGCAAGTCACTTAACCTTCATTTGACTATCCCTTACTATTCTTCTGCCTTAGAATCAATACACTGATTCTAAAACAGAAGGTAAGGATTTTTTTAAATGACTGCTCCAACATACTACATGAGTGGTCATTCAGATCTCCACTGAAGGGGCATCTACTACCTTAAGGACAGAATGCAATACTTTTAGTCAGGAAGAGCTGGATTCAAATCTGACCTCAAGCATTTATGTGCTGAATTGGCATGGGCAAATAACTTTTTTAAGACTCAATTTCCTCAACTACAAAAGAAGGATTAAAAACTTCATTTACTTTACAAGGATCAGATGAGCTAATATATGTAAAGCATTTTGCCAACCTATAGACCTTATATATAATTTTAGTTGTTATTTATGTCTCATTCTCATCTTTTTTGATATTCAGATAAAAATATTTCCAGGAGAATTTGCTATTCTATTATTATTTTGCATTTGATGTTATAATAATAATTGTTAGAATTTATGTAGCCAGACATTGTGCTAAATAGTTTAAGAACATTCCTATAAGGTAGATTCTAAAATTATTCCCATTTTGTAGATGAGGAAACTGATACAGACAGAAGTGACTTGCTCAGAGTCACACAGTTCATTTGAATGCAAGTCTTTCTGATTCCAAGCTCAGCATCACTTAACTACCTCCTCTGATTTATTGCTCAGGTGGATAAAATAACTGCCTTTTATAATTGGAAAAAATATGAACTTAACTTTTATGAGATCGCTGAAAACATCTTCAGGGCAACCCTAATGGAAAACTAGATGATGGGGGTAATATATACTTCATCTTGCCCCTAACTGATTTTGATTTTTTCTATTAGTTTTCTATATTTTGAAAGCTTTTTGTCTACATAGTTTAGAGATTATAAATATTCAGTGTGGTGACACAAATTTTAAACACTATACTTAAATATGTATGGATCAAATGAGGTACCAGAGGAAGACTTAAGGAGGGGTCTCTCTTTACACTGGACAAAAGAGAGTGGGATGCATTGGAATGAGTATAAGAGTATAGCCAAGTTAGAACTTGTTCAGTTGTTTCAATCATGTCTAATTCGTTGTAATTCCACTTGGGAGTTTTCTTGGCAGAGATATTGGAGTGGTTTAATATTTCCTTCTCCAGTTCATCAGCTTGACTGTATATCTATATCTATATCTATATCTATATCTATATACACATACATACATATGTATGTGTATATATATAAAAATTGACAGCTAGGCAATACTTTCCATGGTAATGCTCTCATCTCAATAGAGCTTATCTGTTAAATTCTCAATAATACTTTTAGGTGGCTGCCTATCAACTGGAGAAAAACAGAACAGCATCTCAGATTTGGTATGTTTTGAAGAAAATAAAGGCACCAAAAAAGGGAGTGGGGTATGACTAGGAAAGAAATCAGTGCCTTTTGTAAACCTCAAATTTCCTTAGACTTATAAATGTTGGAAATTTCACCATTGGGATATTTCATACTTGGAAAATTTCTTACTGATAGTCTATTGGAATGGGAACCCCATTGGCATGGGAGGTTCCTTCTCTTCCCTTCTTAAGATTACTTTAGGACAGAAACCCTTTGCTGAACAATGGAAAGGACTTTGACCTATGCTTAAGCATAGAACAGGAATTTCTTTGAGTCTTGATTGATTTTAGAATTGATACAATGGAGATACTTGTAATAAATCTCCACCCTATTCAGTCCTAATAGGATTGAGTAAGGGCTGCAGCCTAGATCAAAATTTAATTATTCCAATCTCTACCCTACTCAAGTTAACAGGATTTAGAAAGGGCTGTAGCAAAGGAGTAAAGATTTAATCATTTGAAAATATGACCTTCAACAGACATGTGCAAAAGCCAGAAACCTCTGGGCGGTCCTGGGTTAAGCTAGAGCCTCCATTGACAGGGAAATTGATGAACAGTGATTGGTAGATGTGAGGACTGAGGGGAGGCAACTTGGAGGGTTTCCTTAAAGATAGGGGGTCTGAAGACTCAGGGGGAGAGTTGAGGTTTTGGTCGGTGTGGTTCCTGGGCTCTGAGAAGGCTTGCTCTGAAGGAAGCTGAAGGTGGGGGCCTCTGAGACTGTTTCTCCATTTTGGACACGTGAGTAATAGGGACTGATCTCTTTTCTTTGCCCCAGCTATCTAAGGGCTTGGGCCTTTTGGCCCAGCCTAAACAGAAGGGGTATTTAAGCCCTATTCCCTTCTCTCCCTTTTTCTCTCTCTCTATCTCTAATTCCTTTCTTACTCCTATTGTAATTAAACTCCAAAAAAGGCTGACGGCTGACTTTTTCATTTAGGAATTACATAGCTGATTCCTTGGCGATCTTAAATTAATATATATCAGTCTTTTAAAGTGATTCCCTTGTCACACTTTCTCCCTTTCTTTCCCTTCCCATCCACTTTTCTACCCCTTTCTCTTTTTATAATTAAACCAATGCTCTTTAATTCAAGTCATTTAACTCCAATTGCTTAGCTCTTAACACTCTTTTGTCTTGAAACAGAGATATTTAGTATTAAATCTAACACAGAAGGTAAGGGTTTTAAAAAATACTGGTTGGAAAAGTATGAACCTTACTAAGAAAAAAGTAGGAAACCACTAAGGATTTTTTCAGAGGAATATCATTACTAGATATCTACATTATATATTTATATATATATATACATATATATATATATATATATATACACACATAAGTCAAATCTGAGTGTGAGCTTTTTCATCTGTAAAATGGGGGGAATCATGATACTTGTAAATACTGAATCAAATTGAACCTATCTCCCAGGGTTGTGAGGAGTGCATTTTGTAAACCTAAAAGCACATGATAAATGGGAGCTATTATTATTAAGGTATTTGGCCTTAAAAGCTGTGGATGCTGATTAAATTGCTTTTTTCCCCCTTGGGCTTACTCATACTCCCTCTTCCTTTTTCAGGCCTCCTTTCATCATCAGAAAGTTGTCTTTTCTTCTAATGTCAGGATGAAACGCCTAGCTAGCCTCCCATTGCCTTTCTTCCAACATCATTCCAGAAGGTCATTCTCAGTCAATTTAGACAGGAATTCATCCTCATCCACAAAATCTACAAAGATGGATTAGGTGTATCTGAGATTCACATTTAGAGATATGGAGGGTTGGCTACCAACTTTGTGACACTAGAGAATGGGCAGTAGGTGGCATCCTTTCCACATTGTCCCGGTGGCTCTGCCCTGCTTCCTTAAGAGCTCAGATGCTGCCGCTTTAGAAGGCTCAGAGTAGGAGTTGTTATCAGATGGCATTCCCTGACCACCACCCCCAAACACACCCTCACCCACACATTGGAGCATCCCATTCCCTCCCAACTCCCAAAGTAAGCTTCCCTGTGGCCCTTTCAGGAGCAGTGCTGCCCTCCTTCACCAGAATGTGTTCTCTCTCCTTAGGAACATAGGCATCATGGTGCCTGTACATAATAGGCACTTAATGTTTATTGAATAATTGAAGGGAGCTGAGGTGCTGTCAGGGCATCCTTCTGCAGGTAGGACATTTGGATGTCTAAGAAAGGAAACTTCCCATCCCATTCAGGAAAGTAAGCAGCTGTCCAGAGGTCCAGCTTCATTCTATTATGTTTGGAGATGACCACGGATGGGCAATTGCTGAGTTTGACCTAGGAGTGTCTGAAGAACTTCTATACGATGAAACATCACATGTGGCCTGTAAAAGCAAGAGAGCAGGGACCAAAAAATTTCATTTTCAAGATTTAGAGACGCGTACTGAAATCTCTAGCATAAAGAGAATGTTCATACATTGGAGGGGACTTTGTGTAGATTTGCATCATTATTATTATTTTTTAAATGATTCTTGACTTCATCTTAGGCATTGAAGTTTATTTCATTTGGGTCTGATCCAAGTGAAGGGTCCTCAATGAGTTCATTATTTTAAAAAACTATGCTGAAAAAAAAAGAGATGAAAGTCAAAGTCAGCCAGGTAGAACTTTTTCTGAGTATTATCACTTTTACCATAGCTAGTTAATTTTAAAATTATTTTTGAAATAGCAAAAATGTTTTACTTTTACTTTTTTTAAGTTCTAATTTAACCTTGTGGCCTGTTAGTTGGCTTGTATCGAGTAGAAAATATGTCTGCTCTTGTATGTAGCAAGGTCTGAGTATAAATATACCTAGAGCAATTTTTTCAAGACTACATCTGTAGGTTGTCATAATCCCACAGTTCAGGGATAGGAATGGTCTTTAAAGATTTCCACAAAGGATTTCAAACAAAACCAGTAACAAGAATGCAATCTATGTATACAAACAGCCCTTCCCTGCAACCTTTAGGTCTCAACCCCCAATAAATCAACCATGACAAGGGCCAATTCATACCTACGTTTTCTTTTCCATTGTCCTTCTTGGGCTTACTTTTGCTCTCTGTCCCTCTGTATACACAGAAAACAAACACCAATCATTGTGGTCTGCAAATGAGGAAAAGCAAGCAGGGCTGACCCCATTCCTGGGAAAATCCAAGGGGCAACTTCAGAATGAGGCACAGGGAGATGGAGGCCTTCACCTAATGGAGTTAGGCACAGCATGAGATTCTGGGTAGGCAAAGTATGTGGCAAAGGGCTCATTCTCAAGAACCTTACAGAGATGCATATGTACCCACACTAGCAATATCTACGATAAGCTATATAAATTGTATTTGAGATTCATCTGGGAACCATAAAACACATCTGATATTGACTGCATGCAGGGAGAGAAGGCTCACAGTTTAGGAGTTTTATTTATTTATTTATGTTATTTTTTTAATTATATCATTTATTTTATTTTCACTTATTTACTTTTTTCCCCTATTCTTCCCAGGAACCTAGATTGGCTGTGTAGGTGTCATTCTCACCTTCTTTCTCTTTCTCACTTCTCTCACCCCATATCCAATCTCCCCTCAATTCTACCTTCATAATTTCTCTCATACAAACTCCTTTCATTCCTCCAACATTGCCACCACAGAGGCTCAGTGCAGACCTTCATGCCTAGCCTCCACCTCAAGTCTGCCCCCACTCCAGTCCATCTTCCCAGCAATCAAGATGATTTTCCTAAAGAACAGGTCTAGCCATATAGTCCCTCTTTTCAATAAACTTCAGGGGCTCCACATTCCCTCCAAGTCAGATAGACAATCCTCTATTTATTTGTCTTTCAAAGCCCTTCTTGCTCCTTACACCCCCTACCCCACCCACGCATTCTTTGATCCAGTGACACAGGCTTCCTTCCAAGGGGCTCCTCAAACCTCCATTTGCCAACTCCATGCACTTTCATTAACTGTCCCCCATGTCGGGAATGAGCTCAGTGCAGAGAATCTATGTGACCTCAAAGCAGGTGGTACCCTGCAACTAGAATCATAGTTTTCTATCTGGAGTAAAGTGGCTTGGCATGGGCCAATAGAGGATCATGGAGGCCAAGGTAGGCCTGAGGAAAAGATTAGATTAATTGGTATATTTAGTCCATGTCTAACTAAGATCGGATGGAGCATTATACAGTCTTGATGATCTGAAACCCTGTTTTTTTCTATACCTTTTTTCCTTAGGAATAAACCCTAGTAACCCAGTCTCCTGTGCTAGAATGTTTGGCAGCAAGTAAGAAGCAGCTACCAAGATATAATGGCATCAGGGGCAGCTCAGGGGATGGAGAGCCAGACCCAGAGAAGGGAGGTCCTAGGTTCAAATCTGGCCTCAGACACTTCCTAGCTGTGTGACCCTGGGCAAGTCACTTGACCCCCATTACCTAGCCCTTACCACTCTTCTGCCTTGGAGCCAATTATAGTATTGATCTAAGATGGAGGGTAGAGTTGTTTTTTTTTTAAAGATATGATGGCAGCAAGAGAGAAATATAGGATTGCATATATTTTGTCATTTCCTTTTCTTCCTTCAAAAGTCAGGTGTGTAATATTTAATCAATCCCATTCATTTTCCCTATAAATATTACAGGTGATACTTCTGTTGTAAATGTCTTGATTCCTCTAGTTGCTTATAATAGCCTCTATCTCCTCCACAAGCTTTACAGAGTGTAAACTGGCTATAATGGCACACCCTGGAGAAGCATCCCCATTAACCTTCACTTCCCTGAGAAAAAGAAGAACAGAACTGGAGTTTTCCTCTGAGGGGATGGGAAAGAGCCTATAGAAATATTCCAGGATAATTTTCTCTTTAAATTATTTACCTATGAATTCCTCAATAGGTTATAAATTTCCATCCCTTCCTTCCTACTCCCTGCTCTCCACCACAAAAGGAAAAATTTGTTTTTATCTTTGTCCTTTTGCAGGTTAGATACTTAATAAGGCAGCCATCTTTCTCCACTCTGTGGCTTGCCAAAGAAAAAAAAAAGTTTTTTAAAAGAATTGCTAACCTATTTTGAGTCTGGAATTATTGACAAATCTCACCATCTCCAAAATTCATTTTTTGGCATATGCAGAATGGGATGAAATTAATAACATCATAAAGGATAATGTTTAAATAAAAAAAGAAAGGAATACTATCTAAATTTTACACGTACCTGGCATGGTCATGACTTTAGCAAGACAGATTATTAAGGACAAGCCAACCTCCTGCCAGAATTAATGGAAAGCTCAGACAGAAATAAAAGCACACTTTAATGGAAGCTGGCTACATAGCAAGCAGCCAAAGGCACATTTTGTTCATGTTGTTTTTTTGTGTTGATATTCATTGCTCAATAAAATTTTGTTATTATCATTGTTCTTAACATCCTTTTTTTGTTCTTTGTTTCTGAATGATTATTCTGACAAATAAGAATTCATTTTCCTTCCCCACTCCTCCTCCTCCTCTAGACTTAAAAAAAAGAGGAAAACAAAACTATTTTAAACAAATAGCCAAGAAAAACAAATTCCTGCACTAGCCATATCCAACACACTATATCTGATTCTATATCTTGGGTCTACCACCTCTTAGTCAGGAGATTGGGAGTATTCTCTACTATCTGTCCTCTGGAATTGTGGGTAGTCATTATGTAATTCAGAGTTCTGAAGCCTTTCAAAGTTGTTTGTCCAGGCAGCTAGGTAGCTCAGTGGTTAGAGTCAGATTTAGAGACAGGATTTTTGTTCTGGAATCACATCTTACCTTATATGCTTCTTAGCTGTGTGACCGTGGACGAGTCACTTAAACCCAGTTGCCTAGCCTTTATTGCTCTTCTGCCTTGGAATTGATACTTGGAATTGATTCTAAATAAAGGTTTTTATTTTTTTAAGGTTTTTTTTTGTCAATAATAGTAGTTAACATTTATATAGGACTTGCTTTTTGCTAGATACGGGATTAAGTACTTCCCGATTATTATCTCATTTGATCCTCACAACAATCCTGGGAAGTAGCTGCTCTTATCATCCTCATTTTACAAGTGAGGAAATTGAGGCAAAGGTTAAGTGACTTGCCCAGTGTTATATAATCAGTAAGTACCTGAAGTCATATTTGAACTCAGGTTTTCTTGATTCCAGACCCAGCACAAATTTAGCAAATTTTGTATCAAGTAGCTGCTCTTAACATTATTGTTGTATGAATTGTTCTCCGAGTTCTGTTCACTTCATTTTGTATCATTGCATTCAAGTCTTCCTAGGTTTCTCTAAACTCTCCATTTCATTTTTCTTTTTAATTAATTAGTTAAATTAATTAATTTAGAATATTTTTCCATGTTTACATGATTCACGTTCTTTCCCTACCCTCTCCTGTAGCCAAAAAGCAATTTAACTGAATTTTATATGTGTTATTTGTCAAGACCTATTTCCATATTATTAACTTTTGCAATAGAGTGATCATTTAGAGTCTACATCCCCAATCATGTCCCCAACAAACCATGTGATCAAGCAGTTGTTTTTCTTCTGTGTTTCTGCTCCCACAGTTCTTCCTCTGGATGTAGATAGCGTTCTTTCTCAAAAGTCCCTCAGAATTGTCCTGTATCATTGCATTGCTATTGGTAGAGAAGTCCATTACATTTGATTGTACCACAGTGTATCAGTCTTTGTGAATAATATTCTCCTGGTTCTGCTCCTCTCACTCTGTATCAATTCCTGGAGGTCATTGCAGTTCACATGGAATTCCTGCACTTTATTATTCCTTTGAGCACAATAGTATTCCATCACCATCAGATACCACAATTTGTTTAGCCATTCCCCAACTGAAGGAATTCCCCCTCATTTTCTAATTTTTTGCTACCACAGAGAGCATGGTATGAAAGGAAATTCTTGGTTCTCTTTGTCTATTCTGAGTTTACACTTGTGAAAAGGGAATCCTTTATTCTCTTTGTCTAGTTGAAATTAAAATTTTGGTTAACAATAACCTAAGTACCCCTACTTAGTACTTCACCAGATAGTGAGGACAGGATCAATTCTCCTGTGTCTGCTTTTGAATTAATCAACAAAAGCAAATACTCCATATTTAACCCTGAAGTAAGGGAAGTCCACAACCTCTTACTACAGGAGTTTACACCTCCAAAAGGAATATACCCCTACTTAACCTTAAGTGGGAGGAATCTGCAATCCAGATGCTAAACTGCATGATAACTCAGAAGCATGTGAATCCAAACTGGGTGACAACTCAGAAATGTGTAAATCCTAAGAGGAGACTTAACACCTTTAGAGGTGAGAAGTCAATCCCACAGACACTGCCCCTGGGCAGTGCTGGACAAGTTGGAAACTGTGATTGGCCCCTGTGAAGAGGGGTAGGGACAGGAAACCAACATAAAAGCCACGAAATTCCTAAGCGAGGCAGTCTCCTGAAGTTGAGTCTCAAGAGGAGTGTCTCCTGGAGATAGTCTTTGAGGGAACTTCACTGGAGACTGTGGCTTGGATCTTGGTTTCAACTTAGATTCTGACTCCTGGACTACTTTGTTGGGTGAGTGAAAAGGGCTGACTCCTTTCCTAAGAGACTAGCTTTCATCTTGAAGGAGGCCTCGTAGTTACTCAATATTGTAAAAGTTAAAATTAAATCTCAACCCCATATCAGAAAAAGAAATTGAACAAGCCATCAAAGAACTCCCTAAGAAAAAATCCCCAGGTCCAGATGGATTCACAAATGAATTCTATCAAACATTCAAAGAACAACTAATCCCAATATTATACAAACTATTTGACAGAATAAGCCAAGAAGGGGTTCTACCAAATACTTTTTACGGCACAAACATGGTACTGATCCCAAAGCCAGGCAGATTAAAAATAGAGAAAGAAAACTATAGGCCAATCTCCCTAATGAATATAGACGCAAAAATCTTAAATAGGATACTAGCAAAAAGACTCCAGCAAGTCCTCACAAGGGTTATCCACTACGATCAGGTAGGGTTCATACCAGGAATGCAAGGATGCTTCAATATTAGGAAAACCATCCACATAATTGACCATATTAATAAACAAACCAACAAAAATCACATGATTATCTCAATAGACACAGAAAAAGCCTTTGATAAAATACAACACCCATTCCTATTGAAAACACTAGAAAGTATAGGAACAGAAAGGCCTTTCCTAAAAATAATAAACAGTATATATCTAAATCCATCAGCAAACATCATCTGCAATGGGGATAAACTCGAAGCCTTCCCAATAAGATCAGGAGTAAAACAAGGATGCCCCTTATCACCTTTACTATTTAATATTGTACTAGAAACATTAGCAGTAATAATTAGAGAAGAAAAAGAAATTGAAGATATTAAAATTGGCAATGAGGAGACCAAGCTGTCATTCTTTGTGGATGATATGATGATTTACTTAAAGAATACCAAAAAGCTAGTCAAAATAATCAACAACTTTAGCAAAGTTGCAGGATACAAAATAAACCTGCATAAGTCATCAGCATTTCTATATATCTCCAACCCCAGCAGCAAGAATTAGAAATTCCATTTGAAGTCACCCAAGACAATATAAAATACTTAGGAATCTATCTGCCGAGACAAACACAGGAACTATGTGAACACAACTACAAACCACTCTCCACAGAATTAAAACTAGATCTAGACAATTGGAAAAGCATTGACTGCTCATGGGTGGGACGAGCTAACATAATAAAAATGACCATCCTACCCAAACTTATCTATCTATAATTAGCGCCATACCCATTGAACTTCCAAAAAACTTTTTTTACTGAATTAGAGAAAACCATAACAATGTTCATTTGGAAGAACAAAGGATCAAGGATATCCAGGGAAATAATTTTTAAAAAAATACAAAGGAAGGTGGCCTTGCAGTCCCAGATATCAAACTATATTACAAAGCAGTGGTCATCAAAACAATTTGGTACTGGCTAAGAGACAGAAAGAAGGATCAGTAGAATAGACTTGGCGTAATTTGCCTCAGCAAGACAGTCTATGACAAACCCAAAGACCCCAGCTTTGGGGACAAAAATCCACTATTTGATAAAAACTGCTAGGAAAATTGGAAGACAGTGTGGAAGAGATTAGGAATTGATCAACACCTCACACCCTACACCAAGATAAACTCAGAATGGGTGAATGACTTGAACATAAAGAAGGAAACTATAAGTAAATTAAGTGAACACAGAATAGTATACATGTCAGACCTTTGGGAAGGGAAAGATTTTAAAACCAAGCAAGACTTAGAAAGAGGCACAAAATGTAAAATAAATAATTTTGACTACATCAAATTAAAAAGTTTCTGTACAAACAAAACCAATGTAACTAAAATTAGAAGGGAGGCAACAAATTGGGGAAAAATCTTCATAACAAAAACCTCTGACAAAGGTCTGATTACTCAAATTTATAGAGTTAAACCAGTTGTAAAAAAAATCAAGCCATTCTCCAATTGATAAATGGGCAAGGGACATGAATAGGCAATTTTCAGTTAAAGAAATCAAAACTATTAATAAGAACATGAAAAAAAGTTCTAAATCTCTTATAATCAGAGAGATGCAAATCAAAACAACTCTAAGGTATCACCTCACACCTAGCAGATTGGCCAACATGACAGCAAAGGAAAGTAATGAATGCTGGAGGGGATGTGGCAAAGTGGGAACACCAATTCATTGATGGTGGAGTTGTGAATTGATCCAACCATTCTGGAGGGCAATTTGAAACTATGCCCAAAGGGCAATAAAAGACTGTCTGCCCTTTGATCCAGCCATAGCACTGCTGGGTTTGAACCCCAAAGAGATAATAAGGAAAAAGACTTGTACAAGAATATTCATAGCTGTGCTCTTTGTGGTAGCAAAAAATTGGAAAATGAGGGGATGCCCTTCAATTGGGGAATGGCTGAACAAATTGTGGTATATGATGGTGATGGAATACTATTGTGCTAAAAGGAATAATAAAGTGGAGGAATTCCATGGAGACTGGAGCAACCTCCAGGAAGTGATGCAGAGTGAGTGGAGCAGAACCAGGAGAACGTTGTACGCAGAGACTGATACACTGTGGTTCAATCAAATATAATGGACTTTTCATTAATGGCAATACAATGTCCCTGAACAATCCGTAGGGATCTAGGAGGAAAAAAAAAACTATCCTCAAGCAGAGGACAAACTATGGGAGTAAAAACACCGCACCGTGGAAAAGCAACTGTTTAACTACAGGGGTGGAGGGGATATGATTGAGGAGAGACGCTAAATGAGCACCCTAATGCAAATACCAACAACAAGGAAATGGATTCGGAGCAAGGACACATGTGATACCCAGTGGAATCACGCATTGGCTAGGGGAGGGGTGGCGGGAGGAAGAGGGGAGGAAAAGAAAATGATCTCTGTTTCCAATGAATAATGTATGAAAATGAAAATGTAATGTATGAAAATGACCAAATAAAATAATGTTAAAAAAGTTTTTAGGGTAACAGATTTTCAATCATACATTCCCCCTGAGACCTGTGGAAGACTTGTTTCTCCAGTGGGTCTTGTAAACATACTAACTTTGAAATTGAAATAATTTGAGGATAAAAGGAAAAGAGGACAAAACCAATAATTGCTAGGTGCATTGACAAAAAGCCAGTTAGGGGGCAGTTCCCTTTTGGCATGAGTATACATTCAAATTCAATGTTCAATCAACCTTCAGTTCAATCAACCACACTCAAATTACATTCTGGATCTTCTTGATGTAGCTTGTGGTCTGTGGAGGCATCTTCATGGTACCTCCTAAGAAGAGTTCATTTTCTGGATTTGAAGAGGTAGCATGTTTCTTAACCTAAAATTACTCTCAAAAAGAATTTAAAATTTGCAATTTAAAATAATAATAATAATAATAATAATAATAAATTCCCCCCCCCCAACAGGGTATTGAAAAACACAGGAATCACTTAGGGATGCATGGCTGAGTTATGAGGTATATGAATCAATTGGCAAGAGAAATAAAAATATTTTTACAAATCTAAATAAAAAAATAAGTTCTGGATGAAATATAGACTATCAAAGTCTTATGTGTAAAAATTCTAAGTAAAGGAAAAGTAAATCCATTTTTATGCCGATTGGACCCTTCTGAACTTCTCTAATCACGTCACTTGGTGGCTAGTCCCTATTTTTAGGGTGAGTAGAAACATCCCTGGATTGAGCATCCATGACTAAAATATGTCCATCTAGGCCTCCTCTGGAAATTATCCATCAAAAGTCCTTGCTTCCAAAGGTGTTTCTACATCAATACAAGCTAATTGGTCCTCTTACTTAAAGTCCACATGGAATATAGCAAAATTACCAAGTTTCCTCTATAGCAAAAAAATTTTAATGGTTTCCCAGTTGTCCTTAACTTTTAAGGGAAGTTTTGTTTTGTTTTTTAAGTTTTTATGTTCTTTTTTTTTTTGAAAATTTTATTTAGTCAATTTAGAACATTATTCCTTGGTTACAAGAATCATATTCTTTCCCTCCCTCGCTTGCCCCCACCCCTTCCTGTAGCTGACAGGCAATTCCACTGGGTTTTACATGTGTCCTTGATCAGAACCTATTTCCATGTTGTTGATGTTTGCACTAGGCTGATCATTTAGCATCTACATCCCCAATTATATTCCCGTGGACAGCCAAAATCTGATGGAAACTGTGGATTCCTTCTCGGAATAATGTTTTTAACTGCAGAAAACAAAATTCAAAGGATGAGAAAGAAATACAATTACATTGAAATAAAGATGTAATTCTTTCAACACATATTCCAGATTAAAAATCCCTAGTTTAGTGTATCTCATTCAATCAATATCTAATGTATTTAACAAACAGAAGAAAGGTTTAAAGGGAGGTTCCTAGCAATAGCAGCATATGGAAAAATCTGTTATTACAAAGCTGTTTATAGTATCTAATTTGCTCTTCACAGTCAGGTAGTCTATTAGTAGCCAATAAGCATTTATTAAGGACCTGTTATGCTCCAGGAACCATGCTAAATACTGGGTATTTAAAAAAAAAAAAAAAGAGGCAAAAAATAGTCCTGATCCAAAAGGAGTTCATAACCTAAAAAGGGAGATGACAAGAAAACAACAAATAAGATATAAGCATGATAATCCTGTGAAACAGGTAGTAAAAATATTATTTTCTCCATTTTACAAATGAGGATACTGAGGTTCACCATGGTTAGTTACATCACTGGTCTAAGACCACCACAAATAGGAAATGCTCCTGCTAGTTAGGTATCTTCTTACCTCAAGTTCAGTTCTTTTTCCAAAATCTTAAAAGGCAGTCAGTCTCCTTAAGGGCAGTGGGTTTCAGTGAATTACAATTCAAATATGAAGGAAACGCATTTTCTTCTATAGCATCTCCCAAGTCCTCAAAGGAAGGCTGTTTGGACAGAGAAACCAATGGGGAGACTAAACCTACACGCAAACTTGACAAGCACTAGGTGTCACTGTTAGCTCTCATTTAAGCAGAGAAGCACCATTTCTGTAGCAGTATTTAATTTAAATAACTCTTGGCTATGTATAAGTTTGTCCATGGAGTCATCTTTTCATGTTTTAAAGCTACAAACTGTTGTGTTCAATTTAAAATCCAACTATGGGATTCTAATGTGGAAAGTCAAAAGCTTATAATTTTTCGAAGTTCCATTTTTAAAATGTGTATTTCCAAATTATGCTTGTTCCCACAGTACATATCCTCTGTTTAAAACCCACACTTTACAAAGAGCACCCTCCAATTCTCTAGGCTTAGTATAAAAAGCATGTTCTTAAATGTATTATTTAAAAAAGACATGAATTTGGAAAAATCATGTCTAAATATTTGGCATTGATTTTGACCAATTCTGGTTTTTGCCTTAAACAGTCTGAGTTGCCTTCATATCCTCTTGCAATGAACCACAGCTGCCTGAATATATATTCTTTCCTGTTCAACTATATAGGCTCTTACAAATATTAAATTATCTGTGAGAGGATTGTGTCTTCCTTATCAGTCTGGGAGCTATTTGAGATTAGGGACTGTTTTTTACCTTTCTTTGTAGCCACCACCACTTAGCACAGCGCTTAGCATAGAGTAAGCACTTAAATGCTAGTTGACTGATTGATATATGGTTTGAAAGTAATCTTCAGAATTCATTTTCTAAAATGTTTATAAGTATAAAGGTTCAAAACACAAAAAAATTAACCTCAGGAATTCTCTACGTAATTTACTTTTCTTTCCATTTTTATGATTAGTTTTAAAGAATATTTAAATCCTCAATCGTCAATCATTTTTTGATATCAATCAGCAGATCAATGATCTAGTTAGTGTTTATTGTAACATGATGAGAGGTCTGACTCTAAGATCATCACTTTTTTCCTACAAGAGAAGTGACTCTATTTTGTATAAGGATTTTTTTTTTGAGGCCTGTAGACTGACACATATTTCACCAAAAAAAGTCATCTATTCATGTGACTTTTTATGTGATATTTTTGAGTGCATAAATTTATCCAGGAACAAGAAAGTTCCAGTTCTTTCTGTTCTTAGGGCAAAATCCCAAATTTCCCACCAAGTTCAGTCTTGTGGAGATAGTCATCACCACACTTGTTTTAACTTGGCGACTCTCAAAGTACAATGGGAAGGGATTAACTTAATTCTAACCTATCCCCTACAGATCCTTACAGAATTCCATTCCTTACTTCTGGAACTAGGCTCTTCAACAGAGAACTCTTCTTCTCTACTTAGCTCAGAGAATGCTGGGTAAGAACAAACCCCCACTGAGTTCATAGTCCCTCAAGAAAATAGGTCATTCTTGCCCTTTTATTTCAGAAGGCTACCACTGACAATGTTTTTTGCTTAACTGGATTTCAACTTATCAGGAGTTCCAGATGTAGATTATTTATGTTGGAGAAAGAACACCATGTCTCCAAAGAATTTTCTTGTGGCAAAAGTACTTTGTGTTATGTTGACCCAATATATCATCTGCAAATAATTGAAGAAAACATACATGCAAATTTTGCACTCCTTGTTTTGACCACATAACATTCTTGCCTATTTGTACTTTTCTTTAATGGAGAACAAATTTGTAACCAGCCTAAACTTTCATAGTTGATTTATTTATAATGATTAAGACAGAGACATCAATATTTTATTATTTCTCCTAAAGTGGGTAATCTATCCAGTCAATTTTACAGGGCATGGGTCAAGCTAGCCCATTCTATTTTCCTGAACATTCTTTTTAATCTTCATCCAGCCAATTAACCTCTGGGCAGAGACTGAGGTAGGGTTTTTTTTTTTTTCCCCCACCTATAGTCACTGGAATCCAGAAAGTGAAAACTACATGATAACATAGGGATAATGGGGAACTATGAACCTGAATTTTTCTTTGTCCTCCAAATTTTTATTCTAGACATTGTTCTCCATATCCCTAAGCACAAAAAGGAATATTAGATCTGAGTTAGTTCCTTTAAGAAATGCCTCCAAACCTTTGCCAAAATGAAGATTATTCGTATTAAGTTTTTCTTCGAAATTCTGAACAAATTCCTTTCAAATTCTTTTTTTTTAGGTTTAGTAGATGAGGTAAGAGCTCAAGGAAAAAGTAGCTGTGTGTCTTACGGATCTTCCTTTTAAAGTTTTACTTCTATAGCCATTCATCCAGAATGATATTTGTAAGTCCTGGCCACATCCTCACAGCTGGATGCAATCTCTCCCTCCTTCTGAAGTAGCCTTAGGTCTCTGTATTATCTGATTGCACGTTCACATTCTATCTTGTATGATTGGAGCAGGTCAGCTGCTTTACAAGACTGTAAATTCTATAAAGGTAGGGATGGTGCCAATCTATGCCTAGTACAATGCCTTTCGTGAAGGAGGTCATCAATAGACATTTGATGAATGAACGAGTTCATACATGAATGAATGTAGTAGATAACACAGAAGATCTTACACTATTTTTTATCTCAAGACCCCTTTATGGTCCTAAAAATTATTGAGGATCCCAAAGAGCTTTTGTTTATGTGAGTTATATCAATAATTACCTTATTAGAAATAAAAACTGACAAAATTTAAAAATATTTATTCACTAATTCATTAGAAATAACAATAATAAACCCATTACATATGAACACAAATAACATTTTAATGAAAAATAACTATACTTCCAAAATAAAAAAATTTAATGAGAAGGGTAATATTTGGATATTTTTGCAAATCTCTTTCATTTCTAGCTTGATTGAAGAGAACTAGATTCTCATATTTATTCTCAATCTGTTGTGATGCTTTGATGGAAGATTATTAAAGAAAATCTGACCATACATCAATATGTAGTTGGCAAATGGAAGTCTCTTGATAGGTGAATAATATCTTTGTGATCTTTTAAAAATAGTTTCGATCTCAGAACACAGAAAGGGTCTTAGAGACCTTTAGGGATCTATGCACTACACTTCTGAGAACTATTGAATTAAAAAACATTTCATGTTAAAAGTAAAGCTGCAAAAGTCAAAGGAACTTCGAAACAGGATAAACAGAACTTTTGGCATTTCCTGTTGAGTTGGAAGAGCAAATGTGGAAACACAGTTAAACTAAAAGACATGGGAGAGATTTTTTTTCCAAGACAAATTTGGAGAGTATTGCTAGTAGGTTTTAAAATTTCATCCTAAGGCACTCTCCTCAATATCTCAAAATTAAATGGAATGATTAGAGATTTTTTTCCATTCCTGCAAGAACCTGTAGCTATTGCCCATGAGTTTTCATAAAATTATGCTTTTGCTAGGCCAATGTCCTTGTCTAGATGTCTACTGAGACAGAGAAGAGGTTATGTAAACTCCTCAAGATCATGTACCCTATTAAATAAGAGCACAAGTGACCGAGGGGTCTGACTGTCAGTTGTCAGCCCAGACTACCAGGGAAACTATAGTCAAGTCTAATGGACTAGATTTTGAAAATAGCACTCCATGACCCCCTCCTTAACACAGTGTAAGGCCAAGGATAAAATACTACATGTTAAGTGGTTAGAATATTAAAGTCCAAAGAAATAATACTATACTGGTAGGTGGTAAAGTGAATATATATTTACTATGAACAACCATGAATCCATTATTCCATTAAGAGATTGCCCATCTCAACTTCCATTATCAGGAGCCTTTTGGTTTAATGTACTCAAGCAAAGGTTTGTTGAGAAGACTAAAGTTTTATTAGAACTGAAAGAAATGTTCCATTTAAGCTGAAGTCAAAACCGCAAATATCTATAATTAAATTCATTCCCAATGATCTTTTGGAAGTATCACAAATTAATTTCTCTCTCTCCAAGTTTGTGGCTATAAAAAGAATTGTATTTTTTTCTTTTCAATTATAATTGAAAGAGTATCTCAAGACCAAGTAGCACACGGTTTAGAAGAGAAAGCATTTTGTCTTGACCAGGCACAGAATCCATATTTTAGAATTTCTTTCTTTGGATTTTAATCACAGCAACTAGTTTAAAAACAGTTAACTTAAATTAGATGATATCTGTAATGACAATACTTCATGAATACCCTACCACTCGCACTCTAAACAAGAAAATAAAAACACACGCACACACACACACACACAAATGGATCCAGAAAACAATTAGGAGGAATTATAGGAAGAAAAATTGTGCAGGCTTAAAAATGATAGAATGTTCCTAAAAAGCCAGCGAAGGAGGATTTTAAAGTCCCTCCTTTCTCTTGTGACCGAGCTCAGTAGTGCTGCTAAGGGAAGTAACACCTATTTAAAGGATGCAAAGAAAGTAAAATTTTGTGTGGCTTCACACCACTAGCTTAACATTGCAGGATGAAGCTGGTCAGATGACACCTTTTGTAATTATAGTGGCAGATGCTGGCCTATATAGATTCCCAAGTCCTAGGATTAAAATCCTGCTTCCTCTTTGAAATGGAGGCCTGGTGAATCCTGCCCCTCCCCCATACTCTATCACTATCATTTCTCTTTAATAAAAGGAAAAGAAAAGTTAAGCCCTACCAAAATCCAGGAAAGTCATCCTACTCTTCTCTCCTTTACTTCCCTTTTCTTTGCTCTCTCTTCCTTGTTGTTTCATTTTTTATCTCAAATTTTTATTCTTTCATATAATACCTTCCCCCAACCTATTTTCTTTTTCTCCCCCTCCCCTCCCCTATTAAAAACTAGACATATAGGAGTTTGGAGGATAAAGTACATACAAGATGCATTAGAAAGAGAACAGATAGGAATATATAAATCCTATGGATGATTTGATTTATATATATATATTCATAGCCAATTATATTTTATACATTCTATATATGTGTTGATATGACATATTAAGCTATTAAAATTATAATATATATTAATATATCACTTTATATATTATTCACACATATGAATTTTAATAGTTTAATCCCATTAATCACCTACTAAATATTTTGACAGTAGCCAGTTTTTTGTCCATTGCTATTTTTTTCCTGATCATCTGCCTTGGTGTAATACTTCTTTTAAAATTCAAGTTCTTCTAAGGCAAAGGTTCTTAACCTTTTTCTATGTCATGCCCCCCTTTGGCAGACTGATGAAGCCAATGGACCCTTCTTTTTTTTTTTTTAAACCCTTACCTTCCATCTTGGAGTTAATACTGTGTATTGGCTCCAAGGCAGAAGAGTGGTAAGGGCTAGGCAATGGGGGTCAAGTGACTTGCCCAGGGTCACACAGCTGGGAAGCCAATGGACCCTTCTTAAAAGAATGTTGTTGTTGTTTTTTTAGTGTGTAAAATAAAACACATAGCATCACAAAGGGAAACAGTTATTTTGGAACAGAATTATCAAAATGTATGTTTATGGACTCCAGGTTAAGAAACCCTGCCTTCAAGTCTAAGGAGTTGTTGGGTACAAAGGATTCCTGTAACATGGCCATGAAAAATGTCAATGGAACCCTTTGACTTATAAGGAAAGATTGTACAGACAGCAAATAGACAGTGTATCCACAAATACTTCTGTGAATTTCGGGAAATCCAGATGATTTTCTTAAACTCTAACTCCTCCCCTGTAGTTTAAACTTGTCCTTGCTCTTTTAAAGAAATGTTAATTTTGCTGTGACTTATATAAAAGTCTTCTTGGAATTAGTGTTTAATGAAGCAAGGGATCGATAAATAAATGCTGATTGAAAAAAAATAAAATAAAAAAATTTGTTTCTTGGAGCCATAATTTGTCACTCTCTAATTTTTACATCACAAGCCACATGTAAGTAATTTTGACCAAATGGGAGCCAGCAGGAGTTGGGAACATGTGGAGAAGATACACAGTAGTTTCCCTACATTAACACTCTTTAAAAAAGAAAGAAAGAAAACAGAATCCAAATATCTAAAGCTACCTGAAAAGAACTTTGGCATCTAAAACCGTTCACCTTTTCTGTGAAAACCAAATGGTAATAGCTGACATATATAGTGATATAGTGATCAGAAAAGCTTTTTACATGCATCATCCCACAGTCCTCATTTAAGGTGGGTTTTAAGTAGATTTTCCTGATTCCAGACCCAAAGCATTCTACACTTTATCTTTATTTTTCTGAAAAGGCAGGTAAACTGAGGTAGGCTTGTAAATCAATAATACTTTGGATCTAACCCAACCAAGACATCCCACTCTGCCTTCATACCACTGAAAAATATATTAGGGCTCTGGGAACATCACCCATGCTAAAAAGGAAGGTGTTGAGTGTTGCTTGATTGTATTCAGAATTCCCTAGTAGTGAGGAAGCCCAGGTCAGGCACATGGTCATTGGAGACTTAGCTAGAGAGGTCATGACCCCTGCTCTGCCAAGAACTGAGAGGTTCCTCTAATAAAATTGAACTCAGGTCTTAGAATAATAGAACCTGTATTTCTAGTTAGGTGGAATAGTGGATAGAGCACTGGACTTGGGAGTCAGGAAGACCTGAGTTCAAACTTTGCCTTAGATGCTTTCTTAACTCATTTCCTCATGTATAAAATGGGGATAATAATAGCATCTACCTCTTAGGATTTTGTGAGACTGAATGAGATAGTAATGCCTACAGAAACATTTTAAACATTAAAGCTCTATATATCTGGCCTCAGGCTCTTCCTAGCTGTGTGACCCTAGGCAAGTTACTTAACCCCAATTGCCTAGCCTTGGCTGCTCTGTAATTCTGTTTTAGAATTGAAATTAAGACAGGCAAAGGTTTAAAAAAAGATTTATGTAAATATTGACTGCTATTATTATTTATGCATTCTGGAATAAAATGCATTAAAAAAAACTTTCATTGTTGACCCTCCTTTAACTTGAGATCCATCAAAGACTGAGACTTTTCCTATAATGACTATAGAGAAGTCAATTGTTTTTACATTTCTGCTTGCAAACATAATCCTAGGCACCTGTCCCATTGGTGCCCTTTCAGTTTGTGACAATTTCATTCACAAATCAAGATTAGTTTAAAGGCTAATACTATGCTCTAAAGTGCTAATGTATTCCTCTTCTCTTGTTAATTCTTCTTTTGTCCCCTTTCTGTCACTTTCTGTAATTTGTAAATTAAGTTTTAGAAGAGGGGCATAAATTAGGGACAACTAGCCAGGCTAAAATAGGGGGGGGCAGGTAGATGGTACAGTGGATAGAGTGCTGGGCTCAGGGGCAGGAATACCTACCTGAGTTCAAATTGAGCCTCAGACACTCGCTAGCTTTGTTATCCAGCGTATGTCATTTAACTTCAGTCTGCTTTAGTTTCTGCAAAATGGAAATAATAATAATATCTATGTTATAAAATGGACATAATGTAACATCTATAAAATGGAAATAATAACACCTACCTCCTGGGGACATTGTGAGGATTAAATAAAATAATTATTAGCATAATGTTTGGCACATAGTAGGTGTTATGTAAATGTGAGCTATTATTATGGCTATGCCATCAAATAACTTATTCATGAAGATATTAAAAATAGCAATCATGACATTTCTATGACATACCACCTATGTTCTCCCCCCTATCCTAGCCCACAAGATAACAATGAGCCACCAATAAATTTTAAGCTATAAAACTCAATTACATATCTGTTTAATGAATATGTGGTATCATTTTGTAGTTTATGATGATTGTTATGTAGAGTAGTCATTGGTCTTTTTCCATTTCTTTTTTTTTAAACCCTTACCTTCCATCTTGGAGTCAATACTGTGTATTGGCTCTAAGGCAGAAGAGCAGTAAGGGCTAGGCAATGAGGGTTAAGTGACTTGCCCAGGGTCACACAGCTGGGAAGTGTCTGATATCACATTTGAACCCAGGACCTCCCGTCTCTAGACCTGGCTCTCAATCCACTGAGCTACCCATCTGCCCCCTTCTTTTTCCATTTCTGACTGTTAGGAAAGTAGATGCTTTTATTTCCTCTTTTTCTTATGAGATAACAAATGATCCAATTGATTATTGGTCTTTTTTCATTGTACAGGTTTCCCCTAACTTCACAAAATTGTAGAATTGTAGAAATGGAAAGAACCTTAGAAACAATCTGAGGCATTCTACCTCTTACAAGTTATATGCCTAGAATATACTCCCTCTTAGAATGTGCAGATTCTTTTAAAATCTAGCTAAAGTATCCCCTGCAATAAGTCTTCCTTCCTTCCTTCCTCTCTCCCTCCCTTCCTCTTTCTCTCTTCCTTTCTCTCTCTCTCTCTCTCTCTCTCTCTCTCTCTCTCTCTCTATCTATCTATCTCTCTCTCTCTCTTCCTTTCTTTTTCTCTTTCTCTAGGGCATTTGGAGCATATAAGTTTAATATTTATTTTAGCATATTGTCCATGGTTCTTGTCAGCATAAGGTAATTTTCATGTTTATTTATATTTATATTGTGAAATTTTCTTTTTGTTTATCTAATAGCATATTGCAACTCCTCATTTTACTTTTAAAAATTTTTATCTGAAAATAATTTTATTCTAGTCTCTCATTTTTATTCTTTTTTATTTATTCTTTTTATAGTTTTGTTTTTGCTTTTTAGATGTGTTTCTTGTAAGCAATATATTATAGTATTTTGTTTTCTTATCCAGTCTGCCATTCTTTTTTTATTTTATTGGTTTATTTAATCCATTTACATTTAAAGTTATGAGAATTAGGCTTGTGTTCAGGTATGGATCTCCAAGGTCCTTTCCAAATCTGAGAGTTTGTGATTCAGTAAATACTCAGTTATACAGGGATGGTAATCTGTATCAGTAGAAAGAATATCCCCATCCCGATAAAGTCCAAAGTCCTTAAAATACTGAGATATTAAAGAAATTAAAATGATATTGTGATGTGTTGGTCTGATATTTTCTTTTATGAAATTATCTCTGAGAGGCTACTTCATGCTCAGAAATGTAAGTAACTCTTATTTGCTCTGAATATAAAATATTCATAGTAATTTCATTATTAGGGGGAAATGGTATGAAATAAGATAAAAGCAAATGTACCACAAAAAAATCTTATTGCAATAATCCATTCAAAAGAATTTCAAAGAGTTCAAAGGAAATACTGATACCTCAAATGAGACTGTAACAATGTCAGCATTAAGACACAAACTGCACAACAAGGTACACCAAGACTGGAAGCCAGGCTGGGTTCAGAGACAAACCACACAGATGACAGACAGTTCATGCATATAGAAATGGTCTATGCAGTTACTTTTAGTCCAGAGGAGAAAGTGTAAAAATTAAAATTAATCTATAATACTTAAAATATTATATTTTAAAGATTTATTAATAATCATGAGAAGTAACAAATAAAAAGGCAACAAAATAAAACCATGTATCCATGGCTAGTCAATGTATAGGCTTGGATTAAAATTTTGTGTTAGATTCTGTCATAAGAAGACAATGTCCCAGGAGTAAGAATAGATGGATGGGCACACACAATAATGAAACTGGGATATAACTATTAATCCCAGAGAAGGAAATGTCTGACTACTTCCCTAGCTATGTTGTTATGCACAGAAAAGAAAAAAAAAAGAATTAGAAATAATATTGTATTTAGAGTCAGAGAACTTTAGTCCAAATCCTGACTTGGCTATAAATTTCCAGTGTGACTCTAGGCAGGTCATTTCACTACTCTCAGTCTATTTCCTCACTTATAAAAAACAAAAGATGTTGATTTAGACAATATCTAAAGTCCTCTCCAACTCTCAATTCTGTGATGCTATAGGTGTGAGTCGCTCTTAAAAGGGTGGTGTTGGAGAAAGGTTAAGTAACTCATCGATATTGCCCAACCCCTTTTAAAGTAAGGGATAACATGCTTTACCTGGATACCCAAACTAGGTAAGAACATATCTTAGTCAATTTCTCATGGATTAGACTAAGTGCTAAAAAAGTTCTTGATCTGTTTTGGTGTCCCTGCAAAGGGAGAGTGTGCACATTGGCAGAGGAAACTTGGTAATGCATGCCCTATGGGGCCTGCATAAAATCAAAGAGAGAGTGCAGAGCCTGGGAGGTTTGAGGAGACTCCTAACCCCTAAGAAGGAATTGATTGGGAGTGGAAGGAAGAAGCAAAGCCCCAGGCCTCATTCTCTTTCCTTTCCCTGGTCCCCTTTCCTTGTGAACTTCAGAGGACTGGAGGATTTCCCATCTTCCCAAAGCGTTCTAGGAGTGTCCCTGGAGCTGTTTTAGGAGCTACAAGGAGCCAAACCAAGTCAACCTGCATTTATTAAATGCCTACTAAGTGTCAGACACTAGGGTAAGTGCTAGGGTTGCTAGAGGCAAGACCAATTGCTACTCTCCAGAATCTCACCTCATGGAAGAAACAACTTGCAAACAACTATGTACAAACAAGATTAACTGCAGATAATCTCTAAGGGAAGGTATTAAAGTATTCAGAGGAATTGGGAAAGACCTTCTTGTAGAAGGAAAGATTTTAGCAGAATTGAAGAAAGCCAGGGAAGCCAAGCAGCAGAGATAAGGGAGGAGAGAATTCCAGGCATGGGAGAGAGCCAGTGAAGAGGCAGAGTTGAATGATGCAGTATCTCATGCAAACATCAGCAAGGAGATCAGTGTCACTGGATTGTAGAGAATGTGGAGGAAAGTGAGCTATGAGAAGCCTGGAAGAGTAGGAGGGGGCAGGTTCTAAAGGGACTTGAACACCAAGTAAAGGATTTTATGTGATCCTGGAGGTAATTGGGACCTACTGGAATTTCCTGGATGAGGAAGGTGGTGATATGGACAGACCCATACTCCAGGAAAATCCTGTTGGCAGCTGAGTAGAGGGTGGACTGGAATAGGGAGGCAGAGAGATCAGTCAGAAGGTTATTGTACTAGTCCAGTCAGGAGATGATGAAGGCTTGTGCAGAGGTAGTAGCAATGTCAGAAGAGGAAGGGAGTATATTCGAGAAATGTTACAAAGGTAAAATTTACAAAATTTATTTTTAAATTTCTTCTTTTAAAATTTATTATTAAAAAAAGTTACAAAAGGTTAAAAAAGGACAATTTTTTTGGATATGGGAGATGATACAGAGTGAAGAGTCAAGGGTGACATTCAGGTAGAAGCCTGAAAAAGACAAGCCACAGAATCAAGAATCTGGAAAAAAACAAGGAAAAGCCAAAGAAATCCTATTTCACAACTAAGATGAACATTTTGAGGATTCCAGAAAAGGAACTTCCAGGATCTGTGAGTTACCCTTTTGACATACTGCTATAAGCTTGAGTCTCCTTTCTTTCTTTCTTTTTTTAAAGTCCCCCCCCACCCCAAGTCAATGACTTTATTTTTTCTGGACCATATATGTATTATCATTCAAAGCATACTTCCATATTGGTCATTGTTGTAAGAGCACACTCATACAAAACCAGAACCCCAAAATAAAAATGTAAATACACTAATGTAAAAATATGCTTCCATCCACATCCATCTGACTCCAATAGTTTTTTCTCTGGAGATGGAGAGCATTCCCCATCATAAGTTTTTTGGAATTGTCTCAGATCATTGCATTGCTGAGAATAGCCAAGTTTTATAGTTGTTCATCATACAATTTTGCTGTTATTGTGTACAATGTTCTCCCAGTTTGGCTTATTTTACTCTGCAGCAGTTCTCATAGATCTTTCCATCTTTTTCTGAAATCATCTTGTTTATCATTCCTTATAGCACAACACTATTCCATCACCAACATGTACCACCATTTTGTTCAGCTATTCCCAAATTGATGGAATCCCCTTAATTTCCAATTCTTTGCCACCACAAAAAAAGAGCTACTGTGAAATATTTTTGTACAAGTAGGTCTTTTCCCCTTTTTGAGTCTACTTTCCCTTAGACTCTGGATCTACTTATGAGAGAATCTCTCATAAAGTTTTTTTTTAAGCCCTTACCTTCTAAGTATCAGTTCCAAGGCAGAAGAACAGTAAAGGGTAGGCAACTGGGGCTAAGAGACTTGCCCAGGGTCAAACATCTAGGAGGTATTTGAGGCCAGATTTGAACCCAGGATCTCCCATCTCCAGGACTGGGTCTTAATCCTCTGAGCCACCTCTCAAAGACTTTTGAAGGAAATAAAGTCAATTATTCTCACTATAATCCCTCAGCAAGTTCCCTTCTCTAAAAGCTGTCTGACTGACATTTGTAGTCATTGACAATAATGACAGGAAGAACATTAGTATAGACTTGAGTGGCTAATATTAGAAAGATACTCTTCCCACCCCAACCCCTCAGCTACTCCTAGAACCCTGAGGAGAGATACAGATTGTCTGATTATGATCCTAAGAGTGGGGCAGTGGGGTGATTGCAGCAGACAGTCTAGGACTAGAGATGGAGTGCTCTGTCCTACCCCCTACCCCACCCCCAGAGATTTCATGTGGTGCCCCTCTCCCCCACTGAGTACTGGGCATGCCCTTTCCCCCCCTTATCCCACACAGGGGAGGGAGGACATGCTCCCATTGGGCTGATGGGCAGAGGGGAGAGGGGTGTGGAAAAAAAAAAGTCATCAGGCACAGTGAAGAGGGGGAGGGGAGCAGCCCCTGCTGAGTCCCCTCTACCTTTCTGGTAACAAACCTGGAGGGAGGCATAGCTGCATACCCACAGAGAGTGCTCTGCATGCCACCTTTGGCACCTGTGCCATAGGTTCACCATAAATGACCTAGGACAACAATAGCAAACTTTTTCAAGATTGCATGCCCAAACTGCATCTTCAAGTTGCCTGTGAGCCCCTGAATTATCCCAGACAGTGGAGGAAGGAAGTGTTTGTATTGATTGGGCTGCTGGACAGAGGGATAGGGCATGTGAACATTGTCCTCAGGTGTGAGTGGAGAGAGGGAATGGAGTAGCCTCCTCCAGCACTCTGGGGCACGCATACCACATCTTCACCAAAATGGGTTTAGGATATAGTATTTTTATGTTTTTAAAAAGATATTTTAATTAAGAGAAGGGATCCTAGGATGCCAAATCTAAATTTCTATAGTAACAATCAGGATAGTGTAGAATGAGTCACAACATGAATATTTTCCAATCCTGAAATTTTTTTAGCCATGGTCTAGCCAAACTTTTGGCATATGCAAGAGAAAATGTGTGTAAGTAATAAGAGAATTAAAGGTTTTTTTTCCCCAAAAAACCAAAGTGTTCAAATAGACAAAATAACTAAGACAGGTATGAGTTGAACTAGATTCTATTAAATTCAATTTAACAAGTTTATTATTTTAAAATATTATTTTTAAAAAAGAAAATCTCTGGACTCAAGGAACTTTACATGTTGGTTTTATTTTTATTTTTTCAAAATAAGTGCTTTGTTGATACTTTTAATATCACTTCCCAGTGATTCCCTATTAAAGTGAACCTTTCTGACAACAATGAAATGACAATGGAAATGGACCAAAACTGTCCATACAGAGAACATATGTCTAATTTTGCAACCACAATTTATCACCTCCTTTTGAAATGTGATAAATATATTTGTCAGTCTTCTGAAATCAGGATTTGTCACAGTATCAGTGAGAACTCTAATGTCATTCATTGGGTTTTTTTTTATCTTATTGTGATCTTTATGTAATTACTCTCCTGGTTCTATGTGCTTTGATCAGTTAACATATGTCTTCCCATGACTATTGGACTTATCATTTGGATAACACAGTAATGATGACTATAAAAGCTAACATTTAGTTGACTCCTATCATGTGCCAGGTATGTGCTAAGTACTTTACAGTTGTTATCTCCTTTGATCCTCACCACAATCCCATGAGGTAGGTGCTACTTTATTCCCATCTTACAGATGAGAAAACAGAGGCTAAGTGACTTGCTCAGGGTCACACACCTAGTAAGTCTGAGCCAAATTTGTACACAGCTCTTCCTGACTCCAGGGCTGATACAGTAGCTACTGTATTACCTATCTTCCCCCTAACACAATAAAGACAATTAGAAAAATCATGATATTGGCAATATGGTATAATGGAAGAGACCAAGATTTCAAATTCTGACTCCAATGATTAAAAGTTACATGACCCTGGGTAATTTCTGTGTGCTCTGTTTCTTTATTTGTATCTTAGATACAGTTATACCTACCTCACTTGTCTCATGGAATTGTTGTGCAGAGAATGCTTTTCAAAGTTTAAATCACTATAGAAATGTGATTTGTCATTATGATGTTGGTGGAAAAGTATTATTCTCAAAGAGGAAACTTGCTTTAGCATTTGTATAACCAGATGTCATAGAGAGGGAATACAGTGACTTTAAGCAGAAAATGGCCTATTGTAAAATGTTGTGACAAAAGGACTTCCTCTTGTTCTTTCTTTTGATTGATTATTGAAATTCTAGAAACTTAGAAATTACTTTCAGAGTTCAGGGGAAAAATTATTATTTCAAATTAAGGTGGAAGTGTTTAATGATGAGGGAAACACCAGTGAAATTGACTGGATTCTTGTGAAGCTAAGACCCCCCCCCCAAAAAAAAAAGCTTTCTTTTTTCTTAGTCATGCTCTGATATTATTAATAGCTATAAAAATGTATATAGTGCTTACTAGATCATCAATTTACAATAATCATTTCAATTGATCCTCACAAACAACCCTGCAAGGTAGGTGCTTTTATTATTATGTCCTTTTTACAGATGAAGAAATTGAGAAAAACAGAGGTTAAGTTAGTTACCTGGAATCACACAATTAGTAAGTATCTGAGACCAAATTCAAACTCAGGTCTTAATGACTCCAGGCCTGGGGTCTATTCATTGTGTCATCTAACTGCCCTTATTATAGGTGCAATGTATTGAAACTTTAGCAGGTTAGTCATTGAGCATCATTTCATTTTATAAGCTAATGAGAAGTCTCTAAGAGATTTAAGAGAAGAATTTAGCAGAATGGTACAGTGGAAGGGAGTTCTGACTTTAGAATTAGAAAATCTGAGCTCAATTCAAAGCTCAACTCCTGATTACTTATGTAACCATGGGTACTGAGATCTTTGATCCTGTGAACCTCAGTTTCTTCATCAGTAAGATGAAGGGGTTAGATTATATGAGAGAGACAAGGTCACCTAGTTCTAAATCTATGGTCCTATGGTTTAAAAAAAAATCTCACTTTTCCCCAATTTCATGTAGAAACCATTTTTAACATTTATTTAAAAATGTTTTTTTCAGTTCCAAATTTGCTCCCTTCCTTCCTTCTTCCCTCCCTTAGACAGCAAGCAATTTGATAAAGGTTATACTTGTGTAGTCATACAAAACATTTCCATATTAGTCTTGTTGTAAAAGAAAACATTGAGCAAAATAAAAAAACAAGAAACAAGAAAAATAAAGAAAACATTTTAAAGTATGCTTTGATCTGGATTCAGACTCTATCAGTTCTTTCTCTGGAAATAGACAGCATTTTTCATCATAAGTCCTTTGAAATTATCTTGGATTATTGAGAATAGCCATTACTGACAATTGATCATTAAGCAATATTGTTATTACTGTGTACAATGTTCCCTGTTTCTGCTCATTTCACTTTGCATCAGTTCATGTAAGTCTTTCTTGGTATTTCTGAGAGTATCCTGCTTATCTTTTTTAAAATAGCATAATAGTATTCCTTCACAGTCATATAGCACAACCTATTCAACCATTCCCCAATCGAAGATCATTCCTTCAATTTCCAATTCTTTGCCACTACAAAAAAAAGAGCTGCTAGAAATATTTTTGTACACAAAAGTTTCTTTTTTATCTTACTCTTTGTGATATAAATATGGTTCTATGCATTGAGAAAACCTTTTAGAATTCAGACAGAAATAATTAACAAGTTGTGACAGAAATTCAGGAGTGATTTTCTAAATTTTTATGAAGGCATCACAGCTCTGAAAATTAATGTCACAGATATATTAAAATGAGCCCTTGTATGTACTTTGTCTTTTAAAGAATTTCACGACACAGTCATACTCTATGTTACCTCTTAGAGACTGTCTTTTATTTTTTTAAATAACCCTTACCTTCCATCTTAGAATCAATACTATGTATTGGTTCCAAGGCAGAAGAGCCATAAGGGCTAGGCAATGGCAGTCAAGTGACTTGCCCAAGTCTGAGGTCAAATTTGAACCTAGGACCTCCCATCTTTAGGCCTGGCTTTCAATCCAATGAGCCACCCAGCTGGCCCCAGGACTGCCTTTTTTATAAGGGTAATGTTTGCATTTGTGGGGAGCTGTCCAGCTGAAACCTATTGAGGGGGAAACCAGGAGACTGATTGTTCTCACATGCCAGCCATAAAAGCATGAATAATATTTTTGGGACATCAAAAGTGACAAATCAGACTCTTTTTTTTTTCCAAACTGAGACCTTCTGCATATTACTAAAACTTAAAAACTTCTATCTGGTCCTAGAGTATGTAATTTCACCTGTACCTTAAAATATGTTGATTTTCTAATACAGATTTATAAGAATAATACTTTTTCTATGTCATGGACCCCCACAGCCTAGTGAAAACTGTGAACCACTCTTTTTTGATGCATAAAATACATAGCATTACAAAGGCAAACAATTATACCGAAATATGGTTGTTAGAATATGAAAAAAAATCCAATGTTAAGAATCTTAATATCTTTTTCCATATACCTCTGATCTTCATCTCTTAATTCTGATCTTCTTGTTGGTGCCATCCCTTAGCTCTCATAATTGGCTTATATTCTTGCATGATTGACCCAGAAGTTCTTACTCCTCCCTGAAGTAAGTCCTTTTGTCAATGGTCTTTCCCCTTTCACCAGATGGTTGATGGTCAGCCTATGGGAGGAATAAGTCCTGGTTTGTATTCTTTAAGAGATGAACCATGAATCTACTCATGTATATGGTGAAAAATGTTTAACAATTGACTATCTTAGGCAGGACAGTCTTGCATTATTTAAAAAAATGTTTAATTTACTTTTAACATTCCATTCTTTTAAAATGGAGTTCCAAATTCTATTCACCCCTTTCTTCTCTCCCCTACTCACTGCAAAGGTAAGCAAAATGATACCCATTATGTATCTGAAATCAGGAAAAAGATATTTGCATATGAGTCACATCACCAAAAAAAAAAAAGCCAAAAGAAATAAAGAGGGAAAATTATGCTTCAATTTGTACTCAGACTTCATCAGTTCTTTCTAGATGTGGCTTGCATTTTTCATCATGTGTCCTTTGGAATTGTATTGATCAGAGCAGTCATGTCTTTCATAATTGATCATTATTACAGCATTATTATTACTGTGCACAATGATCTTCTCACTTCACTTTGCATTAGTTCACATAGGTCTTGCCATGCTTTTTTCCCCCCTAAAGCCACCCCTCATTATTTCTTATACAAAATAGTACTCTATCACAATTATATGCTACAACTTGTTTGTCCATTTCTCAGTTGATGGACATTCCCATAATTTCCAGTTCTTTGCCACCACAAAAAGAGCTACTATAATATTTTTTGTACATATATGTCTTTTTTATTTTTCTGATAGTGGCATTTCTGGTTAAAAGGTATGCATGGTCTGGTAGTCCTTTGAACACAGTTCAAAATTGTTCTCCAGAATGATTGGACCAGTTCACAATTTCACTAACTGTTTATTAATTTTCCTTAATCCCCTCCAGCACATGCTATTTCTGATAGGTGTGAGGTGGTACCTTAGAATTTCCATTTGTATTTCTCTGATCAATAGTGATTTAGAGCATTTTTTCATAAGATTGTAAATAGTTTTGATTTCTGCTTCTGAAAATTGCCTGTTCACATCTTTTCATCATCTATCATTCTGATATATTTGACACAGTTCTCTGTGTATCTGAGAAATGTGGTCTTTATCAGTGAAAATTTATGTAAATTTTAAATATTCTTTTCATTGCCTATGATACCTTTTATTTGTTTATTTATTTGTTTTTAAACTCTTACCTTCTGTCTTGGAATCAATACTATATGTTGGTTCCAAGGCAGAAGAGTGGTAAGGACTAGGCAATGGGAGTCAAATGACTTGCCCAGAGTCATACAGCTAGGAAGTGTCTAAGACCAGATTTGAACCTAGGACCTCCTGTCTCTAGGCCTGGCTCTCAATCCACTGACCACTGAGCTGCCCCCTCTATGATACATTTTAGCAAAATATAGTTTCTCTACTTATGTTTTTAATTAAGCCTCTTTTTTTGCTTTTGCTTTGTCTAAGATCATGATAGCTAACTCTGTCTTTTTTTTTTCTCTTAATTCAGTTGCTGCTCTAGTCCTTTACTTTTACTCTGTGTGTGTTTCTTTGCTTCAAATATGTCTCTAAAAACATATTGTTGGATTATGGTCTTTAATCCTTTCTGCTATCTGCTTCCATCTTAAAGGGGAGCTCATTCCATTCACATTCATAGCTATGATTACTAACTGTGTAATTCCCTTCCATTCAATTTTCTTCTGTTTGATCCTTCTTTCTCTCTTTCTATCCTGTCCCTCTTCAAAAGTCTGTTTTGTTTCTAACCACTGCCTCCCTTAATTCATTCTCATTTTAATTATTCCCATCCCCTCTAAAATCTCTTATCACCTTCCTCTCCTATTTCCCTATTGGTAAGAGAGATCTCTATACTCAAACTAGTGTTTATATGTAATTTTCTTTCTTTGAAACAATTCCAATGTGAGATACAAGTATTCTGCCATCCTTCATTCCACTTCCCTCTCTACTATGAAAGCTTTCCCTTGAGTGTCTCTTTTATGTGAGAAGTTTCTTTCTCCTAGTGCATCCCTCTTTCTCATCCCTTCATTTTTTTTAGATCATTTCAACATAATTGATTAACACATTTCTTTTGTCTTTGTAGACTCTTAACTGTCCTAATCATGATAAAATTCTTAGGAGCTACATATGTCATCTCACATAGGAATATAAATAGTTTAATTTTATTGAGTCTCTAATGATTACTCTTTCATGGTTATCTTTTTATGCATCTCTTGAGTCTTGTGTTTGAATATCAGATTTTCTATTCAGCACTGCTCTTTTATCAAGAATGTTTGAAAGTCCTCTATTTCATTACATATTAATTTTCCCCCAAAATAATTATACTTAATTTTGGGGGGATATATTATTCTTGGTTGTAATCCTAGCCCTTTTCCCTTCTGGATTATCATATTCCAAACCCTCTGCTCCTTTGACATAGAAGCTACTAAATCTTATGTGATTCTTACTGTAACTCTCTGATATTAAGTAGTTTCTTTCTGGCTTCTGGAAATATTTTCTTCTTGACATGTGAGCTCTGGAAATTAGTGATAATATTCCTGGGAATTTTCATTTTGGGAAAGAGAATAAACAGCTTGGAGCAAGAGGTATAAAGCTTTGCCCCAGAAGAAAACTTCTTGAAAATGAGAAGTATTAAGTAGAAGGTAATGTCTCCATGAGACAACAAATATTAAAATAAAGTAAAAAAAAAATATAAAATATCTCATGGCATAAACAATTGACCTTGAAAATAGGTTGAGGAGAGATCATTTAAATATCACTGGACTACCTGAAAGCTGTTGCTAAAATGGAGCCTAGACATTATGTTTCAAGAAATCATAAAAGAAAACTGTCTATATCTCTTTGAGTCAAAGGACAGAGTGAATAAAAAGAAAGAATCCACTTGTCCTCTTATGAAAGAAATCCCCAAATTAAAACTCCTAGGAGCATTCTATCCCAAAATGAGGATTTTTCTGGTTTTAAAGAAAAAATTACTGTAAGCCATTCCAGAGAAAGAATTCAAATACCAAGGAGCTAGTCAGAGTCACATACAATTTAGCAGTCACCCCTATAAAGGAACAGAGAACTTGAAAAACAATATTATAGAAGGCAAAGGAAATTATTACAGCCAAGAATAACTTACCCAGGAAAACTTAGTATAATTACATAGGGGCAACAATCTAAATGAAATAGGTGAATGTTTTCAAAAGGAGGAACAAATTATCTGTCAGGTTTAAGGAGAGAGAAAGTTCATGACCAAATAAGAGACAGAGAGGTTCACAGAAGGTAAAACGGACAATTTTGATTATATAAAATTTAAAAGTTCTTGCAGAAACAAAACCAATGAAACTTAAATTAGTATAGAATCAGGTAAATGTGTGCGGGAAAATCTTTATAGCAAGTTTCTCTGATAAGGGTTTCATTTCTAAGGTTTATAGGGAACTGATTTATATTTATAGTAATGAGTCCTTTGCCAATTGACACATGGTCAAAGGATATGAATAGACAATTTTCAGAGGAAGAAATCCAAGCTATTAATAGTCACATGCAAAAATTCTTCAAATCATTAAAAATAAGGAAAATGTAAATTAAAGCAACTGTGAAATACCACTTCACACCCTTCACATTTTCAAAGGTGACAAAAAAAAGGGAAAATAACAAATAGAAGTCCTTCAGGCACATTAATGCACTGTTGGTGGAGTTATGAACTGGTCCAGTCATTCTGGAAAGCAATTTGGAACCATGCCCCAAAGTTTATTAAACTGTGTACCCTCTTTGACCCAGTGATACCTCTAATAGACTTATATGATAAAGAGATTAAAGAAAGAAGAAAAGGATACATATGTTTAAAATATTTATAGCAATTCTTTTAGTGGTGGCTAAGAATTTGAAACTGACTGAGTACCCATTCATTGGTAATTGGCTTAACAAATTATTGTATATGAATATGATGGAATACTATTATGATGGAAGAAAATAATAATGATGATGCTAGCTAACTATATAGTGCTTACTCTATGCCAGATACTATCTTAAGTACTTTACAAATATCTCATTTGATCTTCACAACTCAGGAAGATGGAAGGCAGGTGCTATTATTATCTCTATTTTACAGTTGAGGAAACTGAGGCAAACAGAGGTTATGACTTGCCCAACGAAATGAAGATAATAAGTGTCCAAGAGCAGATTTCAACTCAGGTTTTCCTGACTTCAGGCCCATCAATTCTCTCTACTGCCTTTAACTAGTTGTAAGAAATGATGAAGGGGATGGGGTTTTTTTTAACATTATTTTATTTGATCATTTTCATACATTGTTCATTGAAAACAGAGCATTTTCTTTTCCTCCTCCCCAATCCCCCCCCCCCTTCCCTGCCGACTCGCGATTCATCTGGGTATCACATGTGTCCTTGCTCTGAACCCATTTCCTTGTTGTTGGTATTTGCATTAGGGTGCTCATTTAGTGTCTCTCCTCGATCATGTCCCCTCAACCTCTGTAGTCAAGCAGTTGCTTTTCCTCAGTGTTTTTACTCCCTCAGTTTGTCCTCTGCTTGAGGATAGTTTTGTTTTGTTTTGTTTTGTTTTTTTCTCCTAGATCACTGCAGGTTGTTCAGGGACATTGTAAAGCCATTACTGGAGAAGTCCATTACGTTCGATTTTACCACAATGTATTAGTCTCTGTGTACAATGTTCTCCTGGTTCTGCTCCTCTCGCTCTGAATCACTTCCTGGAGGTTGTTCCAGTCCCCATGGAATTCCTCCACTTTATTATTCCTTTTAGCACAATAGTATTCCATCACCAACATATACACAGTTTGTTCAGCCATTCCCCAATTGAAGGGCATCCCCTCATTTTCCAATTTTTGGCCACCACAGAGAGCGCAGCTATGAATATTCTCGTACAAGTCTTTTTCCTTATTATCTCTTTGGGGTACAAGCCCAGCAGTGCTATGGCTGGATCAAAGGGCAGACAGTCTTTTATTGCCCTTTTGACATAGTTCCAAATTGCCCTCCAGAATGGTTGGATCAATTCACAACTCCACCAGCAATGCATTAATGTCCCTACTTTGCCATGAAGGGGATGGTTTTAGAAAAACTTGGGAGGACTTACAAAAACTGATGCAGAATGAAGTGAGTAAAACCAGAAGAACCATTTATACAATAACAGATTATAAAGACAAACAACTTTGAAAATCTTAGGAATTCTGATCAACACACTAGTCAACCATGATTCCAAAGGACCTGCTCACTTCTTAATGGAAAGGTGATAGACTTAAAGTGCAGATTGAAATGGTTTGTTTTTTGGTTTTTTTTTTTTTGGATGTGCTCATTTTGGGAATTTGTTTTGCTCTGCTATACATGTTTGTAATAGAGGTTTTGTTTTTCATATTTTCTCAATGGAAAGAGAGAAGGCAGCTCTTCATTTTTAAACATTAATTAAGATATATTCTAGAATAATCTATTTTAAATTATGTTTTATTTTCCTTCATTACTTGTAAAATCAATTTTTAACACTCATTTAAAAAACGTTTTGAGTTCCAAACTCTCTTGCTTCTTCTGCCCCTCCCTATCTGACCTCCCTCCATTTCTGAGACAGCAAGCAATCTGCTTTAGATTTTACATGTGATCAAAATTCATTTAGTCCAAAATAGATGGTAGAATTATTAGAGTGCAATATTGTCATAAGCAAACTAAAATAGTATTTTTCCATATTAATTTCATAAAAGAATGCAGAAACCTGTACTCTTTAATTTTAGGGAGAAAAAGAGCTGATGAATAAGGTCAATAAAGACCTGAGACATACAGGCATTACTCAAACCTACTACTGTGAATAGATCCAACTCTTAGGTAGTCTTTATGGCTATAGGTTATTATTAGGTATTAATATTCAATTTAATTTAAAGAAAGTATGCTTTAAGTGCAACTGGTCTCTACTCTTATTAGTTTGTAGAGGACCATTCAAGTAAACTGGGTTGTACTAAGTAGCTTCTTACAGCTCTCAGGTTTTGTGATTCTGAGTACTACTTGGGACAATTATAACAAAAAAATTATAGTCAAGGAATCACATATAAATATATGAGAGGGAAGCTAGGAGACCACTAGAAGCCATCACTTCTCCATCAGGAACTAGGTAGCAGATGAGTCCTTTGGAATTGTGGTTGATCATTATGTTGATTAGAGTTCATAAATGTACTGAAGTGATTTGTCTTTTAATAAGTTTTAATTCTAAATTCCAAATTCTCTTCTTCTTTCAACATTCCCAGCCCATTGAGAAAGCAGGAAAAACAATATCTTTTATACAAATGAAGTCATGCAAAACTTCTTTCCATATTAGCCATGTTGTAAAAAAAAAAGGCAAGAGAGATAAAGTAAGAAAAAAAACATGCTCATGATGTTCCTCATGTTTGGAATGTTCTCTATCTTCTTTCTCCTCCCTTGTTGAATTCCTTGTTGTTTTTGTTGTTTAATCATTTCAGTCCAGTCCAACTCTTTGTTGACCCCATTTGGGGTTTTCTTGATAAAGATATTGGAGTGGTTTGCCACTTCCTGGTCCAGCTTATTTTACAGATGAGGAGATTGAGGCAAACAGGGTTAAGTGACTTGCCCAGAATCACACAGCTATTGCCTGAGGCTAAATTTGAACTCAGGTCTTCCTGAGTACCATGCAGGCATTTCACCCACTGTACCACCTAGGTATCTAGCAAATATTCCCTAGTCTCCCCTGCCTGCTCCACTCCCTTTAGCCATCACTGCCATAGCTCTTTGCTTACACTTCTCTGATATAATTCTTCTTTTTCTTCTTCTAGGCTATAAACTCCATAAAGGCAGAGACCTTGTCTTATCCAAAATCTGTTTCTCCTCCAGCAACTCCCTCCGTGCTCTGCACACAATAGGGGATTAATAAAAGTTAGTTAATGGTGAAGAGAAGGAAAGAGAATAAGCATTTATATAACACTTACTTTCTGCTGGCACTGTGCTCAGTGTTTTACAAATATCTCATTTGATCAATATGCCAATATTATCGATATTCTACTTGATAATGGAATGGAATAAAATAGAATGGAATGGAATCGGGGATTTTTAGACCTGGAAAAGACTTTAGATATCACCTACCATAAAGGTCAATCTCTGTTAATTTTACAGATAAGAAAAGTGAAGCCCAAAGTCTGAGACTCCTTTGTTATCACAGAGTTAGTTTTAGAACTAGAACAACTGAGAGTCTCCCCATTCACTGAAGAAGTAACCTGTTTGGGGCAACTAGGTGGCTCAGTGGGTAGAGGTCCAGTTCTGGAGTCAAGAGGTCTGGGTTCAAATCTATCCTCAAATAGTTCCCAGCTGTGTGACCCTGGGCAAATAATTTAACCCCCCTGGCTGCTTAGCCCTTAACACTCTTCTGCCCAGGAACCAATCCACAGTATTGATTCTAAGACAAGGTAAGAATTCTTAGAAATTAAAAAAAAAAAGTAAAGTGTGATAAAGTCAGACTTCCAATTTATCCCGTTAAGACTGGTTAGAATATAGGTTTACTTACACAGATCTCCAAATTCCCACTCAGGCATGCCATTTCCCGGAGCTTCCCATCTTCCTGAAGAAATCTATTGTTATCTCACAAGAATGTTGGCAGGATTTTCTAATGTGACTGTCAACCAAGGGCAGCCTAAAGCAGTTCTGCAGCCTTAGATAAGACTTCAGAGGAAGATCCTAGATTCTACTGGCTGGGGCTGGGTAGAACCTACATTGAAAAAAAAAAATATATATATATATATTTAAGACCTGAGTCCTTCCTTGATATTCTGACTCATGGCTTTCGGATCCTTCCTCCGCGCATGTATTGCCCATATGTCAGCCAGCTACCACGATGCTTGTTTAGGAGAGGGACCCAAAAGAAGAGAAAGGTTTGGATCTTTCCATATAAGGACTGACATGCTACTTAGGAAGATAAGGCATATACAGATGCCACAATTAAATAAAAATCTAAAGCATGAGACAGGCCACAAGTATTTTTGGTGGAGAAATAGGGGTTATTCCAGTATGGTAGATGCAGCAGGGAAGGATTTATTAAGGAGGTGCTTCTTGTACTGAACTATGCAGGAACTATGGGATCTGTAGAAGAAGAAGAGAGGGAAGAGGGCATTTCAGGCAGACAGAAAAGCATAACAGATTGAGAATTGGGAATGAGAGAATTGAGAGGAAATTGAAATGCGGTGTGTGGCTAGAAGAGAAGCTTGCTGTTGGGGATAGCAGAGCTGTAACTAGAGTGGGGCAGCCTTCCTTTTCTCAGATGGTCCTGCCATTTTTCCCCAAAGGAGTTAATACTTTGTCTCTGCTTTGAGAACACTATCTTTGTGTCTTGTGCCTCAAGATCCTCTAATACCCCCTGTCCCCATGTGGCTGTAATTCAGTCATTTCTGTTGTGTCTCACTCTTCATGATCCCATTTGGAGTTTTCCTGGCAAAGATACTGGAGTGGTTTGTCTTTCCTTCTCCAGCTCGTTTTATAGATGAGGAAACGGAGGCACGCAGGGTTAAGTGACTTTCCCAAGGTCACACAACTAGTAAGTGTCTGAGGGTAAACCCAGAGAAGATGCTCTGTGAGGCTTTTTTCTGAATCTTACCTTCTATCTTAGAATTGATACTGGAAGGGGGCAGCTGGGTGTGAGAGTCAGGCCCAGAGAGGGGAGGTCCTGGGTTCAAATCTGGCCTCAGACACTTCCCAGCTGTGTGACCCTGGGCAAGTCACTTGACCCCCATTGCCTAGCCCTTACCACTCTTCTGCCTTGGAACCAATACACCGTATTAATTTTAAGATGGAAGGTAAGGGTTAAAAAAAAAAAAAAGAATTGATACTGGAAGCTGTTCTGAGGCAGAAGAGGCTAAGTGATTTTCCCAGGATCACACAGCTAGGAAATGTCTGAAGTCAGATTTGAGCTCAAGAAAGTGTGTCTTCCTGATTCCAGAACCAGCTTTCTATCCACTGCACTACCCAGCTGCCCAAATGCTCTATAGAGGCTGAGGATAAAAAAAAAAGGTAAGTAGCTCTGGGAGAGAATGAGAGCAGAAGTCATGGAGGAAGAAAATAGATTACTAGACATGGCAGGGTCCTGAGAACTCTGGGGAATAAGAACAGGGCTTTTAAAATGTGTGTATTCAGGGAGGCAGCTGGGTAGCTCAGTGGACTGAGAACCAGGCCTAGAGATGGGAGCCACTTCCTAGCTGTGTGACCCTGGGCAAGTCACTTGACCCCCATTGCCTAGTCCTTACCACTCTCCTGCCTTGGAACCAATATACAATATTGACTCCAAGATGGAAGGAAAGGGTTTAAAAAAAAACAAAACAAAACAAAATAAAATAAAATAATGTGTGTATTTGGCATTATAAAACCCAGTTCTTTTAATATTAACTACCAAAACATATTTAGAGTCCCATGAAATAACAGGAAAAAATTAACTATATCTTTTTATGCCCCAAGAAATTGGTCCTGGAATTAGGTATATTGTCTGTATGAATACAGAAACACATATGTAAAAAAGTCACAGATATATTACAGGTAACCCTTCCTTCATCTGATATTGAGTGAATTTTGCAAATAATTCAAGATTATCTCGTTAGACTGGGTGCTCTTTGAGAAAAGATACTATCTTTTGTTTTTCTCCGTACCAGTAACCTTAATTAATGTTTATTGAGGGCTTCTAGGTGGCTCAGTGGATATAGAGCCAGGCCTAGAGATAAGAAGTCCTGGGTTCAAATATGACCTCAGACTTTCTATCTGTTTGACCCTGAGCAAGTCACTTAACCCTTATTGCCTAACCCTTACCGCTCCTCTGCCTTGGAACTGATACTTAGTATCAATCCAAAGACAGAAGGTAAGAATTAATAAATAGTAAATTTTAATTATTCATCAGTTATTAATTAATAATTTAATAAAATTACATGACTGACTGGTGCTTTAAAAATTAGACATTCTTGGACAGAAATCTTTCTATACTGCATTACACATGTACTGCATCCTGCCTTATTTATCTGCTGACCCTTTCTCCCTTCCCATCTCCCCCCCCCCAAAAAAAATATAACTTTTCTTTTTTTAGTCTAGATGTCTACTTTTATGGGGGGACATTCTGCTTCCTTCCTCATTCTCAGACTGTAATTTATCATTATTTACTGCTGTTATTGTACTAGTCTCCGAATTTAGCTATGCTGTGAACAGGTGTGGCAAATGGAATTTGCCATTACAGTTAGCAGTAGGAGTCTTCAGGGAGTACTGATAAGGATTGCAAACCTAATTCTTGCCATACCAGGAGGTACAAAAACTTAGGGAACTTTCCCAATGACTTGAGGGATTGTGCCATTGCTATTTTCCTCCAAGAGTAGGGACTGTCTTTTGCTTTTCTTTGTAACCCCAGGGCTCAACACAGTGCCTGGCTAGCATTGACTGAATATCACAAAATGCAAATGGATCTCCTTTTTGAAGAAGTAACAGGGCTCAAAGGATAACTTTTTAAACATTTTTATTAAAAAAAAAATAAACCCTTACTTTCTATTTTAGAATTGATTCTAAGCATTGGTTCCACAGCAGAACAGTTAGGGCTAAGTGACTTGCCCAGGGTCACGTAACTAGGAAACTCCTGAGTCAAAGAATATCTTCTCTGTCTCATTAGGAAAGAGGAAGAGATCCTTGGAAGAAATGATTCAAAAGTAAAAGAATTAAAAAAGCAGATGAGAATTGAAATATCATATTTTTCCATTAGTTCTTTCAATGGAAAGCACTTTTCATCTCCAATATTTTTATTCTATGTTAAAGTCAAGGTAGGGGTTGGGGTGCCATATACAAGCTATTGTGGACCCTTAGATGTCCCCACTCTCCCCAAATACAAAGATAAGACTTAGAGGTAAAGACTCAGAATTAAAGTGTTGAAAGAGCCCTTAGAGTCCAGATTCCTCATTTTGCAGATGAAAATTTTTGAACCAGAGAGAAGGAATTGCTTGGCCATGATAAATGTTAGTGGTAGAGTCAGGACTGGAATCCATGTATTTTGATTTCTCTTCTTGATATTTTCCCATTATATTATTAGCCCACTTGGACTAGTGCCTGAGTCTATATGCAGAGAAAAGTACACAAACAGACAGGAAGAAGAGTTAGGAAAAGCTGCACCCTGCAGAGGTGGAATATCCTCTTCCTTGGAATATCTCATCCTGCAGAGCTTTAGAAATTCACAGTTCTCACTGGGAAATAGCCTCCTGGAAAACTGTGAAGGGCATCAATCAGATCATCAGTGCTGAAGGAGTCCCTGACCCTGGTTGATAAAGCTATAAAATTACTTCTAGAGCTATCTTCAAGTACTTAAAGGGCTGTTATGAGGAATAGGGATTCCACTGATCCTGCTTGGCTCCAGAAGACATCGCTAGGAGCAATCAGAAGTTGCTGAGAAGCAGATTTAGACTTTTGGTGTAAAGAAAAAATGTCCTTCTAACTAGAGCTATCCAAAAATAGAATGAGCTATCTCGGAAGGTAGTCTGGGCTTCCTATTACTGTGTCTTCAAACAAAGATAGGAATATCTCTTATATGGTATGTTCTTCCTTTCTTCCTACTTTTCTTTCCTTCCTCCCTTCCTCCTCTCTCATCTTTCCTCCCTTCCTCTTCTCTTGTCCTTCCTCCTCCCTTTCCTTCCTCCCTTCCTCTTCTTTGCCTTCTCCCTCCTCTCCTCTTTCTTTCTCTCTCCTTCCCCTCCTTTCTCACTCCTTCCCTTTCTCTTTCTCTCCCCTTCCTCCTTCCTTTTCTTTCTTTCCTCTCTTCCTCACCTTCCTCCCTCCTGTTCACCTTTCCTTCCCAATAGTATTTCCTATCTCCATTTCCTTCTTTATTCCCTCCCTCCCTCCCTTCCTTCCTTCTTTCCTTCCTTCCAGAAGTGGACCCAAATAATCACAGAAAGAATTGATATCTCAATTAAATCAACAAATCAATCAAATGTGAACTAGATGGGGACAGCTAGGTGGCTCAGTGGATGGAAAGCCAGACCCAGAGGCAGGAGGTCCTGAGTTCAAATATGACTCAAGACACTTCCTAGTTGTGGGACCCTGGGCAAGTCAGTTAACCCCCATTGCCATCTTCTGCCTTGGAACCAATATATAGTATTGATTCTAAGATGGAAGGTAAGGGTTTTTTTTTTTTTAAAGATAGATGTTTTCCCTTGACTTTTCCTTCCTATGCCTGTCCAATAGCATATATATATGTATATATATATACATATATATATACATATATATATACATATACTCTGCTTTCTTCTTTTATCTAAACATTTTCTATACCTTCACTTTTGTCTCCAACATAAGAGGCTGAGGGTTAGGAAAAGATAAACAAAAACTTAAATTAGGGCATAGAGTCAAAGTTCTGGCTGAATTCTTCTAACTGAGGATTGAACTACTGTTATTATATTGATATAAAACTCCATAAAAGACCATTGATTAAATCTTTTTTTAAAAAACCCTTACCTTCCATCTTGGAATCAATACTGTGTATTGGTTCCAAGGCAGAAGAGTGGTAAGGGCTAAACAATGGGGGCAAAGTGACTTGCCCAGGGTCACACAGCTGGTTAGTGTCTGAGGTCAGATTTGAACCTAGGACCTCCCATCTCTAGGCCTGGCTCTCAATCCACAGAGCACCCCCCATTGATTAAATCTTAAAAGAGACGGGGAAGAGACAAGAGAGGGCAGTGAGTGAAGAAAAGATTATACCCTAAATCATCTCCAGGGGAGAAGATTGGAAAGTCCTTGGAAGGATTCAGCTCTGCCTCCATCCAGCATGGGAGATGGATAGAAAGGATCCATTATTAACTAGTTTCCTCAGCCCAGACAGCCAATGGTCCTTCTTGATGACGAAGGAGGAGTACTGCTTGAACCCAGTGACAGGATAGGGAAATATCTCACTTCCCTTCCTATTCATAGTCAGTCTAGGTGGGGTATTCTTTTGGATTATGGGGAAGAGTCAAAGACAGCCCTTCAGGCAGAGAAAGGTAGGGATCAGAGTCAGCTCCTGAACTCCAGCCAGAGGAACCCTATGGGGAGTGGTGATCTTGGGGTGAGAGTGTACCTAGAAGCACTGAGGAGAATCTCTTCCCAGTGAAAATGACCAGAGTGGGGAGATGGAGTGTCTCATTTGAGGAACAGCAAAGAGGTCAGTGTCACTAGTCTACAGAATATGTGAGAGGGATAAGGTATAAGAAGACTGGGAAGGGAGAGAAGGGGCAGGTTATGGAGACTTTAAACATCAAACAAAAGATTTTATATTTAGTCCTGCAGATAACAATTTATGAATGTATGATATTTGGGATCCCTTTGAATGAATGAATGAATAAGTGAATGAGTGAAAAGATATTATGAACTATTTTCTATATGCCAAGGACTGTGCTAAGTTCTAGGGATAAATAATAAAAAGTGAGACAGTTCTTGCTTTTAAGGAGTTTACCATCTAATGAGAACACTGAAGAGAAAATTCAGCTGCAGAGCAGATACAAGGTATTGAAATCCAACTGGCTAATTCAGTAAGTGTTAAATGAATCTTCAAGTGTGACCTTTGGCAAGTCACTTTTCCCTGAGGACTTAGTTTCCTCCTTTGAAAAGCCAAAGACAGACTAGATTATTACTAAGGTCTCTTCCAGTTTGAACATGTGCTTTAAAGTTGGTTGTTTGGGGGGATGGGGAGAGGAGAAAGCATTCCAGCCTTCTGTTAACTCTTCCCCCAAAATAAGATTGCTTACTGTAAAAGCTACCACTCTACTTTCGTCTTCTTTCCCTTTCAACCTCCCACCCCCAAATAATAAAGCTTCTTGGAGTCCAAAAATGAAGAAATCATTGATCATTCTTGATAATTCAGTACTAAGCTTGACTTAAAAAGGAAGCTATCAAGTAGCCCTCTTCCCTAGGGCTTAGCCTAGGGAGGTGATCACCATACTCCATAGTAGCAGCCTCATGGTATCATGGGGGTTCTGTTTCCCTCCATGGGGTTTTGTCCTTCTTCCCTTTAGTTGATGGTGCCTTTCAAGCTACTTACCCCAGTATGGTTTGTGTGCTTGCACCAGTCACAAAAATTCCTATTGATGGCTATAATCATTATTCCCTATCTCTTGCTGACTAAGTTCAAAGAGAGGTTTGCAATTCCTTCTTAAACTTCCAAACTATACTATTAAGTGGGTCCAAACAAGATAAAAGAAACCATACTTTATGTTTAGCTTTTAATTGCATGCAACATTCAATTTAGCAAACATTTATTAATTACATACTTCCTTATACCCCATTACAAATTCATTATTAATACTTCAGAATAATACATTGACATAACATAGTTTTATTTCTAAATAGGCAGTGAGGTGACACAGGGGATCGAACACTGAACTTGTCAGGAAGACCTTTGTTCAAATCCAGTCTCAAGATATTCACTAGTTGTACAACTCTAGGCAAGTAACTTTAACCTCTATCTGCCTCAGTTCTTCCTCTATAAAATAAGGATAGTAATAGCACTTGCTCATCAGAGTTGTTATAAGGATAAAATGAGATAATCTATGTAAAGAAATTTGGAAACCTTAAAGCACTATAAAAATGCTAGCTTTGGAAGATAACTATAATTAAATACCAATAAACCTCTATAGCATCAAGGCTTATTTGTTTGCTCAATATCTTTCTGATTAGATAAGTATATTACTATTCTTCATGCTAGTACCCATGTCAATCCCTCATTTCCCTTTATGCATGACTTAGCTTTCTCTACCTGTCCTCATTTGATATATTTGTAAAGCACTTAGCACAGTGCCTGGCACATAGATGCTACATAAATTTGATATATACTTATTCTCTTTCCTTCATTCTTCCTTCAGGATACATTATGCATCTATCGGGCAGTAATAACATTCTAATTGTTATTATAGTTATCAGTATACATTTCATTCTTATAACGCAGATATTTTGTCTAATTTTTTTTGTATCTCTCCAAGTGAATTACACAGTGTCCAATATGTTGTAATGCCTGATATTTCTTGAATGAATAAATACATTATAGAATTAGAAATGATAAAGCACATAAAATATATTAAAAATGTAAAATATATAAAAATAAATTATCTCTATTGAAGGTGGAACCCAATACTGCCTACAGTAGCCCATTTGACTTTTTATTATTAATGCAAAACACTTCCATATTGGTCATTGTTGTAAGAGCAAACTCATACATAACCAAAACCCCCAAATAAAACCGTAAATATGCTGATGTGAAAGAGGACTACAACAGTTCTTTATCTGGAGGTGGATAGGATTCCCTGTCATAAGTCTTTCAGGATTTCCCCAGATCATTGCATTGCTGAGGGTAGCCAAGTTTTTACAGATAATAATCATCCAATATTGATGTTATTATATGCAACATTCTCTCAATTCTGCTTACTTCACTCTGCATCAGTTCCCACAGATCTTTCCAGCTTTTTCTGAAATCATCTTGCTTATCATTTCTTATAGCACAATAATATTCCACCATGAACATGTACCACAATTTGTTCAACCATTTTCCAATTGATGGAATCCCCTCAATTTCCAATTCTTTGCACTACAAAAAGAGCTGCTATATTTTTGTTTAAGTAGGTCCTTTCCCCTTTTTATTATCTTTTTGGGATATAGACCCAGAAGTGGTATTACCAGATTAAAGGGTATGCACAGTTTTATGGTACTTTGGGCATAGTTCCAAATTGCCCTCCACAATGATGGGATCAGTTCACAACTCTACTAACAATTCATTAGTATCCTGATTTTGCCCCATCCCCTCCAACACTTACCAATTTCCTTTTTTGCTGCATTGATCAATCTGATAAGTATGAGAAGGTACCTTTTTATTTTAATTTGCATTTCTCTAATCAAGAGTGATCTGGAACATTTTTTCACATTATTATCAATGGCTTTGATTTCTTCATCAGAAAATTGCTTGTTCATATCCTTTGACCATTTGTCAATTGGGGAATGGCTTCTATTCTTATGAACTTGACTTGGTTCTCTATAAATATGAGAAATTATTATCTGAGACATTTGTTATGTAAATTTCCACTCAGTTTGTTGTTTCCCTTCTAATCTTGGTTACATTAGTTTTGTTTTTACAAAAGCCTTTTAATTTAATATAATACAAATTATTTATTTTACATCTTATAATTCTCTCTATCTCTTGTTCGGTCATAAATTCTTCTGTTCTCTAAAAATCTGCCAGGTAAACTATTCTATGTTCCCCATTTCACTTTTGTATAGCTCTAATTATTAAGAAATTTTTCTCTTTGTTGAGCCTAAATTTACCTTGTAACTTCCACCCATGCCTTCTAGTTGTAATTTCTAGGACCAAGCAAAACAAGTCTAATCTTCTTTCCATGTGACAATCCTTCAGATATTTGAAGATAGCTATTATCTCTACTGGCAGGTAGATGGTACAGTGAATAGGGTATTGGCCCTGGAGTCAGGAGGATGTGAGTTCAAATTTGACCTTAGACACTTACTAGCTTGACCGGGCAAGTCACTTAACCTTGTCTGCCTCTGTTTTTTCATCTGTAAAATGATCTGGAGAAGGAAATGGCAAACCACTCTGGTATCTTTGCCAAGAAAATCTCAAACAGAATCACAAAGAGTCAGACATGACTGAAAATAACTCAACAACAACAAAATCATCCCTATACTGACTCCCTTTTTCCCCTCCTTCCCATTATGGATTCCATTGTCCAAGTTAAATAAATATCCCAAGTTCCTTTAATGACATGAACTGAAAGCCCTTCACCACCTGGGTTATTCCTTGTCAGGCCCTCCCTCTCCCCTTTTAGATGTTCTCTAGCTTATCACCCTCCTCCCTATAATGCACTGCCCAGCACTGAACATAATATTCCAAATGTGTTCTGTCTAGAGGGAGAGTACAGTGAGATTTATTACCAAGTCCTGGACACATTGCTTAATAACATTCTAAGATTACGTTAGCTTTCTTAGCTGCCATTTCTTATTTTCAACTTGTAATAAGCTCATAGGAAACTAAAACCCCCAAATCTTTTCCCAGGAAATTCTGGACAAATTTTCCCTATCTTTGTTAAGCATTTATATTTATTCTCTTGCTTTGGAATTCCATTTCCTGTCTTTTCTCAAGTTTGACTTTTCCAAAAGACAACATAATTTCAGAGTTTCATAATGATGTAGTTTTCTCTGGGTGGCTAGGTGTACAGTGAATAGAGTCAGGAAGATCTGAGTTCAAATATGGCCTTAGATGCTTCCTAGCTGTGTGACCTTGAGCAAGTCACTTAATCCAAATGCCTAACTCTTACTGCTCTTCTGTCTTAGAATTCATACTAAGACAGAAGATAAAGTTTTTAAAAAAAAAAAAGACAACCTTTTTCTGTGTGAGTCTTATTAGTATTATCTTCCAATAATTTCCAAAGAATGACAATAAAGGATCACAATAAGTGTAGTTTTGAGTCCCTTTCTTTACATTAGTGCTTCAGTTTGGGGTTCTTGTACACACAACCATTTTCTCTCTCAATGTGCATGTTTTGATTCTCTTTTTCTTAATGTTTCTTTTTCACATCTGCATGCTCTTAGAAAACTCTGTAAGAATGTTTTCCAGGTGAGTAGAAATCTATGACAATCAACAATAATTCAAGTGAATGTGGGCCATAATTGGCAGCAGTTTGAAGGAGTCAGTCTTTCCTTTTTTCTTTTCTCCTTGATCCTCTCTTGAAATGAAATCAATAATTAGAGGAAACTGATAGGAAACTATTTAGGAAGCAAGATGTGGATGCTTCCATTGAAGATCAAAATAAGCTGAGGAGATATGCTCTCAAATGGACTTGTTAAATAATGGATTATGATGGAGAGAGAAGAATGAAGGATGATACACCAAGTTTTCCATCTTGGGTGCCTGCGAAAATGAAGTTGCCTTTAACTGCAAAAGGAATCAATTAACCAATAATATTTATTAAGCATCTACTATATGCTAGGTATTGTGCTATAAATGCTGTGTATTCAAAAAGAGGTGAAAGACAGTTCCAGCCTTCAAGGATTATACAATCTAAAGAGAGACACAACATGAAAACAAATATATTCAAAGGGAGCTATATATTATAGGAAGTAATTAAGAGAGGGAAGACAATGGAATTAATAGGAGTTGGGAAAGACTTTCTGTAGAGGGTAAGATTTTAATTAATACCTAAAGAAAGCCAGGGAAGTCAGTAGTTGAGTTGAGGAGGGAGAGTATTCCAAGGACAGGGCTAAACTGGAGAAAATACCCAGAGCCAAGAGATGGAGTGTCTTGTTCATGGTATAGCCCAGAGGCCAGTGTCCCTGGATCAAAGAATATGTGTTGGATAGTAAGGTGTTAGAAGACTAAAAAGACAGGAAGGGGCTAGATTATGAAGGGCTTTGAATACCAAGCAAAGCATTTTGTATTTGGTCCTGTAGGCAATAGGAAGCCACTGGAGTTTATTGAAGAGGGTGGTTTTGCTTTAGGAAAATCATTTTAATGGCTGAATGGAAGATGAACTGGAGTGGGAAGAGACTTGATTGAGTCAGACAGATGCACCATCAGGTTATTGTAGTAATCAAGATAATAAGGTACTGAGGAGGAACTGCACTAGAGTGATGGAAGTGTCAGAGGAGAGAAGGAATATTTGAGAGATGTTGCAAAGTGAAATTATCTGTCTTTGGCAATAGCTTGAATATGAAGAATGAGAGATAGTGAGGAATCCAGGATGACTGGATTGTTGTGAACCTGAGGGGCAAGGACGATGATGTCACCCTCTATAATAATAGAGAAGAGGGGAGGGAGTTTAGGAGGAAAGATAAGGGGTTCTGTTTTGAACATGCTGAGTGTAAGATGTCTATTGAACATCTAGTTCAAGATGTCTGAAAGGCAGTTGGAGAAATGAGATTGGAGGTCAGTGGAGAGACTGAGGCAGGAAAGATAAATTTGAGAAACATTAATATAGAGATGGTAATTAAATCCAAGTGAACTCATATAGGAGAAGAAAAGGGGCCTTGGGACCAAACCCCGGAACTGTCCAATGAATAGAGACCTAGAGGATGATTCAGCAAAAGGAGACAGAAATGGAGTAGTCAGAGAGGAGGAGAACTGGGTGAAAGTGGTGTCCTGAAAATGTAGAGAAAAGAAAGTATAGAGAAGAGAGTGATCAACCATGTCACAGGCTGCAAAGAGATCAAGAAGAATGGGGACTGAGAAAATACCATTGAATTTGGCAAGCAAGAAATCGTTATTAACTTTGGAGAGAGGAATTTCAGTGGACAGATGATAACATAGAAAGCCAGATTGGAAGGGGTTAAGAAGAGTGAGTGGAGAGAAAGTGGAGGCACTTATTGTTGTCAGCCCTTTCAAGGAATTTAGCTACAAAGGGCAAAAGAGATATAGGACAATAGTTAGCTGGGATGGAAGGATTAAGTGAGGATTTTTTTTTTCAGGATAAGGGAGGCATGGGCATATTTATAAGCAGTAGGAAATGAACCAGGAGAGTGGGAGAGATTGGAAATAAGTAAAATAGTGAAGATGACAGAGGTGAAATTTGTTGATGGAGACTAGATGGAATGAGATCACTTGAACAAGTAGAGGGGTGGTCTTGGCAAGAAGGAAGGCTGCTTCATCATGTGAGACAGGAAGAGAAAGTGGCAGAATACACTTGAGTTTTAGGAGATGAGGAAGAGGGAAGGAGAAGGAATTCACAATGAATGGCTTCGATATTTTCTGTAAAATAAAAGGCAAAGTTCTTAGCTAAGAGAGTAGGGGAAGGGGAGCCATGAGAAGTATGAACAGGGAAGAAAAGGTTTGGAAGAATCATGCTAGAGTGTGAAAAAGTCAAAAGGAGGTTGTTCTCCTGGTCTCTATCTCTAATTCTATAGATTGTACTATAAGCTTGCTGAAGGCAGGAATTTTATTTTTTTTTGTTCACATTACCAGTATCAAGTCCAGCATGTATTATATAGCATGACCTTAATAAATGTTTTATGAAACTTAATGCTTTAGGAATTTAATAATGATTTATGATTTCTCACATTTCTTCCAGTTCTAAATCTATACTTTTATAATCTGATGGTTGAACATTTATATGATCTATGAATTTATATGCTATATGAATAATTAAATAAATTATTATAAATTAATAAAATGAAATTTTTCATCACCATAAAATTATAATATGAAGATGTAAAACAAAAATAGAAAGAGTAACATGATGTAGTGAAAAATAAAATAAATAGAATAAAAAAGCATACTTTTTAACCCCAACTACATGAAATAGAAAACAAATTCAAAGATGATGGAATTTCAGATAGCACACAGAGTAAGTATCTTGTTTTGTGTTCTTGTTTTTTAATTTGTTTGGCTCTACTTTTTGAAATGTTAGAGATGATATATGCAAAGTTTGTATATGAATTTGTCCCTTATTTTTATACCTATTTCATTATTTATTTTCCTTAATGGTTTATTTTTAGATGAAATAAATATTTTAAAATAAGATAACAATTGTTGGCTTTGTTATAAAGGGGATTCCTTTCATATGTGAGCTGGACTTGGTTAATGGTCTCTTATAGCTTTCAAATTCTGTAATTTTGTTACTAATAGAATCTATTTCAACATGAATCAACCAATCAATCAACAAATATTGATTAAATACCTAGTATGCATTAGGCACTGCGCTAGCTACTGAAGATACAAAGACAAAAATTAAACAATGTCATCATAAAGGGGTTTGTATTTTAATTAGGAAAACATATATACATATAACAGGGATAATCAGAGGAGTTCTGATTTTCTGTTTTGTTCTATTCTATTCTGGGTATGACTCCTTGGAGTCATATATACTACCATGTAGTATATATGAGGATGGGTCTGCAGGAGCTCTTCCATGGAGGGATGGGTTTGGGCCTTGGTCCCTTTGGATGGGTTACATGTGCTCTGCCTCAGTGCTTAAGAACTTGTGCTCTAGAATGATAGAAGCCACTGTAAGCATACATGATCAAAGGCCTCTAATTTGTCTCTTGGTTCCTGTGAAAAATTAGGGAAGAAAAAGTCAAAAGAGATTGGCCATAGAACCAAGAGGAACAAAACTCTTTCTTTAAAAAGAAAGGGATGGAATAGACTGGGGGAAAGCGACCTCAGCAAGACAGTATACGATAAACCCAAAGATCCCAGCTTTTGGGACAAAAATCCACTATTCGATAAAAACTGTTGGGAAAATTGGAAGACAGTGTGGGAGAGACTAGGAATAGATCAACACCTCACACCCTACACCAAGATAAATTCAAAATGGGTGAGTGACTTAAACATAAAGAAGGAAACCATAAGTAAATTGGGTAAACACAGAATAGTATACATGTCAGACCTTTGGGAGGGGAAAGGCTTTAAAACCAAGCAAGATATAGAAAGAATCACAAAATGTAAAATAAATAATTTTGACTACATCAAACTAAAAAGCTTTTGTACAAACAAAACCAATGTAACTAAAATCAGAAGGGAAACAACAAATTGGGAAAAAATCTTCATAGAAACCTCTGACAAAGGTTTAATTACTCATATTTATAATGAGCTAAATCAATTGTACAAAAAATCAAGCCATTCTCCAATTGATAAATGGGCAAGGGACATGGATAGGCAGTTCTCAGATAAAGAAATCAAAACTATTAATAAGCACATGAAAAAGTGTTCTACATCTCTTATAATCAGAGAGATGCAAATCAAAACAACTCTGAGGTATCACCTCACACATAGCAGATTGGCCAACATGACAGCAAAGGAAAGTAATGAATGCTGGAGGGGATGTGGCAAAGTAGGGACATTAATTCATTGCTGGTGGAGTTGTGAACTGATCCAACCATTCTGGAGGGCAATTTGGAACTATGCCCAAAGGGCGACAAAAGAATACCCTTTGACCCAGCCATAGCACTGCTGGGCCTGTACCCCAAAGAGATAATGGACAAAAAGACTTGTACAAAAATATTCATAGCTACTCTCTTTGTGGTGGCCAAAAACTGGAAAACGAGGGGATGCCCATCAATTGGGGAATGGCTGAACAAACTGTGGTATATGTTGGTGATGGAATACTATTGTGCTAAAAGGAATAATAAAGTGGAGGAATTCCATGGAGACTGGAACAACCTCCAGGAAGTGATGCAGAGCAGAACCAGGAGAACATTGTACACAGAGACTAATACACTGTGGTATAATCGAACGTAATGGACTTCTCCATTAGTGGCGGTGTAATGTCCCTGAACAATCTGCAGGGACCCAGGAGAAAAAAACACCATTCATAAGCAAAGGATAAACTATGGGAGTGGAAACACTGAGGAAAAGCAACTGCCTGAATACAGTGGTTGAGGGGACATGACAGAGGATAGACTCTAAATGAACACTCTAATGCAAATACTATCAACAAAGCAATGGGTTCAAATCAAGAAAACATCTAATGCCCAGTGGACTTATGCGTAGGCTATGGGGGGTGGGGGGAGGAAAAGAAAATGATCTATGTCTTTAACGAATAATGCTTGGAAATGATCAAATAAAATATATTTAAAAAAAAAAAGAAAGGGAAAAGTCTTTACCTCTCTTTTGCCCTGGCTTCTTGTTTTCAACAAGTTCCATTTACTTCTAAAGTCAGTGGCAGGACCCTTGATTTTGGGAATCCTGAGTAAAGGCTCACCCTAGACAGCAGGTAGCTGGTACTCAAGTTTCTTCCTTATAAGCACAGCCTGAAACAAATAATTCCTCTCTGGAGCCAGAAGTTTTGAAATCCCTTGCAAAATCAGCTGAGGAATATTTGAAATCAGCACATAAAACAAGCATCAAAATAAACAGTAATACTAAAGATTATTATCCTAGTATTCCTGGTAATTGTCTCATAGTGCTACTTACAACAAATATGTCTCAATAATATATGCAATAGAGATAGCACAATATGAAACATAGCTTGGCAGGCTGCTTCAGTTAAATAGAATGTTTAAAGTATAAGGACATATGTGATTATATCACAGCAATACATATATATCCACAGCATAACATTAAAACAATGCCAATAGACCTTTCAAATAACAGAACATGTTATTTTAGCAAGTTTTATGCAAATAAATAACAAAACAATGTATGACTAATAGGTAAATGTAGCTGCAGGATCTGTATAACACCATTTATAATCTCAAATAATTAAAAGCAAATAATAAGATAGCAGCACAACTTCTCCAAACTAAGCATTCTGAGGGCCTTCATCTATCCCTGTTACGGGATGATCCTGAGACCTTTCCTATCTTGGCCACCCTTCTTTGCATGTTCTCCTTCCTAAGGACATTGATGGTACAGAAAGAGATTGTGAAAGGCTTTGAATCTCAGAATAAGATGTTAGAATTTGCTCTAAAGACAGAAGAGAGATTCTGCTGAAGAAGATATTATTTTTTGAGTAGGAGAATACCTGGAAAAAAATTCTAGAGAAGCTCTTGTCCAATCTCTTCATCTTACAGCTGAGGAACTTAAAGTTGAGGCATTCAGTGGCATTTTGAGAAGAATGTTTTGGTACTTACATGAAGAGCCAATTGGGTTAGGAGGAGGAAGAAGAGAGGATATAACAGGAAGCTGAGAAAATTTTGGCAGGAGTCTGGATGTGATGTGATCAGGCCTTGAGCTCAAGGGTAGTGGAAATAAAATGAAAAAATAAAAGGAATGGATTCTGGTTAGAAAAATTCCACAGAATTCTACAAAGAACTTGATAAGCTTAAACAAACATATGTTGTGACATAGTGCTATGTGACATAGTGGAAACAGAGCTGGCCTTCAAATCAGGAAGGTCTGGGCTAAACTTTCATGTCTGACATACACTGGCCATGTTACTTTGAATATAAACTTTAAATTCTTGAAAACTCTTAGACTCTTTGTTGAAGAGAAATTTCCCACCTGCACTGGTATCAGGAGTTCTCTTACCAGAGAAATAACTATACAAGTAAAATCACAAGTCTAGTCCTTATCTTTATATTTTGATATTTGGAGACTTCATTGCAAAAGTGGGTATAGGAGAGCAGAAAATATAGTTCAAAAGTGAGAACCTAGAGGACCAAAGACTTTTAGACTATGCAGAAGTCCTTTGTTTATACATCATGAATACCTTTTCTTTTTGATAAAAGAGTTGAGAGATTCCACAAAATTCTATAAAGAACTTCGTAAGTTAAACCAACATATGTTTTAATATAGGCTCTGTGACAGTAGAAAGAGGGCTGGCCTTCAAGTCAGCAAGACTTGGGTTCAAATCCCATGTCTGACATATACTAGCCATGTGACCTTGGATATGAACTTTAATCCCAAATGATTTCACCAAGATTGAATAGTAGACTTGAGTCATAAAACCTTGCTTTTAAAATCTTGCCTCTGACACTTATTAGCTGTGCTTATGTGATAGAGACATGATGAGAGAGAGGTTTTGCAGGACTTGTGGACCAAGATGCAAGAACCAGGATTCCAATGGAATGTTCCCAGGAGTGGCAGTTGGGGGCTTTTGCTGGCCACATTGAGAGGAGAAACTTGGCTTTTGGACTTGGTCTCTGACTGGAAGTCACATTCTCTGTCCATGGAAGTTTGAGGCTGGCTGAAAGATTTTTGTGAGGCTGATTTGATTTGGGGGGTTTCTCTGGCTCTGAGCAGTTGAAGTTGACACTGAAAAGAGAAACTTGGCTTTTGGGACTTAGTCTCTGTCTTTCTGACTCTGAGCAGTGGAAGCTAACCAGGGGAGAAGCTTTTGAGTTGGTGATCTATTTGAGAGTTGAGCTGGTCAGGAGAAAAGGAGAGATTTTGAACTTTGTTTCTTTCTGGGGTTAAGCTGAGAACCTGGCTGATTTGTGAAGAAGAAGAAAGAAGATTTTGAACTGCTGTTGTCCTCCATCTCCCTAACTGTCTCAGAGTCACAGCTTGTGACTGGAATACTTCCTCAAACCTTTCTAAAATTATCCCCATAGTTTAGGGAAATCCTCATCCCTCTTACCTCAGTTTCCCATCCTGTTATCCCAATAAACCCCTTGACTTGAAAAAGGAACGGAAAAGAATATCTTTATAGTTTACTCAAGTGGGGAGGGAAGGAGCCAAGTCTTCAAGAAGAACTTGGGAGTGAGTGAGGGAGGAAGTAAGTCAGGAAATAGATTGATCCATCAGCAATCAGTAGGGATCAGTAGGCAGACCCCAAAGTAAACCCCAGAGCAGTCCTCAGTGTACTAGTATCCCTGTGTGGTGGCATCCCTCAGCATTTCTCTGTTCTACCTCCATTACCAATAAGCAGCCTCAGGATCCCTCAGCAGTTCTCTCTAGTCACAGCCAGCCAGAGAATACAGTCATTGCTGCAGAAACAGGTTTCCCTCAGTTTAGCTTTCTCTATTTCAATCAGTAGTAGTTTCCTCTCAGTTTACCTTCTTCATTTCAACAAGTAACAGTTTAAGTCAGTTTACTTATTTTATTTCAATTGGCACCTTAGTCTGATGGTACTCAATAATCCCACAGGCAGGAAAGATAGTAAATATGTTCAAACAAGTAGTTTTTGGTGTGGTGGTTTTGGCAGCCATCACTTGCTTTTGGGTTTACCATATTCTTTACAGCAAACTGACTCAAATGATAGTGGAGAGTGTGAATTATGTAGGAAACTTGACAATGACTGTGTTGCAATTACCTTTCCATAATGAATTAGTTCTCTGGCAAGTCCTGGCACAAATATATGTACTATTCATGGCTGTGTTGCAGACTCTAATCCAAGTGAGGAAAGTTTTTAGATTCATGGTTCCCCTTAAGGCAGAGAAAGTTATGACCATTGACAACAACTTAGACAAGATGATTAAGGCAGCATTTGAACAACTCATTAAGGAAAGGGGTTTAGATCTAGTTATGGGCAAGGACAATGGGCAAATCAAGAATGCACCTCAAGAAAATGAAGGTAGCAATGAAAATGAGAACCAGGCTACTAGTGCCCCTGAGAAAATTTGTCCATTGAAGGAAGTCACCAAGCTAACAACTAATGCTGGTGTTATACATTCAAAGGCCCATAGACAATTCACTCTACAGGAACTTGAGACCATTAAATGTCGTTTCCCAAAACAATCCTTTTAAAGCCCATAAGGAGCTTAAACGGGCATTTTGAATCTTTGATCCAGATTTCAAAAATATTGAATTTCTTTTAACAGAATTATTCAGTTCCCATGAAAAAGGAAATTTGTGGAGACAACTAGAACTGAGACCAATTTGACCAGCTGGCCCACTCCAGATCAAAGAGAGGATTTAGATTTTGCCAATCCAACCTGCATGTCTTACCTTAAATGGTGCAGGGAGGATTTGCTTCAAGCAATTAAGCAATGCTGTTCCAAACCTGGTGCATGGTCCAAATTTGATAAGGTTAGGCAGGAAAAGGGGGAACATTCTGCCACATACATAGGCCGTCTGTCAGAGGTGGTAGAGGCAATCTTAGGTTTAGAAACAGATAATGATGAGACAGCTGGCCATGTTCGTAGACAATTTCTGAGGGGATGCACACCCAATTTGAGGACATTTTTTAAGAACTATTTCCTGAAATACGACTCAGTTTCCCTAATAGAATTGAGAGAAGCTGCATGTTACCTATTTGAAAATAGTTCAGATCAGAGCAAGGAAGTTAAAGATCTTAAGGAAAAGTTAGAGAGGACTAAAAAGGATTTGAAGCAGAAGGAAATTGAGGAAATTAAAAATCTAAACAGTAAAGACTTACACAAAATCTGTTTCCCAGAAAAAAACCTAGTTACCAGGCAAGATCAGTGCAAAGAGAAACTAGGGAATGTTTCTTTTGCCACCGTAAAGGGCACTTGATCAGAAACTATTTTTTGAAGAAGAAACAAGAGAGTACTAATAGAGAAAAACATACTGCAGGAACTAAGGTACAAAAAATCCACTTGCTGTTCACACTGTAAGTTAGAGTCCTCATAGCAAGCTCCTGACTTGAGGGAAATGCAAAAGGCAATAGAAACAGGAGCTAAGCCAAAGTATTCAGAGATTGTTAGAAGGGAATTATGAAGCCAGGCACTTGGAGATAGAAGAAATTGTGAACAAAGGGCTGCAGATAAAAATAATAGTAAAGAGTTGAGAAATAGTGTAATATTTGTGCAAGAAAGTGATTCTGTGAATGATAGCCATTGCAATAAGGCAAGAGAAAGGCAGAGCCAGTTTAAAGAAAATGAGACAGAAATTAATGAAATAACATCTCAAATTGCAAACAAGATGAGAGAATTTGATAAGATCTATATAGTAACCACACAAGAAAAGTCTGTAAAGGAAATCAAATCACTCCTAGAAAACTTTTTCCAGTGTAGAGTGGATAATGGGATTGAATTATGCAAAAGAAAAAGAAAGAGTCACAAGAACTCAAGAAAAAGTTAGTGACAGATTCAGAGACACATAATTTCAATTCCCTAAAGGTTACTGTTGATAAAGATGACAAGTCTCTAGAAACATTCACAGAAGTCCCACCTAATGTAGTTAATTCTGTCAATAGCTTTAGGGCAGAAGTACCCTTTGTAAATATATCTAGTTTGAATCCAGATGCTGGTACCTTCCATCCAGTAGTGAGAGTTATAGATAAGGAAAAACAAACTGATAATGAAGCTTACATTGCTTTTGAACACAAAGATTATCATATTCAAAGTAGTGGAGGTGACATTTCAGCTAAATTTGAATATGGGGATGGAATGGCAGACTTAGTAACAACCAACGATTCAATTAGTGCCCACATTCTATGGAACACAGGGGTATCTAGCCAGAGCAACTGCCATGGTTTAGTTTCATGTTCCATTGAAGACTTCATTGGGAATGAATCAAATCAAGAAGAATTAACTGGGTTAAATAAGCACCTGGAAGAGGGTAGCAAGGTCATGGACAGAGTCAGTATTTATGAACACCTTGGCTACTAAACCAGAAATAGATATATGTTGTTGTGGGGGGCAACATGAAGACACACATCCTATTACTGATGGTGCAGGGGGACATGCAGAAGTAAGAACCTTGTTTCCAGAAGACAATAATAACTTAGAGGCAAAGATTCCTATCTCTACACAGTCAAGTGGGAAAGAAGATAAACATAAACCTCAGACTGGTGTTAGAGTAAGATCTGTGATTGTTAACAGTGAAGATCTGCATAACCCCATACCATCAAGTTTACCAATTCAAGAAATAAATCTAAAGCTTAGTATTGACAACCTACATGAAACTGATTTGAGAAACACAGAAGCTGGTGACAAAGGCTTAGAACAAAACACAAAGCCAGAGTTGCCAACATCTGATGAGAGTTCACATGGCATTGAGCAAGATCCAAATACCATAGAGATTGGATTTAATGACTCTGATTCAGACACTGAATCTGAAAGGATACCAGAAGACTATTTTATTTCAACTATCTTGCTATAACTTCTCTAAGACTCAGTTTTCTCATGTAAAAAAAAAAGAATAATAATAGTGCCTATTTAATAGGATTGTTTTGAGGATTAAATGAGAAAAATTTAGGTAAAGTACTTTGCAAATTCTACAGCACTGTATATTTCACCTGTTTTTATAATGGTGAGTTCCTTTAGTAGAATTTAAATTCCTTAAATACTAAAACTATCCCTCAGTTCCTGTCACAATGGAGGGGCATAATAATATTTGTTGATTAATATCCAAATTGAAATCATAGTATCATAGGTCTGAAAGGGACCTTTCATAGTCAAAACTCTTAATTATAGATGTGGGAAATTATACTGGGGAAGCTAACTGAATAAATTAAAGCTATATAGGTAGCTAGAAATATATCCAGGACTACAGTAGCCTGATCTCTTGACTCCTGATTCCTAATGACTTTCCATCCACCATACTGGACTGGCTATTTACTGATTCTCCAAGTCAAATATAAAATCCAGCTGTCAGGTGGAGATTCAGAATTTAATTTTGGGAAGAAAGTTAAAGATGCAGTGGTTTGGAGATGGATGGACATATGTTGAAGATATTTGAAACTAGGAGTGGATAGGATTCTTGAAGGGTCATACGGAGAAAGAAGAGGCAAGATCAAAGACTCTTCTTCATCTCACATACCTAGATGCCATCTGCTACTATCTCTTCCTTCACCTCTGCCTTACATGAAAAGGTAGCTTTTCTCCTAGCCAAGACAAACTCCTTTATTAGCTTGTAAACAACATATTGTTAAATTCTGGTTTCTAATCCATTCTGCTGTCCTCTTCCATATTATGTGTGAGTTCATCCCATTCACATTCTCAGTTATAATTGCTAATTGTGTATTTCCTTTCATCCTATTCTCTTCTATTCATGCTCTTTTTTGTTTTGTCCCTTCAAGAATCTGTTTTGCTGCTTATCATTGTCTCCTTTAAGTTATCCTTTTTCTTATTCTGTATCCCTACCTCCACCTTTCTCTTAGCCCCTTCTCTTCCTGCTTCCTCACTTTGTTATAAGCCTTTCCAAGTTTTTTTGAAATCTTTCCACTCATAATTTTTTACAGCACAATAGTATTCCATTCCAATAATATACCACAAATTATTCAGCCATTCTCCAATTGATGGACATGTCACTTTCTAATTCTTTGCAACTATAAAAAGAGCTCCTATAAATATTTTTTATACAAACAGGTTCTTATACCCCTTCCTTTTTTTTTATCCCTTTGGATCTAATAATGATATTACTGTATCAAAAAGCATTCACAGTTTTACAGTCCTTTGGACATAATTTCAAATTGTTCTCTACACTGGTTGAATCAGTTCACAACTTTACCCCATTGCTTTAGTGTCAATTAAAAAAACCCCAACAACTTCTTACTTAAACTCTTCTAGGAATTCTTAATGGGATTGTATCAAATCTGCATTTTTCTTTGAGTCTTTGCTTTTAGATGTTTTTAAGGCATTGTCTTCTGAGTTTGTATCTTGAGTTTCTCTGTCACCATTGGAGAGTTTTATGATCAGGTTCTTTTTTCTTTTTTTGTCATTTTCCCCATTTTTTTCCAGCCTATTTCTTGACTCTGGACTTAATCTTAGTGTTGGGCTCAGTTTTCCTCAGGGGATGAATAGGAAAATATCTATCTTTCCTGAGTTTTTGCTGCTTTTATGGCTCAGTAGGTGATAGTAAGTTTTCAGGTGCTTCCAAAATGGTGTGATCTTGGGAGAGGTTTGGCCACTGCCCTCCTGTGCTCTGTTCCTTACATAGGTAGGGCTTATGCTTCTTGGTGACTTTAGCAGTTTTTCTTGAACTGGGGCCTAGAACTGTATAATGAGAAGCAGAATGGCCAAATGGTGACTGATCCTGCACCCACTGCTAATATAGGGGTCTCTGGGATGTCTTGCTGAGCAGGTATTAGTCACTTACAATTCCTGGGCACTGCTTCGGCCCCATAGTTGATGTGGTGCCACTTATACCACACTGCACTCTCAGCTGGCTCCCACTCCTGTATCCATAGACTCTATCTCCCTAATCTTCCCTAGGCTAGAAAAATTACTTTGACTTTTTGTTGATTTTCCTAATCAAGCTTTGTTTTGGTACTTTTTGTGGTCATTTTGTAAAAGAGAGTTTGGGGAAGGTTTGTCAGTTGTGACCTTCACCCTGCCATCTTGACTTCATTTTACTAACTTCTTTACTTGCATAAGTGATCCCATTTCCATTCTATCCTATCTTCTCTAGCAGATTTCCCTCTACTCCCTCACTTATCTTCAATTTCTCCTGTCTAGTGGTTATTTTTCTGCTACCTATAAATATGTCCATGTTTCTTCCATCCTCAAAAAACTTTCATTTGATTCATCCATCCTTATTATCATTCCATATCTTTTCTATTCCTTATGACTGAACTCCTTGAGAAGGCTTCTTATATTAGCTACCTCTATTTCCTTTCCTCTCTGCAGTCTTCTAAACTCATCATTCTGCCAAAACTGCTCTCTCCAAAGGTATCAGTGATCTTTAAATTGGGAAATCCAATAACTTTTTCTCAATCCTCATCCTTTTTTTACCTCTCTGCAGCTTTTGACACTATTAATCATCCTCTTCTCTCTAGGTTTCTGAGACACTAGTCTCTCCTGATTTTCCTACTATCTATTGATTACTCCTTCTCAAGCTCCTTTACTAGCTCTTTATACAAGTCACAACCATTATCCATAAGTATTCCAGGGGGCTTTATCCTGGGCTCTCTTCTCTTCTCCCTCTATACTACTTTATTTGCTGATCTCATCTCTCATGAATTCAACAATCATCTCTATACTCATGATTCTCATATTTATTTATATAGCCCTAATCTCTTTGCTAATGTCCAGTCTCACATCTCTAGCTGTCTACTAGATATCTGGAACTGAATATCTTAAATTCCAAATGTCTAATATTACTCATTATCTTTTCCCTAAAATCCTTTCTACTTCCAAACCTTCCTATTACTGTAGAGGGCACCACCATCCTCCTATTCCCCCATGCTCACAACCTAAGTGTCAACCTGAATTTCTCACTATGGTTCTGAGAATCCCTGGCTTCCTTTAATATTTACCTCAAATACCTTCTTTTTTTAAGAGGCCTTTTCCCTCCCTCTAGTTTCTTAAGCTTTTCCTTCAAAGCTTTCCTTCTACTCTGTGCATATCTTATTTTTATACATGTCTTTCCCATTAAAATATAAGTTCCTTAAATACTGGAATTGTTTTTATCTCTCTGTATATTCCCAGTGTTTTGGTCAGTGCCTAGCACTAGCACATAACAATGATAAATTCTTGTTGATTTACTAACTAGGTGACCATATGTAGAAATCCAGAGACTGTGTGGATATGGAGAGGTATAAGATGAAATTTCTGATCCCAGGGAGTTTCCAATGTAGTTGAGAGTTGAGATGAGCTCTAATACTGGTCCTCAATAAATGCTTCAAGATTGAATGATTGATATTATGTAGAGGTTAGGGAATGAGATGACTTAGTGATAACAGAAGTCTTGTTCCAGTGCATGGGTTGTCTTGAATGAATATTTTGAAAAAGACAGACCACTTGCCAAAAATCACATGATCGTTTCTGTCCAATGTTCCTAGCTGTAAATGTAAAAATCTATAAAATGTAAGATCTCTTTTCAATTATTACCAGAACTAAGGATATTGACTTTTTTTTTAAGGCTGATAATAACTTAGTATCTTGGTAACCTAGTTTATATTTACACATTGGTAGAAATGTTCTTGAGTTTTGCCCTTTTGCCTTTTCACAGTATAGTCAGTTCTTAGAATATTTTTTGGTTTTCCCACCAAAATATGACCTTGTATTCAGTAGTTTGGGCTATTCTGTGGATAATTTGCATCATTTGGTTTGTAGGACATATCTTTAAAATTTTTTAAAGGACAGACGATGACCTTTCAATAACAGTTCTAATTATAAAATATCTCAGACCTCAGCTCTTAACCCCCACATGAAACTAAAGAATGTTTGGTGGCATTTGAACATTGGTTTAAATCGAGAGAGGAGTCAGAGTCTAGAAAATCACAGGCATATGCCTTATTCTGGATATACTCCCTATGCCTCCTTTACCTTTCCTACCTTTATCCTCTGACTACTCCCTCTATGGCAGGAGTCTTCACCCTGGGGTCCATCTACCCCTTCTGTAGTTAAATTTCAGGAAATCCAATGAACATGGGGTGGAAGTGGGGGTGGTGATTTCTTAATTTTCAGTAACTTCTAACTGAAATTTAGCATTTCCTAAATTATTTAAAAGTCTTATTTTGAGAAAAGTTCCATAAATTTCACGGGACAGCCAGGGGTCTCCTTGACAATAAAAGGTTATGAATTCTTGCTCTGTTCATCGGGTGAAGATGGGGGGTGCGGTGAGGTGGGGCAGAGATGGACAGAGACGTATATAAAAAAGAAAGAACTAGAGATACAGAGCTAGATCGATCAGAGAGAGTCAGAGACAGAGAAATCGAAGAGGCAAGGGAAAGGAAAGAAGAGAAGAGATCAGAGGGGAGAGAAAGAGAGCAGTAGGAGGAATGCTTTCTTTCTTTTAAAAGACATTATTTAGTATCTGGGAATTTACTTATTCATCCTTATTTCTGCATTAAAATTAACAGTCAATGGGGCTGTGAAAGCTGACTGAAACCCCGAGAGTGTACCAGGCGCCAGCACAGCGGCAGTGTCTCTGACCTGAACCCGAAGACAGAGGGCACAGAACTGTGCATGCCCCCAGGACACTAAAAATAGAACAGTTTTTGTAGCCTCAGACTCCTCCACCACTCTGCCCTGCTAAGGACTCCCAGAGCCGGGCCGTTCGTTTCCTCGAGGGGATGTTGCAGGGGGATGAGGATTCTAGAAACGTCTGCAGATTTCTCTCCTCAATTTTAATAATGAAAGAATCCCAGTTAAGGGTGTCTGTGTTTCACTCCCCACACTTCCAAAAACAATAACAAAAAAATTCATTTGAACCCAACGTTTGTCTAGTGGTGTCATCTCACGAAAACTTTTCTCCCGGCAGCGCCTATCATCCTGCCTGCGCAGGACATGGCTGCTTTGCGGGCGGAGCTGCCCCTTTACCCTTTGCAGGGCGCAGGGGAAGCCTTGACGAAAAGGTTGTGGTTGAGAGCTGTGAGGGCAGATCCCGGGGGCCAAAAGGACAGGCTAACGGGAGGGTGGGCGTGCTAATAGGGGAGGGACTGGGAGTGAGGGGCAGCCCTGGGTGGGATAGTCTAAGCTCTTGCTCTCTAGTTCGTGTGTGACTTTTTTTTTTTTTGGTCCTCTTCTTTCCATTGCCCCGCACTCCCCCAAAGGCCACCCTTGGCCTCCCAGTGGCCCCGGCCGAGTTCATGCTCAGCGCGCTCTAACCGCTTCCGAGTGAATGAAATCTCTTAAGTGTGGCGGGAGGCGATGTGTTAGAGGTCGGACAGAGAGAGGCTATTTCTCTGCCTCAGCACGAGGCGCTCCCCGGGTGCTTGGGTGTGGGTGTGCCTTCTGGGGCCTTATTCTTGCTATGGAAAATGATATTTGTCTCGAGGTGTGGGCAGAGTAGGGTACTCCACTCGTAGGGGATGAGGTTTGGGGGAGGGGCGCTTCATGGGCGTGTGTGTGTGTGTGTGTGTGTGTGCGCGCAAATGGAAGGCACTACGTCCTCGGGGGAGCCGAGTGGGGCTGGGTGGGCTACCCATAGGGTCGCCTGGGCCTTAGTGCACTGGGGAGGTAGAGAAGCTTGAGTGCAGAGGGCGGGGGAGAAGCTGGGGTCCCAGGTCTGTCAAAGCCGGAGGGGCGGCACCTGCGGAATCCGCCCCCATGCTGCCTCGGCTGCAGCCTCGCTCCGCCCCAGGGGGACAGAGCGAAGGAGCCAGCCCGGCAGAGAGGAGCTAGCCTTCGGCGGCGCTAGCACAGAAAAAAAAAAAAGGAGGGGGAAGCAGCTAGAGGACTAGGACTGGGGGTGGGGTGGGGAGTCGAGCCCGGGCCGGGAAAAGGGATCAGTCCCTTGTCCTCTCTGCCTCGCCGCCCTGCCAGGCAAGGTAAGAGAGTACCAGGGCTTTGAGATGGAACGCGGGGAGGAGCGGGGGTTGGAGTGGGGGTGGGGGTTGTGGGGAGGAGGGCAAGAGCAGAAGAGGGAGGAGCGGGGTGAGGCCAGGACTTCCCAGATACGAGCCAGCCCATCGGACTCCTAGTTGCCGCCACCCCTTGCCTTCCAGGCTGCGGTTCCTGCGGGAGTCTTTCGGTCGCTACAAAGGTAGCAAGCATGTGTGTGTGTGTTTTGTCTGTATGTGTGTGTGCGCGCGCGCGCAAACCTCTGACTCCCTATGTTCCCTCTCACTTCTTAAAGATCACTCCCTTCTCCCACTTTCTCCTCCCGGAGGGTGCCTTCACAGTGAATGCATTCCCCTTTTGCAAAACTTCCCCTGTAGGGCAGCCCTTCTCTGCTGGCTCCCCGGAGGCCAGGGCCTGTCAGCTGGGGTCAATGGAACACGCCTTGGGATCCTGGGATCCGGCTGCCTTTGTGAGCCCGGAGCTGGACCCCGGGCCAGTGGGAGCTCCAGGCGGACACCTCCCTCCCCCTCCCCTTCGCGCTTGGCTTTGCTCTCCTTCCAGGGCCGCGGAGTTAGGCGGGAGGTCGGTCGGGGGGAGCTGACCCGAGAGGAGTGGCGGGGGACTTGCAGAGGAAGTGTGGGGGTGGCGGGGCTCTGCCTGAGACTTGTCCTTCGGACCCCCGGAGCAGCAGCATAGGGAGAGAGAAAAAGCAGACTGACCCTGAGCCTGGACGTAGCTCGGAGGTCAATCACAGGTAGAGAGGCAGAGTGGGAACCCTGCGCTAGATGCCTGGTGGAGGAGGAGTTGGAGCCTGGGTGAGAGATTCTGTTGAATTCGGGGCTGTGGGAGTAGAGGTCAGGGTTGGAGTGCGTCCATGCATACGCCACACATTTGGTTGTTTTTTCTCAACTCCACAATAAATGTCGTTGCGTTCCTCGAGAGCATGTATGCCTTTATCTCCACCGGAGTTTACATTTTACGTGTGAGGTCGGAAACCACTTGCGGTATGAATGAGACACAAAGGGGCTGTGTTGACAGCTGGCCGTGACACAGATTTTGAGAAGTGACACTAGCTGGAACCGACCTAAGATAGGGATAATGGGCGGGTTGAGTTTATAGCTAGTTGGGGGTTGTGGGGGAGGAAGGGAGTTGTATTAGTAAATTGAAGCCTAGAACCCTGTCTTTTTAAAAGTTCCGTTAAAAACAAAAAAGATACGAGTTTTTTCCACTGTCTGATATTTTGCAGTTAAACAGAATCCTATGCAGTGCCAAAGGCGACTTACTCTTGAGGAGCTGCCTCTAACCCGGGCCATGGATTCTTGGGAAACTACTTGATTACACTAATTTCTTTTACTTAATTTAACCCTGTTCTTGATTTTATGAGGTTCAGAGATTTTTTTTTTCCTTCAGGGGCCAAGAGATTACGCAGATAAACTCCTGCTGTTTTTCTAAATGGGAAGTGAAGCAAATACCCATCTTTAAACTTTTTTCTTTTTTTTAATCTGGGAAACATTTTGGCCTTAGAAATCTTTTCCGTTCCATTGATCATTGTATGCTGTTGTACGAAAAACCTTGGCACTCTACCCAGGTTTTCCTGGCCAGTGATTCTTCTAGGAATTTTTTAAAAAATATATGCATTTAAAATTTTAGACATTCGGCTTTGGGCTTAAAACATTCACTAAGGGCTAACTGCTACTCAGATTTTTTCATCGGAAAAAATGCATACATGCATACAATCAAGGATTTAGAACTGAGGTGGAGAAAATCAAGCAGCCTGCCCAAGATTACATAGTCACGAAAGTGTGAGCTGGCCTGTGAACCGAGGGGTCCTCTGACTTCAAAGCTAGGGCCTTTCCCCACTGCATCACGGTAGCACCCACGGAAGCACATAGGTTAATTTTGGTGTTGTTTTTAACCATTGTATCGGATATGAAAATGAGGAGAGAGACTGTTACAACTCAAATGGATATCATTTCTGAATTGTTATATGACCTTATGTTCAGAGTTCTTGTCCTTTACAGTGAATAAATGAATAAGTATTTATCAAACACTACTCTATTCTAGACACAGTGCTAAATCCTAGGTGATATACATCCCAAAGCTAGGAAGTTCCTGCCTTCAAAGAGTTTACATTCTAATCGACCGAGATAAGCTTGTAGGGAAATAGAGGCTGGGGCTGTTTTCCAGAGCAGAGGGAAGTTGAATGGATTACTGTACTCAGCAAGAGATAAAAAGGTACAAAATGTTTCCACATTGAATATTAGCTAGAACAGTTTTTCAGTAGAAAGGCAGAAATGCAATTAACTGTTTCCCGTTCTCCCACATTGCTTTTCCCTTTCCGTAGGTTAGTAGTTAACCTGGAAGCAAACCCACTAGCTCAGTTCAGCATTGTCTGTATCTTCTGTATTCTTCTGGGCCCCAATTTTTTCATTTTTTAATTGAGGGTTAGCAGTCTTTAAGATCTTTCAAATCTTGTCTCACACTTACTAGCAGTGTGACCTTGGACAAATCACTTAACCTTGTTTCCTCAGTTTGCTCATCTGTAAAATGAACTGGAACAGGAAATGGCAAGCTTTCCAGTGTCTTTGCCATGAAAACCCCAAGTGGGGTCAGGAAGAGTCAGACACTACTCCAAGTGGGGTATTGAAGAGTGAGACATGACAACCACAAGGTTTCTTTCAGCTCTATGATTATTTGATTCAAATGGTAGTTTTAGAAGAATGCCAAGAATGAAAGTAGGCAGCCAATCAAATGTGTATATATGTTATAGATAAAGGCATAGCAAAAATATTTCTAGGCGCATAGAATTTAGTACTGAAAAGGATCTAGAAATAGCTAAGTTGCTCTCCTGACTTTATAAATGAAGTAACTGAGGTCTAGAGAAGTTAAATGACTTGTCATAGTCATTCAGTCATAAGTAAGCCTATCCAGTTGCCAAGTATTATTATTATAGACTTTAGATGGATTTGTTACTTAATTAGGGAGAAATTAGAAAAGCATGATTAGCTTTTTCTCATGAATAATTCATAGAATTCACAAAATGTTTACAGTAACAACAAAAGCATCCAATCACACCAATGGAGAAATTATCTTTAGAGTAAATCCATCCCTGTGTTTGTATAAAGCAAGAATATCTTTTAGGCATTTTGAGTAATAGAATTGACAGATCCCTGCAATAATAATTTCTTGTTGAGATCTTAAAGGCATGAAAAAATTTACTTTAGGAAGAAGATTGATAAAAAATATATTTTGATATGAATAATGATATTTATCTAGAATATACTTAAATAAATTTTAGAGGTTATTAGGGGAATATAAGTGAGTGTAGTAGACTGACAAAACACTTACTAGCCCAATTTCTCAATCAAATATATCTAACATTTTTTCAAATAAATGTTGGACATTTTATTGCTTAAGTAGTATAAAACTAGATTTCATAAAGGGATATGGCTACAAAGGAGTGGAAATTACAATAGTAGTGGAGGGCAAAAAGAATTAATGAAAGAGCGTAAAAAATTTTGGGGAGGGAGATAAATGTAAGCAATCACCTTAAATATTTTAAAGTAGTACATCCTTTCTGTCCTTTAAAAAACATTAAAGGTTGAAGGTTAGGTCAAAAGAAATATAATAAAACAAGCATTAAGTACCTACTGTGTGAGGCAGATAGATGGCTCAGTGGATAAAGCACTGGGCCTGGAGACAAGAAGACCTGAATTCAGTTCTGATCTCAGACACTAGCATGTGATCCCCAGCAAGTCACTTATGTTCTGTTTGCCTCCGATCGTTGTAGTTCACAGAGTCATGAAGAGTTGGATTAGGACTGAACAACAAATATCTCAGGCACTTTGCTAACGAGCTGTATCTCATTTGAAAGGCCAACATCAACCATAAGAGATAGGTGATTTTATTATCTCTATTTTGCAGTTAAGTGGACTAAGGTAGATGTTAAAAGACTTGTCTAGAAAGTTTTTGAGAGGATTCTTGACTCTAGGACCAGTATCCTATCCATTCTGCCACCTACCTGCCTCTATATGATTGTCTTTTATTTTAGTAAAAATGAAAAACTATAGATTAATTTCTTGGTGATGGGTTGAGGGCTGAACAATATTTACATAAGATTAACAAATATACTAGAAATGACCAAAACACACAAGTTTGTGTTCTAGTATAGATATTTCCTAAAACTTAGAGATTCCATGGTATTTGATGCACCTTCCATCATGACATGCCTTCAAAGAATCACAGAGATGGAAGGGATCCTGGATGCTCAGTACACACCTAAGTAGGTATAACCTCTGATATCCCTGACATGAGGTTATCCTACTTTTGTTTGAAAACCTGCTTTGCTGGACAACTTACTATCTGAAAATCCATTCTTGTTTCAGATAGTTTGAATTGTTAGTGAGTTTTTTCATGAAATGTACCTATTTGCAATTTCTATACATTGTTCCAAATGAATCTGAAAATAATTTCTTTAGTGCCTATCTTGCAAATTTTGGGGAAGATGCAACATATATGCAGAGAAGTCTATATGTGATAATTAAAAAAAGAAAAAACAACCCCTTACTTTCTGTCTTAGTAACAACCCTAAGACAGAAGGGCAAAGGCGAGGCAAATAGGGTTAAGTAGTTTGCCCAGGATCACACAGCTAGGAAGTGTCCAAGATCAGATTTGAATCCAGGTCCTCCCAACTCAAGGCTCTATCCACTCTGCTACCTAGCTGCCCCACCGCCCCCACTTCTCTTTAAACCCTTACCTTCCATCTTTGAATGAAAACTATGTATTGGTTCTAAGGCAGAAGAATGGTAAGGACCAGGCAAAGTGACTTGTACAGGGTCAGAATAGCTAGGAAATATCTGAGGCCATATTTGAACCCAGGTCCTCTAACTCCAGGCCTGGTGCTCTGACCCCTGAGTCAACTAACTGCCCCTTATACGTATAATTTGAAGAGAATGGGATATGCACTGGTGGAAAAAAGGGATACCATAAGCCAAATCTTGAAAGAAGTTAAGAATTCTGAATGGAAGTGAATAGGCAGTGCATTCTAGGCATGCAAAGGTACAGTGTTAGAAAGCATGCTGAAACAGCATGTAACTAATTTGGCTCACATGTAGTGTGTGAAAAGGATTATATGTGCAATAAGCCTGAAGAAAGCTAGACTGCAGTATTTAAAAAAAAAAACATGCTAAATCAAGCAGTTGGCATCTCATGTGAAGGGGAGTTAAGTAGTTAGGGAGTGAAGTACATTAGGGAAATTATTTTGGTAGCTCTGGAGGCTGTGAGTCCAGTTTGGAAGCTGTTGAAGTAGACCATACTAGAGGTGATGAAGGTCTGAAGGTCTGAACTAGAGTAGAGGTGGGAACAAGTGGAAGACATAGCGTGGAGCAGAACTGACAAGACTTAGCAACTGGTTAGATGTAAGAGATAAAGGGCTGAAGAGATGAGAATGATTTTGAGTTTGTGAACTTAATTGACTAGAAGAATAGCAGTATCCTCAGTAGAAACCAGGAAATTAGGAGGGAGGGAATCTTGGGTGGGTGAAGATAATTAGTTTTGTTTTAGACATATTGAGTTTAAAATGTTTATGGATCATTTAGGTGGCTATATCCAGTAGACATTTGGTTGATATAGGATTTGTGCTGAGGAGAGACAGTAGGGGCTGTTTATTTACATGTGGGAACCATCTGCATAGAAATGATTATTGAATTCATGGGAGCTGATGAGATCTCTAAGAGAGAGGGTATAGCTGGGGAAAATAGAGGGCTCATGACAGAGTCTTGGGGTATATGTACCCATTGGTAGAGGATAGGCCATAGATGATGATTATTCATCAAAGAAGAACAAGAGAGAGTGGTCAAGTAAAATAATCAAATCTATATTCTACAAGATACCCAGATACTTGAAAACAACTGCCATGACTTCCTATGCCTTCTTTTTCACCTCAGATGCAATAGTTCCTTGAACCAATCCTTTTCTGTCATTTCCCCTCAACTATTGCACCATTCTTACCATCCTCCTTTGAATATACTCCAAATTGTCAGTGGCTTTCTAGAACAGAACATAGATGTTCTGAGTACAGTGGGAGTGCAACTTCCCTTGTTCTGGACACTATGTTTCTATCAATGCAGCCCAAAGTCTCATTAGTTGTTGGTGGTGTTTTTTTGTTTTGTTTTGTTTTGTTTTTTGGCTTCTATTTTATACTATGTCTCATTAAACTTGCATTCAGTCTACTCAACTCCTCCCAATATTTTTTTTTTCTTCTTTGAGTCTGGGTCTCCCTGTCTCACCCAGGCTGGAAGTGCAAGGGCTACTCATGGTGCCAAGGCCACTGCTAATCAACAAAGAAGATTTGGTCTATTCTTTTTCTAATCTGGGCCAGTTTGCCCATACATAGATAGCCCAGTCCTCCCTCCCCCTCTCCTAAGATCTCACCATATTGGTTTCAATGGTGCAGATATTTGATCAGCACAACCCAGTGTAGCTCAGAACTCCCAAGTTCAAGTTATCTACCAGCCTTAGCCTCCTTGGTAGGGGATATAGGATATAGATTATACGTCACCATGTGCCACAACTGAAATTTTTAGTTCACATGAACTAAAGATATTAATCTTGGTACTTCTCCTTCATCTTGTACTTGGGCAGTTGACTTTTTAAAAATTTTTATTAAATGTGGTCAAGCATAGTAGCTTACTGCAAGCTTTTGGGATTTTGATTCATCCATCCAATGTGTTAATCCTTCCTGGCTTCATGTCATAAGGAAATTTGATAAATATTTACTTGATAGAAGCTTAATAAACATCTATAACTTAAATCCTTGATGAAAATGGTGGACAGAACAAAATAAATCACAGAATATCTTTCAGAGATGGGTCTAATGGTGCATGCATAGCTTTAGGGAGGCTGAGGCAAACAGAATTTTGAGTTGCAATGGGCTAGGCTAAATTTGACATTAATATGGTAAGCTCTAGGTAGTGGGATGGTGGTAGGGAAACAAGGTAGCAGGTTGTCTAAGGAGTAGGGGTTTTTTTTGTTTTTGTTTTTAGGGTGGAAATAGAACAGGTCAAAGCTCCTGTGTCCTTGAGAGAGAGTAAGATCAGCCCTGCACTTCAAGTCTAGATGAGATACTGAGACCCAGTTAAGTGAAGAGGAGAGAAGAGAAAAGATTCTCCCTCCAATTTGGTAAGGATCCATTAATTACCATTTTGACAATCCTATCATTTAACCCTTTTCAAATTCACCCAACTATATTATCATTCAGTCTGCATTTTTCTTATTGCCCACAAAGATAGCAGGAGAAGCTATCTAACACCTTCCCAGTGATTGGAAGCCTTTACAGTTACCAACCTTATAACTTTCCATCCCTATCCAATTTTTTTTTTAATCTTTACTCTCCACTCCTGTAATGCATTTACATTAATCTGCTTTATAAATATTTGATTGTCTTTCATATGTATTTTACTGGGGTTTTTCCCTCCCCAATATGTATTGTATACAGAGCTGTCTACATCGGCCAGACCCATTTAAATATGATTAAAAACTAAGAAAAGAGAAAGAGTGCCCAGTCGTGTCTCATATAAGCCTAATGCAGCATTCTGGTTCTATGTTATTTGTTCTTTATGGACAAATAGCCTAGGTTTATTTGCATTTGGATTTTGGTAGTCTAGAATTAAAAAAACAACTAGGTGGCACAGTAAGATAAAGTAATGGGCTTGGAATCCGGAAGACTCATCTTCATGAGTTCAAAGGTGGCCTCAGACACTGTTTCCTCATCTCTAAAATGTTTTGGAGGAGGAAATGTCAAACTGCTTCATTATTTTTGCCATGAAACCCCCCAAACAGTACTTTTCTTGCCAGTTTTACAGTATTATAGAAATAAAAGAAATCAAAGGCAATATATAAGTGCAAAGTGGTATATATAATAACGACATTCCTTGTGCTATTGGGAGAATCCTATTCCAGTTCAGATGGGTGACTCTTGTTCCTCTCTCATGGGTAGAGGGTATGATTTTGAATTACTTGTTCTTTATGGGCAAATAGATACCCTGGTCTTTGGTCACCCGAAGTGACCAAACTTCCAAAGATTCAATATTCATTTCTTTAGGACATGTTCAGTTTGTGGGTCATTCTTTTTTTCAGTGCCCTATACTACATACATTCTTTTGGTGAAAATTATGGTGATGATTTTCCTGTCCGTTTTTCATACTCAGTTGAAGTTTAAGTGAGGAGCATCCCAAGTTTTTGAACTAGTTCATGACATGCTAGATGCCGCTGTCAGTCTGAGATCCCATCTGACTCAGAGAGTCCCTGATCTGTGAGATTATCTTCACTGCTTTTCAGGACTTAATATATTAAGTTGGTCATTAATATGGAAAGCACAGTGCCTAGTGCATAGACTTTGATTCAGCCTTTAGGCAATATATTTGTACAGTATTGTTATCAGATTCATATTTACATATGATGTCTTGGTTGTTTTATTGGACACCTTCCCTTTACAGAGTCAGTAAGCATTTATCAAGGACTGTGTGTTAGCAAAGTGCCGAAAATAAAAAGAAGGGCAAAAAACAGTTCTTGCTCTCAAAGAGATGATAGTGTTATGGGGAAAACAACATGAAACTACACTGTACAAACAAGTTACATTCAGGATAAACTAGAGATAATCAGTAGAGGAAGGGCGTTAGCATTAAGCCTTCTCACAGAAGATGGGATTTTCTCTGGGACTTGAAGGAAGCCAGAAGGTAGATGTGAGGAGGGGGAATATTCCAGACACAAGGAAAAGCCAGAGTTGGGAAACTGCTTCTTGTGAGGAACAGCAAGGAGATCCATGTCACTGGGTCACTGAGTGCATGGTAGGAAGGAAGGTGTAAGAAGACAGCAAAGGTGGAGGGGGAGACAAGTTATACAGGACTTTGAATGCCAAACAGTGCATTTTATTTTGGATCTGGGAGGTGACAGGGAGTTACAAAAAGCCACCGAATCTTATTAAATAGGATGTGGTTTATTGAATAGGATGTGGTGTAGATGACATGATATGACCTGTGTGTTAGGAAGATCATTTTGACAGCTTAGGGGGAAGGATGGACTGCAATGGGAAGAGACTTGAGGTAATATTTATTCAGCAAAGAGTTATTGGGTAGCTACTATATGCCAGATGAGAATGCGTTTGTAATTACTTATGACTAACATCATTTCTGTTTGCATTGTTTTCTGTCCTGAAGTGCTCCACAAAAATTTTTACAATAATATAATTTAATGGGCTCAAATCTTCCCTTTGTTTCTCCATTGTGCAATTCTCTAAAGCATGGACCCCCAGTTGCATCTGTTCATAGCTAAGTACTCAGTTTCTGGGGGAGGAGGTCCCCATATGTGCTTTAAAAGTGTACATTTAGGGGGAGCTAGATAGCACAGTTGATAGAGGGCCAGGCCTGGAATCAGGAGGATCTGGGTTCAGCTCTGTCCTCAGGTACTTCCTAGCTGTATGACGCTGGGCAAGTCATTTCATCCTAACTGCCTAGACCGTACCATTCTTCTGTCTTAAAATTAATACTGATAGAAAGTAAGGATTAAAAAGAAGAAAAAGTTTAGATATTATATTCTCTTCCCCTGAGAAGGGAGTATTACCAAAATCTTCCCAATTTACTCTCAGAATTTGTGTTGAGATATTTTGGCTATGTCTGTTGCTACTTTATTCATGCTTTAGGAAAGTGTTAGACTAGATAACATCTGAGGTCCCTTCTTCAGATGTATTTTTAAAACCTATGACACTATATTAGGACATACGCCATTTTTCCCATGCATTGCCTAAAGGATCACAGATGTGGCATCAAAGTGGCATCTGTGCATAAAAGTCAAGGAATTTCTTCTCCTATCAGTTTTCTTACTTCTGACCATAAACACAAACTGGTTCAGTCAATTAAAGAGAATTTATAAACTGCATCCTACCATATGTTGCTAGTCATTGTGTCAGGCAGTCCCTACTCTCAAGGAGCTCATATTCTATTGGGGGAGTAAAAACAAACATATAATAATGTACACCAAAAATATATGTAGAGAATAAATGCAAAGTAAATACAAGACAGTATGGGAGGACAGTCACCAGCAATTGGAGGAATCAAGAAGGGTTTTGTGTGAAAGAGCGCTTGAACATCAATCCCCTCTTTCAGAGTGCCATCTTATATTATACAATATTTTATATATAGTTTATATATATATATATATGTATATATATACTATATACTAAAATACTATATTTTAAAAATCTTTACAGTTTGTTTTAGGATTGATATTAAGTATTGGTTCCAAGGCAGAAGAGGGTTGTAAGGGCTAGGCAACTAGAATTAAGTGACTTGCCCAGGGTCACATAGATAGAAAGTGTCTGAGATCAGATTTGAACCCAGGATCTCCTGACTCTAGGCCTGGCTATCCACTGAGCCACCTAGGTGACCCAACAACAACAAAAAAAAAGAAGAAGAGAAGAAAAAGGCTAAAATCAATTGGGAAAAACGTCTTAAAATATGTGCAAGTAACACACTTGTAGACCTCCGCTTCTGAAGGGTGGTGGTGTTTTCTCCTATTTATTCTTTGGAGCTAATCTTTTTTTTTTTTTAAATAATTTTGCAACATTCACTTTCGATTAATTTGTGTATTTTCTTTTTATTCATATTATGTAGTTGTGTATATTGTTTTCTTGCCACTGCTTATTTCATTCTGTATTGGTTCATGGAAATCTTTCCGTGCTTTTCTGTTTTCATCATATTTATCATTTTTGATGGCACAATAATATTCTATTATTTTTAAGTACCAGTTTGTTTAGCCATTTGCCAATTGATGAACACTGTTTTTTCCTCCTAAAATTGCCACTATAAATAAATATTTTGGGGTATTTGGGGACTTTTCATTAATGAACTCCTTGGAGTATCAGCCTAGTTATGGAATTTCTTGGGTCAAAGAGTATGGATGCTTTAGTCACTTTATTTGTGTAATTCTAAGTTGGTTTCCAAAATGTTTGAACTGATTCATAGGTCCACCAACAATGTTCTGGTATGCCTAGGTTCTCCTTACACCTGCGCTTTCACTATTAACATCTTTTTGTTATCTTTGTCACTTTGCAGGATGTGAGGTGAAATGTCATAGGTTGTTTTTTATTTGCATTTCTCTTATGATTAGTGATTTGGAGGATCCTTTTATATGGTTGTTAATAGTTCATAATTTTTCATTTGAGAATCATTTGTTCATATCCTTTAAGCACTTAACCTATTGGAGAATATCTTATTTGTGCACATATTTGTCCACATATTTGTGCACACATTGTGCACATATTTGTGCACATATACTTATACAAACATAATACATATTCATAAATTAGACTTTTAAGATGTACTAAACACATGTATTGCACAATTCTACATACATATGTATATATTTATGACTATTACTTGTTTTTCTATTTTGCATACCAAACCCTTCACAGAGAATTTTGTTGCAAAGATTTTTTCCCCATTTGATCATTTACATTTTTATCCTCTGTCTTAATTTTGTGCAGAAGCTTTTCAATACCAAATAATCAAAGTTATCTGTTTTATCTTTTGTGATTGACCCACTTTTTTCTGGTTAAGAATATATCTCCTATCCATAGTTGTGAAATGTATGTGACCTGCTTTTTTCCAATTCTTTTTTTATTGTATCATATTTAATATGGCCACATAGCAATTTGGAATGTATTGTGGAATATGGTGAAAGGTGTTAGCCCAAGCCTAATTTCTGCCACACTGTTTTTCAGTTTTCCCATCAATTAGTTAAATTTTTGCATCAATATTCTTTAAAGATATTCATCCAGTTCTCTTATGCTTTATCTTTCCCTGGTTATATATTAGGATTTTATTTTTATAGGTATTCCTTTTGTCTTTTCAGTTCTGGTAGCCTCTTTCTGTGTATAGTAGGGTTTGATAATTTTTTTTTTTAAACCCTTACCTTCCGTCTTGGAGTCAATACTGTGTATTGCTTCCAAGGCAGAAGAGTGGTAAGGGCTAGGCAATGGGAGTCAAGTGACTTGCCCAGGGTCACACAGCTGGGAAGTGTCTGAGGCCAGATTTGAACCTAGGATCTCCCATCTCTAGACCTGGCTCTCAATCCACTGAGCTACCCAGCTGCCCCCTGATAATTTTTTTAAAATTACTTTTGGTTTTATTGTGATTTTTAATTTGAGGGAGGGTAAGGAGATAAGAATAATGCTTAGATTGTGAGACTGGAATCATGGTGATGCCTTTGAGAAAAACAGGAAAATTTGGAAGATAAGGGTGAGGTTGTGCGTGGTGAGTTTTGTTTGAAATGCCTTAGGATATCTAATTTGAAATGTCTCATAGGCAATTTAATATGAGATTGAAACTCAGGGGAGAGACTGCAACTGGAGATAGAGATCTGTGAGTCATCTGCATAGAAGTGATGATAGAACCCACGGGAGATAATGATATCATCAAATAAGAATATATAGAGAAAAGAAGGTCTGGTACAGATTACTTGGGAGTATTTCTAGAGGTAGGAGGTGTGATACAGATTTTGAACCCAGAAAAGAAACTGAGAAGCAATGGTCAGACAGGTGGGAGGAGAACCAAGAAGACTAGTGTTATACAACTCATGGTTCCAACTCTGGCTCAATAGATCACTTAGAGCTTGGTGGGTCAGAAAAATAATTCCGTTAATGAAAATATATCCAATCCTCCTCCCCCCCCCCAAAAATGATTCACGGGGCTGCTAAAAGCAGGCCTGGCAGGTAAAGGTGGATAAAAGCTGCTGGCAAGGAAGTTAAAAGCAGAGCGAAAGCTCCCTGAGTTTTCAAGAGCTTTTCCTTGTAAAATCTTAAAATTATATCTTTCTTGTCCAAAGGACCCACAGCTGAGCCCTAGATTAATCCCCTTTGGGTTAACTTGAATTTCCTCCTGTCTGTTCAATTGCTTCATGACTTACCATAGCCTCAGTTGAGTTTTTGGAAGTGCAAGAGTTAACTCAAGCTTTACCATTTTCATTAGTGTCCTAACTTGCAACAAGTGTCATAAAGCCTGAGAAGAAAAGCGATTTCTTCATTAGTGCTTCCCTGGGCCATCTTGCAGCTTTCTTGCTCATGGGTGAATTGGCCTTGGTTTGTTATCCTTTTATTGACCCCAAACATATAACTAAAACTGGAAGAGAGGTAATTTATAGTGTGCCAAAGCAGATAGGATAAGCTTCCTGGACAGTGATTTTTGGTATAATATATGTAAACTTTGTTAGAGATATTAGTTACTTTATGCAGGTGGCAGCATCTATTTTTGAACACAGAATGTCTTGAGGACATCTTGTTAAGGTTTTTTTTTTTTAAACCCTTACCTTCCCCCTCTTGGAATCAATACTGTGTATTGGTTCCAAGGCAGAAGAGTGGTAAGGGCTAGGCAATGGGGGTCAAGTGACTTGCCCAGGGTCACACAGCTGGGAAGTGTCTGAAGCTAGATTTGAACCCATGACCTCCCATCTCTAGGCCTGGCTCTCAGTCCACTGAGCTAACCAGCTGCCCCCTTGTTAAGGATTTTTAATCTTTCTGATATAAGAATTCATTTCACTAAGATAGATTAAAACTTTTTCTATAATTTATTGTTTTAGATAGTTGCCTAATTCCAAGTATTTACATAATTTGGCTATGATCACACTGCTAGGAGGTGTTAGAAACTAGATATGTATCTGTTTTCTTGACTCAAGTTCAAGATTCTAACCACTCTGGTATGTTGCTCTCCAGGAAGGATGTAACTTAACCAAATTGTTGTTTCTACAGAAGATGATTGAGATCTTTGATTTCAGCAGTAGTAATGACTTCTAACAAACAACTCCTGAAAAAATGAAAAATTATCCTTCTTATCGAATAATACTAGTTTCCAATTTATCCAGAGAGAAATTATTAGCTATTTGATCCACAAGATTTTTTTTTGTACAACTTCTCCATTGAATACTTTTTCTTTACATATCACTAGGCTTAGAATCTCATCAATTTATGATCTCCAAGAAATTGGTTTTAGGGTTTTATAATATATTTTGGGGGAAATTAAACAGAAAATATAGCATTTGTGTATTCTCTTGTGGTAAGAGATTCTATAAGATAATTGCAATAGAATTTATAAATGAATATCGTCTACAAGAGGTTGTCTTTAATGGTGACCTTTGTGACATAAGTTATAATCCTAAAAGTCACATGCAAATTGAGCATCATAAAATTTTAATTGCATCTTAAATACATTTAGAGTGGTTTGTTATTTGAAGAAATCTTATAGTGAATCAGTTCATAAATGAAAAAAAAATCATTTTGAAATGAGAAGTTCATATTTTTCATAATAATAGATTTCCCCAAAGTGGGAACATAACTTTATAATAACTAGGCAAAACAAGAAAGCAATGTAGATAGTCTTATTTTTTCCCTTAACCATTTAAATTAAAGCTCCACAATCTTAGTGGTATTTCAGTAATCAAATATCTATGGAACTATAGAGAAAATGAAACTGCAAAAATGAAACTTGTAGCATAATTTTTCCTCTCCATAAAAAGATCCCTTCTTTCGGTCTTTACACATTGGCATTTATAGGGGAGGTATTCCCTTACCCATGTACTATCTTTTCAAATTAGCTGTGTCCCTTATCCACACACTCATTTCTTTGTTTCTTAGTCCAAAATAGAGCCTAGTATTCCCCTCCGACACTCTACCACCTCAATTAAAAAAAAATTCCTGGAACCAATTTGTTTATTCATTAAAAATCAGTACATTAAAAGCTACTTTCTCAGTCACCTGACAGAAAACAATATGGTTGGCAGCAGGAAACAAATTATTTTCCAGGGCTGCATCAGAGAATCTATAGAATGATGAAGTCCAGACTCATAATCTGGGCTCAAGGTGGAGAATTTGCCTCAAGGAATCATCCCTTAAAACTAATTGCATTTATGTTTTACAATTTTTTTTCCTATATTGCTTAATTTTTTTTAAGTTTTAGTGGCAAAAAAGGATCTTAGAAATAATTTACTCCAACTCTCTCATTAACAGAGGAGGAGTCCCTATCACCATTCCTAGTTACTAGCAGAGACAGAATTGGAAATCACAGATTGAGAGAGATTAAGTTATTTATCCACATCATAGACCTACTAGGTAATGGAGTTGGGACTTATTTGACTTTTGACTCCAGGACTGGCTCCCTTCTACTGTTTGTCTCTCACCTGGAATGCTTTCTTACATATCCACCTGTTTCTGAATCTTACTCATCCTTGAACATTTGACTCAAATTATAATTTCTTCATTAAACCTTCACAAAACTCTCTCTGTATAAACTCTTATATAATTCATTATTTGAAAGCACGAGAGTTACAAAGTGCTGTGGGAGTTCAGAGGAAGAAAAGATTACTTTTGGTTCCAAAACTCTATAAAAATGTTTTTTTTTTACAGCAGTGTAGGAAAGGAAATCTTAAATTGTAAAACATAAATGCAACTTGGAGGACTACTCATGGCCTTTCCCACAGAATTTACCACTTAACTAGATAGACTGTCTGATGTTCCTGAGAAGTAATAGACCATAATGGATGGAGAGCTTGACTTCAGAAAGACTTGTTTCAAGTCTTGTATTTGGCACATACTGTGTCACCAGAGAAGAGTCACTTAAATTTGGAGTGATCCTATCAACTTCTAAACAATAACCATACCAGATTTTCCTTCACTCTGATGAAATTGCAGGATGACCCCTCCCAATTTCTTATATTTATTAATTCTTTCATATTTATTAGCCATTTCCCCAACTAGACCATATCTAACATAGTGCCAGCCACATAGTAAATACTCCATCAGAACCAGCTAATTGATTAATTAAATGCTACTCATTTCACTTATTCAGCATTCATTTAACAAACACTTATGGCTTGCTCACCCTGAGGAAGGCACTGGGAGAGATATAGTGAAGAAGAATATAACACAGTTCCTTGGAAACAGTTTATCGTCTAGCTGGGGAGATGATGCTTGCCTAAGTTATAATACATTGTTAGAAAGTGTTGTAATTGTTGTAATACATTATTTGAAAATACAAGAGTTACAAAATGCTCTGGGAGTTCAGAGGAAGAAAAGATTACTTTTGGCTCCAGAACACTATAAAAAAGTTTTTTTAAAGCAAAATCTTTTAAATTGTAAAACATAAACGCAAGTTGGAAGAACCGTGTGCCAAAGGATGAGTAGGAGGTGGATATGTGGAGCTGGTGGCTAAGGGCTTGTTAGGTGAAGAAGCATTGTATGCTTAGACATGGAGGCAGGAAAACAGTGAGTTGCTTTAGTTTGGCAGCAGCATGAAGCTTGCAAAAGGAAGAAGAGAAAATTGAAACAGGAAGGGTAGTTTGGGGACATATCATGAAGGGCTTTGAAAAACAGCCATGAAAGCTGTTAAGGAGAGGGAATGAGCTTTATCTAGTATGCCAAGTGCAACATATTTCATATTCTCTAATAAGTGAGATGTTAGTTCTTAGGTGTGGGCCATTTTAAAAACATTATAATGAGATGTTTTTGATTCTTTTATGCCGAAGCCTTTATGTTGTTAATTCATTGATTGTTTTGAATTCTCAGTTAATTTCCCACAATTTTATTTGGTTAAGAAATATATAAAAATGAAATTTTTGCCTCAAAAATTATTTGACCTACCTGGATTAGGCTTCTTTTAAAAGGAAGCTTTTATCTGTCTTTAATATGGATTGGACAGTTCAGACTCTGAGATTCTACTCAAGTAAGCTTCATGTCACTGATTAGGAAGTAGGTTATCTTGACTCATTAACTTGGCAAAATTTTCATTACCAAAGCATTGAAGGTATAAGAACACTGCAGTTCTTACCTGTCTTTGAAGCATGAAGTAACCTGCCCTCTGAGCCCAGAGCCAAGAAAGAAGCCCCTATGCACTTGGAGGTGCTACTTGAGGGGCACTTCAGGGCTCTTGAAATACAAGAAAACTAATTAATGGCTTGCACCTGGTGGCATTTGTGACTACTGATGCTGATGCTTTCCTATGATGCAGAAAAGCATTAAAGAACAACAACCAAAAAAACACCAAAAAAAAAAAAACCCCGGAGGGTTAAGAAACTGACCCTTGTCACTAAGGAAAGAAGGAGTAGTAAGAACAATCATACCCAAACTCCTCTAGAGGGGGAACTCCAGAAACATAGTCTTACAAATTGGATGCCTCTGGATAGCAACTTCTATTTGTGTTCTTTGGGAAGAAAAATTTCTTTCGTCATGTTCCTTTTGTGTATATAAAGGTAGCCTGAGTCAGAGATCCAAGCTCCCTGTTCTCTCTTTTTCTTTTATAGTGTTTTACTGCCTGTTTAATGTTAATAATCAATACAATTAGACAGACTTGCTTTGCCATGATTTACATTTAAATAAATGAATTACTGTTTATAAAAATCAAAATTTTAAAATAATTTTCTATTGGAATTCTTTGTTCATCTATTCCTATTCACCATTTCTCTTGTATAGTTGTGGTTTCTTTCCTTCCTTACTTCTTTCCTTCCCCCTCACTTTCTGTTTTAGATTCCATTCTTCTGGCTCAGCCTTTTTCTTTCTGTATTATTGCACAAGACTCTTTTAGATTGTTGTATATTTCTCATACTTGTCCATCATAATTGCATTGTAGGAAGGAAATAAGTATTTATCAAGTGTCTAATCTGTGCTAGACACTTGTGCTAAGTGCTTTATAACTATCACACCATTATAATGTTCTGTTATGAGTTAACTATGTTTTATTCTACCTTTCCCTTACTTTTGGACATTTAGTTTTCTTGCAGTTACAAATAATGGAATAGAGATAGGGATTTGATCTGTGACTTCATTAATATAAAGAACTGGTGGCTCAGCAAACTCCTCAGAATCTTCTCTCTCTCTCTCTCTCTCTCTGTCTGTCTCTCTCACCTCTTACCTTTTGTCTTAGTGACAACTCTAAGTAGAAGGGCAAGGGCTAGGCAATTGGGGTTAAGTGACTTGCCCTGGGTCACACAGCTAGAAAGTGTCTGAGGCCAGATTTGAATCCTTCCAACTCCAGACCTGGTGCTCTATCCAATGTACTCCCTAGCTATCCCTAAGACTTACAGAATTTCCTAGAGGGCTGAGAAGGCTAGGTCACACAGCCAGTATGTGTCAGAGTTAGGACCAATCCCAAGTCTTCCTGGCTTCAAGGCCACCTCTTGATCCTCAGCACAGTAATGCTTCAACAAATAATGCTGTTAAAAGAAATTTTTGAACACATCATTTATTGTTTGGGATAAAGTTCTTGGTACTTATTGCCAGATATGGAATGATTAGACAAGAGGATATGATTATTTGTATAAGTTTCATTGTGTATTGCCAGAATGCCTTCCAAAGGGATTCTATTGGTTTTTAACTCCATTTAGGAATGAATTCATCTCTTTAACCATAGTCTCACCAGTACTGGGCTTCGTTGCTTTTAATTATTTTCATAAATATGACGGATGTCAGGTGGTGGCTCAGGTATTTTAATTTAAATCTTTTTAAAATGAAGTTGAACATTTTTTTCCAAGCTATTAACTTTGGTGTTCAATTGTCCATTCGTATCATTTGACCATTTTCCCATTGTGTTCTGGAAATTACCTTTATAAGTTTTAACAGTTTACAAATTGTAGATGTATATTTTAATCTTTCACATTATAAAATAATTGATTTTTCAAAAAATTGCCAATATATTATTTTTGTAGTTGTATAGAAATGTTTATAGTAATATAACAATGCACATATCTTATCTTTAATAATGACTTCTATTCAATAGAAAAATAATCTTCCCTCCACAATTGAGAATAAGTATCTTATTCCCCTTCTTGATAACAACCTCAATGTAAAATGTCTGAAAGGCTGGGAGTGAAGAACCACTTTCCTGCGCTCATTTTATTTTTGGTCCATGTGCCTCGATGTTGCCTGATATTTGTTCATATAAATTTTGTTCTGTTTTTGTTCAATTCGGTGATGAAATCTCTTGGTATGTTGAGTGGTATTATAATAACATGTAAATGAATTTTTGAAATATTGGCATTTTTACAACATTAATACAATCCATTCATGGATAGTAAATGTACCTCTCATATTTGGATGTTCCTTTATTGCGGCGATTAGGGTTTTAAATAGGTCCATATATATGCATAGGTCTTGTGTGTTTCATGCTTATTTTCAGGTGAGTTAATTCTCATATATTTAATCATTTTCATTTTTGTAAATGGGATGGGAATTTTTTTTCTGAGAGCATAACAAAAGTTTGAAAAATTGTCAACTTTAATATTAATTTTAAAAAGACAACTTAGAAAACATCAATAACTACCCATTCATATTTCTATTTTCCAGTCTGCAGTCTGTATAAAATCTTTAATTTCACTATTTACAGGGGTCTTGGGTTATTCCTTGGCTATTTCTGTGTTAGAGGTGGGATAGTGGCCAAGATGATAATGGGGCCTGATAATTGCTGTCTCCTTTATGGTGCCTTGATTCTTCAGCTAGAATCCTCTCTATAATATATACAACAAATATTCTTTCAGTTGTTTACAGGTAGTCTGCTCCATTTTTGGATTGATTTAATTGTTGAGCCATTTTTTGACTTAAAAAGGGCCTAAATTTACCTCCTTGAAATTTCCCATTATACTCTGGGCCAAGAAGAAAAAAACTTATTCTCTTTTTATCATCCCAATGCCTATTAAGAAGGTTTTCCCCTACTAACTTTTCTCTTTTTAGATTGGGTTTTTGGAGCAGGGTTGGCAACATTGCCTCCTCAGAGTTTGAGGGGTTGTGAGGTTGATAGTGTGTTTTTTAAGTACTATCTCTCATCAACCCCTATCTGGCATAATTTTCTCAATCAACAGTTAATATTTATCCAATCTCTTTCAACTAATGATAACTGCCCTAATATTATTATGAGCATATTCTCCTCTATTTCAAGGAAAATATCAATTGACATCAGTTAGCTGTTACAAAGGGATATTTACTGAGAGGGCATAGCAAAGTCAGAAGTACAAATGTAGTCCCCTGAATTAGGGTACACTCTCTCCATTAGTCATTTACTTGGTCCTTGGGAGATTGGGTTCAAACTTAAAAGTGATGACTGTAAAACAATAGCCCTATCAAGACCAACCTTGAATCTAGCATAGCCAATAGACAGGTTTCTCTCTTACTTGCAGGACAACTCAGCTATCAAGTTGACCTACTGATAAACTGAGTCAAGAAAAGCTGGCTTCTCATGGGGCTCAGTTTCTGTAGTTAGTAGAAAACTCAACTATAGTCTATTATTGTTGGATTTCTGTGGGTTCTTCTGACCTTTCAAAGCTCACAAAATGGTAACCTGGTCCACACTATCTCCAATATTCATTCCCCTTATATTGGGAAATAATAAACACAGCAAAGACAGAAGAAAACATAGATATTATTAATTTAAATCCACAGGGAAACCAGGCGGGAAAAACTTCTATTTTTTTCTTTACCAGAAAAAGAAAGAGGAAGATTTCATTTGCTTGTGTCTTTGGTGTGTACATGCAATTCTGGCTCAGCAGCCAGTTAAAGGGTTTTTTGTCACTAAAAATAAACAATCCTAGAATACCTATGTTTGCTCAGAATCAGGGAGGTAAAGGATGACTCCTAACACATCTTCAGGAGAAGATTACCACAATTTCATTTGAGTTAGGCAGAATATATGGCACTTGCTCAAAGGACTGGATCTTTATTGGTCAGTCTCCTAATATACTACTTTATTCAACTAATCCTTATCATAGTTGTAAGCTTTAAATTGTCTTAACTTTTTTGGTTGCAATTCACAATGTTGATTCATATTGAGCTGGTTGTCCACTAGAATGCACCAGTCTTTCTCAGATGAATTGCTGTCTAGTATCTTTTAACTCTTATACTTGTAAAATTGATTTTTAGAACTTGGGTATGTTCTTATTAAATTAATTCTAACCTACTGAATTTAAAAAAAATAAGTTTTTATTGATATGTTCTGTTTCTTACATCACCATAATAGCCCATATATACCTCTTCCTTCCCAAGAGCCATATGACAAATAGCATTTAAGAGAGAAAAAAATCAGCCCAACTGATCACTACATTCAGAAAGTCTGACAAAAGTGTGCAGGATATAACATCTGTGGACCTCCCACCTGGATGAAGGGGATATTTTCTCATATCTCTTCATTTGAATTCCACTTAATCTTTATAATTTTGGTACATTTTATTTTGATTATTTTGTCATCCACATTGTTGTGGTTATTGTATATATTATTTTCTTGACTCTACTTACTTCACTCTGCATCAGTTCACTTGGATTTTTCCTGCTTCTCTGTATTCATCCCACATCTTATTTCCTATAGCACACAGTAGTATTCTATTTTATTCAACAAGTTGTTTTTAAATTTGGTTTTATCATTAGCATTTTTCTAGTGATGCTATATTGCTTTAAGTCATGAAATATCAGTCTTCAAAGAAATAAGTTGCAAGGCACCCAAAAGTCAATGGACAAGTATATGTTGAGTGTTGATTACAACTTTTTTTTTTAAGATTGATGTAATATTGAACAATGGCCGCCAAGGAATTTACTTATGAAATTCCTAAAATGAAACACTCAAGTCAGAATGGAGTTTATGGAGGTTTAATCACAATGGGAGTAGGGAAAGGAGAGGGAGAGAAGGAGAGAAGAGAAAAGGGAAAGGGGCTACTCAACCTCTGACCAAGGCAGAGGGAGTTTTAGGCCCAAAGGGCCAAGGTGGAAAGAATCAGTCCTTAACTCACGTGAGTGATCTGAAGGAAAGCTGTCTGCGGGCGGGCGTCCTCCCTGTCCAAGCTCCTAACACCAACTGGCGTCTAGCTCTCTCCACAGGAAGTGAGCGAATTCCAGAGACTGTTCCCTACCTCACTTCCTGTGTCTCACAAGTGCCAATGGTTGGCTCTAGCTTGGCTTAGGACAGCCCAGGTGGGCAGTTAGTTATTTCTGATTTGTCATTGACTAGCACATGCCCGTGTAGTGTGGGTGTGCACAATTTTTGGGTGCTATACCAAGATGGAGACTTTTAAAATTCACAGTGTATATGGTTGGAAACATATTTCCTGTGGAGAATTGTGATGGAAAAGTCATGTAAAGTATAACTTAAGAGAGAAATATCACTTAAAATGGAGGTAAATCTGTCATGTAGTGAGAATGGTTTGTAAGTGTTTTACATATATTGTCTTGTTTGAACCTCAAACCCCTGTAAGGCATTACAAGGTATTATATTGCTGGTACTATTCAAGCAATTAGTCAAAAAGTGTTTATTAAGTATTTGCAGATAATGTACTACTACATTTTGGGATGTAAAAACCAAAACAAAATAATCTTTATCTTCAAGAAGTTTTTTTACATGCAGTCAGGGGAGGCTATATGTTTATATATATACAAAATAAATATAAAGTAATTTGGGGAAGGGAAGTACTAGCATTTATTTAAAGAACCAGAAAAAGCCTTAGAGGGAGCTGGTATTTGAACTGAACTTTGAGGAAAACTAGGAATTGTAAGAGATATATGTAGATGAGGAAGGAGTAAATTCCAGCAAGGGGGTGGGGAGAGACAGTCTGTCCAAAGGCACAAAAATATAAGATAGAATGTTGTACATAGAGAATAGTGGCCATAAGGGCATGGAGAGATGTATAACAGGCATGGAAAGATAATTTGGGAGTGGCTCAGTGGAGAGGGCAGGCCTGGAGTTAGGAGGACTTGGGTTCAAATATGACCCTGGGCAAGTCACTTAACCCCAATTACTTAGCACTTAGTGCTGTTCTACCTTGGAACTGATACTTGTCTTAATTCTAAGATAGAAGATAAGAGCTTGGGGTGGGGGGAGAAAGGTAACTTGGTGCTGGGTTGTATGGGATATTAATAAAATGAGAGTTTGTACTAGATCGAAGGCACTGCATTTTATTGAGTTTAGGAGTGACATGATTAGACCTTTGCTTTAGGAATATTATTTTGGCAGCCATCAGGAGATAGAAGTGGAAAGAGGAGAGGCTTGAGGCAGAAAGGACAGGTAGGATATTAGTATAACCCAAAGGAAAAGTGAATTTGGCCTGAATAGGGTGGTGGATACATGGGTAGAGAGAAGGGAATGAATGCCAGAGATTTGTGCAAGTAAAATTGGCAAGCTTTGGCAACTGATTTGATAGCTGGGCAGAGAATTAGGAGTCCAGTTTGACTCTGAGGTTTTAATCCTGGATAACTAGAAAGATGGTGGTGGCCTCAAGTGCAATAGATGAGTTCAGAAGGGAGTTGGATTTTGTGAGGGAGATAAGATAAAGGAGCTCTGTTTTGGTCATGTTTAATTTGAGATGCTTGTGACATAGTCAAGTTTCCAAGGCAATTGGTAATGTTGGACTGGAGCTCAGGAGAGAGACTACATTGGACATGTAAATTTTGAAGTCATTCTGAAGTGATCATAGAAATTATAGGAACTGAGCTAAATGAGATAAATACTTGTAAAGTGCTTAGCATAGGGCCTGGCATGTAATAAACACTATATAAATGTTACCTAAGGAATAGCTGAGGAAGTTTCTGAGAGGAAAGAAGGTCCAGGACCAAGCCTTTTGGTACTCTCCTAGTTAGACAATTGAATTTGGATGATGATCTTGTAAAGAAAAAATTAAAAAAGAGTGGCTATAGAGGAAGTATGACAACCTAGTTGTAAAAAAAAAACCCAAACAAACCAAAAAACCAACAGAAAAGAGTACAATACTCAATAGGAGAAAGTAGTTCAGCAGTGTGTCAAATGCTACCTGGAGAAAGTAAAAAAAAAAAAGATGAAGATTAAGAGACTATCCTAAGAGTTGGCAGTGAATTTGCAACTTTGGAGAGAGAGCAATTTCAGTTGAATGAGGAGGCTAGGAAATCAGTGTGCAAGGAGTTAAGGAGTAAGTGAGGAGTATAAGCAATGGGTTTGGACAGCATTTCTAGGAGTTTGGCCATGAAAGGAAAACATGGTAACTTGAGGGAATGGTAGGGTTATGTGAGAGTTTTTTAAGTGTGATAGGGACAGTTATCCTCCTTACCCTCTCTATGTGCTATGGCTAGAGCATAGTAATAATTATAATAAATAATAGATACTATTTATATAATGATTATTGTGTCTCAGGCATTGTGCTAAGAACTTTACAAAGAGTAGCTTATTATCCTTGCCACAATCCTGGGAAGTAGGTGTTATTATTATCTCCATTTTACAGTTGAGGAAACTAAAGAAAACTTTTTTTAAGTTACTTACCCTAGAGATGGTGAGGGGGGGTTAAGGAAGGGTTATAGGTTCAAATCTGGTTTCAGATACTTCCTAGCTGTGTGACCCTAGCCAAGCCACTTAACTCCCATTGCCTAGCCCTTACTGCCCTTCTGCCTTAGAACCAATACATGGTATTGATTCTAAAATGGAAGATAAGGGTTTTTTTTTTTTAAGTTAAAATTGAAAAAAAAAAAAAAGCTACTTGCCTAGGGTCATACAGCTAGTAAATAGTATGAGGCCACATTTAAACTTGGGTCTTCCTGACTCAAAGCTGAGTGTTCTATCCACTGTACCACCTGGCTCCCTAGAGCATACTATAGGATGCTGAGCTGAGCTCTCAGGTCACTCCTGTTATCAGAAGCTCATGACTGAGGAATCCAGGAGCTTCCAAACTCTCAGATTTATGAGGTTGCCTCCAAGGTTGGAAATGTATGTCTTGGGATTGCTGTCAGTCACTCGTGCTCAAGGGAAGAACCACAAAGCAGAAGAGGCAGCTAAAGCCTTGACATCCAGACTGTAGTTCACCTAGGCAAGCACATACCATGGTTTCTGTGTTTGAGCAGCTGCTGTAAGTCCTAGAGGAGATTGTCTCCTGTCCACAGGAAATCAAAGAAAGAGCTTTTCAGCCTTTATAGCCTTGGGAGAGGAGGGGAAAGAGAATGAGAATGGAAATTGTCATGTCCTTTAAAATGCCCCAAGTGGGCAGCTCTTCCTGGCTCAGCGGCCAATTCTCTTTTAATGCATCCCTCATCCTCTCCCTTTATCCTGGGGCCTAGAGGATTTCTGTGTTATCTCAAGGGGCCAAATCCTTCAGTGCTGACTATGCACATAGGAAGTATCCAGGTGAGATCAGCTCAGCTCCATGCATGTTCCATGCGGTGTATTCTATCTCTCCAGAGCACATTGTGAAGAGATTTGTAATCACTTCCATTACATAATGATTGAGCTGACCTGGACCTTTTTATAGGCACCAGTAAGCCAGTAGATATGGAGAGATTGAAGATTAGAGAGAGATGGGGTGATTGTGGGGGTAATCTGCTGGAATACTGAGGGGTAGAATGGTCTGGAGGTCACAGATGGCAATATAGAATAAATAGTGGGGAGAGAAAGATTAAATATGGACCTTTTGTTTACAAAAAGGAATTTCAGAATTATTGATCATGAAAATAACTGTAGACATCATAAAATATCTGGGGGGCATACCTATCAAAACAAACTCAACAACTATATGAACACAATTACAAAACACTTCACTCAAAGTCAGACTTAAAAACTTGAGGAGACTGAAAAACTGGAAGATCAGTGTTTGGGGAATGTTGAGTTCCCCTAGAACAAAAGGAGAGGGGTTGGGATGGAGAGGAAGACTATGAACCAAGGACTTGACTCTGAGAAAGGAGAGAGAATGACCTGGGGACCTTTGAGGTAACTGCTATCAGCATGAAGTCTTTTGGTCCACTGACCTTAAGAGGCAGAGAGGTTGCTGAGAAATGGTGACAAAGGCAAGGCATGGTAAATAGCAATGGGAGGTGCTAGGAATATGCCAATACCTCTTCCTGAACCAGTTTGTTGGTTGGCCATGGGAAAAGGTCCCACTAATACTGCTGGAAAGAGTGGCTAGATTCCTCATAGCTAAGGAAACGAAGATGTAGAGAGTTTAAGGGACTTGCCCATAGTCACATATCTAGTTCGTATGGAAGTATATAAGATAGAATCGGGTCTTATGGCTCCACATCCATTACTCCTCACATATATTTACTATTTTGCATTCTTATTGTCTTAGTTGCTTTTCCTTTCATTGTTAAAATACTTACTAAAAAAATAAACTCCATGCATAGGAAATCTGCTCTCGAATGGGATTTATAAAAATAAGTAGTATTTTGAACTGACTACTTATAAGGCTCTTCTCATGAAGCTTATATAGAGATTTAAAGCATCAAAATATGGATCTGGATCCCAATTAAAGGTTGTTTAAAGAAAATTAAGTCTTATTATAACCTTTGAAAGTTGACAATTCTCTCAGAGCTTAAAATGAGGGTGTCAAATCTCTAAAAAAAGATTGTGTGGTTATGACAGTCCAGCTGCTTTTGTGTGTGTTTCATTTAAATGTAAATTGAGCTAAAGACTCTTAAGATGATCTCAGAAGGTAGAGGATTTTAATTTGAATGGAGTAATTTTCTTTTTATTTCATACATACTAAAGTAAATCTTTATGTAGTAAAGTAAAAAAATAATTTGTATAGTTAATACTCCTGTGTTATCTAAGGTGATCTTTATTATAGTTTTATTAATTTTCTGTCATGAACAGTATTTTTCCAAGAAAACATTATTTTAAAAGAAACTTATTCTGTAGTCTGACAGCACATATGTGATTCTTCAAATCACTCTATTGTACTTTGTCTTGGTTTTGTCTTGTCATATGCCAAGGGAAAACAAGAAGACTATTATGTAAAATCAGGTTAAAGGCATACATTTCCAACTACTAAAATTTTTTTATTATTAAGGATAAATTAAAGGGGAAGGGAAATGCAAGTTAAATTGAAGAGAGGAACTACTTAAAAAAAAACCAAGTCATTGATAAAGATTTTTCTGCTACTTCATTTATAAATAATTTCTCATTAAAAGCAAATTGTAGTCTTCAGGTTAAGGGAGGCGGAGTGAATTCAATAGTGGTTGAGTGTTCTGTTAACAATTTACATATAGAGCTCAGCTTGTTACCTTTGAGCCAGAAGATAGAGATTTGAAGCTCATTGAGTTTCATTTGTATAGCCACTTCTGGTAGAGTAGGAGGAGGATACCACAAGTGAGTGTTGAGGCTTATTCAGGAGATATCTTCTGTGTCCAGAGCCCTGTTTTCCTCCTCCCTACAATAAAACGGGCCATATTGTGTAAGCCAATGCTGATTGCATATTTCACAGTCCTTTCTGCCTTCTGTCATTGCATAGCCAGCTTGTGATTATATTGTAAAATACTTTGATCTACTCAGAGCTTTCTTTATGTAAATGTAAGTACAGAGGTACTGTAATATAAAATGCATGCTAAAAATAAAGCATTCTTTTCTATTGGCATTTACAGAATTATCCACAAAAGGGAAGCATATACATGTACCCACACATATTGTATAGGTATATAATTGTTTACTAAAGTATTTCGTTTGCTTGATGATAAAGTTTTATCATCTGACCACAGTTGGAAATTTTGCTCAGTATTTACAGGGCAATGATATCCTCTCAAGAAAAGACCTCTTTGCCTTGGTCTTTTGTGTGTGTGTGTGTGTGTGTGTGTGTGTGTGTGTGTGTGTGTGTTTATAAGAGGGGTCAGGGGCTTTTTCTGAAAATGTTAGTTGGGTGCCTCAATTTTTCATTTCTTCTGCCACTCCTTAGGCATTTGTTGTATTGTTTGAAGATAAGATGCAATTTGAAATACTTTATTCTATTTTAAATGTTATTTCTATCTTAATGCCTTATTCTGTTAATAAAAATAATAATTTAACATTATTTTTCAATCTGATCAATAGGAGTGTAAACATCTTTGGAAAAACCCTCAATTTACAGATTCTGTTATATAGGGTCAAACAAACAGGTTTGTTCCCTTGATTCTAATCTTCATTTTAGTCTGACTGGTCCCCCCCACCCCTCCCCATCTTCCTCCTCCCAGTGTTCTTGTTAGAGTGTGGTTTTTTTCCTCCCTGACAAGGAACAGAGAAATGTTAGCAACATTCTTAAGACTAATCATTACTTCTTCTCTTCTCTAGTCCTAACCCCTCCCTTCCAAATCCATCCCCTATTTTTGATCACAGACTTGTTGGAGCCATTTGGACTACTTAGTTTCTCTCAACCAGCCTAAACTATGAGGGAAGGATCTGTAATTTACTGAGGGTTAGGTTGGGGGTGGAATGATTGTGCTCTTTTCCCAAGCCTCTGCTTCTGGTTTTTGAGATTAGAAGGGAAAAAAAATCAAACCAAAAAGATACTCCTTGGTCTATAGGAATAAAAATACAATCTGTGTTGCTTGTGTCTTATTGATAATTAAAGTGCTTCTTTGTGAATTATTAGAGTTATTGCTATAGATTATAATTGACGACTTCAGTGAGTTCTCATAGGTGACACATATTGCAAGCTGAGAGACTAGATGAACCTACAAATTGACAGTAATAATAATAATAATTTCATTCTAGTTAATTTCTGTCTTAAGGCAGGATTTTAGAAGAGCAACACTGTTAGCAAATTAATATGAATGGCTTCATTGAGAGCAGAATTTTGAATGTTCATTGGTTAGTAGGCTCCTTTCTGTCTGATAAGCTCCTGGGAAACTGTAGCCAAGAACCAGGCTATGGTGTTGACCTCATTTCATCAAGTGCTATTTCAGCAGCACTTCTAAAAATGTGGCTTTTAAAAAAAGCACCCTGCTTTAACAGATCAGGTTTTTTTGGGATAGGTTGTATCTGCCTTGAGATGTTAGGTGGTGAAGCCTTTGTATCTCATGCTTTATTGTTACCTGGTAACTGAAATGCCTCCTAAACCTGTTTCTAGAGTGTTCCCTGGGTGAAACTTGAATCGGTGACCATCTGTCCCCTACTGGTTGATTTCCTGTGAGCTGCCCTTTGTTTCAGCCAAACAATTGATTACCCCTCTTTACAGATAAGACTTCTGTTGACTGCACTGAATCAGCAGGTTGGGTGTGCAACCTCTCAGAGAGACCCAGTGAATGTTTTTCTGTAATTCTGAGGGTCACTATCATTGTCTTCTGGAAACAATTTTTATAAAGTCATCTGAGGGAGGGATGCTTTCTAGAATTTAATGGAGAGTTAGGACCAGCACCAAAATTGGATGAAATATTTTTAGATGGATGCAATTCAATATTTCAGCATTTACCAATAAGAAATTAAATGGAAATATTTTCCTTCTCCTTTATCAGAAATGTCTTATTACTTATATTGTTCATAATATAATATAATATATAATAGAAATATTTTTATAATGTAAAAGTCTGTTTCTTTATCAGAATTTAAATGTTTGTACATATAGGATTTTGAAGTAGTATGCAACCAAGACCCATTTTGCTATAAACAAGGTCTTTCTTTAGAGGTTCTAATTCTGTTCCTCAAATGGTAAAAAATAATTATCACTCTTAGGAATGTGGGTGCAGATCAGTTTTTGGAGAAGGCTGGCTTAGTTTCTTGGCAGATCACCTTCATTCTCAGAGGTAGCAGAGATTGGTGTGTGGGGTAAAAGTGTCACTTTGCCAGGAGACAAAAACAAACTTCAATGTCAGCCTCTTGATGGGTGGTCAAGGAAGCCAAAAGAAATCTTCAAAAGTAAAAATGATTATCTAGAGGCCAGGGGAAAATTTCAGATTAATCCTGTTTGTCTCTTACTTTTTTCCATTTGAATTGCCAACCAAAATCTTTAGTGCAAATACTTATCTACATTCTAGTTTTTCCTATAGCCAGTTCTAACCGATAATCCAGGCTTCTAATAAATGTAATCAATGTGAATTTCTTTTATATAAGTCGATCTTTTTTCTGTGTAGAGGTAGGTATGCTCCTAAGGTGGCTCTCATCAGCCTGAACCTAAAGGGGAGGGGGGGGAGCCTATTTGTGGTTTAGTTCCTTAGGGACCAAAGTAAGTAGCAGATGTGACCACACAGTTCAATGTGATTTGATGTAATTAATTTTTCCTGAGCATGCTACAAAAGTTAATAGCCTCAAATTGCACACAATCTTGGTTTCCGATCCATATGGAGAGCTATCCCATCATACACCATTCTCTAATGTTGGGGGGGGGGAAGCAAAGTGGAAGGGGGCATCTCTTTAATGTATTTGCTTCCTGCTCCATTTGGTGTTGATGAAATCCCAGAAATTATTCTTTAGCCATGTGCTTGGTTGGTATGCAGTATGTTTCGATAGGGGCAAGGCACAGTAATTTTTCTGGCTTGGTTAAATATGAGAACAAAACTGAATTGAAAGCTTCAACAAAGAAAAGTCCTACATTCTCCTCTCCTCTCCCACCCACCCCTCTGTCCTTTACTCCTCCTCCCTCCCCCACACCCCCAGCCCTCCCTCTTTAATCTGAAACACTGTAGTTCAGAGAACTAGTTCTAGGTGGATGGGAGAAAGGTCTTATCCTTGCCTTCTTCAAATCTCACCGAGGCTTGGTTGCAGATGCCTGGATGCCTGGAAAGTTTACACTGCCTCGAGTTGTTTTGTTTGGCATAGCTAATCAGGAGCTAGACTGGAATTGCTCATAGCTGTCATTCAGGTTTTGTTTCAAAGTCCAAGGACCTGCTGGGAAAAACAAAGAACTAATGAAAGCTGACTGTATTTAAGGCCTCAAATCTGTGGAGTCTGAAATGATGTCCTGACAGTGGATTCTTATTCTTCTGCGTTCTTGCCGTTTCTAAGGTAACAGGTTTTTAGAGGCTTTCCATCTTCATTGTCAAGTATTTGCTACACTTATTGTTGTTTTTCAGATTAGAGCAATTCAAATGATCTCCTTTGAAATGAAGGGGAAAGAGAAAATAATGGAAATAAAATGTAATGAATCAATTACTTTGGGGAAGGCTAAAAGTATGGCAGTTGAAGCAGTATTGTCAATGTGTTTTTTTTTTCCTTAAATGTTACCAAATTCACAACATATATATATATATATATTTTTTTTTTTAATTAAGAGAAACTCTAACATCCCCCCACTTCGTTAAAGTGACATTCCAATTCATAGAAATTATCATCCTGAGTATTTACATAGAATCACTGCCAAAATCATTGAAGGCATAGAATAACACCCCTTCTTCCCCTCTCCCAATTTTAGTGACATACTCCATCGTTAGCATTTTCTTTGGTGTGATTTCCAGAAAATTATATTCCCTGGGACAGAAAGTTGAAGTTTCACAGCTTATTTGTGAATATAGAAACTACACGATGAAATGATGGATTCTGATGAACTATATATAACAGAAATAATTTATTTGCCTCTCAAGGTAATATTTTCTTCAATTTTTTCCCCTTAGTGAAATAGAATTTATTCATATTAACACACCATTAGTGTTTCAACGAGAGTGTGCTCTCTTTTTTTTTTAACCTATAGTTTAATTAATGAGAAGTAAAGGATGACTGTTGTGACCAGGTATCCTTGGAGATAGTTTAAGAACTGAGTGAGAAACCCTAAGAGTTAAACTAATGTAATGTCATATTTATGTATCTTCTTTTTAGGTGTGATGACACAGAGACTTATATACTGACCAAATATCGACAAGAGCCCTTTCCCCAATGGTAATAGTTACATTTTCCTCATAAACTCATTATTTAAAAATATTTTTAAACCTTTACCTTCTACCTTAGAATAAATACTATGTATTGGTTTTAAGGCGCAAGAATGGTAAGGTTGGGCGATGGGAGTTAAGTGACTTGCCAAGAGTGACACAGCTAGGAAGTATCTGAGGTCACATTTGAACCCAGGACCTCCCATCTCTCTGGGCCTGGCTCTCAATCCACTGAACTACCTAGTAGCCTGTCATACACTTATCATTCAAGAATGAACAGATCATGTAAATTAAAGTGAGTTCCAATACAGTAAAAAGCTTTCATATAGAAAATCAAAGACTTTAATTGCCCTCTATTGAAAAATAAATAAATATGGAAGAGAAATCTGGAATTGGGTGGAAAAAGGGGCCAGGAATCAAAACAGTAGTTAATAGGTGGGAACTTATTCCACCTATTTTAATTTTAATCTCTGTGCCTTTGCTCAGACTATTCTCTCCGCCTGTAATGCCCTCATCTTTCCCTCTTCTCTCAGTCCTGAGTGTCTATTAAGGTTGAGGTCTATTTCTTCTAGGAGCATCCTGCTCTTACTTGTCTTTATGTAAAGGAAGATAATGGCCCACACTGCTCTGAACTGGTCAGACCACATCTGCTGAATTTTGCACAGTTCTGGGTGTCACGTTTTAAAAAGAGATATGGACAAGCTAGAACTTGTCCAGAGGAGAGAACCCAAATTGGACATAATCTATGAGAACTGGCACAGTGGGATGGAGAGCAACTGGGCTGGCTATTAGAAGGGATGAGTTTTAGTCTTTGTTCTGGCACATACCAGTTGGGCAAGTTTCCTAACTTCTCTGAACCTCAGTTTCCTCATCTGTAAAATGAGAATAATGCTTGTACTCCCTTTCTCAAAAGATTAGGTGAAGATCAAATATTTTTTTAAACATAACAAGGGCTTTTTAGCCATAAGATATTTGGAAATGTAAGTTATCCTATTTTGATGGAAGAAGAGACAACTGAAGTAGAGAATGACAGCTTTTCTCAAATATTTCAAAGCCTATTGCGCCCACGATCAAAGGAAATAATTGTTTTTCATTGTCAGTCAGTAGGAATTTATTAGGTTCTTACTGCATGCCTAGGACTGTGTTAATTACGGGGGATACAAACCAAGGCAGTCCCTGCCCTCAAGGAAATGACAGTCTGATAGAGGAGACAATGTAAATAACTAGATGTAGCCAAGATAGATATAAAGTAGAAGAATGATAATCTTCTACTTTAGTAGAAGACTTGTCACAACAGCTACAATTACTATTCCTTCCTACAACTAATAATGATAGTGGTTCACTGTAATACTGCTCTTTATGATTTACATAATTTCCTTTGTTTTTCTTTGAATTTGCCTTAAGGGGATAGCTTTCCTCATTTCTCTCTTTCTCTCCTTCCCCTCTCCTCTCCTACCCTTCCTCCCTCTCTCCCTCTCTCAATCTCTCTCTCTGTCTGTCTGTCTCTCTGTTTCTCTCTGTCAGAGGTGTCAAATATCTTGAAACATTCCTAGTCAGCCATAATGAGATTATTAAAAACTCAGACCTTCTGTCTTAGAATCAATATTGTGCATTAGTTCCTAGGCAGAAGAGCAGTAAGGGCTAGGCAATGGGGGTTAAGTGACTTGTCCAAAGTCACACAGTTTAGAAGTGTCCAAGGTCACATTTGAACCCAGGACCCCCATTTCTAGCCCTGGCTCTCTGCCTACTGAGCCACCTAGCAGTTCCAAGATTATTTTTATAATTATATTTTTTATTCTCAGTTGCATATAGAAACTGTTTTTGACATTTGTTTTCTGATATTTTGTAATCCAAATCCCCACCCCCCCTTCCTCCTCTCTCCAAGTTGGCAAATAATTTGATATGGGTTGTATGTGTGCTATCATGCAAACATTTAGGAAAATAAATAAAAATTGCAGTAGGACACAAATAATGTTAATTTGTGGTTTTCTAAGTCAATATGTGCTCACAAGGATCCTTAATTAGAATTTAGATCTCCTCCTCTACTCCCTCCTCCTTTCTTGAGTTTGTTACCATTGCTCTAAGTGAGGGCAGACACAGGACAGTATACCTGCTTGTGGACCCCAGAAAACTTAAGTGAGATTTGCATTCTCTCCAGTTGTTTATCCACGCGGCAATAAGTAGTTTAAGCTCTTCTGCCTTGGAACTGATACTTGTATTAATTCCAAGGTAGAGGGTAAGGACTTTTAAAAAATGGCTGTTATTATCTTCAATTTAATTTCCAATAGAATTCAATTGAATTTCAGCTAGAACCTACATTTCTTGCCTGAGAGTGAGCTGACCAAAACAGAAACTTTTTTAATTGATAAGATTTTCTTGGGTGGTTTTGTTGTTATTGTTATTCAGCTGTTTCAATCATGTTTGACTTTTCAGTGACTCTATTTGGGGTTTTCTTGGCAAAGACAGTGGTGTGGTTTGTAGTTTCCTTCTCCAGCTCATTTTACAGATGAGGAAACTGAGGCAAACAGGATTTAGTGACTCATCCAAGGTTACACAACTAGGAAGTGTCCGAGACCAAGTTTGAACGTTTGAAGAAAAGTCTTCCTGACCATTTCACCACCTAGTTGCCTTCTTTGGTGGTATTAGTTAACAAATTGGTGTCATCATTTTGTATTCTGCTGACCTCTTCTTGCTGCCAGTAAAGAGTAGCTGGTCATTAATGTTATAATCAATATGGTTTTCCATTGCTTGATGATATATTGCTAGAGTGAGAGGGAAGAAGGTGGATTTGCTGTCTAATTAAGAAACAAGATATTTGCCTGTAATCATCTTTCAAGTCAAAGAGGAAGGGAAGTAGACATATAAGCGCTAGACTTGGAGACAGAAAGACCAAAGTTCAAATCCTACCTTAAACTTAATAGCTATGTGGCCCTAGGCAGGCACTCAAACTCTCTGCATCGATTTCTTCATCTGTAAAATGGAAATAATAATTGCACCTATACCACAGTGGTGTTGTAAGAGTCAAGTGAGGTAACACATAAAGTGCCTTGAAAACTTTAAGCAGTTTATCGATGCTAGCTAGTGTCATAAAGAGGGTAGCTCATCAGTACAGTGGATAGAGTGCTAGCTTGGAGACAGGAAGACTCATCTTCCTGAGTTCAAATCTGACCTCAGACACTTATTGGCTGGGTGACTCTGGGCAAGTCACTTAATCTTATTTGTCTCAGTTTTCTCATCTATAACATGAGCTGAAGAAGGAAATGGCAAACTACTCCAGTATCTTTGCCAAGAAAATCCCAAATGGGGTCACAAAGCATCAGATGTGAAAGGCCTAAACAATAAATACAACAGTGTTAGAACACACACAGGCTTTATCTAATAAGTTGTCTGTAGATTTTTTCCTGAGTGCTAAGGAGAATATTGCCACTATTTAAAGGAAGAGCTGGTATTAGAACTCAAAAAGGAAGAACTGGTATTAGAGCTCATCCTCTCATAGGTAGTTTAGTATATTTTCCTCCCATTGCCTTCCTGAGTTAATGAAACATTTCTGTAGGATGATTTTTTAAAAGTGTGCTCACTTATAATGTTCAATGAGTGTACTATCATATACTTTGCAGGTTGTTCATGATACATAGAAATAATCTTTCTAAGGAGGAGGAGGGTGGCAAGGTGCTAACCTATTCTTTTGAACATACTACTACAAAATTTCTTATATTAATACAGCACAGGATCTAGAGCTTGCAAAAATCTAAGTTTCTTTTCCTTTATTTTTCAGATGAGAAAAACTGAGGTCTAGAGAAATTGAGTGACTTATTTGAGAGTATAGTATAAGAAACAGCTAGATTTTGAACCTAGGAATTCTGACTCTTAAGTAATGGTGTAATGCTCCCTCTCAGTTGTGTACCCTCTCCCTAAAGCATGGACACTACACTGCTGACTCCCCTCCTTCAATACTTTTAACCTCCTTTGTCCTCTTTTGACACTAATCAGACTTCATTCTTTTCCCATTCCTCATCAGTTACCTTTGTCCTTAAATGTCTTCTGTGGGATTCTGTCTTCATTCCTAGAGCTGTACCTAGGGTAGAGTGCCTGGATCTTGGCATCAAAATGCTATTTTTTTAAAATTTTCATTGATTTATTTGTTATATATAAATTCCCAGGTATCTCCCTCCCTTTCTTTTCTCCTCACACTAGAGAAGGCATCATTTGGCAAAAAGATATGTATATGTCTTGCTTCTTTCTATTTATCAAATTTTTCTTTGGAGATAGACAAGTACAAGACATTCTTCAAACAATATTTCTGTTGCTTGATATAATATTTTCTTGCTTCTACTCATTTCACTTTTTATTATATCATGTAAGTCTTTTCATGTTTTTCCAAAATTAACCCACTTTTATTTCATACAGTACATAAGTATTCCATTATAATCATATGCCACAATTTATTTAGCCATTCCCAAAGTTTTGGGCCTCCCTTCAATTTCTAGTTCTTTGCCACCACACAAACAGCTGCTCTAAATATGTTAGAACATATAAGTTCTTTTCCTTTTTTCTTGATCACCTTAGGAAATAAACCTATTAGTGGTATTGCTGGGTCAAAAAATTAAGCATAATTTTATAACTCTTTGAACAGAGTTCCAGTTTGCTCTCCAAAATGGTGACTCAGTTCAGAATTCCACCAATTGTGCATTAGTATTCCATTTCCCACATCCCCGCTAACATTTGTCATTTTGGCCCTTCATTATTTTAGCCAACATGGTATGTATGAGATGATATTTCAGAGTTGTTTTGATTTGTATTTGTTTAATCAATTAATGCTTTATTTATATAGTTAAATAGTTTTGATTTCTCCATCCAAAAACTGTCTGTTTATATCTTTTTTTTATATATCAACTAGGAAATGGCTTATATTCTTATAAATTTGGCAAAGTTCTCTGTATATTTTAAATAAATTCCTCTGAGAAACTATCTATAAAAATTTTCCCCTATTTTTTTGCTTTCCTTCTAATCTTGGCTACATTAGTTGTGTTTGTATAAAATGTTTTTGATCTAATGTATTCAAGATTATCCATTTTACATCTCACAATGCTTTCTATCTCTTGTTTATTCATGAATTCTCCTATTCAGACTGCTTTCCAATTTTCCCAACAATTTTTACCAAAGAGTGAATTAGCCTTAAAGCTTGGATCTTTAATTTTGTCAAACACAAAGCTTCTATAATCTTTTACTGGTTTGTTGTATGTCTGTCCTGTTCCACTGATCTACTTTTCTATTGCTTAGCCAGATAATTTTGATAATTTCTGCTGTATAATACAGTTAAAAATCTGGTACTGCCAGAGCTCCTTTCTTTTTTTCTTTTTCGTATTCTTGACCTTTCGTTCTTCCAAATCAGAAAAGGAAAAAAAAAAAGTAAGAAAACAGAATATTAGTTTGTTAGAAGGACTTCCCTGTACTAAAAGCTCTGCTACTACTCTGACCTTGAGCAAAGTATTTACCCTTTCTATTTGTCTCATTAGAATGTAAGACCCTAGAGGTAACTCATTTTTTCTTTTCTTGATATATTTATTACTTAACAAAGTATCTGAAAGATAATTAGTGCTTACTAGAGGTTTGTTGACTGACTGACTCAGTCTCCCCCATTCATTGATCAGACTTGACATTTAAGGTATTATAAGGCCTGCATCTCATCATAATAATTGTTTTGTTTCAGTCATGTCTGATTCTTTGTGTCCCCATTTGCTTTTTGTTTTGTCTTGTTTGGCAAAGATACTAGAGTAGTTTGCCATTTCCTTCTCCTGCTCATTTTACAGATGAGGAAACTGAGGCAAACAGGGTTAAGTGACTTGCCCATGGTCACACAGCTAGTGAGACCACATTTGAACTCAGATTTTCCAGACTCTGTCAGACCCTGTACTCTATCTGTTATGCCACTTAATTGTCTATTCTTTTCACTTAGGAAACCCTGGTCTCTCCTCCTACCAGCAGTACTCAGCACAACAAAACATTTATATTCTTGCCAATAAAAGAGTGCTCATAATTGCCTTCCTTTCCACTGCACCACCTAGCTGTCCTGATAATAGCTAGTAATACTTAATGATTCAATACTGTTAGAAAAAGGTAGGTAAAGAAAGCACTTTACAGATATTACTTCATCTTTTTCTGACAAAAGCCAGAGGAAGTAGGTGCTATTATCATTCTCACTTACAGAGGAGAAAACTGGGACAGAGAGAGGGTAAGTGACTTGTACAGGCTTATGTAGCTAATAAGTGTTTGAGGTGGTCCAATGGAGAGATCGTCAGACCTAGAGTTGGGAGGATTTAGGTTCAAATATGACCTCGGACTGTGTGATCCTGGGCAGGTCACTTAACCCTGATTGCCTAAGTCCTGCCACTCTTTTTTCATAGAATTTATTCTAAGACAGAAGGTAAGGATTTTTAAAAATTAAAAAGTAAATAGGTGTCTAAGGCAAGATTTTAATTCCTATCTAACTGTAAGTCCAGCTATCATCTACTCTACCACCTAGCCACCTCTATGTAAGTTATTTTTTAAAAAACTTATCTTCATTTTAGAATCAATATCACAAACTCAGACACTTCCTAGCTGTGTGACCCTGGGCAAGTCACTTGACCCCCATTGCCTAGCCCTTACTATTCTTCTGCCTTGGAACCAATACATAGTATTGATTCTAAAATGGAAGATAAGGGTTATAAAAGAAAAAGAACTGATACTAAGACAGAAGTTATTATTATTTTTTAAAAGAGGCAACATGATATAAATGAAAGAGTACTTTAGGCTTGGAGTCTATAGACCTGAGTTGGAGTCATTGCACTGCCCTATGCAGATTCTTTGATCTTGGTTAAAGCACTTAACTTTTAGATCTCATTTCTTCCTCTCTAAACTGGGGCTAATTTTTGTACCATCTCACAGGGAGATTGTGAGGAACACGCCAATGAATTGGGGGTCTCATCAATTTAGATGTTTCTTTCAACAATATTCTACAACAGAATTGGCAATGATAAAGGAGGATTGAAGTCAAAATTCATAAAGATAAAGTCTCTCCCATGTCTTAGGGCATTTAGCTGCCTGGCATATAGTCCAAGCATCACAAAATTCATGATTTGACTCAAGTTATTTGCATTCTTGGATGGAATGTGGGACTCTAGGCCATGGCTCTAGAGGATTTCCAAGAACTTGAGAATGGCCTTGGGATTGTAGGTCAGTGACCAGGTAATTTCTGGGTGCCAGTTGTTGCCCAACATGTTGTGCATTCCTCTGTGAAATTTGTTTGCGTTTTCCCTGGTGAAGATTCCAGGATTTCCCTCATTGGCAATGCAGCCGTGGCTCCCTCTTTTTCCTCATATATGCATCTCCATGGTAATGACCTGCTTCTGAACTTGACCCAGCCCCAGTGGGATGGTCAACCCTGACCAGGGCAGGGCCCAGCTGGCACAACAGCAGTGGGGCAGTGATGCAGATAATCCAGAATTCCTTTCTGTGTGACTTTGAAATAAATTATTGCAGACTATTTTGGGGGGAACTTTTTGGTTTTTTGTTTCTGGTAACAACTTATCTTCCTGTTTTAAGTAGGTCAATGTTAAGACAAATAAAGGTTTTGTTACATTTGATTGAATTAAAATATATAGAAATAAACATTCTTATATTCCTCAAATTTAACCTTGTCTGTTTTACTGATGCTGTAGATAATCTGAATTAATATGGAATGCCATTTAGAGTTTGGTTTTTAACCTAAACCATAGCCCACTAAGGGAACCCTGGATGGATTTCAAGAGATCCATGAACTTAGATGAGAAAAAGTTGCCTATTTATTTCAACAGCATTGGTTTCCTTTGTAATCCTACGTATTTTATTTGCTGCATTTAAAAACCATCATTCTGAGAAGACTTCATCAGACTACCACAGGAATCCATGACAAAAAAGGTCACAACCCTCTGATTTAGAAGAAGGATGAGGAGTTAACACCAGGAAGACATGAGAAGGTCATTATTGATCTGATTCATTAAGAAAAATTCTGTTCTGAGGTCTGAAGTTGGTTGAGGTTCTTACCCCAGAAGGAAAAGTTATTGAACAAGTAGATTGTGAGATACCATGATTGAGATTTACTCTGGTGAAAGTGAACTTGGACTTCTGACTTCAAAGGAATGTAGGAATCAGCTAGATTGCTCTTACAGTTCCCACAGGGTGGCTTCTCTCTGGAACAATATGGCTAAGTTTAGTTCATTGATATTTCTGGCTATCAATAAAACCTTCCCCTCTCCCCAATGATCTGGTTATATGAATAGTATGGCTTTTATCACAGCTCTCTTCCTCTGAGATTAGTTCCACTTTCGTGTGAAGGACATCTAGTTTAAGACTTAAAATATTCTGTGGATGAAATAAAGGCTGTTAAAGAATTAATCTAAGTTTATGTCAGTTTCTCTCTGAACAAAGTCAGATACATCATTGATTAAGTGTTCATAGTGGACTAGGAGCTGTAAAAAGATTATTGAAAAGATAGTTCTTATAGCTTGAAGTGGTAGATATGTTTGTTGAAAGAGAAAAAGTTCTAGAAAGTTTCATGTTTAAAGAAGAGTTGATTTGGGAAGAATTGTCCTCTTTTTTTTCCTCCCACTTTCAGCCTTTTACCTAGTCAGAGAGTTAATTTCACTTGTTTCCTTTGCTTAACTATAAATTTAGGAATGTTTATCCCTAAAGAGGAAAGTGCAGTCTAGATTCTCATAAAATGTTACACTTAAGGAATATAACAAAACTATTTTTAAATAACTGAAGGTAGGGGAAAGCTGGATGCTCAGTGAGTGGATCAAGAGCCAGGCATAGAGATAGGAGGTCCTAGGTTCAGATTTGACCTCAAACTTCCTAGATGTGTGACCCTGGGCAAGTCACTTAACCCCCATTACTTAACCCCCATTGCCTAGCTCTTACCGCTCTTCTGTCTTGGAACCAATCCACAGTATTGATTCTAAGCCAATATTGAATAAATAAACAAACAAACAAACGAATGAATGAATGAATGAATGAATGAATGAATGAAGAGAAAAAACATATTTTCAATAAAATCTTACCTTCTAAAAAGTTAACCCTTCTACTACCTCTATAATATTACTTAAGAATAGACTATAGAATTGCTGGAAAGCTAATGAAGGGAAAGAAGAAAGTACTTGGGATACCTAGGGGGCTCAATGGATTGAGAACTAAGTGTAGAGATGAAAGGTCCTGGGTTCAAATTTCACCTCAGACACTTCCTAATGGGCAAGTCCTTTAACCCCCTTTGCCTTGTCTTTACCACTCTTCCTTCTTATTGATATCAAAGCAGAAGGTAAGGATTTACAAAAAATAAAATTAAATTAAAAAAATAAGGTACTTGGGTCTTTTTATTCTACCTATTTTCCACCCCCAGAGACATATCTGCTTCCAATACCTTTTAAAAAACTCTCTCTTTTAGTTAACTGACCTCTTTAGTATAGGTACTGAAGCCAAAAGTGTTAAGCAATTACTTTCTATTGCAACCACAGTAAGTGTGAAATGTTTCTTTAAAAGTTGTGTTTCCTTTCAGCAGGCCTAACTTTGGCCCCCAAATCAGGAATGGTTCTTATGCCTCCAGGTTTGTTTACCCTCAGTGGGAAGCAAAGTAAAGAGATAAAAGCAAAATGGGAATAAGAAAAGAAGATTAGAAGGAAAACCAAGGAAATAAAGTTTATTTTAGTAACTTCTTAGACTTGGACTTAATTACTTGATAGCATAAATATATTGTACAAATATAATTAATTTTACATGCAAATTAATTTATGTATATTAAATATAATCAATGGGGTTTGCCTTATATGACCATCAGAAATTCTTCTGACTCTCAAACAGTTTCAAAGTAAAAAGTATCATATTTTTAAGAACTTGCCTTTCAAATATTTGAAAATTCAGTGAAATACCTATTGGGGACATTTCTGAATATCTATGTAAAAAGTTTTGTTCTTCCCTTTTCATGTGCTTCCTTTTCTTTTAAGTTTAAATCAAGTCAGGGAGTCTGCAGTAAGTACTTATTTTATCCCTTTAGTTTAATTAAAATGGCAACTTCTATGGTAGAAACTTGGGGCCCAAGGCATCATAAAAGGTTACACTTAAAGACTATAATGAAGGTTTTTTAAAAACAATATGCTTTCAATTAAAGCTTAACATCTAAAAATCCCCACAAAATTAAATCTTATGCAAAGAATCTTAAGGAAACACCCTGGAATTGTGTTTTTTTCATTATTGCCCTAATTGTGGTTTGGGGGAATGAATTACAAATGTGTTTATTATGCAGTTATTGTTGTTTTGGTAATGGTATATATTATACTACAAAGCTGATCTTTTTCTTGCAGTTACTTCTTATACTTGTGTTCAGTTCTTTGTTAAAATCACAGTCAGAATGGGGTCCTTCTTTCCTCTTCTGATGGTTTATAACATAGAGGACAGTTCTGCTTATTTTGATATTTGTCTGAGTAATAATAATGTATCATTTGTATTTGAATTTCAAGTGCCCTAGACACTATGCCATGTCAAAGGGACTAAGTCTAAATCTGTGATTTTATTGGTATAAAGCAGCAGTGGTGGTCCAGGAACTGCCAGGGGTCCTAGAGACCTTTTCAGAAGATCCATGGAATTAAAACTTTTCAAAATACTTAGACTTTAATTTCTTATGTGGTAAATTTTGACAGATGTAAACTGCAGTAGCACAAACTCTTTGAGTGGGGGTGTTCCTCAGTAATTTTTAAGAATATAAAAAGTTTGAGAACTGCCGGCATAAGAGAAATCCCAAATAAGGAAACTTACAATGAAAATTAAGGTAAATACAGTCTGATCCTTCTAATTGTATAGTTGCTTTAGGGGAATGAAAGGTTCAGTAACTTGTCCAAGGTCACACCATCAGATTATATGTCTTTGGTCTTCTTGGCTTCAAGGCCAGCTTTGTTCCCTATGTCCTGCTGTTTCCCTCCTGGTACACTGAAGGTGCTTAATAAATATTAGTTGAGTAATTAATGGATGAAATAATGATTAGGGATGAACTGAGTCAAGAATAAAGTGAAGAACCTGAATATTCATTAATTAATGTCTTTATTTCTGGGTCAATTTACATAAATTATTTTGTTTGAAGTATTGTGAATTCCATATTTCTTTTAATACTTGAAGGAGTTGTGTTTTCATCTTTGTGGATCTTTCCACCAATACTAGCTGATAGTGGCAGGGGGGTAGGTGGCTTAGTGGATAGAGTGCCAGATATGGAGTCAAGAGGACCTGGGTTCAAATATGGCCCCAGATACTTCTAGCTGGGTCACTTAACTCCACTTGCCTAGTCCTTACCAGTCTTCTGCCTTGGAACTGATGCATGTATTGATCCTAAGACAGAAGGTGAGGGTTAAATAAGTAAATAAATAAACGAGTTACAGTGGCTCTGAATTTCATCACTTGCCAATCAGTCTGGTCAATGAGTCTTCCTGTAGGCAGGTTCTCCAGTGACAGACATACTTCCTGGTTCCTTAGAGCCTACTGGAGCTTTTGTTTCACCATGTGGACTTCAAGAACCCCATGTCCCCTCTTCACCTTGGTATGAGACTTTAGGAGAGTGTTGGGTATGTACCTATATTCCAATTAATGTATATAAATGTATTATAAAATGAAATATGAGTAAGCCTCACTCATTTAGACTTAATTGGACAAATAGCCTCAATTAGTGAAAAATTTAAATCACAGCATTTTTATAAAGAAAAGCAGGTTTACTACTTTCATTTATTTATAAAGTAGTTTGAACTACCTTTTACCAGTTTATATGAATGAAATTATTACCAGGTTTGCCTGAAGCCCATTTTGTGAGGAGGAGGTAGACCTATGATTTCTATGGTATATGAAAAAACTCATTTTATCTGTGCCTATCAGCATATCTGCTTCACAATTTAGTCTTAGACTTGTTTCAAATACTGAATATCAAGTAACTTGCCCTAGAAGTAAGATTGCCAGCAAATTTTAGAAGTGAGACTTGAAACCAGGTCTTCTTAACTCCCACCAGATCTACACACTGCCTATGAGTCACATTTCTTACCTCTCAAATGCTTTAATAATCCTTGTGTGAAATTATTTTGTAAATAGTTGCGCATAAGAATTTCCAAAATTCTTAAAACATCCACAACAGATCAAGTATTCCTTATGTTGTTCTGTCCCATCTCACTATTCAAGACCCCATCTGGGATTTTCTTGGTAAAGATACTGGAAATGATTTGCCATTTCTTTTTGGAAACTCCCCTTTTGAGTTCAATTTGGCCTGAGGCACAACTAGCTATGTGACTCTGGGAAAGTCACTTAACCTTTTGCCTCAGTTCCCCCATTTATATTCCCTTTGGAATATGTTTAAATTCTTTGAGAGTAGGGATTTTCTTTTTTTGTCTCTATATCACAAGTGCTTAGCATATTGTAGGTACTTAATAATTGTTTATTGATCGGTACTATTTGTTCTGATCAATAAACAATGCAGAGTTAAAATGATCCCTGCCCAGGTTGAGTTCTTCCAGATTCCAACTTTTTAGAGGCTGAATTATTGAAATTTCTGCCATAGAACTGATTTTCAATTATCTGATTTTTTATTTTTCCAGGCATTCACTCTCTTCCATGAGCACATATACTTAAAGAATTCATTATTGTTTATTTTCAAATTGTATTGCATCAAGATCTGCCCATTTTAACTAAAAAGTGTTCAATAAAAAAGGTAAAACATGAACTGATAGTGGAAATCAACATATAGAATGAGATGAGAAACTAGGTTATAGCTGAGAAAGATCTTTTGAAATTATTATTAAATAAATTTTATGGATTTACATACTAGTTAATTAGATCACATTCACTACTGATTTTAAAAACATACTATTTCATTTATTGGGAATTTATTTTGCCAGTGCTGTGCCAAGTGCTCTCACTTTCCTCCCAAAGTAAAGCTAACTTCTTTCCTAGTCTATAAAGCTTCCCTTGAGTGAGTAGAAATAGAAATCTGACTCTCCTCAACAAATCAATCCTACTTCAACAAGCATTTATTAAAAGCTCTTCTGGGCTGGGCCTGACCCAAAGCAGTCCCTTGATAGTTTATGTTTGATATTGGAACGAAATGAGACACTTATGAGTCATTCAACAGTTAACAAAAGGAGATTTACCTACTTATTGCAGGAACAAGGCTTTAACAAGGCTTAACAATTGAAGACATTCCAAGTTGATTTAGCTGAATGAAGTTCTGTTTCCTGAGTTGCCCGTTTTGGTCCATCAAGCTGTCTGAGAGAGCACCTGGAACATCAGGTTGCCTGTATTTAGACTACCAGAAAAGGATGGCCAAGCCTGAGCCAGTCAAGTCTCCTGGAGGGGCTTCAGTACCTTTTTTTTTTTTAATCATTAACTTTTCTTTAATATTTTGGTTTTTTTTTTCTAGTTATATGTAAAAGCAAATTTTAGCATTGTTTTTTTCTAACATTTTGAGTTCCAAATTCTCTCCCTCCTTCCTCTTGCCTCTCCTCAAGCTGATAAACAGTTTGATATAGGTTATATATGTGCTAATATACAAAATAAATTTCCATATTTGTCAAGTGAAAGACGATATACATAAAAAACCCTAACCAAACAAACCCATGGAGAAAATAAAGAATGGTTTATTTCGAACTGTATTCAGACTCCCATCAGTTTTTTTCTTTTTTTTTTCTGGAGGTAGATAGCATTTTTCATCATAAGTCCTTTGTGATTATCTTGGATCAGTGTGTTTCTGAGAATAGCTAAATCATGTACACTTGATCACCATGAAATATTATTACTGTGTACAATGTTCTCTCGGTTCTGCTTACTTCAGTACATTTTAGGAAAAATTAGCCTAACCTACATAGGGAAAAAGATTTGGAATATTGCTTCTACTGTACTTAAGGCCTTCTGGATGATCTTCCATTACTCCAGGATTGATACTGATCAACTCTGACTTCTGGAATTTAAGTAACCTGATAATAGATGGTACGAAAGGAGGAAAGGAAAAATTAAAACTGAAATATTACAAAAACAAAACAAATAACGTAGTAGTTTCTTGAAGGAAGGACTCAATGTAGAACATAGATCAGAAATCCCAAGCTTCATCCTTCCTTTCCCTACCCTCTTTGGAAAGATCAAGTCCTGGGTCTCAATAATCAGGTCCACATTATGGATGATGCCAAATCTTTACAGTAGGTAGTGGAATTTCTTTCTATAAAGAGGTAGCCATAATCAGGAACAGCACCAGGAGCATCAAGCCTTCAGCAAAGATGGTGACTCTTCCTGAATAGTCAATGATCCTCATCACAGTTCTGGAAGTATTTCCCTATTACTTATTAACACCATCCTTTTTGTGTTCATGGGTCCACGAGCCTGGCCCTCCCCTTCTTTGAGAGCCCTGTCTTGGGGGAATTCCCAATCTTAACCTCATAAGAGATCTCTGAGGGATTGCCACTCTTCTTCTCTGGAGGCTGGGTGGACAGTTTCACCTTCTCCTTGTTGCCAGAAAGCAAGTCATCTCCCAACAATGCCCCCCTTTGGTCCCACACATCATCCTGAGAGGAAAGCTTTGACCTTTGAGAGTATGATGGCAATGAGTTATTTGGCTCTACCTTACAGGAAGCAGTGGGCTACGTTGGGATTGTCTCGTCCCACCACCCCATTTTGTTGCTACCTCATGAGTTTTCAATGTTTCCTTGAGCTGCTCTGCTGTCTAATGCTCGGACCAGCTCTTGTTTTTTCCTGCCAGCAGCTGTTGCTGGTCTGTCTATTGTCTGCTCTGCCAGTATCATAGGCCACTCAGCATATTTGAGTGTGGTCTTGAATGCTTCAGCTGCTTTGTTGTTGTTCATTTCTTTTAGCTGTGTGTGACCTCATTTGGGGTTTTCTTGGCAAAGATGGTGGAATGGTTTCCAGTTTCCTCCTCCAGCTCATGTTATAAATGAGGAAACTGAGGCAAACAGAGTTAAGTGATTTGCCCAGGGTCACCCAGCTAGTCAGTGTCCAAGGCCAATTTTAAACTCAGGAGGATGAGTCTTCCAGATTCCAGGCCTGGCACTCTATCCATTGGTGCACTTAGCTCTAACCTCTTCAAACTACCCCCACTTCCATGCTAAGGCATGCCACTACTGAATTCTGAGCCCTGCTGAGGATCACTGTAGGTCTGTGCTGCCACTTCTGGGATCTGATTTTAGCATCTACGCCAAGCCTGGTTCTGCCTCCCTGTGTTCTGGCATGTGTCTCTCCTATGCCGAACTCTGCTTGACTATGCAATGTTGCTTCTGGCCCGTGCTGCCATTGCCCTCTTGTGCCCAGCAGAAGCACTGTGGATGATGTTATTGCCATGGCCTAACCCTACCCTCTTTTGTTCAGTCTGGTTGCCGCAGGCCAAAGAGTTCCTGCCCCTTTGGTCCATCATAGTTGGAAAAGTCAGGAATCGCCACATGGGATGGCTCTTCAACTCCAAAAGTAGCCAGTTATACCAGGGCTGATATTCTTCCTTTCATGTCAGTTGGGTTATCCTCCTCAGTGCAGGGAACTGGCTCCCACTTAGGGACAAAAGAGCTCCAGGGATCTCCAATCACAGGCCTACCGTCAGTACTGGACATATTGGGCTCTGGAACATACAACCTATTCTCATTGATGGACACAAAGGACATAAAACAAAAAGACACCAAGACAGAGACTCCTCTAGGAAACAATAGTCAACAGACATTTATTAAGTGCTTCCTATGTGCCGGACACTATGATGAGCACCAGGAATATAAGTATGATCAAAATGACAATCCCTGCCCTCAAGGAACTTATAATTGAATAAAGGAAGACCACCTATAAAAAGCTGAAAACCTCCTCACTGGGAGATGATATTCACAGCTGGTCTGGGCACTTTTTTGAAATGGAAATTCTTGGAGCAATTGGCCAATTAGAGAAGATGCCTCAGGGGTGTCGGACTCTAGGCCAGGAGATGTTTGGATAGGCAGATGAGAACATTTTGTTCCAATAGCCATGAAATTGGTGGAAGCAGGCACTGTGTTGTGCTTAGAGCTTGATCAGATATCAAAGATGTCAGGGTCATCTGCTGCAGCCCAGGTCATTGTTGGTCCTGTTTGAAATGAAGGGCATGTGCTCAATCTTTCATATGTACATGGTAACCATTTTTACCAGGGTAGAGGACAGTCTGAACTCTACAGGCGGTGGGTCCCTTTGTAAATTTGAGGGAAAGTCAGAGACAAAGATAGATTCTTTGTCTGATGGTACTATTCTTATACCTTACCTCATGAGGGTTGCTGTGAAGAAATGAATGGGATCAGACCTCTTTAAGTCTGTTTGCTCATGTAAAATTGGGACAACAATGTCTGTACCTACCTTTCAAGATTGTTGTGGTGTTCAAGCTGGAGTTTTCTGGAACCAGGTTTTACCAGAGCTGATGGTTGCATTTACTTTAAAGAGAGTGGGAAATTTAAAAATTGATGCAAAACCCTTCCCTGCCTGTTCTCAAAAGAAATCATCTGGGATCCAATTGGGGCTTTGGGCTCCCTGGGAGAAATGAGCATTATTTTTTTCCAAGTGCCACCCCTACCCCAGAACTTACACAGAAGATTCATAATAGAAGTCAATGTGGCACAATTCCTATGGGTCAGTAATATTAAACTCAAATAGAATCTTATCCTTGTTGGCTTCATATTGACTTTGAAAACCACAAGTTAACATTATCTATGTTGCGTTGCGTTGCATTGCATTATTTATTTGCTAAAAATTTCCCAATTACATTTTATTTTGGTTTAGGTTGAACTCTGGAGTTTTACAGGCAACAAGAGTGGGTTGAGAATTTGATACTTCTTATAGGATTTTCATATCTCATACACAGTCACAGTTGTTGGATAATTCCAAAATTCCAGGGGTCTGCATTGGTTTTCATTTTCTCACTGTTGAGATTTCTCATGCTACTCCTTAAATGGTTGATTAAATATATATGTAAGTATATGTAGAATTATAGAACTGAGGTTTTGGTTCAGCTATCTGGTCAGAAAAAATCCCCCAAACTAACTATTCAAACCCAAATAGTCTCAATCAAATATGACTCCATAAAGGCTGGGAAAACATCTATTATTATTATTATTATTATTATTATTATTATTATAGATGAGGAAGATATTGAGACTTGCCTAGATATTCAACCAGCTAATAAGGTTTGGAGAAGGCATCCTAGTCTAACTTTCTGATTCCATATCCAATGCTATATCCACTGCCATTCTTCCTCTTGACCGTTTTCTACATCATTTAATATTTCATGTATAACAATGCAAAATGAGATGATACTATTCTTACACCTTACCTCATGAGGGTTACTGTGAAGAAATGAATAGGATCAGACCTCTTTAAGTCTGTTTCCTCAAGTGTAAAATTGGGATAATAATGCCTGTACCTACCTTTCAAGATTGTTGTGGTGTTCAAGCAGGAGTTTTCTGGAGCCAGGTCTTACCAGAGCTGATAATTGCATTTACTTTTTTTTTTTTTAGAATTGATACTGATACTATTGGTTCCAAGTCAGAAAAATGGTAAGGGATAGGCAATTGGAGTTAAGTGACTTGTCCAGGGTCACACAGCTAAGAAGAGTCTGAGATCAAATTTGAACCCAGAATCTCCCCTCTCAGACCTGGCTGCCATTAAGTCATCTAGTTGCCTTGGTTACATTTGTTTTTATGCCTTGGAAATAGGCAAACACTGCAAACCAGGGCTTGATTCATTGTTATGTTTTAAGTTCGTACTGTGGAAGGCAGCTAAGTAGCACAATGGATAGGAAGGTGAGCTTCGAATCAGGAAGACATGAGTTAAAAAAAATCCAGCTTAAGAAACTTCCTTGGGCAAGTCACTTAAATTTTATTTGTCCATATAGATCAATGATCCACTGGAGAAGGCAATGGCAAACCACTCCAGTATCTTTGCTAAGAAAACCTGGTTATGAAGAATCGGATAGAGCTGAACAACAACAAAAGTGCCAGGTGCTCACTATGAGTGCCGGGTATACAACTGATAAAAAGAAAGATAGTTCCTTCCCTCAAGGAGCTTACAATCTAAAGTCACACCAAAGGAGGCAGGAAAAGGGTGGTGAGTGGGATACTTACAGAGAGCATCTTATTCTTTGGAGTTGAAACCAGACAGAGTGGTGGATAGAAAGTGTAGTGAGTCAGTCCTATTTCTGTCCTCCATAAGGGAAAACATTAATAGAAGTTTAGTGTCCACTATTCAGCCTGCCATTCAGAGGGGAGAGGAGGCTGAGGGAGGCAGTGTCAGTCAAAGCTTGAATCAGCAGCATGATGAGGTGAGAAGTGATGAACTTGACCTGGGAGAGGCATCTTGTTCTGAAACTAGGCAGGGGAGCAGATAAAAAGTAGGAAGACTGTGTTTAGATTTCAGAAAGTGATAGAGACATTTTTAATAATGTAGCTTTGAGAAAAGCCTGTGGTGTATACATTTTATTTCTGAGAGCCAGTTTTAAAGGCATTTACCAGCATACCACTGGGTTCAAGTGCAATAATGTTTAGAAAAACCACTTGCAAACCCTTAAAGCACTATAAAAAATGATAGCTATAGGTATTACTGAATTAATTGTTATATATAATTGCATATACAATTACACATAATATATAATCTATAATAATTGTTGCACAATTATTAAAATAAGAATTACAAACTACATAAATGTGATGTTACTATCATCAGACAGAAATGACTTGATGGGAGTGAGAGGAGTGCTGGCATAGTACATTGATGGCATTTGACAAGTCCTCTCATCATAGGCTAAGGAACAAGTTAGTGTTTCTAGATGATAGTATGGTTAAGTGAACATGCCCTAATAGAATGGCCATAGTGAATGAGCATTGATTTATGGATTGACATCAGCCTTGAAGGAAATACTTGGTGGCACACCACAGCAATCTGTCATCATCGAGAATTGTTCAACATTTTTATTTAGCCACAAGATGAAGATATTGATGGCATTCGTATTTAGTTTGCAAAGGATACTGGAAATCAGCTAAATGTGGGATGATAGAATCATTGTATTAGAGGTTCCTGAGAGATATGAATTGGACTAGGTGGGTCTGCTAAGGTCACATCTATCTTGGAACCTCTGTGACCCAGTAATCAAGATACTAGAAGACAACAGTAAGCTGGGGCAGTAGGCCAAAATGAAAAGGTAATTTAAAGGATCAAATGTAAAATCTTAACTCTTTGGTTGAGAAAATCAAATATATAAGTAAAAGATAGGAGAGACATAGCTTAATAATCAATTAAACATTTATTATCTACTATGTACAGGGCATTGTAGTTTCAAAGATGACAGCCAAATAGACCTTGCCCTTCAGGACACTCCTGCATCCCAGTGGGAAAAATGACATGTACAGATATGGGAATATATAAAACACACATATATTTAGATGCATACATATATTACTTATATAGGAAGGAAATGTGTTCTCCTCTAGGGGAACAAGGAAAGGCCTCATGAGGAAAGAGTGTCTTGAGCTGAGACTTAAAAGAACCCAAGGATTTCAAGGGGGAGAAAAGCTGAAGATGAACATTACAGGTATGAAGAACAGTCAGAGCAAAGGTAGAAATATAGTAGGTGGAGTTTCTTGTGTGAAGAGTAGTAAATAAATAGTAGTAAAGTTAGTCTACAGAGTTTGTGAAGAGAAGCAATGTATAACTAGATTGGAAAGGCAGGATTGAGCCAGGTGGTAAGGAGCATTAAATGATGATACTAAAAGAAATATAAATATTAGAAAATATTAGAGTGTTGGAGAAATATTAGAGTTTATCGAGTAAGAGAGTGGTATGGTCACTCATGGGAATCTGGATGTTTGGAAGGATGGCACATCTTTGCAATAATAGAGAATCTTGGAAGAGTAGTTGGGTTTGGAGGAAAAGATAAGTTCTGTTTTGGAAATGAGTTTCAAATGTCTTTGGACGTATAATTCAAAAGGAATATTTATTGATTGAATAATTTGAAGTATTCAGTAGGCATCTGATATAGTAGCTCAGTAGACAGATTAGAGGGAATTAGATGGCATCTGAAATCCTTTCCCACTCTTGAATTCCATAATGTTTATGATTGGAAGTGTAAAGGGTGAAATTATGACTGAGACTGAATGTATAATTAATTTAGGTCACCAGGAATTTTATTTATAAAAATCCTAATGAAAAACCCAAATAATAAAATACCCAAGTCAGCTGCAAAATTTTAGGTTGATTTAATTGATATAGTGGAGAAGATTAAGAAGAAGGGAGAAGGAAAGGGTGAAGGATTCCTCCCCCACCTGGCTGGTACTGGGCAGGGAGGATTAGAAGATCTAGAAAGTAAGGGTTTTGAGTGTGAAGGAGGAAGGAATCAACCTGAACTCCAAAAGGGGCTCAGCTGAGATGCCTGAACCTGAATCAGGTCAAGGACAAAACTCACTGCCAAAACCCAGACAAATAACTGCCACTACTCCCAAGATGTCAGAACACCTAGCACACTGCCAGCCAGAGTTGCCTCTCCAGGGAAAGAGCAAGGGACAGGAAGTGACATGCCTTATATGGACATTTTTACATCACTTTTCTGCATCTCATCTGTACCAATGAGGACTTAGCTTGACCTAGGACAGCCCAGAGGTCTCTCCTTTTTTTCTGCACATGTCTGTTGAAGGCCATTCCTTAGATAATTAAATCTTGAGTTTGATGCAGACCTTCAAAATCTTGTTAAACTAAGAAGGGAGGAGAAATGTAGAGTTTCCAAGACCTGATTCTGTTATTTGTATCTCTATTGTTACTGATCAGGAAATAGCTAAATCAAATCTTCTAAAGAATGGTCTGATTAGGTTGGAATACTTTTAAAATTCACAGAAGGCAACATGGCACGGTGTGTTGAGTTTTGGACTTGGATACTATAGGAGTTTATATTTAATTAAATTATTTTAAAATTTAAATTATAATATTATCTATATATAATATTAAATTAAATTTAATTAATTAAAATTTCACTTTCCCCTTATTAGCTCATCTAGGCAAGTCTTAAAATTTAAACCCTCTGAGCCTCAGTTCGGAAATGGACCTCAAGGGCCCCTTCTGACTCCACGTCAATGGTCCTATGATTCCATTAACCCTTTAGTGCTATAGAGGTTCATTTCTGTTCTCATTTAGGAATTTGAGAAAGGGCAAAAAAATGAGGCTGCTGCCAAAAATATGTTCTAAAACATATTAATAAAGGGTAATAAAAATGTACATAAGCTATGACTAGGACATAGAACTTTTAATTGAGTTCTGTGGCTATGTGCATGCATTTGGATCCAGTTATATCTGAAGTATGTTTGTATATTCTAAAACAGCACTCTTATTCCAGTATGAATTAAAGGAATAATGACTTCAAACCTTACATTTCATCACTTAGGATAAAGTTCACTTAGTACCTTGCATTTCTGGTACTTGGCAGCACCAAGTACACTTAGTGTAAAGAGTTCTGACATCAAGTGTTCTTAGAATGTCTAAATCACATTTCCCCAGATAGCTCATAACGCAGACTGTGACAACTCGTTCCATTTCCCCCATACAATTTACGCAGCATCCTCTGGGGGCAAGGGGAAACAGTTTAGATATACAACTTATCTGGCACAGCAGATAATTGTGATCTTCAGAAAACAGAATCAAGCTCAAATGTGAGGCCAAGATGAAAAACTCATAGGCAAAACAAAGTGTTTTGGATTCAGTAACCCCCAAAATATTTTTAAAGCCTTATCTTCTGTCTTACTATCAACTCTAAGACTGAAGGACAAGGCTAGACAAGCAGGGTTAAGTGACTTGGCCCAGGGTCACTTAAGTAGGAGATATCTGAGGCCAGATTTAAACCCAGGTTTAAATGACTCCAGGCCTGGTGCTCTATCCACTGTGCTACATAGTTATCCACAATCCCCAAATTTTAACACATTAAAGGTCTTTAAATGAGCCTTCATTCATCAATAATAAAACTGAAATTTTCATGGACAGATTCTAAAGCCCCGCTTTTACTGTCCCTTTACTTGATTTTGATAGTTTTCTGGAGCTAGCTTGTCCCCAGTTTTTGAGGTTCAGAGCAACATATCTTCAGGTCATCTACGGTGACTAGGGACTGAGTATTAGATACCATGAAGCTCCTGGGCACCTGGAGTCTGAGTGCTGCCATATTACACTTTGGCTTCCAAGGGCCCTGCTTTGAGGCACTTGGGACATTCCAACCAGCCTGGGGCTTTCTCACTGGCTCTGGACACAGTCTTGCTGGCTATACTAACTTCTAGTTGTGCTGTCTTGTTTGCCTGCCCATGGTACCTGCTTTACAAGCTGCCTCCTTCCCAATTGTGGTGGGCTTCTGGCTGATCTTTTGTGCAATTCTGGCATGGAGGAAGAAGCCATTGTAGTTTCTCACTGGATTTCTTGATCGTTGATTTGGTCTAATGTGAATTTCAAGTTTTTGTTGCAGTAGGCATGGAGAAACCAGGGGAAGCTTGATGATTTGCCTCCATTTTAACTGTCCTTCCCCATAATCAGTCCCTGGTCTATTTAAACATCCCTACTTCTCAAATTGTACCCTCTATCCAAAATTGCTTTTCCCCTTCTCTTATTAAGTCCCCCCCCCCTTTTTTTAATTGTGAATAAAACATGATGATGTCTCCATTAGAATTATTTTTGGACCAGACCTGTGATTTTGTTTTTATGAAAAGTTCCCACTCTGATACCCCTCCCTGTACTGCACAGATGGGCAACTGGTCTATAACTTCTAAGAGGCATTGACTGAGAATATAAGTTTTCCTGGGTCACATAGTCAATATGTGTCAGAGATGGACTTTGAACTCTCTCTCTCTCTCTCTCTCTCTCTCTCTCTCTCTCTCTCTCTCTCTCTCTCTCTCTCTCTCTCTCTCTCTCCTCTTCTCTTTCTAACTGTACAGGGCTATTGATTTTCACACAAAATGTCTTCTGACTGTTGCATTTTTTTCAGTTCCTGTGTCTGTTTATAGTTTTTCTCTTTTTCTTTAATGTCATATTGTCAACTCTTTGGATAACTGATTTTTCTCTGCTGAGTGAATGCTTCTGGCAGCTTCTCCCCTTTAAGTGCTACTCCTTTTTCATTTTAATGGAACTCTTTCTAAAATATATTCTGTATTTCCTTACTTTATAAAACATGGAAGCAGGATGGCATTGTGGAAAAGAACATTAGACCGTCACCCAGAAGATCCAGAATCAATGTCAGACCTGTCGTTTGCTACCTCTGAAGCCTTGAGCAAGTTCCTTAATTTCAGCTTAACCTCATTTTACTCATCAGTAGACTGGAGTAAATGAGACTGGAGTAAATGGCCTGAAAGAACCCTTCTGCCCTAAACTTAAATTCTACTAATTTTCAATTTCTAATAAGAAATATGATTATAGTATTGCCTCTATAGCAAGAATGAAAAAGGCTTTGAGTAATTACTTGAGAGACACATTTTTAGTGAATGGATTTTGTGCTATCCCTTTTGATTGATTCAGAGCTGCCTTCTTTTTTTCTTATTATTTCCTTATTTTTGGCTGCCTGCCAGGTGGTTGAGATGGTTGGATAAGTGACTTCCATCTCAAAGTGTTACAGTATTATCCTGATAACATCCTTAGAACCACTGGATAAGGAAAGTTATCTTTTCTCCTTAATGGATTCCACACTCTGCCTCAGTAACATTTTTAAAGAAGGCATTTTTCTAAATTGTGGAATCATTAGGTTGAAGGAAAGATAAAAAATAATTTAGTTAATCTTGGCTTCATAGAAGCTCATATCTCTTGGCTCTCAAATTATCTCACACAGATGAGAATCTTACCTATTTTTAAAGTCATTAAATAAACATTGAAAAACAGTAATATTCACTGTCATCCACTGTATTTTCAAAACATAATTATTGTACAGCTTCATGAATCCATAAATAAAATTAATAAGAAATGTAAAAACATGTAAAGAAAAAAATAATTAATTATACCTAACCCAACATTGCTCAAAGAGTGTTCCTATAAATAGCATAAGTCTAATAAGGTTCCCAGTGATCTAAATTATTTTTATCATTTTTTTTTTGGAGATTTTATTACAGCCTTGCAAATAGCCACTGACTTTGGGTCATTAACAATATATGCAAAATGTTTAAAAAGTTATTTTTGATTCATTTTGTTAGATATTTGTAGCTTTAAAAATATATATTAGATGGTTAGTTTTTGGTAGTTGTTTACAATATTGCAAGGCAAAAAAGATCTGAGGCCAAGGACTGCCTCTTACATATTCTGGCTGGGTGACCTTGAGTAAGCCCCTTAACCTCTAGTGCCCTAGAGACTTTAATAATGTAAATTTCAGAGCAGGTATTGATCTGTATTGGTAGAAGGAATTCCCTCTATGAATGAAATCAATCAATAACATTCATGTGCCTATCATGTTCCAGGTACTCTGCTAAGCCATGGGGCAAAGGATGTTATGGTATGGAGCTCTATTCCACTGCTTACAACAGGAGTCCTTAATCTGGTATCTTTGAACTTGAATTAAAATATATATATATATATATTTTTATATCTGAGGAAGCAAAATTGGTTTCCTTTGTAATCTTATATGTTTGTTCTGTGTATTCAAAGACAATTTTTTTCTGAGAAGGGGTCTGTAGGCTTCACTAGACAGCCAAAAGAGTACATTACACAGAAAATTTAAAAATCTTTAGCTTACAGGATATTATGTAAGCTGACTGTTTACAAGAATTATAAAGCCTCACTTTTTTGATACATCTAAATTTTTTTCCTATTATCAAGCATTTTTTTCCTCCTTCCTACCTTTCCTCCTCCACACACTGAAAAGAAAAAAGAAATACAAACAAGATCCTTGTAACAACTATGCATTGCCCAGCAAAATAAATTCCCATATTGGTCTTGTCCAAAATGTGTTTCTTATTCTGTATATTAGTTTATCACCTCGCTTTCAGGAGGTGGGTAGCATTCTTCCTCATCAGTTCTCTGGGATTATGATTAATCACTGATTGATTAAAGTTTTTAAATCTTTCAGAATTATTTATTTTTTATGTGTTGATGTCATGGTCTAAAATTGTACTCTTGGACCTGCTTACTTCACTTTGCATCCATCTATACATCTCTTTCCAGGTTTCTCTGAGGCCAGTTATTTCTTCATTTCTTTTAGCACAACATTGTTCTATTACATTCATTTACCATTTCCCCAATTGAGGAGTTCCCTGCTTAGTTTCCAGTTCTTTGCCACCACAAAAATGCTACTAATATATTTTTGTACATATGGGTAATTTTCCTTTTCTTTGTTCTCTTTGGGATATAAACACTCACTTCCCAATAGTGATGGACAGACCTCTCCAGGCCACCTACCCCTGCAGGGCAGACCTGGCCTCTCATATTTATTTGAGTGATTACCAACTATACTTCTTCCAGTTAGATCAAGTATCAGCAGATTTTGGCATTTACACTAATACTACATCTACCAGAGCCCCATGCATCACATCTCATTTACCAACATACATTAAGAATTTCTGCTCCCTCCACCTCCATATCCCTTATATCTATATCTTTAGGATCACTATCTCTTCCTACTGCTTTTCAGGTGACCTCTCCTCTCACTGATGTTTTCCCCAGTTAAAATGTGAGCTCCTTTAGGTCAACAATTGTCTCACTTTTCTATTTCAATCAACTGTTTAAGAAAATTTTTTTCATTCATTCCTTAGGCGTTAAATTAATGCTATGGAAGCAAAAAATACAGAATTGTAGAATCTTGAGTTGTTTTCTCTTCAAAAATTCTCAAAAAGAATTATGATTATGGATTTTCAAGCACCTGAATGGAGCTTTTTTTCAAGCTTTAAAAATATTATTTATTAGTACTTTTAAAAAAGAAATAATCTTTCCTTTATATAGTACCTTTAATGGAGGAGATTTTTGAGGAGCTTAGGAGCTTTCCCCTGGTCTGTTAGATTCTTCCCACAATGAATAAAGCCATCCCTGACTAGGATTATCTCATTCTTCTTTTGACCCTAGTCACTTGATGCCCTATGATTACTTTTTTAAGCATCTTGATTTTGGACCTCTGACTCTAATTTAAGGTACCATTGCCCCCGGATGGAGGTACACAAACCTCTCCATCCTTCATGCTTATACACCAATACAATAGAGCTTTTGGTCTATGGTAAAACACCATGATTATGGCCACCTTGAACAAGTATTATTCTGATTTTTAATGTGGAGCCATCACTTATTTTTTTTCCATTTGAATTAGTTTATTTTGTCAATTTAGGACATTATTCCTTGGTTACAATAATCCGATTATTTCCTTCCCTTCCCTCCACCCACTCTTCCTGCAGCCAACATGCAATTTCATTGGGTATTACTTGTGTCCTTGATCAGAACCTATTTCCATGTTGTTGATGTTTGCATTAGGGTGTTCATTTAGAGTCTGCATCCCCAACCATATTCCTTCGATCCATGTATTCAAGCAGTTGTTTTCCTTCAGTGTTTTTACTTCCACAGTGTTTCCTCTGAATGTGGATAGTGATTTTTCTCGTAGATTCCTCCAAGTTGTTCAGAGTCATTGCATTGCCACTAATGGAGAAGTCCATTACATTCGATTGTACCACAGTCTCTGTGTACAATGTTTTCCTGGTTTTGCTCCTCTCACTCTGCATCAATTCCTGGAGGTTGTTCCAGTTCCCATGGAATCCCTCCACTTTATTATTCCTTTTAGCACAATAGTATTCCATCACCAACATATACCACAACTTGTTCAGCCATTCCCCAACTGAAGGGCATCCCCTCATTTTCTAATTTTTTGCCACCACAAAGAGCACAGCTATGAATATTCTTGTACAAGTCTTTTTCCTTATTATCTCTTTGGGGTACAAACCCAGCAGTGCTATGGCTCGATCAAAGTGGAACCGTCACTTACAAAAAAATATCACATACTTTAATGTGTCTTGAATTTCTCATCCTGGTAATCAGTGCCCTCAGGTATCATCATGTTAGTGAAAAGTTTTTGTTTTTTTCCCTGGGTGAAATGGGGTCACAGTCTGCTGATTCTTTTGTTTTTCACCTCTTTCTCCTGAACATGGGACTGTCAAACAAGTTAATCATTTCTATTCGGATGCCAGGAGATAATGTGATTTTCTTTGGTCAGAATTCACACTGGAAAACATGCCGGAAACCTGAGAAAGAAAACTTCTTACTTGTATGCCACTAGGTCCAAAGTTGGAAAAACAAACAGGTATCATGAATTCATATTCAGATTCTCCTTCTGAAATTAGGTGTATATGCTATGCTGTTTTTGAGGGGAAACAGGGTCAGGAGGATCTGTAAAATTGTGTTGACCAGCTTTGAGATGGAAGAATTTGAGACAAGCCAAACTACTAAATTCAACTGATTCAGAGCTGGTTCATTATGAAGCAGTTGAAAGTAGAGGGGCACTGGGCTTCTAAAAGAGTTTTTGCTTTTAAATTTACATAAATATTCTTGGAACTAGTAATGAGGAAATCTTATGGGGAAGAAGCTGTGATAAAATATACCAAAAAGCTCCCGTATTGCCTAGCAGGTATTTTCTAGGAAAATCATTTAAATGTTTTTATTTTTTAAATGTGTTTTTTCTTTGCATTGGCATGGGACAATGAAACCCAATATATACTTCTGTTCTTGAGTTTTGTGTTTGTTAACTTTGTGGTATTGCTTTTGGTTTTGTGTCTTCTTGTCATAAGAGCTCATCTTCTGGATGGGGAGGAGGAAGCATATTCAGGGTTATGAAGGTGCTTTAAAAATGAAAAAGAACAATAAATGCTTTGCCACACACAAATAATTTGAAAATGACTGCATAGTTAGACCTAACTTTTAGAAGTTCCTAACTTTTTGCCCCTAAATATTCCTAGGTCAATGAGCAGCAGCACTTTGTGAGAAAGTTTGCAAAATATGGATAGCTCAAAGCGAGGTAGGTGACTCAGTGACTAGAGAGCCAGGTCCTGGGTTCAAATATGACATGCTTCCTAGCTCTCTAATCCTGGGCAAATCACTTAACTCCAACTGCCTAACCCATACCATTTTTCTGCCTTGGAACTAACACAGTATCAATCTAAGACAGAAGGCAAAAGTTTTAAAAAATGATAATAATATGGATAGTTGATAATAATATGGATAGTTTGTATTTATTTAGCCTGGGCACATGTTAAAGTAAGAGCAAGTGATTAAAGGTGAAAAGCCATCTTAAGTGTGACACTGTAGTCCTCTTGAAATTGAGGAAGAGTTTCTAGGATGTAGGGTAGATACCCTGTGGCAAGTTTGTGGGAGAACGTGGACAAGAGCTCCTGAGGATGGACAGGTCTGAATGAGCTGTTACCAGCATCTTCTGAGGAAGCATTTGAATGGATGAAATCACAGATCCACTTGAGTGTTTCTTAGTAACTCTGTGATGTTTTCAGTCATGTCTGCTCTTTGTGACCCTGTTTGGAGTTTTCTTGGCAGAGATATTAGAGTGGTTTGCTATTTTCTTCTCTAATTCATTTTACATATGAGGAAACTGAGGCAAACAGGGTTAAGTGACTTGCCTAGGATCACACAGATTATTGTGTTACTGCAACTAAAAGTGTGGTTTCCACTTTAGTTACCTCTCTCTGTCTTTCTTGGTATAAAATCTGTGATTTCATTGGTGAAGGGAATTCCCAGGAGGAAAATAACTCCACCAAAGGTTACATACCTACTCTTTGACCTATAATCTTAGAGTTGGTTTGGGGTCTCTATAAGATTAAATAACTAGTGCAGAGTCACAAAGTAAATATGTATCAGATGCTGGACTTGAAATCAGGTCTCTTCATTTGTCTCTTTTCTTAATTGTTCCAATTAAAAACGGATAGAATTTGGGGGAGAGATTATTTGGATTTTTCTACTTTACAAATGGCATTTTGTTTCTGATAATAATTATAAGACAGATGAAGTTTATATTGTTTTAAGAAAATAATTTGAGTGGTCCTTAGTAATATTTTTTTTACTTTGAGCAAAAGAAAAAACAATGGGTCCTTTTTTTCTTCTAAGCATGAGAGACAAGGCTAGAGAGATACTCCCACATGTCAGTACCTTGTTTGGCCTCAGACAAATCATTTAACCCATTTAGGCCATAGTTTCAGTGGGTATATGTATATACATATATATATATATATATATATATATATAAAGTACTTTTCAATTCTAAGATTCTGTGATCCCAGGTTCTGAAATTAATATTATTAGTAGTTAACTATTGTCGTGTCTTTCTTTTCACTCGAGACTGTATATTTTAAAGATAATTATAATTTCCTTTAGATGCTGATTAGCTGATATATTAATGAACTATATAAAATATCAGCCACTATTTAGATTTAAAAGGGATAACCACAGTAACCAATGCGGAAATTATTTTCTGAATTATAATTGATGACCAAAACAATAGAACCTTGATGCAAATCTTGGCTTGGGCATGACATTTGGACCAGAGATTTCTACCCATTCATTTTATTTTATTTTTTAAACTTTTACCTTTTGTCTTAAAATCAATACCAAATATAGGTTCCAAGGCAGAAGAGCAGTAAGGATTAGGCATTTGGAACTAGTGACTTGCCCAGCGTCACACAGCTACAAAGTGGCTGAGGCTACATTTGAACTCAGGATCTCCCATCTCTAGGCCTGGCTCTATCCATCAAGCCACCTAGTTACTCCTATCCATCCATTTTAGAAAGTATCTTGAGTACTTTTGCTGGGTCCCCCCTTTGCTGGTCTCCTTTGTGCATGGCAAAATTATCCTTTGTAGCTTGTTTTGAGTCTTGAAAGAGTCTATGCTTTTTAAAAAATCCTTACCTTCCTTCTTGAAATCAATACTATGTATTGGTTCCAAGGCAGAAGAGTGGTAAGGGCTAAGCAATGGGAGTTAAGTGACTTGCCCAGGGTCACACAGCTAGGAAATGTCTGAGGTCAGATTTGAACCTAGGACTTCCCATCTCTAGGTCTCACTCTGAAGCCACTGAGCCACCCAGCTGTGCTGAGTCTATGCTTTTCAAAATGAGTACAATGCCTAAATTCATAGCACAGACTCATAATAGCTGGATGGTATAGTGTATTGAGCTCTAGACATAGAATTAGGAAGTCCTGAGTATGAATGGAACTGTAGACACTTAATGGCCATGGGTAAGTACTTGATTTTGGTCCACCATCAGTTTCCTCATATAAAATGGAGACAAACTTTCCAAGTTGTGAGGATGAAATGAAGCAATATTTGTGAAGTGCTTTGCAAATCTTAAAATTCTATATAAGTCCTAGTCAATTATTAAACCTGAAATAAAAATTCCTGAAAATAAATAATTGAATTTCAATATATATTGAAAAGAATTGAAATTGAAATACAAACTGAAAATAAAACCTGAAGGAAATTTCATGGTCATCTAATCCTACTCTCTAATTTTACAGATGAGAAAACAGTTCCATACAGGTGAAATGACTTCTTCCACATCCCACAGGCAATGAGTGACAGGGCTGGTATTGAAACCCAGATTCTTTGACTCCAGATTTAGCATTATACCAAGCTTATCATATATGCAGCTTAAAAGAATAATAAAAGCACTGGGGTATTTTTTTTCTGTTATTTTGTTGGAAGAAAAGGATCATAGGTAGATGGATAAATGTGTTTCTTTCAAAACTTTCTTCTTAATAGATTTCAGAACAGGAGCCTGTACATATTGTGGTCATGAAGTACATGCACACTGTTGGTCCTTGGTAAAGGTTAAATAATATCAACATACAGGACTACTAAGCAAGGAACTGAAAAGCTTCCTCTCCTGTAAGCCTACAACTTCATTCTGTGTATTTCCTAGAAAGTCTTGGAAGAGTGTGTGATTCAGGAAAGGAGCTTTTTCCGCTTTTATGGAGTCACATTTTTCCTACTCTCTACCCCTTCCCTTCTTCCTTTTCTGTGTACGCTATCTTGTCTTAGAAGTTTTACCTTGTATTGTTGAGGTAGCAATCCCTCAAGTAAGTGAAGCAATTTCTTTGGGCAAATATACCAATATTATTTTTTAAAACTTACATTATAAAAACTGATGTAAGTTTAATTAGACTACCTCCTTGGGGAGTGGGGAGCAGGAGAGAAGAAAATAATCTGAATAGCAAAATGTCAGAAAACAATTGTCAAAAATTATTTCTACATATGGTTAAAAAGTAAAATTCAATTAGAAAAAACCTATGTTGTTATTTTTAAAAACTCTTATGTTTCATCTAAGAATCAATACCAAGAATTGATTTCAAGGCAGAAGAGTGTTAAACCCAGGACCTCCCATCTTTAGGCCTGGCTCTTTGTCCACTGAGCTATTGGGTTGCTTATGTTATTTTTTATTAAAATTGTCTTATTTTTTAATGGGTCAACCCATTTAATTCTACATATTTGTATCTTGATTCAAAAATGGAAGAGTAGGGGTGTATAAAAGTTTTTATAGCAAATAGTGTATAGGAAATTATTTAAATAGAGAATACTATAGTTTAAATCACAAATTCATGATATTTTAAAATGAAAACTTTTAGTGTTACATTAGAGCTTTTTATGTTATTAAAGTGATGAGGGGGAGTAAAATGAGCCTTTAAGATAACTTGAGGTTTTGTCATTTAGTGATCTGTTATTTAGTAATAAACAATTACTAATAATTGCAAAGATCATTTAGCTAATTTTACCTTTATTTAGGAAATAATAATCAATTTTAATGCCATAAACCCAAACCACAGGACATAAATATTTTCCAAACAGTAGCACTGTAAATAAACACCTTAGTTGAAGTGGGAGCTAAGTTTTTCAACACATCCTTTAGGAGTCTTGCAGGCAGTGTGATTTCAATCAAGCATCCTGCTGCAAACTAAATAGAAGGTTTCTATGGATTAAGGGTTAACATTCAACTGTACCACAAAACCATCAGACTCAAAATTCAAAATCCATTTGCAGGCAAAGTTAAAATAGTTAGAGCTGGCAAAAAACTCAGAAATCAGAGATTGTTTGAGACTTGCAAAGTTCTTTGGGAAGAAGCTACACAAAGTTCAGTCATCATTAGGCACATTCCAGAAATAGCATATTCATTCAGTATTCTTGTATCAAGGTACACTACGTCAGTATGAGGATGTATCGGTGTTGGCACTATGGACAGTTGGCTTTAGAGCCAGGAAGACTAGCTTCCAAGGTTCAAGTCTTTTCTTTGACATATACTGACAAGGATATAATGGGATATAGGTACTAGATATGACATGATGCTGGAAATCTCCATTAACCCCTTGTTGTACAGCCTCTGAGATTTTAGGTAACAGAGAACAGAGGTATTTCCTTTCCTGATGACTCTCTGTCCCATTGACAATACAGGCTCAGTACCAAGCTTCTCTCCCCTGTGAAGATGCAGCCTAAGTTCTTTCTTATGCTCAAGGACCCAGTTAAATTAGCAATACTCTGTATTTATAATTGGATTTGAAGACTCATAGGGTCATTGATCTAGTGGTGGAAGAGCAGGGGTGTTATTCTAAATTGCAAAATCTGAAGCATCGAAGGCTTTTTTTAAGTCCTCATCCTTCTTGACCTCTTTGCAGCCTCTGAACACTGTTGATCACCTTCTCCTTTGAGATACTATCTCCTGTCTAGGTTTTCATGACATTGCTGTCTCCTGGTTCTTCTTCTATCTTTCCAACTGTTTCTTCTCAGTCTCTTGCTGATTTAAAAATCCATATCATATTTACTAGCCATGAATGTCCCCCAAGGCTCTGTCCTAGCCTGTCTTCTCCTGTACTATCTTACTTAATGATCTCATCAGATCTCTTGGGTCCAATTATCTTTTCTGAGCAGATGATTCCCAGATCCATTTATCTAGCCCTAGGCTCTTTCCTGAGCTGGTCACATAACACCAGCTGCCTCTTGGACTTCTTGAACTAGATACCCCAAAGGTATCTCAAACAATACATTCAGGACAGAACTCAATGACTCAATGTCTTTCTCCCCAAAAGCTCCCCTCTTCCCAATCTACCTATTCTGTTGAGGGCACTAAACTCCTAATCACACAGGCTCTCTTCCTCCATATCATAAAATAAAGAATGAATGACCACTTGTTGAATACGTTGTCAAGTATATTTTTGTCTAAGAATATGGGAAACTATATGGACTGTGAAGTCCCTTCCAGCTTTGAGATGTCACAGTGACGGTCTGCTGGGTAACTCCAGAAGCTGCCTTTAGAAAGGCATGATGCTCTGGATTAGGGAAAAGACAGGTTTGCTGTTTTCTGCTCTCATCAGACCACATCTGAAGTACTGTCTCAGGGGTCCACATTTTAAGAAGGACATCGATAAGTGGAACAATGTCCTGAGGAGGACAACCAGGATAATGAAGGGCTTCAAGCTCATGTCACATGAGAATCACTTGAAGGAACCTAGTATATCTAGCCTGGAGAAGAAAAGATTTAAGACAGACATGATAGCAATCTAGATGAGAATTCTTTGTGTACTCTTTGGCCCAGAAATGCACCACTAGACCTATGTCTCCAAAGATGAAAGAGAGAGAAAAAAGGTTCCAATAGGTTAAAAAATATTTTGGTAGAACTTTTTGTTGTTGTAGCCAAGAACAGAAAACAAAGGGGATGTCCGTCAATTGAGGAATGATTGACCAAATTATGGTATATGAATTAATGTAATATTATTGGATTTTAAGCAATGACAAAAGGGATAGTTCTAGAGAAACCTGGAAAGATTGGAATGAACATATGCAGAGTAAAGGGAGCAGAAGAACAACTTGCACAATAAAAACATTGTAAAGAAAAACCATTGCATTTCCGAATAGTGCAATGATCAGCTGTAACTCAAGGGTACTAGTGTTAAAAAAAGGATGGATTCAATGCCCAGAATGATACATACATTTCTTAACATGACCAATAAGTGGATTTGTTTTGCTTGAGTATGTTTACTTGTTGTATGGGTTTGGTTTTTTCAGTGGTGAGGTATGGAGGAGGTTAGTTACAAAGAAACGAGAGCTCATTAAAGCGCTTTAAAGAAAATGTGCTGAAGAAAAAAGAAAGAAATTCAGACAAGGATAGCTTTGAAAGTAACAGGTTGACTTTATCATAGAATTTACAAGTTGAACACCCTAAATTAGAAATTTATGGTTTTACAGGCAATCATCCCTTTTTGTCTACTTCATATATAGAAATGCTCCCTTTTGATAATTGTTTCTATTATAAAAATAAAACTAATTTTAAAAAATTAGTCTTGTTCAAATTTTAGTGCTAGTAGGCAAAAATAGAATTGTAGATGGACATTGAAAAGAAGGCAGATTTAGCCTAATGTAGTAAAAAAGGCCTTTTTTTTATGGAGAGGTAGAGACCAGGTATAGGATGAAACAAGTAGGCTCAACCTTCCCACCTAAAAGCACAGCAAAGGGGTGGCTAGGTAGTACAGTGGATATAGCCAGGCCTGACATTGGGAGGACCTGGGTTCAAATTTGGCCTCAGACACTTCTTAGCTATGCCCTGGGCAAGTCACTTAACCCCAATTGCCTAACACTGGTTGCTCTTGTCGTATAATTGATACTAAGGCTGACGGTAATGACTTAAAATTTTTTGAAAAGCACAGTAGTATATGCCATGTGGAAAGGACACATTTGAATTTTTAGCCATAAAAAATAGCACAAAGTTATAATCAGTGCTATCAGTAGTGTTATCAGCAGCACCAGTGTTGGGTTTGAAGTGTAAGAAAGGGTCTTTCTTGGAGTACTTACATTGCATTGCTCCATCATTCAAGCAATGAAACCTTTTCTTTAAGCTCAAGAAGCTGGGACAGAGGGGGCAGCTGGATAGCTCAGTGGATTGAGAGCCAGGCCTAGAGATGGGAGGTCCTGGGTTCAAGTCTGGCCTCAAACACTTTCCAGCTGTGTGACCTTGGGCAAGTCACTTGACCCCCATTGCCTAGCCCTTACCACACTTTTGCCTTGGAGCCAATACACAGTATTGATTCCAAGACTGAAGGTAAGGGTTTTTAAAAAAAAAAAAAAAGGAAGAAGAAGAAGCTAGGGCAGATAGCTGGATTTGGAGCAATGGCAAAATTGTATTTCAGTTTAAAAAAGTTATGACATTGTCTAAAATGTGTTAATAGAATAATTAGAGTGATGAGAGCTTCCTAGGGAGGAAAAGTAGGAGAAGAAAATAAATTTAAAAATAATTAAATAAATAATAAAATTAAAATTAAAAAGAGGGAAAATAATAAAATAAAAGGAATAACAATTTATTTAACACCTGCTATATACCTGAATTACCTCTCTGCAACTTCTTTCCATTGATTCTCCCTTGATCTTTCTCCAGAGTCAAAAAGAACAGGTATGATCCCTCTTCCCCATAACTGTTCTGATGGTTTGTATCTCAAAACTCCATTCTTAGAAATTTGGATTTTTAAGTAAACATCCTTTTGACTGCAGCATTCTGGTGTAGTGAAAAGAGAACTGGAATGATCATCAGAAGACCTTCTGGGGTTCAAGGTCTAGTTCTGCTATGTTCTTTCTCTTACAATGAGGGATGAATCACAGAAGTTCAATTTCTCTCTAAAGTTTAATTTCTTCCTCTCCTCCCCCCTATTAAATGGCTTCTGGAGGATCATAGACTTGGAGCTGGCAGGGACCCTAGAATTTATCTAGTCTAAGGCTTTCATTTTTCACATGAAGTAACTGAAGACTTGTGAAGTCAAATACTTGCCCAAGGTCACACAGTGTTTTAGTGGCAGGGATATTGTGACTTCAAATTTATTACTTTTTCCATTGTACCATGCTTCTTCCCAAATATTTACTTTACTTACCTTTCAGAGTTGTGGTAAGCAATGTGTTTTGTAAAGTTTAAAGAAATATATGAATGTGAACTAGCTTTGTTAATGTTTTTACTATTAAATAGAAGGTTTCATTGTTCATTCATTACATATTTTTATATTTTTTGTTTCTAAATTTTTCTTTTTTTTTTTATTCCAGTAACAAATTTATATATAAGTTTTCCATGGTTATATGTTTTGTGGTGTCTTCTGTCCCTCCTTCCAGAGTTGACAAGCAATTCCACTGGGTTTTACATGTATTATCACTCAAAACCTGTTTCCCTATTATTCATTTTTATAATAAAGTAATCTTTTAAAACAAAAACCTCAAATCATATACCCATATAAACGAGTGATAAATCACATGTTTTCTTCTGCATTTCTACCCCAAAAATTCTTTCTCTGGAGGTGGAAAGCATTCTTTTCATTGTCTATGTATTTATAGGCACATATGTATACATATCCTTTAACATTATTGCTTTTTGCTTATCTTCTTCCTAAATGTCCTTTACTTTTGTATGTAAGCATTCCCAACCATTCTCTCTTATTTCTTTGGTGAGGCTTACTAACCTAGTTCTAAGTTTTTCTATTCTACCAATTGTTTTAGTCCATAAGAGTATTTTCATAATTAATGTTTCTCCCTCCCTCCCCCCTCCCTTCCATCTTAAAATCAATACTGTATATTGGTTCCAAGGCAGAAGAGTGATAAGGGCTAGGTTAAATGACTTGCCCAGGGTCACACAACTGGGAAGTATCTGAAGCTAGATTTGGACGGAGGACCTCCCATCTCTAGGTTTGTTTCTCAGTCCACTGAGGCACCTAACTTCCCCTTTATGTTTCTCTTTTAAACTGCTCAAAGGCATCCTGCTATGGTCTCATGCTTCCTCTGGCTTATGCAGGCTCCTTTGCCTTAGCCAGATAGTGATGCATTTTCCTTTGTCACTCAATATTTTTTCATAGATCTCTGGACTCTTGGCTGATCTTGAGTCTTTATTTCTTTCAGTTATTGCAAATTCCTACACGAACCTAAGAAATATAGTGTGAATGGAAGGCAAGACAGGAGAACCCCAGTTATTCATATTGAAAAAAATATCTGAATTGTAGATTTGTCTCCAAGTAGTATAGCAGTAAAAATAGGAAGAGGCAGAGTAGTACAGGAGAAATAACATTTGACCTAAAATCAGGAAAAGCTCTGATGCTAAATGTGAGTCTCAGCCCAACAGGTTACTTAATCTTTCTGAGACTCAGTTTCCTCATCTTTATAATAAGGGTAATCATCTAATGATTAGCATGCAAATCAAATGAGTCATTGTCAGTAAAATGCTTCACAAATCTTAAATTATTATGTAAATGGCATGTCACATTGATATCAGATTGCTTGCCATCTCAGGGAGAGGGGAGAGCAGGGAGGGAGGATCAGAAGAAGACAATTCAGAACTTAAAACTTAAAAATAAGAATATTAAAAATTGTTTTTATATATAATATGGGGGAAATAATTTTTTAAATTTTTTTATTTAATAACAAATAGCCACATAAGTTTTATGAAGTCATATGATCCATATGATCCTTCCTCTCTCCCCTCTCCCAGAGATGACAAACAATTCAATCTAAGTTATACATATATTATGCAAAACATTTCTATATTATTCATTTTTGTAAGTGAATAATCTTATAAAACCAAAACCCGAAAACATGTACCCAAATAAATGATAAATCATATGCTTTCATCTGCATTCCTACTCCAGCAGTTCTTTCCCTGGAGGTAGACAGCATTCTTTCTCCTTTAGAATCATCCTGGATCATTGTATTGCTGGTTAGTAGCAAAGTCTATCACAGTTGATCATTCTACAATATTGTTGTAACTGTGTACAATTTTCTCCTGGTTCTGCTCATTTCACTTTGCATCAGTCCATGAAGGCCTTTCCAGTTCTTTCTGAAGCCATCCTGTTGATTGTAAAAATAAAATATTAAAAAAAGGGGAAAGTAGTATGTAAATGACAGGTATTATGCATATAATAGCTACTTAAGAGGGTTGTGAGGAAAATAATTACAGACCACAGGATGATGCCCTAAGTGTTTATGTGAGTCCTAGTAAGAACTTTAGTAAGCTTCAGTAGCCTCCCCACAGCTGGGGAGGTTCAAATTCTCTGATTTTACTTTTCCCAAAGTAGTCTCAGCTAGCTTTCAGGGATTTCTTCTTTTTTTTCTTTTATTTAGCTAATTTTATTTATTTATTTAGAAAAATATAATTTTCTTTTATTTCTTTTATTAGCTATTTTATTTAATCTCATTAAATATGAGTTATTGTTCTTTGTAACTGAATTTGATGGCTCCAGTTTGGAGTTAATCAACAATTATGGCCCATCCAAATTGAAACTTGCTGGGGCTTGCCATCATTGCAGAGCTGTAATGGGCAGTGGGGCCCAGGGAAGTTTCCCTTAAAGAGTGCCCTGACTGGAGCGGTCCACAGCCTTCCTCCTGCTATCTAAAGGCTAGCAAGCCAGCCCTTCCCTTTAAAATGATTATAAATGAAAAAAAGGGAAAGTAGAGCATTCCTCCTATGCTAAAATTTAAAATCCTTAAAGCAGATTAGGGCAGGAACCTAAAGTTAAATTTTGAGCCTCTAGATTCTTTCAGCACAAACAAACAAACAAAAACACCTCAAAGCCACCTTATCCTTTTTGTTAACTAGATAAATAAACGTTCAGCAGTCAGGAAAGACTAGGCTGGGGCTTTAAAAAGAGAGGCATTGTATGTAAATGTAATATTTGAGGAGACTTAGAAGTCTCTATTCACCTTTCATAAAGTGAACATGTTTATTTTGAGGTTTTTAAGCTTAATTCAATTAATGACCTTTGGCATTCTCTTTCTTAGAATCCCAGAAAAGAGAACAAAGATATCAGAAAGCCCCCCGGCCCGAATTCCTCTCCCCCCCCCTTATCCATCCTTACACCCTCCTTAGTGGAGAGGGGATCAAGTTCAACACCTCTGAAAATACTGTGAAAGTGATGGCTCTGTCTTTTAACAAAATGCTGACATTTTCCGTTTGGGCTCATGGGAAGGAGCCAGCTTCAATTTTTCCTTCCTCTCTGTCTTCCTCCCAGATACACTAAGGGATGAGTGCTTGTGACTGGCACTTAGATACTGCATAGAGTTACTCCAGTGCCTCATGGTGGGGTGGGGGGATCTGTGGGAAGGGCAGGAGGGAGAGGATGACCCAAGACCTCAGACTATTTGGTCTAATAATGTTTTGTGTGACCCAGATTGAATTGCTTGTCGGCTCTGGGAGGGGGGAGGGAAGAATGGAAGGAGACAGTATGAATCGTATAACTTTGGAAAACTTAAGTGGAAATTTGTTATTAAAATAAATAAATAAAAATTTAAAATTAAATTATTTGGTCTAATACAGAGAGGCTTGTCAAAAGCAAAGAGAAGCTCGGTGAATTCTTAGGCTATGGTGACCTACTGATAAGAGCCTTCCCTAAATGTTACTCTTTTCATGGGGTATTTACATAAATGGAGACCAAAACATGAAACTAAAGGAATGAAGATCTAACCATAAAATGTCAGTAATTAGTCTGCGAAGAAAGGGACTTTTGGAGGGGAGGCAAAGATAGACATTGGGGCCTCATAGAAACCCCTAAAATGATTATCTCTATGCATCATTATGGACTAGACATGATGTTACAGCCAGAACAGTTAGAGATTTAAAAGTGCCATTTAGATCACACTCCTAATCAAAAAGCCACTGACATTTAGATTTCTTTGGCCAGCTTTAAGGACTTAATTAGTCACTCTATGGCTGATTGTTGATTTCAGTTCTAAAGTTAACACAATTTGCATAAGGCTTGGACATTTTCTTCCCAGCAATCCAGAGAAGCAGGTAATGCCAATGTCACTATCTTCGTTTAGCAGATGTGGAAACTGAGGCTCTGAATTGCCTTTGGTCACGACGCTAGGATGCCTCTGGAGTAGTATCAGTAGCCAAGGTCTCCTGACATGAAACTTAGCACTCTTTCTAGTCTTGTTCACAGTCTTCACTTATCTCTGTTTATTTTATAATTGTCTATGAATAAAGCCTTTTATAGTAGTAGTTGCAAAGTAATACAGCTTTCAGTGATTGCTTGTTTTCAATCATATTGATTTTTCTTTGAGTAGATACCATTTCATTTTAATTATTTTCCTGATGGACCTATATGCGTACATGGTTTGTAGTTATTTAATTCTATTTATTTAATTTTTTATTAAATTAATTTATTATTTTATTATAATTTTATTAAATTAAGTTGATTAATTTAATATTTAATTCAGTTGTACTTAAACAGACTACTGAAATAAAATCTGTACAAGGACAAGTAATTTGTGACACCATTCTTTGTGTTAATCCTTTAACTTTTAAAAAATTTTCATCAAGTGTCCAGCTTAAAACTTGTCAGTCTTAGAGTCACTGAGACACTGGGAAAAGGCATATTCATCTCCTATTTTTAAAAAGTAGGACAAAGAATAATTTATCTCTCATTTCAAAAACAAGTTTTCTTTATTGTAAAAAGGCATAAAGCCATAACCAATACCCTTTCATGTGCTGGGAGTACTGCTATATTTAAATTTTCAGGATGATTTTTGTGGGGAGATATCTTTTAGTGGCATTTTTCAGAAAACTTGAATAGATAAAAATTAAGTTTCAGTGGCAAATGAATAAGCTGAATTCTTTAAAGATCTTTCATAATTTTGGATAATAGTAGTATATATTTCTTTTTTTCTTTCTTTTTTTAATTAAAACCCTTACCTTCCATCTTAGAATCAATACTGTGTATTGGCTCCAAGGCAGAAGAGTGGTAAGGGCTAGGCAATGGGGGTCAAATGACTTGTCCAGGGTCACACAACTGGGAAGTGTCTGAGGTCAGATTTGAACCTAGGATCTCCCATCTCTAGGCCTGGCTCTCAATCCACTGAGCTACCAGCTGCCCCCAATAGTAGTATATATTTCAATGAATTGACAACGGTTCTGATTATATCTTTAAATTTTTAAAAATTTAAATACCAAAAAAAGCCATTTCTGTACAGAGTACAACACACCTCATATTATTTTTTTAAAAAAGATACATAATAAATCCTATGTGTTACTTTCAAAACTGTCTTCCTTTTCTGTGCTTCCTTCCGAAATTCCTTCTGTCCTCATCTGTGTATTTAAAAATATCATAATAGGTCCTTGACTCTTCTCCCCCCACATCCTGCCCCACTCAAGACACAAAGAGAAAACAACAACAATTTTGCAACAAATAAGAATAGCCAGTCAAGCAAAACAGATACATTTAGTATCCATGTCTAATATATATATATATATATTTTTTTTTTTTTGTACCTTATGTCCATTATCTTTCTGTTAGAAAACGGGTCTTCTGAAGACATGGTTGGTGTAAAGATTAAAATTTAGGGGAGACGGGGAGACTGAGGCAGGTAGAAATTAGTTTCTCTCTGCAAGAAGTATTTTATTTTTTAGAGGTTTATTAAAGGTTAAAGATTAAAGAATATACAAGTAAGAAACATGTGCCTAGGCCAGAGGCCTAGACAAAATAACCTCACATCACGCAAGAGACTCGCCTGCTCCAAAACAGAAGTCCAAAAGAGCCAAGAGCGAGACCCTCTCAAAAGCCTTTGAATCAGCTTAAATACCTTCTCTATCTCGGCCCAGGTGAGATTACAAGGCATTCTGGGGAAGTGGAGCAAAGGCTCATGGGGATTGTAGTCCTGTATTCGAGTCTATTTTTTTACATTGGTCATTGCTCTGATCAGAGCTTTAAAATTTTTTAAGTGTTTTGTTTGCTTGTTTATAATGTTGCTGTCTATATATTGTTCTCCTGGTTTTGATTATGTCACTGTATATCAATTGATACTATTCAAAGTTCTCTAAAATAAGTTTTTTCAATATTTCATACAATTGGGTTTTTTTAAACCCTTACCTTCCATCTTGGAATCAATACTCTGTATGGGTTCCAAGGCAGAAGAGTGGTAAGGGCTAGGCAATGGGGATTAAGTGACTTGCCCAGGGTCACACAGCTTGGAAATATTTGAGAACAGATTTGAACCCAGGACCTCCTGTCTCTAGGCCTGGCTCTCGATCCACTGAGCTACCAAGCTGCCCCCTCATAAAGAAGTTTTTAAAGAGTTCAATAATTCTTAAATTATCATTCCATGACTTGTTTTTTTTTCTATTAAATACATTTTATTTTATTAAAAATTTTATTGTAGTATTTCTTGCTGTCTCATCAAATCATTTGATATCTTTTTGTTCTCTTGTAGTATTTTTAAGGAGTTCATTTCTTCAGTTGGGATTACTATGTTCTCTTCTAAATTCCTTACAGTTCTTTTTTTCAGAAGTTATTTCTTTTCTTTTTTTTAACTTGTTTTATTTTTTTTCTAAATATACACAAAGGCCTTTGTGGAAAATCCATTTTCTCCCTTTAACTCTACTTATAGTTGTTATAGAGTTACTCTTTAACTCTATTTTGGGAGACTTTTAGATTTCCAATTAGATTTCAAAATAGTCCTAGCTAGTCACTGACATGATTAATGATATATTTGGCATGTTTTTAGAGGCAGCTGGGTAGTGCAGTGCATGGAGAGAGCTGTTTGGACCTGGAGTCAGGATGATCTGAATTTCAATCTTGCCTCAGACACTTATTAGCTCTGCTACCCTGGAAAAGTCATTTAACTTCTGTTTGCCTCAGTTTCCTCAGATGTAAGATAGCACTTATTTCCCAGAGTTGCTATGAAATAATATTTAAGTTCCTGACACACAGTAGGAACTTAACAAATGTTTGTTTCTTTCCATTATCAAATTTACAGATGACTTAAGGAGGTTACAAGGAATATTTTAACTCACTGAATGATAAAATTTTGTTCCACAAAGACCTTAAGAGATTAGAATGTTGTCATATCTAAAAAGATGACATTTAATGGGGATTAGTATAAAGTTTTACAGGGTGGGGTGGGAATTTAATAGGAACAAGTTAAAATTTTTTAAATTCAGAAAATCAGCCTCACTGGTACAAAATGGGGGAGGTGAGCTATAAAAAAGTCCATCTGAAAACAAATCTTCATTTTAATGGTCTGCAGACCTAGTTCACTTTAAGTGTGTTATCTTAGCCTCCCCCCAATGTAAAAACAATTAAATGCAAGTAGTATTAATGCATAATAATAGTAAATAAATATTTAATTTAATAATTTTAAAAGAATTTAATTTAATAAATATAATAATAATAGTATATTCATGTAAGTATTGGGTTACATTAAGAGATGTGCTACATCTGGAATGGTCCGATTGTACTCTAGTATGACCAGACTTCAGTTGGAAGATTGCTTTTAGTTCTGGGCGTAACATTTTAGAAAAGACATTAGTAAGCTGGGAAGTGTCCAAAATATATGATTTCAATAGAAAAGATCCCAAAAGCAATTAATGGAGGAGGGAAGGAAAACTGCATAACTATGGCTAGGAGAGAGATTTTTAATTTAGCTAACATGTAACTAAACATAGGAGTTATCCTAGAAGATAATAAATTGGACAGTTACGATTACATAAAATAGGAAAGCTTTTGGATAAACAAACTCAATCCTGCTATAACTAGAAGAGGAACAATTAATTGGTGGAAAATGTATTTATGGAACTGAAAGAAATACTCTACTGCAGAGAGCACAACTCCAATGGGCTGGCCACTTTGTTCATATGCCAAATGTTTGCCTAAAAGACTGCTTTACAAAGTACTCACATAAGGCAAGCACTCCCATGAAGTCAGGAGAAGCAGTGCAAGGACACTCTCACTGTCTCTCTGAAAAACTTTGATAGTGATTGTGAGGTATGAGAGACACTAGCACAGGACCATCCAGTAGGGCAGACCTACATCTAAGAAGGTGATGTACTCTATGAGCAAAACAGAATTGCAGTAGATCAAAAGAAACATGAACTCTGCAAATTTAGAGACATCTCCATCCCAAATGTTTGTGCCCAACTGTAGTAGAGCCTTGACCCCAACATAGTGATGTCATTTTGGTCTTCTTCAAGTATAAAAGATGACCAACCACAGATACCTAAGAGTAAGAGACATTTCACAACATTGAAATGGTTAAATGATATAAACAGGTAGTTTTTGAGAAAAGAAATGTCAGCTTCCAGGCATAGAGATACACACCTGTGAACCCAACTACAGGGGAAGAAGCTTAGTCTCCATCTCTCTAGCTCGGTTCTGAGATGTACCGTGTTACAGTGGGCTTTGCCAGTTGAGTATTGAGAAGATTTAAAATTGATCTTGTATCATTTATTTATTGATCCTTTTTACAGTTAATTGATTTTATTCTGCAGCTGCTTACATCATAAATCTTTTCCCCTGCACTTAGTTCAGAATTTGGCTAGTCTGTAATGGGTTGTTTAAAAAATCCATCTCTCCTCCTAATCGTTGATCTATTCTTGCATCAAGAATTAATTGATTTTGGAGGATGTGTGTGAACACAGGGGAATTAGGTCTAGTATTTTTACAGTACCAAGCTATCCTTCAAGGATGTCTGGTTGCTGTCCAAAAAGTTTGGACCACTTATCTTATAGATGGACTAAAAAAATGAATATTTCTTAGCCTCAGAAAAGAATAAGGGAGTCATTGCTCAGCTCTCATTCTCAAACTTCCAACCAATCATTTTATTCCCTGTGCCTCAGCTCTGTATCCAATCATGTTACCCTCAACTCCCATATTCTTTATTCTGTACTCTCAAAACCCACAAAAGGGGACCTAGTCTTTTGTTCAGGGTCTTTGGCCAGAGGCAGAGCCATTGACCCTTTTATTGACAAGGCATGCCCCTGTTAATAAAATATTATCTTACTTAGAGAAATATGCCTTGGTTTACCTATTGGTAAAATCTCACCTATTATAGTATTCACATTGTTTGGCATCAATATGATGAGCCCTTGGGGAGGAAGGGGCCACTAGGTTACATCAGGAGAAGAGAACTGGTCAGGTCAGAAGTGAATCAGGTCCAATGATACATGTAAAACCCAGTGGAATTGCACATTGGCTACAGGGGGAGGTAAAGAACATGAATCATGTAAACATGGGAAAATATTCTAAATTAATTAATTAAATAAACATTTTCAATTCGAAAAAAAAGAAGTGGAAGGTCAAAGCTCCCAAGCTGGTGAGTAGGGGCATCAGGCTCATGAGTAGCTCTAAAACTTTTAGCCTAGACAAGAGGGGGAGATCCAGTCTTAAAAGAAAGAGAGAAGGAGAAGGAAATGCATATTATTACTAGCCATATGTAAGCATGATCTATCACTGATAAAAGAAATGCAAATTAAATTAACTCTGAGGTTTCACCTCTTTCAGTAGATTGGCAAAGATGACATAATGGAAAATGTTGGAATAAGCTGAAGACAGGCATTCCAATATATTATTATTTTTTTAATTCATACAAAGTTAATTAAAATAGCTTGCAAATGAAACAGTAGAAATGGGAAACTACAGCACAGATTTTTCATAATGGTACACAATTATGAAAAGCACTTTTATATATATATTCACATTTTATTTGAATTCTCAATGATGGCCAGATCCACTTTTGGCTAAACCATTTACAGTTTCTAGATACATACATCTAATCTTTATAGTATGTTCCAATATATTATTGATGGAACTATGAATTAATCCAAACATTCTGGAAAAAATGGAAACTAAATGGAGAAAAAAAGTCACTAAACTGTACCATATCCTTTCATACACGAAATCCACTTGTAGTGTATACCCCCAAAGAGGTAAAAAAAAAAAACAAAAACCAGAAGGAAAGGTTTTGTATATGTGTATGAGTAGAAATATTTATTTTTAGCAGGAGCATAGATCTAGAGCTAGAAGGAAAACAGAGTCCATTAAATCCACCTCATCTTTTTACAGTTGGGGAAACTGAGATATATGAAGAGTAAGTGACTGATCCAGGTCATATCCACTGATAGTATATGGTAGAGGTAAGATTTGGACTTAGGTCTTCTGACTTTAGAACTGATTTTTAAAAATATAACATATGTAAAGAAATATTGTTCTGCAAGAAATTAAGAATGTGGAGAAACATAGAAAGAAGTATATGAACTGATGAAGAGTAAAGTAAAAATAACTAAGAAAACAGAAAATAGCACCGAGAAACTTCAGAACTCTGATCAATGCAAATTAAAATTAAATCAAAATTCTCAATTATGACTTTAGAGGGCTATTGGTCCCATGATATATTCTTTTCAACTCTTAGCAAAACCATGATGGACTGTAACAGTGGAATTTTCCAGCTTAGCCAATATGTAGATTTCTTTCCCCTTGACTGTTGTTAGAGTGCTCTTTTGATGAGAGATGGTGAGTAATTGTGGGTCATGACGATATGCAGAAAGAAAAGAACATCAATAGTTTTGGGTTTTGTTTTTTTTTTTAGGAAGATATAAGGAAGGGCTCCTAGGGAGTCAAAAATTATGCCATATTAGAACTGGTAAAAGGAATTAGGGATATTTTACATGGAGCAGAGAAGATGAGGCAAGCATGATAGCTGTGGAAGTTAGTTTGTTTGAAGTTCATTCATTTTCAACCAGAAGCAAATTTAGATTTGATGTAAAGAAAAACTTTCCAATAGTTAGATCTGTCCAGATATGGTATAGATTGCCTCAGAAGGCAATGGTTTACTCCAGCTGAAAGTTTTCCAGCAAGATTGAGTGACTCCTTTTGAAGCATGTTGTAAAGAGAATTATTCTTCAGGAATAGGCTGAACTAGATTTTTTTTTTTTAAGATTCTTTACAATTCTGAGATTTTAAGATTTAGGAGCCAGCGGATATAGTGAAACCTGGTAAGTGGGACATACAATTTAGATTCTTATGGGACCACTCATTTAATTTTTTTATTTCTCAATAAAAATAAAGTGTTTCTAACTTTATAGAAATTATTGTCTTATCATATAACCTGACTACATGATTAAAACAGATGGAAGATGAGCTTTTCAGGAAGTCTTAGAAGTTTAGAAAAGGGAGGGAGTGCTTCATTAGTCCAAAAAGAAAGTTTATAAACATATACCTCTATATTTCCATCTACATTAAAGCAGCACCTCCTTAGTTTTCCTGTTACTCTTAGCATGATGGAATGGATAAGAATATACTAATTTGAGACCGAGTTAGAAATCCAGTTTGATGTATTTTGTTCCTAGTTTGCTATTTTCATATAATTTTATTAAATGAATTAGGGATATTTTACCTGCAGAAGAGAAGACAAGGTAAACATGATAGCTGTGGAAGACAGTTTGAAGCTCATTCATTTTGACCTGAAAGGGCAAAACTTGAAGCAATAAGTGGAAATTGATAGAAGCACATTTAGATTTGATGTAAAGAAAAACTTTCCAATAATTAGAACTGTCCAGGTAATTGTATTGTTAATTTTTTTAACATGGTCTTTTAAAAAAATATATGGCAGATTTAACAAGATAATTCCAAAATTGCCCTGCTTGTTTGAGGGCCCTTCTGAACTTCCTTCTGGTATCATTTCCCTCCCCCTCAATAAAGCCAGAATGCCACTATACTTTTTTGGTTATCCTAAGAATTCTTGGAGTAGAAATACCCGAGTTATGGAATTCATCATTTTGCAGCAATAATTAAAGCTCCAGGAACACTTTCTCTTCCATAAGTCAAACCAACATTTATTAAACACCTACTGTATATCATTAGTTTGATGTTCCTTGAAATGCTTATGGAAAATAATTATTGTTTATTTTTACTTTAAAAATTGTTGATTAGTTGTTGATCTAGATCTGGAAGGGAGGTCAGAGCCATCTAGTCCAATCCCTGTCATTTTATAGACAAGAAAACTCATATGTAGGGAGATTATGCGATTTGCCTGGGGCACACAGGAAATGCACATCAGAAGCAGATTTGAACTTGAGTCCTCCATTGGAAGAGTCCAGACAGTTCATTTAAAATTCTCATAGTAAAGATCAGGAAATTTAGGCCTATCCACTGTACCACCTACCTTCCTCAATACATTAAATATTTACATATTCATATACAATTATTGTAATATTAATTAGTATGATATTAGTATGCTTGCAAATTTTGGTCATTTTATGTGATGGGAAATTCAACACTGAATCTTCTTTTAAAAGTAAGGAAACTTTCTTGAGGAGGTAGCATTCTAGACTTTATTTGAGTCAGAGAATAGCTAATTAGTCAAAGATCCACCCTTTTTTAGTGTAGTGCATTTTAGAATTGTTTTAAGGAATTTACTAAGACATCTGTTTAATAGCAGGTGTTAAATTTTCCCAAATCTTGAACTGTTTTCTATTATTTTAATTTCCTGATGAGAATGGATTTTGGGAAAAGAGGCCACATTATTATGAAAAAGTCAATTGAGCTTACTGAGCTTTTAATTAACCCAGGCTTTACAAACAGTGACTTTGGTCATATTCCATCTTCCATAGTTGTGACTCCAGAAAGGAGCCTTTTAAATTCTAGAATGGGTTTGTTTAGAATTCGACCTGAAAGATCACAAACACCCATACCATTGATCCCCAAACTTGACTGGTTTCTGGTGACCTTCTGTACAGAGAATTACTTTTTCCCATCATGGTAATGAAGATTTTGTTATTTAAAGCCTCTTCATTTGAACTTAAATGAATCTTTTTTTGGAAGTAAAAGGTCATGTCCTTTGGTTCCAACTTCTTTTCCCATTTATCCTACCCTAACTTTAGTGACTGGATGGGATTTCTGTTTTCCTTAACCTATAAAAATTTGGCTATTTCCACCTGTTTGGAAGCAATAGACCTCTTTCTAAAATCATCAATTCCTTGTTGGTAGGTGGGGGAATCCAAGTGTGTTGAATAAGGAAGATTTCCTCTTGCAATAATCACAATATGTTGGTAGTTAATTTCTACAGTTTTTCTTATAGCAACAACAAAGTAATGCCTTCCATTTTGTACTCTTTGAAGACAGAGACCAATTCCATTATGGTCAACAAGCATTTATTAAGGACCAGCCACGGTCAAGTATTTTTCTAGTCTCAAGAGGTACAAAGGCAAAACACTAAAAAAAAAAATCTCAGTGCTTGTCTTCTGGTAGTTTGTAGTTTACTAAGGGGAGTAGAATGACATTTACACAAAGAAGACAAAACAACATAGTGTGAGATAGGAGACATATTCATAAATAATTTTTCTTACCTGGAATGAGCCTTGAAGGAAGCTAGGAATTCTGAGAAGCAGAGATGAAGGAAAGAGTCCTTTTTGGCTATTCAGGACAGACTATACAAAAATATGGAAATGGGAGATGGAATGCTGAATTTTGAGGAATAACAAGTAATCCACTTAGGTTGTGACAGAGCACATGAAGAGAAGCAATATGAAATAAGGCCAGAAAGATAGGTAGGAGCCAGATTATGAAGGGCTTTATAAACCATAATGCAGTTTGTATTTTATCCTAAAGAGCAATCATTATTCAGCTGTATCTGATTCTTTGTGACCCCATTTGGGGTTTTCTTGATAAAGATACTGGAGTAGTTTGCTATTTCCTTTTCCTGCTCATTTTGCAGATAAGGAAACTAAGGCAAACAGGATTAAGTGTCTGAGGGCTGGATTCAAACTCAGGTCTTCCTCACTCCAGGCTCTATCTTGAGAGCCACCAAGTTGCCTCCTAAAGATTAGTGGGGAAGCATTTAAGATTCTTTAGCAAAAGTGGGTCGTTTCAGTTTATGCTTTAAGAAGATTATTCTAGCAATTATATGAAGGATGAGTTGGAAAGGGAAGCCACTGGAAGTATGAAGATCAATTCAGACCTAAATTAGAGTGTTGACTATATGAATGTAAAATAGGTGACATATGAATGTCATGGAAGGAAGACTTTAAAACTTGGTAACTAATTGTATTTGAGAGAGGGATAAAGGAGAGGAAAGAGCCAAGGATGACTCAGATTTCAAACCTAGGTTATTGGAACAATGTTAACTCTTATAAAAAATGGGGAAGATTAGGAATGGGGGGTGGAGGTGATAAAATTAGTAGGTTTAAAGACTGAATTGAGTTTGGGATTTTTTTTTTTTTGAGTCTGATATGGCAAGGAGCCATCCAGCCAGAGATGAATATATAACAGAATCTAATGATGTCCAGGTGATACAGGTGTGGATTTCAAGACAAAAGATAAGGGCTGGAAATATGGACCTTAGTGTCAGCTGCATAGAAATGATAATTAAACCCATTAGAGCTGATAAGATTAAAAAAAAAAAGACAGAGACATTTAAAATCAGGAGAGATGTAAAATGGACAATGACCTATCAGAGGAGACTGAAAAGGAGTGGTCAGACCTGGAAGAGGAAATCCAGGAAAGAGCAATGTCAGGAAAGTTGAAGGAGGAGAAATTATTCAGGAGGAGCAGTCAACTGTATCATATGCTTCAGAGAAGCATGAAGACTGAGGAAAAGCCATTCTATTCAGCATATAAAACATTGCTGGTAAGCTTGGAAAGAGTATTTTCATTAGTGAGATCAAAAGCCAGATTTAAGAAAAAAAGTGTGATCTAAGGTGGAGGCAGCAAACAAGTGTATTGACTTTTGTTTCTATTAGTGTATGTACTATTTGTATGACTTATTCTCAAGAGATCTTCAGAGATGTAGGAAGATCTTTTGAGAAAAAGGCAGGTTGAAGATTAAGGTGTCTTAAGGATGGGGAAGATTGAAAATGAAAGAGAAGGGAACAGCTAGGTGGCTCAGTGGATAGAGTTCCAGACTTAGAGATGGGAGATTCTAAGTTCAAATCTGGTTTCAAATGCTTCCTAGCTGTAGAACCCTGGACAAGTCACTTAACCTCAATTGCCTAGCTATCATGACTCTTCTGCCTTGGAACTGATACTTAGTATTTTCATTTATTTATTTATTTTCTGGCATTTCACTCATTTGTTTATTTATTTATTTGCATGTGTGCACACACACACAGAGTCATGGATCAAATCAAGTGCACCCAACTGTCATTTTAAATGTTGGGGAAAATTGGGGAGAGATTACAATATAACTGTCAGCAAATATTTTTCAGAAACTTAACTATGTGCTTGGTAATGAATATAAAGAATTATACAGGCATTCAGTCTATTTGGATAGAGAGTGAACATGTTAAGAGAGAAATAGTGTAGATTTTGTGGCAGGTGGAGGGGAATGATCACCAATGGGGTGTCATAGGTGAGAAGCATCTTTGTAAAGGAGGGCAGGAATTTAACTGGGCTTTAAAGGTCTTAGGCAAGGATGTTTTTAGCCAGGGTTAGAGTAGAAACTATGTGAGCAAAATCATGGGAAGCAGGAGGTGATGATGTAGGAGTTAGGCTGAAATGAGATAGCTGGGGATAAAGTTGGAAACATAAATAGATAGGGACCAGACTGTGGAGGACCTCATAAATGCTGAGCACCACTGAAGGTTTTTCTGCATAAGGTAGGATTTTAGAAAGATTTATCTGGTATCCGAGAAGGTACAGGAGTGAGACAGACCATTTAAGAAGTTGTTGTAGTAGACCAGTCGTGATCTGATGAGTTCTTGGTCTAAAATGTTGCCTTAGCACTTTTATAGTTATGATAGCTTTTCCACTTTTATAATAATGAATATATCTGATGGTCAAAATTAACTTGATTTAGGAAAGGGGTAGGAATATTTGTCTCTTCCCAGGAGGGATCCATTGTCACTTTTCTCCCTAGAAATAGGATAATCTGTCTTTTCTTTAACCCTTACCTTGTCTTAGAATTGTTATTAAGTATGGGTTCCAAGTAAGAGCTAGGCAGTTGGGGTTAAGTGACTTGCAAAGCTAGGAATTGTCTATTGTTCAAATTTGAACCGAGGACCTCCCATCTCCAGGCCTTGTACTCTGTCTGAGCCACTTAGCTGCTCTGGACAATCCATCTTACAAGCTTCAACGATTTCAGAGGAGAAAGATCAGTTAGCATGGCTATCGTCTGGTAATCAGAAGAGGGAATTTAAGAACAGAGAAGAGTTTAAAGAGGAGAATGAAAAGCAGGCTCTTGTAGAGGACTAATCATGGTATGTTGTATTGGCATGAATACAAAAGAAAATTCAGGAATAGGTTTCAGATTTATCACTTCATTTTATTACTGAGATCACACAGATTCCTCTTGGTTCATTAAACTCAAATTTCCCATTTTAACCTAACCTGCGATGGAATCACACTTTTATTTGACTTCTAGAACATACATTATTTGTTACACACTTTTGACATATTTCATAGGCCACCAGCTATTATTATTATTATTATCAATATTATTATTATCATCAATATATTATCAATGCATATCAATAATTGCATTTTTATCAATAGGCCTGTAATCAGGAAGATCCAAGTCCAAATGTGACCTCAGAAACTTACTAGCCATGTGGCTCTGTCAAGTCAACCTCAATTTGCTTCAGTTTCCTTAACTGTAAAATGGGAGTAATACTAACACTTACCTTCCATGGCTGTTGCCAGAATACAATATGTTTGTTTAACACGTTGGAAACCTTAAAACACCATGCAAATGCTAGCTATTGTTATCTCCAATTACAGTATAAACTTGTTTACTGCAGGGGTCGTGCATTATTCTTTGTGACCCCAGCACTCTCCACAGTATCTTTTCCTTACTCTAGCCACTCACTAAGCATTTGTTATTGATGTCAGGAGACTTCTTAGGTCTAGTGTTATTTTCTTGGAAATTCATGTCTTCATGAAAGAATTATTTCCAGGAAAGCTCTCATTTGAATGCAATTTTAAAAAATCCTCAAATTTGAGTTAGAAGGAATCTTAGAAGCTCTCTAGTCCATAATACCATTGGAAAGGAAACTTTTCTACATCATTTCTAACTATTGGCCATCTAGCCTCTGACTAAAAACTTCCATCTAAGAAAACCTACTACCACCTTATAAAGCAACTCATTCCATTTGGGGGCAGCTCTAATTTTGAGAAAATTTTCCTTATATTAACCCTACATCTGCCTCATTACATTCTGCCTATTGTTTCTAGATTTACTCCTTGTAACCAAAAAGAACTAGACCCAACCTTTTCCCATATGACAATCCTTCAAACAGTTGGCAAATGCTTTCATGTCCATCCTTCTCCCAGCTAAATATCTCCAGTTTCTCCAAGAATTATATTTTACTGGAAAGTGATCTGAGTGTATAGTCAGGATAGACCTGAGTTGAAATCCTGGCTCTTACATTTCCTAGTTGTTAAATCCCCTGCAAATCATTGAAACTCTCTGAGCTTCAGTTTTCTCATCTCTAAATGGGGATAATAATATTTGCAATATCTGTCTCTAAGGATTAAGAAGCAAATGCTTGTTTTTATGTAGAAGTATAGCATAATTTCCAGTCCTCTCATCATCCTTAGCATGCCCATCATTCTTGATATTATTTCAGTTTGTTTGTGTACTTCTAAAATTTGTAGCCCAGGATTGTGTAGGCGTTTTTGTATTGGTGTAGTGCATAGAATGCTGGACCTGGAGTCAGTGACACTCATCTTCCTGAGTTCAGATCTAGCTTCAGACAGTTATTAGCTTTGTGACCCTGGGCAAGTCACTTAAGTTTTGTTTGTTTGTTTGTTTGTTTGTTTTTGCCTCAATTCCTCATTTGGAGAAGGAAATGGCAAACTACTCCAGTATCTTTGCCAAGAAAATCTCAAATGGAATTACAAAGAACTGAATGTGACTGAAAATCAACTAAAGAACAACTCTTGGAGCAGGATATAGTATAGAAAAACAGTGACCTTCCTCACTATGAACAACATGCAACTATAAATGTCACCTGGGATTGCATTAGTGGCTTTGGCTGCTATCTTGCTAGTGTTGCCTTACCTTGCATTTGCAGCCCATTAAAAACTTTTAAGCTTCTTTCTATCTAGTTACATCAACCTTATCTTGTACCTTTTTTTATCCTAGGTTCTCTGACATCAAGTCTAGCAAGTCCTTGCACTGTCTTATGCTTGTTTTTTACTTTTGAAGCTGATATTTTTTAACCTGGGACTTTACATTTGTCTCTATAAATTTAGTTTTGTTTGTTCTAGTGTTCCTAGCCTGGAAACCAATAGTTTTCAAGAATGTGACAAGTTTTGTTCTTTAATATGAAATTTAGTCCTTGACTTCAGATTGGTTGAATATAACATATGAGAACCAGTTGGAGGAACAGAGTTTTTTAGCCTAGAAAAGAAAAACATTTAGGGAGTATAGGATAGTAATTTTCAGGGATTTGATGGGCTATTGTATGGTATAGAGATTAGAAGGGAAAGCAAGGCTAAATGGTCCTTCATCTGACTGTAAGTTCAGTATGCATCAGCAGTGCTGTGATAGCAGTAAAGGTTTTTAGGCAACCTTAAGAGAATGCATTATCCAGGAATAGGAAAAGTCAGGACTAGGAAAATCAGACCACATCTGAGATATTGAATTTAGTTATAGTCTCCATATTTTAGGAAGGGCAGTGATAAATGGAGAGCATCCAGGATAGGGAGGGGCCTAAATATCATGCCACATGTAAATCAAGAGCATGAGCGTTATCTTCAGTTTTTTAACAACACCATTGGAGGGGAGCAACTAGGTGGCTCAGTTGATTGAGAGCCAGACCTAGAAACGGGAAGTTCTAGGTTCAAATGTGGCCTCAAACATTTCTTAGCTATGTGGCCCTGGGTAGGTCACTTAACCTCAGTTGATTGTCCCTTAAACTCTTCTGTCTGGAAACCAATACACAATATTGATTCTAAGACAAGTAAGGGTTTAAAACAAAAAATAACATCATTGGGAGAACTGGCTTTGACTTATTCTGTTTGAACCCAGGTCTAGAATCAGTAAATGAAAGTCACAAAGCAGGAAACTCAGGCTTGATATGAGGAAAAGTTTCTTAACAATTTGTTTTTGTTGTTTAGTCATGTCTAACTCTTCATGACAACCCATTTGAGGTTTTCTTGGCAAAGATACTCTCTTGGTTCACCATTTCCTTCTTCAGTTCCGTTTACTGCTTGCTTGGTTGGTTGTTGTCCTTGTACTTGGAGAGGTCCAAAATGATATCACTGGTGTTGTCTTTTGTGTCGAGTATGAATTGGATTTAAATGTGGCAGAGTTTTGCCAAGTCATTGGCCTCACTCTGTGTTTTAGAGTCATCCAAGCCAAGTGGCAGGACAAAAGTCAAAAACAGCCAGTGATAGTTTGAGATGCAGTGGACAACCTTGGCATCTTTGATGTCTAACCAAACTAAGCACTCCACCATTACCAATTAGATAAGGAAATTGAAGCAAACAGGGTTCAGTGACTTGCCCAGAGTTACACAGCTAAGAGGTCAAATTTGAACCCCAGACATCCTGTCTCCAAGCCTAGCTATCTATCTCCTGAGTCACTTAGCTTCCTTCAATTTACATATTTCTTATGTGTGCCCACCTAATTCTAAGTGAAAAATTCCTACTTTCTTAATCTCAGTCTTTGTGTTTAGAATCTGCTACTTCATTGTTGTATGACCTTCAGTTAATCACCTTTTGTGAGCCTTCAATTTTGCATCCATAAAATGGGAATGATAATATTTTCAGAGTGCTGTCATGAGGATTGAATGAATATATTCAAATATTTTTTAGCTAGTAGCGCTATGTGAATGTAAGGGATTATTATCTAACATGTAATGTTCATTTTCCTTAATTGTTTTGTTTTGGTCTTGCCATTTAGACTTCCTGTTAGTAAAGGTAGTAGAAAGGATTTGGGCCATGGTAGCAGAGGAATTGGGTTCATATACTGATTATTACATGTATGACGTGATAAATAGATTTATCTCTCTGTCTTGTCTTGGATGTTTACTTACAAAATTAGGAGTTTAGAGTAGATGACAATCTCCATGTTCTTTTCCAACTGGAAGTCCTATGAATATTCTTCTGAAGTTCTAATGGATGTCTTCCCAGCCTCCCCCCCCCCCAATGGGGAATAGGTTCTTCTGTTCATATCTGATTAATGTAATCACCTTTTAAGTTTTAAAAACTAGTATAGACTGTATTTTATAGGAGTTAATTTAACATCTATTTTTGACATATTTATTTACCATAAGGTCAGATTAGCTATTTCTTTGTGTGTTTTTACCCCCTTAGATGAGGAAACCTAGGATTTACCATTAAAATTCCAGAAGGTTTACTCTAATTTTGAAACTTGGGGCACAGAGAACTTTAAATATCCAATAAATTTTGAGAAGAAGAAATATTTTGATCTATCATTTATTAATGAATTAAGATAGGAAGTATAAAATTACTTAAGAGAAAAGCCTGGAATAAGCATGATGAAAATTCTCAGCAGAAGCTGAGGAAGCATTGAAAATTTGCAAAGAGGAGAATATTATCCTTTTTCTTCCTTTTTTTTGTTGAGAGTTCCTACTTCAATGAATCAATCAGTAGCTTAGGTTCTTAAAGAATTTTTTTATGGCATAATAAATTGTTATAAAATGTTATAAATTAACATTTATAACACAAAAAATAAGCCATTTCCTAACCTTGTCCCCTTTACTTACTGAGGTCATAAAAATTGTTAATGCAAATGAAGTTGCCTTCTGTTGTGTGATGCTAATAGGAAACGGATCATTGCAGTTTATGGGGTACTTACCCATTTTGGTTCATGATTAATGGCTGACTTCAAATGACATTCCCTCACCGATTTCCTACTATTTATCACCTAAGAGAATAGAGCCCAAACATGAAGTTGATTTTGAAGTTGTCAGACTTCCACTGTGGTGTAAATTCATCACAAGCCAATGCTTTAATCAATTTAGGAAGGAACAGTATAAACAGAAGGATTCATAAACTATGCTATTTCCCTTGGAAAAACAAAAACAACCCCCTCACCCCTTCCTCAAAAGGCCCAGCTTCATGTCTCTACTTTGTTCTGGCCTTTGTTTTGCCCCTTCCCCTCCCTACTGATAACCATTCTCATTTTCCAGAAGCTTTTTCAGATTGTATTTCTACACTCTTAGACATGTTGCTGTGTTAGATTTTCAAACTAAACTGAAAAATTGATCTTGGTTTAAATGTGCTTTAAATTTTTTTTTTCCAGAATGTAAGGCGTTTTGCAAAATATGTGGAACATTTCTTTTATTGTCAGTGTGTTCTTCCTGTAATTCTGACAACTCTCAACCTGCCTTCTTCCATCTATTTACTTCTCCTTTTTTCTCCCCAGTGAATTTCCCTACGGGTTTAAAAAAAAAATTTCCCTGGGCTTAGAACAAGCATGCATTGTCTTATAAATGAAGTTTCTGGCTCTCTTTGAATTATTCTTTAGCTTGAAGGGTTTCTTGGACCTCCGTAGGCTTGGTAGGGAAGCCCAGTCATGTCTAAGTGTATGCCTAAAGGCAGTTATTCTGTATCCTGTTGCCCAGTTACATGGCTTGGATCATGCCTGGTTGGAATTACAATTTCATGTCCAGAAAGTTTAGTTCCTTTAGTATATTTCCTATCACGCTGCTTCCAGGACTATCATTACGTTTGGAGTTAGCTAACCTGGCATTTTGGAATGATCATTTTAATTTTGTTTTTACTAGTCAATCATTGCCCTTGAAATCATATAGTGTGCAGTTGTTTTATACATGCATTTGTCTTATTCCATATTCATGTAGTTTGGGGGAAACTTACCAATGTCTGGTTGTAGGGTGATGGTGACAACAAGATACCTTCTTTGTTTTCATGGCAGAACTGAATATTAGGAATTCTGGGCTTGAGATAGGAGCACTGTGAGCCTGGGGGCAGACATGAGGGAAACAAGCTTTTTGAATAGGAAATACAATGTAAAAAAACTCCTTTCCTGCATAAGTATTTTGACTTTGAGTTAGCATATTGGTTGAAATGTTTTCAGCCAACCTTACTCATACATGATGTAATTGAATTGGCAAAATAAAATATTTATTTACTTTTACCAATTAATTGCATGTAATAACAAATTTCCACACAAGTTTTGCAAAATTATATGATTCAAATCGTCTCTCTCCCTCCTGCCTCCCTGTCCTGGAGCTGGCAAGCAATTCAGTCTGGATTATACATGTATTTTCACACAAAACGTACAAAATAAAATATTTTGCCTGATCTTAGCCTAGAAATTTCAAACTTCTTGAGGCTCTAGAATTTCTGGAACCCTGAACCCTGATGTCAAGGCCCAGATGTGGTATAGAAACTTTTTTTTTAAATTCCCAAGTTGAGCATGTTTTTTTGTTTTGTTTTGTTTTTCCCAGTGACCACTAGGAATACCTCCTAGATCACTGTTTAATTACCATGACTTCAGACAAATCTTCATTAGTCCCTTAAGCTTGGCTATGGAATCTGAGGATAGAGGGATACATTTGCTCTGAATGTTGATTAGGGCCAAAATGCTTAATGTTCTCTTTAAAGAATGACTATGTTGCTACAAAGTCAGTTAAAGGTTTCAGTTTTTAGGCTTTTCCTCAGAATGCAATGTTGGGGGTGAGAGGGAACTGAAGGGATGGAGAAGGGTGGAGAGAGGAGGAGGTAGGAAAGAGATAAAGGGAGGAAGTGAGTGGTAGAGGAGACCAAAGCATGAATGTCTGGATAGATGATATCAACTTTGGATAACATTGCCCTTCCTTCATTCTCTGGCCTTGTAAGTGTTCATCCTTTCAAGTTGGCCTTTCACTTTCTCCCTCCCTTTTCCTCTGTTTTCCCCCTTCCTCCATGTGTGATTATAGATAGGTAGAAACTTACAGAGAAAGGAAGATAAAAATGCAAACTCCCAGATAATAGTCACTAGAGTGACAGAAAAAATAGCACTATACGATCATAATTAAATCAATTGATTAATAAATAATTAAATTAATAATTAGAATTTATGCAAATCCATTCTAAGGGGTACTATAAGAAGAAAAACAATTATTTTTTATTTCCTATCCTCTTCTTCATTTACACCAAATTTTTAGGGCTGTGATTTTAGAAACATGTTATTTGGCATTTTAAAGAACTTAAATTATTATCTTTATTCTGTTATAAGATACCCTCTTTTAGGCCTAATATATGCCTGGAGGTTTGACTTTTAAGACAGATTGCTCTAAGACAAAATTTGAACATCTCACCCATGTCATGGTTTTGGTTGTATCTGAGTCAAAGGTATATTGAAGAAAGCCATGGAGGCCTTATTCGGGTAAAAAACTGGGGATAACCATATGGGAAATTATTCTTTGTCAGGAAATCTGGGAGAGCAATAACAGAATCTAGTTTCTGGAAAAAAAAACTTTAAAATATACAATAGAGTGGAAATAATTTGAAGCAAATTCTTGGAAAGAGTGAAGTATTATGTGAAAATGTATTTTGTTTCAGGTTCTTGCAATTAGTTTTGAAATTCTCATAATAGCGGAGGATGCTGCTAATGATTTTCTCTCATCGCTGGCTGATTCTGAGGTGTGATGTTAGTTTTACTCAGTAGGTTGTTACCTTGCTTCTTTTGCACTTCAAAAAGATCTAAGGTTACTGATTATGACTTTGCTACTTCCTGCCCTATTGTACTTAAAAAGGAGTTTGTAGATTTTAAACCTTACTGTAAAGAACTTAACCTGGTGTATATTCTTCAGATTTTCTCATCCACTAAGCTTTCACTTCTCATTTTAAAATGTTTATTTGGACAACATACAAGGCACTGTGTGTTGTAAACGCTGAGTTCTCTTGAGCACCAAAATACTTCATCCTCTACTGGCCCCCTCCCCTTTCATGAAGAATTAGTATGGTGGAATGAGATAGCCAGCAAGTCAACCATCCTCAGATCTTGGTTAGGGACCTACCACATGAGAAACTGTTTATATTTTAGAAGCAACTCTTTCCATCCCAACTGTAACAAATCTCCCAAATGCACACCCCCTTTTAGCCAGCTGTCATTTCTTTCGAAGTAACAGTTTAGTATTATTTTCCTTCCTCTATCCCTTTTCACCCCACCCCCCAAAACTGCCATGCCCCATTTTTTCTCATTGTTCTCTTTAAATGAATTTGTTGTTCAGGTTTGAACTTGTAGACCCCTGTATCTGATGCTGAATCAGCAAACAGTCTTTAATTAGTCTGTTCTTAGCTTTTTTTGCAACAGACTTCACAGTTCCTTGATGTTGGGCATGTAGTGCTCTGCTATGAGTTATTGTCAATTTTAATTTTGGTTAGGGAAATGGATAGAGAATTAAGTAAATTCATCAAAGGGGAAGGACAGTATATTTGAATATACTGTCTTATGAGTTGTTGGTGGCAGTGCATTGTCATGAAGATATCCAGTGCTTTAGTATATGTGTCACCACATCCTACTTAAGTAAAAGACCCGGTATCCCTTGGACTTTTTACATTTTGTAGAACCAACATTTCTACAAGGGTTTTGTATTTGGAAATAAAGATATCTATCTGCTGGAATAATCTGTAGGGTACATGAAGAAAAGGAACTACTCAACTAGTTGAAGGTGAATTAAGATCAATACTCCAAAGTAATTAAATGGTCCAAAGGCAGGGGAATGGAGCATCCTCTTCTGGTTGTTCTATTAAATTGTTACATGAAAGGGAAAATTGACAGTAATAATACAGTTGGCCTTTCCTCTTGAGTATATCTACATATAAAATGGTCTTCATCCATCATCTCTGCATATCGACTTTTATTTGTAACTTGGTGTGAGTGGTATATGCTTGAATAACATAGTACAGAATGTACTTTTTCCAGATAAAGGTCTGAAATTGTGGTAAGTACTCATTATGATGAGAACAACTTGCACTGGACAAACCGCAAGCCGTGTAAATGTCTTTCTTAAGGAGGAAAAAAAACCAGCAAGCTGTAGCCTGTGTCCAGTGAATCAGTCCTATTTTAACTTGAATATATATGTAATTTAATACTCATGTGATTTCCAAAGGATAGAGTTGATAATAAATATTTGATGGTTGACTGATGTTAGTATATAAACAAACAAATCCTTTTTTCAAATTACATATAGTAATTTAAACTAAAAAGAATGCTAACAACTGATAATAGTCCTTAAAGAATTACTTTTGTTAGGATGGTTTTCTATATAGTCTTTTACCTTAAGGGACAGCTCTGTTATAAGTTGTGGAGGCAGTTATGGTCTAGTGGTCTTAAGAACAGGGATTTAGTTCTGGTAGGTCACTTATTAGTTGCAGAACCTCAAGCAAGTGATTCTGTTTATCTCAGCCTTAATTTCCCATCTGTTAAATGGGATAGTAATACTTAATACTGTTATGCCTGCCACATTGGGTTGCTATGAAGGAAAGAGCTTTTAGATGTTATAAATGTTTTTTTATTAATGGTTTTAAGATGTCTTCTTAATGCCTTTCATGGAGAATTATATAATCAAAGCCTCTTTGGTTAGTATGGAAAAATTTTTTTTGTTACTTTAATGCTGACAAAGAGAGAGGAACTCTATGTAATGAAAATAATATTTTCTTTCCAAAAAAACAACCCAAGGGAAGGAGTGAGTCCTAGACCTAGGTTTCTGACAACAGAAATCAAAGGTTGTAAAAAAGCTTCTTAGCCTGTCTTTTTCTTTCTATTATATTACACTGTCTTCAATAACTTAATCAGTGTAAATATTCTTACTTTTCTACTTTATTAGGAAACAATGAGCAGAATACAGAGTTAGGATCTCTTCTTTTTTAATTGCTACATACATTGCTACATACATGCTACATAAGTTTCAGCATTCCTCTGTGTGCCACTATTTCTGGTCATAGTTGTAACTATTTGGTATTCTACTTCCTATTACGTGGACTACCAAATAAATCCCCACGTCCCAAAATGTGTCATTTCTCTCTATTGATATGTGGTATGTGTATAGATGCTTTGGTTGTAGATGGTCCTTTCCTTCATTCTTTCCATTCCTTTGCTTTGGGTTTAGACAATAAGAACAATTTATAAATATTTGTCTCCAACCAGAGTCTGATTCACAGAGCCACAGATGGATAGAACTAGAAAATATTTTAGCATTATCTCTACCTCTGTGTTTAGCAGATTTGGAAAATGAGGCTCAAAGCAGTTGAGCAGTCACTGGCAGAAACATGAGGTCTGGAACCTACCCTGCATGAATACAATATTTATTAAGTACTCTATATAGCAACTACTACACTCAAGCTAATATTGAAGCTTCTTTCTATGTATTATCTCATTTGATTTTCATGACAGTGTTTTGAGGGACATAGTGGAAGTGTTATTATCTCTATTTTATAGTTGAGGAGACTGAAACTTAAAGAGATTAAAAAACTTGCCCAAAGTCCCGTGGTCAGTAAATGACAGAGAATGGATTTGTATTTAACTCTTCTGATTCCAAATCCAGGACTTTTTATAGTGTACTATATTGACTCCATATATACTCAGAACTGGAACTAATTTATTATGGGCTGGTTAAAGAAGAAATACCAGTCCTTAACTTTCATTTCTATTTTATACAGTAGTGGAACGTCTCTATTATCGTTTTCAAGAAATCAGTATCACTTTCTTGGAAGTGAATAATCAAGTCAAGTTATCTAAAATCATAATTAGTAGTAGGTTCAATGTGGTTTCTGCACCAGAAATATTTTCCTTTACCTAGTTATGCCATAGATCATTTCAATGAGTTGATCATTTTCCCTTTAGAGGGACATGAGGGAGGTCACCATGCCCTGTTGGGCTCATTCTAGCTACAGTGGTCTCTTGATTTTATCCTACTCGTCAGATCTCATTTAAGTTTGATAAGGAGACTAAGGGTCACACCATGAACCAGGCCATGGCTCAGTTTATTGCTAACTCGCTTCTCAGGAATGAGAACTTGCCGGCTGTTGGGTAGTTCAAAGGTATTTTAGAGTCAGATACTAACAGCTTTCTTCCTGGCTCAGGATTTTTAATCCTTTACCTAGATCAAGTGCAGATAAAATATTTCCTCTGACTTCCATTACCCTTTTCCAGGAGCAGTTATAGGCAATGGTTCCAGTGCATAACTTCTTTCTTTTAATTTTTCAAAACTTTGAGCCTAAGTGCAAAAGAAAATGAATGTTTCTATATATTAAGTATAGCAGGTGAAGATTGTACATGAAACAACTATTTTCTATTATATAATAAGCTAAACATATTTTTTCAATGTTGTCTTAGTCATGTTTCCCTTCTTGTTTCTGTAATTTAAAAAATTCTTCAGAACCATTTCTCCTTTATTTTTTTTGTTTGGGGGAGCCTAGTCTCCCCACTTGATTCCTCCCCTCATCCTTAAAGTGGAAAAACAAAAGTCTTTTTAATAAGTATGCATAATTAAGCATGACAAATCCATGTGACACTGACTGCATTCAAAGATGTATGTCTTATTCTATCATTCTGTACTTTGAGTCCATCACTATTCTTTCATGAGGTGGGGTAGCATGCTTCCTCATCAGTCCTGTAGAATTGTCATTGGCCATTTCATTGATTAAATTTCTTAAGACTTTCAAAAATATTTTGAAATTATTGTTTTTACAGTATAAATGGTTTTCCTGGGTCTGCCCACCTTACTGTGCATCAGTTCAAAGAAGTTTCCTCAGATTTCCCAGAAATTGTCCCTTTCTTAATTTCTAATACATCATAATATTTTATTGTATTCATATGCTGTACTTTGTTCAGTCATTTCCCAATTAATGGGTATTCTATTAGTGACCAATTCTCTGCTATTAAAATGGAACTTCCATAAATATATTTGTCTCTTTTCTTTAGTCTCTTTGGGATATAAGCCTTGTTATTATTATTGCTAAGTCAAAGAACATACTATTCAATGCCTTTTTGGGGTGGAGTTTCAAGTTGCTTTCCAGAAAGGTTAGATCAATTCAGAGCTCCACCAAGGATGCATTAGTGCACCTGCCTTCCCTTAGCCCTTCCAACAATTGCATTTTTCTTTGTCATTTTTGCCAATTTAATAGACATTAGTTATAATTTCAGAGTTGTTTTAATTTGAACTGTTCTAATTAACAATGATTTGGAACATTTTAAAATTAGAACTCTTATTAGCTTGAATTTTTTCTTTGAGAACTGCATATTCATATTCTTTCATCATTTTTATGTTGAGGAATATGCTCATTTTCTTATATATTTGAACCAATTATTTTATATATTTTAGATATGAAGCCATTATAAAGTAATTTGCTGCAAAGACCTCTCCCCACCAATTAACATTCATTTATAATTTTAAATGCATTAATTTTGTTTGGACAAAGTTTTTGTAATTTTTCTGTACTTAGAATTGTCCTTTTTATCTACAATACTCTATTCTTTGTGTGGTCATGAATTCTTCTCCGCACATAGTAGAAAAATGTATTACCTTCCCTGCTCATTTTATTTGTTTATATGACATGACCTTTTATATCTGTCATAAATCCATTTAGTTCATAGTGTGAGGTACTGTTCTATAACTGTGTGTGAGATTACCTTTAGTTTTCCCAATAGCTTGTCAAATAGTGACTCATTACTTTAATAGTTGTGATCTTTAAATTTATCAAACACTATGTTATTTGTTTTCATATATTATATACCTAATCACCTCCACTGATTAACTTTAAAATTTTTTTGTTGTTAAAATGTTTAGCACTATAAATATTTTCCCCTGTAGAGTACTTTAGCTGTATCCCCAAAATTTGTTATCATTTTCTTTGATGAAATTATATATTCTTATTTCTATGATTTGTTCTTTGTACCACCAATCATTAGTCTAAAATTATTCAGTCTTTAATTAATTTTAATGCCTTCTTCACATACCCTTGATCAAATATAATTTTTATTTTGATGTGATAGTAAAGGACATGTTTAACAATTTTGCTTTTCTGCATTTGTTTGTGAAGTTTTTATGCCCTAATATAAGACTAGTAAAGTGCCATATGCAATTTAGAAATGTGTACTTCTTTCTGTTCCTGTTTAAGGATTGACAGAAATTTGATATATTTAACTTTTCTAATATTCTCTTCAGATCCTTAACTTCATTTTTATTTTTCTTTATTAGATTTTTGAAAGGTGTACATTGAGGTGCCCAACTATTTCTTCTTACATATCAAATAACTTCTTTAAGCATTTAGATGCTATATAGTTCAATGCATACTGATATTACTTCATTATCTGTTGTGCATTTAAAGATAATGTAGTTTTTCGGTTTATCACTTTTAAACATGTCAGTTTAAATTTTTGACTCATTTGAGATCATGATTACCACTCCCAGTTTTTTTAAATTTACCTGAAGCATTTTAAGTTCTGCATCCTTTAATACTTCAGTGAATCTCAAGTATACTTCTTGTAAACAAAGCACTTGGATTCTACTTCCTAATCCATTCTACTATTCTCTTCTACTTCATAAGTAAGTGAAAACTATTTGTGTTGAAAATTATAAATTGTGTATTTTTTCCCTGTCTTACCTACTTATACTTTTTTTCCTTCTTACCCCCATCCCCTCTTTACAAAAAAGAAGAGTCAGAGAGAGGAAATGGATGCTGAACACTGGTATGTGATCTGCTTCCCTTGCAGATCACATACCCTTCCTTTTCCTTTGACTAGATCCAATGACATATTTTCTTTCTGTTCTCTCTCTCTCTCTCTCTCTCTCTCTCTCTCTCTCTCTCTCTCTCTCTCTCTCTCTCTCTCTCTCTCTCTCTCCCTCCCCTCTCTCCTTCCTTCCTTCCTTCCTTCCTTCCTTCCTTCCTTCCTTCCTTCCTTCCTTCCTTCCTTCCTTCCTTCCTTCCTTCCTTCCTTCCTTCCTTCCTTCCTTCCTTCCTTCCTTTCTTCCTTCCTTCCTTCCTTCCTTCTTGTCTTTCTCCCATATCAATACAATGAATTGGTTCCAAGGAAGAAGAGCAGTAAGGGATAGGTAGTGAGGGTTAAGTGACCTGCCCAGGGTCACACATTTAGAAGTGTCTGAGGTCACATTTGAACCCAGGACCTCTTTCCCCTGATGTATGCTGTCCACAAAGGACTTCTAGGTACCAGGCTCACCTAAACTTTCTAGGTTTTCTGGAGTGGCTCTTGCTTTATTGTTATAAACATTCAGTGTCTTTTAAATTGTGTGCTTTGGTTACTGACCTCTCAGTAGGAAATTCTGCTCTTTGAAAGCTGCTGATTCCTGTCTCCATGTCTTGTCAGGACCCAGAGAGCCAACGATGCTTAACCACCCTGGGGCTTCCTTGCTAGTGCACTTCATCTTCTGTTCCCTGCTGGGGTGTACTTGACCACCCTGGGGCTTTCTGGCTTGAGCATGCTGAGATTGTTTAAACTGGAAGAAGGTCTCTGGAAACTGCAGTTATTTTATCTAGGCTCCTGCTGGCCAGGTCTTTCTTTTTTAACTTACTGGGAAGTCTTTTGCTGACCTAGGCTGGCTGAAGGTACTTACTTTAAATTTGTCTTTCTTTCCTAATTCTTATTTGTTCTGACACATTTGTTCTATCTTTTCTGGAGGATAGAATTACATTTTCCTGCTTTTTTTTTTTCACTCAGATATTTTAACTGGAAGTTCCCAGCCCACAGTATTCTAGTGTACTAACTCTACTCTTGACATCTGATGATTGTCCTGGGTGAGTTGATGAGGTAGAGATGGCCCTGGTGCCTATACTTCATTTTTTATTTACCTCTGTTTTCAGTATAATCAGCCTTGCTATTCCAGGTACTTAAATATGTCCTAACTATATAACATATGCTGCTTCACCTCTTTGGTTTTCCCAGCAGGGTATCTTTTTGATTATCAGTAATATTTCAGGGCAGGATGATGTCATTAATATGTAGAAAGTATTTATTTGTCAAATATATGTATGATTTCCTAAAGTGAAAGATGAACAAATAGGTCTCATATTGTGGTTGTAGAAGTTTTTGCATTATTTTTTGAAGCAAGTATACCATAGATTGATGTATTTTGGGGGCAATGAATACCAGCAACACATTTCTCTCCTTTCTTCCCAAATTTGGATACCTAATTTATTGAAAAAAAATGTTGAGTTTCTTGAAGTCTTTTTACAAGTCTATCCTAATATCAGACTATCCCTCTCACAAGCATGTCTTAAGTTTCTGTTTTTTGACAAGCATGGCCTGGCAGAGAGGACACAGACAAAAATGTAATATTTCTTGACCTCAAAGAACTTACATTTTATCTTTCTTGTTTTTTATTCCTGATATCTCCTGTGCTCAGCTTCCTTGCCTGCTTCTCTTTTCATCTGGTCATTTCCTGTCTTTCTCTTTCTTGGCTTCACATGTCTCAAATCAAAGCCTTCTGACAACATCTATTTTATGATATGAAACTCTAGGAACTACCTTTATGTAAATTTAATGTAATAGTAAATGTAATTATCCCAAATGATTTCTTGGCTTAAAGTATCTCAGTAACAGCTTTTAAAACCCTAAAAAGAGTCAGGGTTTGAGCTGATGGAACACCATGCACTGAAGCCATCTTTAATGAAGTCAATGATCTGCCATCAAAGTGGTCCTCATGGTACATTATCTGAGGGATGGTTTCCTATCAGGTCTTCAGAACAGTCTGTATCTCTCCCTAACATTTTATCTGAGAGACCATGTTTCATCTCAGGATAATTTTACCAGTGTTCCTATTCTTCTTCTTCCCCTTTCAGCCACTAAAATGTTGGTGAATGAAAAATAGGGAAGCCAGGTACAAGGACAAGTAGTCCTGGGTTCAAATTTGATCTCTAGCTGTGTGACACTGGGCTAGTCACTTAACCCTCATTGCCTAGCCCTTACTGCTCTTCCATCTTGGAACCAATATCAATTCTCAGGCAGAAGATAAACGGTTTAGAGAGGAGAGAGAGAGAGACAGACAGACAGACAGACAGACAGAGAGACAGAGAGAGAGAGAAGGAAAAGAAAATGGCAAAATGGCAATACTGTATACAAAGTACTTTAGAGAAGGTGGGCACTGGCAGTTCAAAAGAAGTTGGTGTTTGTGTTGAATCTTGAAGGAAGTAAGGCATAGCTAAGGAGAGAGAGCATTCCAGTGAGACAGTAAAGAGAAAGGAAGGAAATAGAGTATTGTGTAGGAGGAACAGCAAGTAAACTGATGAGACTGGAAGCAAGTAAACTGATGAGACTGGATTTTAGGGTGTATGAAGGGGAGCAATTTTTTAACAATTTAATTTTTTTAATTTTAATTTTTTAAATTCTCTCCCTCCTCCTTGCCCCTCCTCTGCCCATTGAGAAGGTAAAACTTACAATATCCATACATATGAAGTCATGAAAAGCATATTTCCACATTTACCATGTTTAAAAAAGGGTGGGGGACAAGAAAAATAAAGAAAGTGAAAAAATATATGTTTTGAGATATACTCCAAATTCATCAGTTCTCTCTGGAAATGACATTTTTCATCATGAGTCCTTTGAAATTGTTGTGGATCACTGATTGTATTGATCAGAGTTTTGATTGTATCGATCATCATTCTAAGATTATTATTACCATTCTTCCCAAGTTCTTCTGAAAAAAGTTCCAGTTGTCATTTCTTACAGTATAGTGGCATTCTGTCAGAATCATACACCACAACTTGTTTAGCCATTCTCTAACTGATAAACATCTTCTCAGTTTCCATTTTTTCTCTACTACAAAAAGAGTTGCTATAAATATTTTATACATATCAACCCTTTTCCTTTTTCTGTGATCTCTTTGGGGTATAGTCCTAGTATTGGTATTGTTAGGGCAAAGGGTATGCATAGTTTTAGAGCCCTTTGGGCATAGTTCCAAATTGTTCTTCAGAGTGATTGAACTAGTTCATAACTCCACCAATAGTGCATTAATGTACTTATTTTTCTGTATCCCTTCTAGTGGCTGTAATTTTCCTTTTTGTTATTTTAATTTGTATCTCTCTAATTGTTAGTGATTAAGAACATTTTTTTCATAATGCTATTGATAATTTTGATTTCTTCTTCTTCTGAAAACTGCATGTTCATGTCCTTTGATCATTTATCAATTGAGAAATGGCTCTTGTTTTTTATCAGTTTGGCTCAGTTCCCTGTATATTTGAGAGATGAGATTTTTAATCACAGAAAATTGCTGTGAACTTTTTCTTTACTTTTAATTTTGGCTGTGTTGCTTTTGGTTGTATAAAAACATTTTCATGTCATATAATTAAAATCATACATTTTGGCTCTCATGATCCTTTCTATTTCTTGTTTGGTCATGCACTCTTCCCTTATCCATAGATGTGACAAATAATTTTTTTCCATGTTCCCTTGATTTGCTTATGATGTCACCCTTTATGGATAAATCATTTTAAATAAATTTTGGGATTATCTTGGCATGCGTTGTGAGATACTGGTCTATCCCTAGTTTCTGGTGGACTGCTTTCCGTTTTTTTCCAGCAGTTTCTGTCAATAAATTCTTGCACTACAAATATCAATAATATAGAAATAGTTCTTGATCAATGACACATGTAAAACCCAGTGGAATTGTGTGTTGGCTATCAGAGGGAAGTGAATGTAGGGGAGGAAAAGAACAGGAATCTTATAACCATGGAAAAATACTTTAAATTAATTAATTAAATAAAAATTTCAAAAACATAAAGAAAATAAATTCTTGCACCAGTAGCTTGGATCTTTCAACTTATCAAATACTAGGTTACTGTGGGCATTTATTTCTGTGCCTAATGTATTCCATTGATCAACCATTCTGTTTATTGTCCAGGACCAGATTGTTTTATGATTATTTCTATATCACATAGCTTTAGATCTGGTATTGTTAGGCTACCTTCCTTAATTTTTTCATTGTATTCAAGGAAACACTATTCCCTTGATATTCTTGACCTTCCTTCTGGATGAATTGTGTTATTATTATTTTTTTAGTTCTATAAAATAATTCTTTGGTAAGTTGATTGGTGTGGCACTAAATAAGTAAATTAGTTCAGATAGAATTAGAATTTTATCATTGGTTTAGCCTACTTGAAATTAATGTTTCTTTAGTCTTTTAGACCCAGTTATTTATGTGAAAAGTGTTTTATAATTGTATACATGTAGTTTCCATGTATGCCATTACTGTAGAACTTCTCTGACTACTGACTATTTCCTCACATTGGTGGACCCCCCCCCCCCAAGTATTTTATATTGTCTACAGTTATTTTAAATGGAATTTCTCTATCTCAAACTTCTGGATTTTATTATTAAATATAGAAATGCTGATAATTTGTGTGAATTTATTTTATGCCCTATAACTTTGCTAAAGTTATTGTTTAAAACCCTTTTTTAGTTAAGGTTCTCCAAGTATACTCTCATATCATTTGCAAAAAGTAATAGTTTTGTTTCCTTGTTGGCTGTGCTTATCCTTTCAAGTCTTTTTTCTTGTCTGATTTTTATAGTTAGCATTTCTGGGACAGTATTGGATAGTAATAGTGATAATGAACATCATTTTTTTTTAAATCCTTACCTTCCGTCTTGGAGTCAATACTGTGTATTGGCTCCAAGGCAGAAGAATGGTAAGGGCTAGGCAATGGGGGTCAAGTGACTTGCCCAGGATCACACAGCTGGGATGTGTCTGAGGTCAGATTTGAACCTAGGACCTCCCGTCTCTAGGCCTGGCTATCAATCCACTGAGCTACCCAGCTGCCCCCGATAATGGACATCATTGCTTCACTCCTGATATTATTGAAAAGGTTTTCTGGTTTATCTCAATGCTTGCTTTGGGTTTTAGGTTTGGATTTCCTGTAATTTCTGGTGTATTTAAGAGAAGTGGATGTCATATTCTTTTAAAGCTTTTTCTGCATTTATTGATAAAATAATATGATTTTTGTTGTTTTTATTATCTACATGTTCAATTATACTTTTACTTGTCCTAATATTGAAGCAACCCTGCATTCCTAACATATGCTAATCTTGCATATGGTCTTCATGCTATGTTGCTTTAATCTCTTTATTTAAAACTTTTGCATCATTATTCATTAGGGAAATTTGATCTAAAGATTTCTTTTTTGGTTTTTACACTCCCTGGTTTAGGAATCAAAACTCTGTGTCATTGTGTAATTAGAATTTTGTACCCCAGGACTCGGTTTCCCAGAGTCCCACTTTCACCCTCACATTATGACCTTATGTTTTGGAGATAAAGTTTCTGTAACCCCACCCTTTCTCTCTCTTCTCCCAGGACCGTGGCCGGGAAAAACTCCTCTTTACTCAGACTTTACTTTTGTCATTTTATTTCCTCTATTTCAAGTGATTATTCATAAAAATCATAAAATATAATACTTGTAGGTTTTGTATATTAATTTAAATCTTACAATAGAAAGAATTTGGTAGGATTCCTTTTATACCCATTTTTAGAAACAGTTCACTTAGATCTGAGAGATTAATAAATTGAAACCCCCCCCCATTAGTATAGTTTTATTGTTTATTTCCTTCTGTAACTCATTTAACTTTTCCTTGAAGGATTTGGATGCTGTGCATTTGGTGTATTTCTCATTACTGATATTACGTCATTGCTTATGGTGCCTTTTAGTAAAATCTAGTTTGAGGAAAGTAAGAAGTCTGGAATTTGGGAAGGGCTTTTATATGCCAAATAGAAGGTTTTGCATTTAATGCTAGAAGTCATAAGGACCTGATGTATTGTGTTCAGAAGAGGGGTTGTATGATCATACCAGAGCTTTAAGAAAATCAATTGTGACCTGTATCGAGGATAGATTGCAAAGTGATAGGGAGAAACTTCAGACAGACCAGTGAGGAGGCTGTTGTAGTCAATGTAATGAGAACCTGAACTAGGTGTGTGAGTACTTGACTACATAGTAGGTGACTGTATTCTAGTAAGAAAGGGATGGATCAAGAAATGGGAAGGTAGAAGCAACAGAAACCGTATAGGTGGAGTGAGGAATAATAAAGGGTCCAGGATAAATGCCAATCTTGTAAACCTGGGGGACTGTAGAAGACTGGTGATGCCCTCTACAGAAACAGGGAAGTTCAAAAGAGGGACAGGGTTTGGGGGAAAGTTAATGAGTTCTCTATTAGATATGTTTAGTTTGAGGTATATTCAGGATATCCAATTTGAAATGTCCCACATCTATAAACAAAGAAAGGAGAGATTCCATTAAATATTGAAGAGAAATTCTGAACTCAGGGCATTGAATTCAAAATACCTCTTGCTTTATGCTGATGGAATATCTACAGTAGCATCATCTTTAATCAATTGTCAATAAGTTTTGAGCAAGATCAAGTTTATGTAGACCATTCTCCTAATAAGTATCATAAAATCACAGATATAGGACTGGAAAAGACTTGATTTTCTATAGTCTATAATCTCTTGTTTTACAAATAAGGAAACTCAGACCCAGAGTAGTTGTGACTTTCTCAAGGTCATATAGGTAGTAAGTAGCTGGCAGGATTTGAATCTGGCCTTTTGACTCCAAGTGTACTGTTATGTCACCACTGCTCTAGACATTAGATGGGGACACTACTTAAAAATCTTTTCAGAATATTTTTTGTAACTAGAAAAACAACAAATTAAAAATCTCCAATTAAATACCAAATTGGAAATCCTGAAAATCAAAGGAGTGATAAATAAAACTGAAAGTAAAAAGATCATCAAACTAATAATAAATCAGACATGAAACCATTAATTAATTTGATTTTTAAAAAAAGGAAAGAAGAAAATAAAATTGTTAGTATCAAAAAAAAGAAAAAGGTAAAACCACAAGCAGTAAACAAGAAATTAGAGCAATTATTGGGAGTTGTTTTGCCCAACTAAATGCCAATAAAGCTGAAACTCTGAGTGAAATAGATGACTATTTACAAAAACATAAACTGCTCAAAATAACAAAAGAGGAAATAGATTATTTAAACAACCTTATCACAGATGGAAAAGAAATTGCCTGGTCCCAGGACCAGATGGATTCACAAGTGAATTATACCAAACATTCAAAGAACAATTAACTCTGATACTACAGAGTATACTTTATAGTCTTCACATATTCTTACCCATTGACTTTAGAATCACACAGTTTAGACCATTATGATAAATATTTGTGAAAACTTACCATGAAACCAATCATAACTTTTACTGCAACATTTATTTCAAAGTATGAAAAGGTAGAGAAATCCTACAGAGAACTAATAAAAGTCATCAAATTAAATGAACACACACAGTGATTGATGCTCAGTGACTACAATGCAAAGGGAGGAAAAAGAAGAATGATGAAAAATGTTTTGAAAGTATAGTTCAGGAGTAAAGAATCAGACAGAAAAAGACTTCTACACTTCATAAAAATTCACACAAAGACATTAATGAATATTTTCTTCGAGAAAAAAGAAATTTTGCACCTTATTTCTCACCTGACTATACTTATTGGGACTTCTCTGATTTCTCCACTATGTCCCAGGAAGCTCATTATTGGGAAAACATCATCCTGAAAGATCCCATCAGCCTAACTACTACTCCTCATTACTGCCCTGAGGCCCTCCAATTGGAGGGTGTAGGGTGTAGACATAAACTCCAAACCCCCCCATCTAAGGAGGCATCTCATCTCTGATCTCTCCTCATTTCTTACTTGACTCATTGCATTAGAACTTCTCTGACTACTCAACCATTTCCTCACATTGGGTACTACCCCACTCCATGTGTGATCTCCCTTTTGTATATTGTTTTCTCCCATTTATTGTAAATTCCTTGAGGATAAGGATTGTCTCCTTCCTTCCCTTCTCTCTATTTTGTATTCCTGTTATATATTAAAATTTCATATTTCTTATTACTCCAATGATTAGTACATTGCCTGACATGTAGTAGGCACCTAATAAATGTTTATTTATTGACTTTAGTTTATTTGGGGTTTGGGTTTTATGTGATTATTCTCTTACAAAAATGAACAATATGGAAATATGTTTTGCATGATAATGCACAAATAACCTAGATCAAATTGGTTGCACCTCTGAGAGGAGGGAGGGAAAGAAGGGAGAGAGACGATTTTCATTATACAACTTTAGAAAACTTATGTAGAAATTTGTCATTACATGTAATTGGTAAAATAAAATATCTTGATATTATTTATTGACTATTGAGAAAAAAGTCAGAAGGTAGGATGTGCCAACTTCTGAAAGAAAATCATGTTAACATTAAATTTATTTCATTTTAACAGCAGGGAAATACTAGAGAGTGATATAGGAAGTACCTCATAAACCAGCCATTTGTAATCAGACCTCTAAGTTGTTAGAGGAAATATTAAAATAAACAAAGAAAACTAGAAGAAATAATGATAAAAAATTGTTGTACAATTAAAATAACTTCATTTTGACTTATTTAAGTAAGTTGTTGATGCCTCAGAAATGAAAAATATGAGGAAATGAGATCAAGATTGATTAAAATGACTTCCACTCAGAAATTTAACCAATATAAATCAATTACCGTAATGAGATTAGAAGAGCCTAAAATGCATCTTAATCAAAAAACGCTGCCTTTGGTCAAATGGGAAGACATGGAGGTTAAGACTAATAGCAGTTCAGAATTGAGTTTAGGAAGTCAATTTATAAATATCTTGGATGTGTACGGTTAGAAGATCATGAGCAACATTACCTCATATAATGACAAGAAGCAATAGAGGGAAAAACAAATTTATACTTGATATTAGTTAAAAGGCTATTGAAGAAAACAAATTTAAAGAAAGATTGGTGGAGAATCCAGTTAAGCAAAGTAATCCTGAAGATATTTCAGAGCCAAAGTGTAAAGAATGACAACTAATAGGAAAAAAAAGGTGGGGAAGTCTTCTAATATTTAGGAACAATAGCAAAAACAAACTCTTTTCACTAAGAAAAATGTACTTTAACAACACTATCTCAGATGTACTGATGGAGAAAGTGGAAATGGCACAGAAGAAAACCAAAATGGAAAGGAAAAGCACTGGATTAGCCAAGAGAAGGTTCATGCTCCTACTCATGATTGACACTGATTGGATTAAGTTTAAGAACACTGAAGCCTCCTAAAAGAGCTTCATAATCATCCTAGAGAATTTCATCTATTTACACAGGAAAAACCAAACGAATGAAGGATACCTATTCTATGGACTGTAATATATAGTTAAATGGACAAACTATATAGATCATCCATCAGTAGACATACCTTGACCCTATACTGAATAAAGATAATTAATTGACTCTAGAAGTGAACAGGAGGAGAGTTGGCTGAATTGTCTCTGGAAAATTACAAAATTCTTTTAATGGCTCTAACTTTCTCCCTGACCTTTGAAAATATCAGTGTTCTGATATTATGTTATATGGCTATAAGTCAAGGAAGAGTATCTTCCAAGATTTAAAACTAAGAATCACCCAAAGCCAGTGAAGAAGCTCGTGGTAAATGTGAATAGACTAGCACATTACAAATGAAGAATTACAAAGCAGAAGCAGTGCAAAGAATATCATCAAAGAAATATGAGTGAAAAAGAAGTTGGCCTGATCATAGAGTAAAAGTATAACTGATACACTAATAATTCAGGAGCCACTGATATTGTGAGCCATTATCAATATGACTTTAGTTCAGTCAAGAGGTATCTTTGGAGGTCTTAGCAGTGAATATCACATGCAAAGTGATTTGACAATTTGTTATCCAAGAAATTCCCAAAATGTATTATTGGATCAGATGGTGAAATTTTGCAGAATGAGCAACAGTTTCCACTTTATTCTCTGGTCATCATCTTGCCAGACACCTGATGAAGAGGTGGATCTCCTCTTTGCCAAGGCTAAGATCTCCATGGGTGCTTTTGTGCCCATCTCCTTTTTTTTCTGATAGTTTGACCACTTGATTATTTCTTTTTTTTTAATCTCTTCTTTTGTACTTGTCTTCAAATGTGCCTCTTCTCCTCATCTTTAAGATCTTGCCATTCCTTCAAGCTATCCTATATCTCTTCTACCTCACACAACCAAACACCAACGAAATGTTATCTACTCATTCTCTCTTTGACTCACTTCTCCCATACCTTGTGGTCTGACTTCTAACCCCACCATCCAACTGAAACTTTGTTCTCTAAGACTACCAATTGTTTCTCGAGCGCCAAGTCCAACTTTTTTCTGAGCCCTCATTTTACTGTATTTCATGGCAGCTTTTGACACAGTTGGTTGCTCTAATTCTTGAACATTCTCTTGAAACTGGTTTCCACATCATTGTTCTTTCTTGATTCTCATCAGATGCCTGCTCCTCAGTCTTCTTTGCTGACCCTTTTTCATTCTCTTGCCCCTTATAAGTATCTCCCAAGGTTCTATCCAGAGCATTCTTTTCTCTTTTTGCCTACTCTCCCTTGGTGATCTCAGATCCAGATACTTTAGATTTCACCTCTGCGCAATTGACTCCCAAATGTATATCTATCCAGCCTCAGTTTCCTGAACTCCAGTTCCATATCACCAACCACATTCTGGAATCTCCTCTGAGATGCCCTCTTGGTTTTTTCTCTAAAATCCATTCCTTCTCCAAACTTACATTTCTGTTGATATTACCTTAACTTTAGAGCATCACTTGACCTCTTTCTTCCTTAATCCCTCCATATTCATTCAATTATCAAGTACTGTCTTTTCTACCTCCACAATGATTATCACATTCAGTCCCTTCTTTCCACTTGGGTTTTATCCTTGTTCATGCCATTATCACCTCTAATTTGGACTATTGTAGTAGGCTCCTAATTGGTGTACCACCCTCCAGTTTCCCTTCTCTAATTTATTCTACACTTAGCTGCTAAAATGGTAGCTCTAAAACACATCCTTTCCACAGTAAAACTCTTGCCTCTGGTTTCCAGTTATATTTCAAATGATGCCCTTCACATATCCTCTGAGGAAAACTAGCTTTCTAGTTGTTTCTTGTACACAACAGTCCTTCTTCTATCTTTGTGTCACTGCAAGTTTTCCCATTGTTTGGAATGAACTTTTTTCCCTTTGCCTAATAATGTTACTAACTTAAAAACACAGATCTGGTGCTACCTCTAAGATGAAGCCTTTTCTGATTCCAGCAAGAGGCATTATGGTGTAATGGATAATGAATTTGCCTGGGATACACATACTGACCAGGGTGTGTGTGTGAGAGAGAGAGAGAGAGACAGAGACAGAGACAGAGACAGAGTATATGTGTATATGTGAAAGAAAGACAGTTAGAGACAGAAGCAGAGAGAGAATAAGAGAGAAAGTCTCATGGCCAGTCTACTTCTCAATGCCCCATATGCAATTGTCTTAAGATTATAAGGAACAGTGAAGATGTTAATTTACATTGATAGAGGAAGTTCCTCATTGGGAGCTCATTTAAAAAAAAAAAGATGACATGATTCCAGTAGATAAAAAAAAACAAACAAACAACTAAGTGTAGTTGCATGGACACTTGAATGGACAAATACTTTTTTTTTAATAATTTGAAGGATTTTGGAGGGTCCACATAGTTGTTTTTATAGTATCCCCCATTAGATTGTCTATCAGGCAGTAAGTTGATAAACATTTATTAAGTGCTATGTTCCAAGCACTATACTAAACTAAGGATACAAAAGGAATCAAAAGAGAGTCCCTGACCTTTAGAAGCTTACAATTCAGTGGCAAGGGGACAACAAGCAAACAAATATATACAAACGAATTCTATACAGCATAAATCAGAAATATTTAATAAGAGGGAAGATAATAGAATTAAGAGGGGTTGGGAAGAGCTTCCTGTAGAAGATAGAATTTTAGTTTGAACTTAAGGGAAGTCAGGTTAGGCAGTAGGCAGGGGTGAGGAGGGAGAGTGTTCTAAGCATGGAGCATAGCCAGAGAAAATGCCCAGAGCTGAGAGCTGGAATGTCTTATGAGACCATGAGCTCCTTTAGAGCAATGGCTTTCTTTTTACCTTTCTCTCTATTCCTAGGACTTAAACTACCTATTGTGTACTTAATAAATGTAGATTGGCTCATTGACAGTAGAGGATGTGATTTTTAGAAATAATTTACATTTATAGCACTTTTAGATTTACAAAGCATTTCCACACTTTGTGGTACTTTAAGATTTACAAATTTACAGCTCTCTATTTTGTTCTTCCTACACAATAAAGACAATTTATAGCTTCCCTCCATGTTAATTTAGCAGCCACATATAGAGAGTTTGAGAATTATTGCACCACTGCTTTCCTCTTAGTGAAGATCATTTAAAGCCTATGATACTTCAGAATAAATAGAGCCACATTCATTTCTCATGACCAGTGCCCTATGCCTTTCTCTCCTCTTTTTCCTTTCTCTTTCCCTTTCCCTTTCCCCTTCCCCTTCCCCTTCCCTTCTCTTCCCTTCCCTTCCTTTCCCTTCCCTTCCCTACCTAGTTGTCCTACCCAAACCGTTTCAATGTACTAAGTGTGTAGATCATATTAAGTTAGAGAATATCCCAAAGAAAACCAGCATAATTATTTTAAGATAAGAGGTTGGATTTCATGAAATATGAGGATCTGTTAAAGGAATTGGGGATGACAAGACTGGGGGGGGGGAGGCTCCAAGTATTTGCAAGAGTCTTTCCTGGAAGAAGAATTGGACTTGTTCTTTTGGGACCAACAGGCAGCACTAGGAGCAATAGGTAGAAGTTGGAAAAAGACAACTTTAGACCTGATGTCAGGAAAACCTTCCCAATAATTAAAGCTAAATAAATTGAGAATGGGTTGCCTTGAGAGGTCCAGGGTTCCTCTTCCTTCCAGTGAAGGCAGAATTACCCTTTTTTTTTTTAATGTGTTGGATTGTGTGGCCACCCAGATCCCTTTCATCTCAGAGTATTCTGTGATTCTGTAATTTAATGACTGTAATTTCGTGACACCCTCCCCCACCAACATCCATTCAGAACAGTGGGAAGGCAAGGGAAGAGACCATTTGCTGGAGGTCAGTGTTCCAGGCAGGGGCATCAGAAGTGTCTGGAACAGTTTGTTCCTCCTGCTCAAAGATGACAGAAAGCAGATAAATGCACCTGTGACTATATCAATTGAAGCTGATTCACCTAGTCGTGTCCCAGGAGGTAGCCAGTACAGATATTCTTATCCTAGTTTTAAAAAGAGAGAAACTTAAATTCATTAAGGTTTAAGTGATTTTCCCCAAGGAAATTGTAAATGACTTGTTGCAGGGCCATGAGTGCCTCTGTCACAGCGTCCAGGCTCCATTTCACTCTTTTGCTTCACCCATAGAGACAGTTATGTGGCACAGGGGATAGCTAGTAGCCCTGGAGACAGGAAGACCTAAATTCCAACCCAGCCTCAGATGCTAACTGTGTACCTTGGGCAAATTATTTAATCTCTGTCCCAGTTTCCTCCATTAAAATGGGAATGTTAATAGCACCTAGTTTTGTGGTGATGATAAATGAGATGGCACATCATAAGTCCCTCTCTCCTTTATTAAATGTCTTCTATGCCAGGCACTGAGCTTATGGCATCTGCCTCACTTGAAGGTTGTTTTTTTGTTGTTGTTGTTTAAATTAAAGAAAGTATTTAATAGAAAAAAATGTAAGAGAATAGGCATGGCAAGGCATGACACTTTTTGGGCAACCAGGGATGGGGTCAGTCTAAGAAAACAGAAGAGCTATAATTCAGCCTACAATTCTCCTGTCACAAATAATTTTTGCTTACTGAGTGCACAGTGCCTGACTTAGAATAGGTGCTATGTAAATGCTAGGAATTTATTTTTATTATTATTATTACTACTTAAAACCAATTTGCCTGCAGCATCTGATGAGGCTTTGGGCAAATTCTTTTTTTTTTTTTAATGAAAGTGTCCTAGACATCAAGGGAAGCCATTGGGATCCTTTCTAAAAGAAATGCAAAGTTCAGACAAACAAGTTTAAAAGGAATCATATGAAGCAAATTTTTGTTTTGAGGTTTTTCACATCTAAATCTTCAGAGCCTAGTACAGTGTCTTGGAAGGTAGTAGTTGCTTAATAAATGCTTGAATGAATGAATGAATGAATAAAATGGTAGTCGAAGAAAGATGTATTATAGGTATTATAACAACATGTGATTTAGAACTTGAAACCCTCTTGTCCTCAAATGAAAAAAACTGAGACCAATAGAGGTGGCACAGTAGATAGGGTTCTGAGCCTGGAGTCAGAAAGATTCATCTTCCTGAGTTCAAATCTGGCCTCAGAAACTTATTAGTTGGATGACCCTGGGCAAATCACTTAACCTTATTTGCCTCAGTTTCCTCATCTGTAAAATGAGCTGAAGAAGGAAATGTCAGATCACTCTGGTATTTTTGCCAAAAAGACCCCAAATGGGGTCATGAAGAGCTGGACACAACCGAAAAGCTGAAAATAACTGAACAGTGCAGGGGGAAGTAATCCATCTAAAGTCACTCACTCCAGATAATAAACAAGTGGTAGGGATGGTCGTACCTTTCAGAGTAATTTTTTCTCTCCTTGGTAGTTTTTATTTAGATAGTATAAATTTGGGTTAGTCAGATCGGGGAGGATTAGTGTAGGCTGTGAAACACAGGAGAAGCAGTTCCTTATGGAACCAACTTATTTAGGTGAATTTAGAATCCATTAGAATTTAAAATCCTTATATATTTCAATAAACATTTTTTGTTTCTAATAAGAGTCTCTTTAGCGTTCTTGCACCTGGCCCTGAAGGGAAGTTCATATTAGAGCTTCACTTCATCACTGAGGATACTTTTGATTACATCTATCAAAAGCATCCAAACCATTTTGAACCTATATTGGAACAGTTTTTCCATCTAAATATTTTATTTTTATAACTTGCTAATTTATTTTTACAACATATACAACCCATTTTCCCTAACCCTTTATGCTTCTTTTGTCAACTTTCCTTCACCAAAGACTTCCCTATTTAACTTTTTCTAATCTACTTCATTTAAGACTCCTTATATGTAATCCCCTTCTTTTCCACCCCTGGCCTTTCTTGTCTCTTGCCTTGATAGCTATTTAAGATGAGGAGACATTTCCAAAGTATATGCTTTGATGCTTTTTATATAAACATATATGTGTGTGTGTGTGTTTGATAATAACAAATTTCCAAAACAAATTTTCCCAAGTTATATGATTGTATTTATCTCCCCCCTTCCTCCCTTCTCTTCCCCCTCCCAGTGCTGGCAGGCAATTTGATCTGGGTTATACGTGTATTATCATGCAAAACATTTCCACATTGTTTATTTTTGTGAGTAATCTTATAAGACCCAAACCCCACAGCATAAACCCAAATAAGCAATTGAAAAATCATATGCTTTCATCTGCATTCTGGCATTCTTTGTCAAATCCCTCAGAACAGTCCTGGGTCATTGTATTGCCAATAATAGCTAAGTCTCTGACACAGTTGATCATTCCACAGTATTGCTGTTACCGTGTACAGTGTTTTCCTGGTTCTGCTTATTTCAGTCTGCATCGGCTCATGAAGGTCTTTCCAGCTCTTTCTGAAATTATCCTGTTCATCCTTCCTTTCGGTACAGTAGTATCCCATCACCACCATATAACCAAAGTATATACTTTGTGAACGTGGTTGTCTTATGTTTGTCTAGGATGCTTGCTCAGGACTCTAGTGCCTTCTGCTCTGCAGCCATGCATTTTGAAAGCTTCCATTGTTCCCTCTTCTGCTTCAGAAGCATTATAGAGATTAAAACCAAGGAGGCTTCTCTAGTATGAGGCTTTGTAACCACTGGAGGCTGTGAACCCCCTCAAGTATCCATTGCATTGCCCCATGATGGTAATTATAACAAAAGTAGTAAGTTATACATACATATTTGTGTGTGTATATATGTACATAAATGTGTGTGTATATATATATGCATATATATATGAGAGTGTGCTTTAAGGTATACAAAGCATTGTTATCAATTTTATTTCATTTTATCCTTCCAATTCTAGACAGGGGATAAGAGTTTAAAAAAATGAAACAAGAGGGAATAAAAAGTGAAACTTTGCTTTTGGTCACAATTTGTACAGTGTTTGGATAGTTTATGGCTGGCACATAGGAGGAACTTAAATTTTTTTGACTGATAGATGAAATCTAAGGGAATTACTCATGAGATCAATGAATAAAGAGGCATTTATTAAGTGTTTATAATATGCCAAACTAAGCCCTGTGCCAAGTATCAACAATATAAATTAAAAAGTAGGGAAGACCTAGACCTCAAGGAGCTTACATTCCATTGGGAGTAGGAAGTCAGCACATATGAAGGAATGGTAGGTAAAGAATTGTGACATTTATAAGTCTAAGAAATTTTAAGGTTTACAGAATCAAGTTATGGCCTAAGAAATTACAAAGCTGAGGAGTGAAACCATGGAAGTTATTAAATTGATTGACCTTTTCTAGAGGCAATGATAGTGTTGATTTAATTATACTTCTTGGAGCTAGAAGTGGAAAGGTTGGGGAAAAGTTATACTCATGATGGCAAGACAAAAAGTAGATGGAATGAATATAAGGCTGCATGGTTCCAGGGAGTGGAGAGATCAGTGGTTTAGACATCCCTAGCATAGTCTTTGTTTGGGTCCAGGAATGAATAACTGGGTACAGTATTTGACAGTATTTGTATACTGAACTCCACAAATCTCCATAGCTTTCTTATCCCTCCTCCTGTCCTGTCCTGTCCTGTCCTCTCCTATCCTCTCCTCTCCTGTACTGCCCTGTCCTGTCCTGCCCTGTCCTGTCCTGCCCTGTCCTGTCCTGTCCTCTCCTATCCTCTCCTCTCTTCTCCTCTCCTCTCCTGTCCTACCCTGTCCTGCCCTGTCCTGTCCTGCCCTGTCCTGTCCTGTCCTGTCCTGTCCTCTCCTATCCTCTCCTCTCTTCTCCTCTCCTCTCCTGTCCTACCCTGTCCTGTCCTGCCCTGTCCTGTCCTCTCCTCTCCACCCTGCCTAGTTCTCAATCCATTGAGACACCTAACTGCCCCTCACCAATATCTTTCTTAATCTGAACACAATACTCCAAGTGATTTTAAAGAGGTAGGAATATGGTGGAGCTATTGCCACCACTCTATTTCTAGATGTTGTGCCTCTACTAATACAACCCAAGGTTGCCTTTACTCCTTTTTGGTTGCCATGTCACACTATTGATGCATATTGAGCTTGCAGTCCACCAGAACCCCTAGATCATTTTTAGAACATCATGTTTCATCCATCTTGTACTTGGAAAGTCGATTTTTAGGATTATTGTATTTCATCTTATTGGATTCAGCCTCATGTTCACGTCTGTCAGATCTTTTTGTGTTCAGACTTATTGTGAAGGTTGTTATCAACCCTTCTCAACTTTGGATCATTTGCAGAATTAACAAGCACATATTACTTTATTCAAATTATTGATAATGTTAAACAATGTAAATCTCTTGGGTACTATACTGAAGACCTCCTGACATAACTATTTATAGTCGCTCTTTCAATTGAGCCATCTTTGAATCCATCTAATTATATTATTGTCTAGTCTCCATTTTTCCATTTTCTCTATAGAAATAGTATGCTAAAGTTTATCAAAATATTTGCTAAAATTTAGGTAAACCTCTCTACCTACAACATTCCCCTTATCTACTAGTTGAGTAATTCTGTCAGAAAAGGAAAATGAAGTTATCTGGTATGACCCTTGACAATCCCCACTTCTTTCTGTAAATATTTGTCAACTATGGCCTTCATGATCCATTCTAGTATTTTCCTAGAAATTCAAATTGAACTTAATGACCTATACTTTGCACATTCTCTTCTTTTCTTCCCTTTGATAGAAAATCAGGGCAAGATCTATATTTCTCTAATCTTATGGTACCTCTCCTGTTTTCCATGATTTTTCAAATATCCCTGACAGTTGCTCAGTAATTACTTCTTTCTAGAAAGAACTGCCAGTTCTTTTAGTACTCAAGGATAGCGTTCTTTTAGGCCAGGTGACTTGAATTCATCAAGGGAGACTAGGTGCTTTTTTACTATCTCCTTATCTTGAATATCAGTTCCTTGTAAGCTATTTTTGTCTTGTCATTTCTAATGGAAAGGTAAGAATCAGGATGGGGCAGCTCTCTTTTCTCTGTTGTCAGTTACTGTTTCCTGTGTCCTATACAGAAGCAAAATTATTCTATCCTTGTTCTCCAAGATAGATGAAAAAAAAAAATCCACAACTTTTTCTTGTCCTTTCTTTCCTTTTTCAACATTCTCTCATTCTGAGCTATTGGTGTTCCTTTCACTATTTTTACAGGACCATGTTATGCCCTCTCCTATATTTATCTTGCATTATCTGTTTTTGCTTTCTTCTTTTACATTTAATTTAAAAATCTAAGCTAAGGTTAGTGAGTTTCCTGTGCACCCACATTAAACTCTTCAGACAAATCTCATCCCTTTCCTTTCTCCATTGGGCTTCATTTTCCTTTGTGTCTTTAGGATTACATTCTTAAGTACCTCCAGTACCTTCTGGTCTGACTCCCTTTGCAGGATTGTAGAATCCTACCTATATTTACTCCAAATCCTACCTATTTTCCTTCCAAATCCTTTGAAATCCTTTTCTCTTAGAATCTTAGGTTAATGTCAGACTATTCCCAGATCTCCTTTCCTCTATCTCACACTTTAGTATTAGGGAGCGATGACTTCTTCCCAGAGTTCCCATCATTTCAGCACTCATCCATTTCTTCCTTGTTATTGAGGTTCATATTCATAATAGAATTTCCCCTCATTAGTTCCTCCTCATTTTTAGGGTGTAATTATTGCTAAAGCAAAACCATCATCTAATCATAGATTTCATCCCACAAAGATTCAATTATAAATTGTGAAGTCAAATTTGACTCTTTTCATTAGGACATCTAGTTCCTCTTGTTTTTTAATTGTCTGTTTTAACTGTTCTGTAATTTTCTTCATCCTCCATCCTTTTTTAAAGACTGTTTTGATTAGATTTGCACAACATTTGGCCAATGTTTTTAAATTAAGTTTTTAAAATTACCAATCACTCATTTTTTCTTTTTCTCACCTCCAGCCTCAAAAAATAAAAAAGGAAAACAACAACCCTTGTAATAAATAAACTTGAACTGAAGCAAGATTGAAGCAAAACTAATTCCCACATTGGCTATGACCAAAAATGCATGTTTCACTCTGCATTTACTCTTCTCTGTTGGGAGGTGGATAACATTTTTCAACATTGGTCTCTTAAAATCATAATTGATCATTGCATTGATCAGAATTATTACGTCTTTCATTGTTCATTTTATGCTATTTATATGCTATAAATTGTTTTCCAGATTCCACTCATTTCACACTACATCAGTACATATAGTTCTTCCCAGAATTCTCTGAAATGATCACTTTCTTCTGTTTTTATAGCACAATAGTATTCCATTACATATACTTGACAGAATTTGTTCACCCATTCTCAGATGAATGAGATACCCCCTTAATTTCCAGTTACTTGACAGTATAAAAATAATTGTTATAGATATTTCTTTCTATATAGAATCGTTGCCTTTTTCTTTGATCTCTTTTAAATATAAACCTATTAGCAATATTACTGGCTCAAAAGGTCTGCACAGTTTAGTCATTATTTGGCACAGTTCCAAATGGCTTTACAGAATCAATTCACAGCTCCATCAACAGGGTTTCAGTGTAACTTTCTTTTTTTTTTCTTTTTTATTTGGTCAATTTCAAACATTATTCCTTGGTTACAAAAATCATTTTCTATTCTTCCCTCTCCTCCCCCCACCTCTCCCATAACCAACTCACAATCCCACTGGGTATCACATGTGTCCTTGATCAAACCCATTTCCATGTTGTTGGTGTTTGCACTAGGATGTTCATTTAGGGTGTCCATCCCCAATCATATCCTCCTTGATCCATGTGATCAAACAGTTGTTTTTCTTCTGTGTTTCTACTCCCACAGTTTTTCCTCTGAATGTGGATAGTGTTCTTTCTCATAGATTCCTCCAGGATGTTCAGGATTGTTACAGATAAAAGAGTGGTGCCTTAAACTATGATTGCAAAAATATGGTTTCAAATCAAAAACATAGTGGTGGCCATGGGAAATACCGAAGTCAGCTGGGTTTTTATGGAGATTTTAATTAATACAAATTAAGGAATTAATGAAAGGGAGAGAGAGAGTAAGTGGAAATAATGAGAAAAGGGCTAAGTCAGCCTAGGCTTAAACCTTAAGAGAAAGATCAGTCAGTCTTTAATCACTCACCAAAAGATTTGTCCCAAGCAAGATTCTAGTGTTCAGAGAAACCTTCCAGTTTAGCTCCTCAGCTCCACTAAGTTCAGCCACCGAGCCCTCCAATTCAGCTTTGGCAAGCTGACTTCCCAGAGGTCTTTCTGGCCTCCTTTTAAAGAGAATTTTCTCCTATGTCACCTCCCCTAAGTTCTCACATCTACTAATCACAGTAGACGTTTTCACAGGACTGACCATTCTTAATTCACAACTTCTTTAGTTCTCAACTTCTCTGGGTAGACTAAAACTTCTGAGTAAGTTCACACCTCTTTGCCCCTTGCAAGTTTGCAAGTTGCTTGACCTTTTAGTGATTAATTTGACCTTCATAAGTACTTAGCACCCTTTTTGTATTAGATCTAAAAATAGACCCAGCTTAAGGGTTTTAGTTTTACTTTAAGTGTGGGTTAAGTACTTTTCATTGTTCAGTAAAGAGTTTACAACTTTATCTTCCCCTAAAGTATCCTTAAGTATGAGTGGAGTAGAGTTTCTCACATTCCTGATCAAGTACCTTCATTGTTTAAAATGGGGAATGGTCTTAACCAAATATTCTAAGGTAGAGTCTGAGAATTTTTAACATTCACAAGTCTGAGAAATTTTAAGATTCACAGGATTATTGCACTGCCACTAATGGAGAAGTCTATTACATTCAATTGTACCACAGAGTATCAGTCTCTGTGTACAATGTTTTCCTGGTTCTGCTCCTCTCACTCTGCATCACTTCCTGGAGGTTGTTCCAGACCCCATGGAATTCCCCCACTTTATTATTCCTTTGAGCACAATAGTATTCCATCACCAACATATACAATTTATTCAGCCATTCTCCAGTTGAAGGGCATCCCCTCATTTTCCAATTTTTTGCCACCACAAAGAATGCAGCTATAATATTCTTGTACAAGTATTTTTCCTTATGATCTCTTTGGAGTACAAACCCAGCAGTGCTATGGCTGGATCAAAGGGCAGACAGTCTTTTAGCGCCCTTTGGGCATAGTTCCAAATTGCCCTCCAAAATGATTGGATCAATTCACAACTCCACCAGCAATGAATTAATGGAGGGACTTTGTCACATCCCCTCCAGCATTCATTGCTTTCTGTTGCAGTCATGTTAGCCAATCTGCTAGGTGTGAGGTGATACCTCAGAGTTCTTTTGATTTGCATTTCTCTGATTATAAGAGATTTAGAACACTTTTTCATGTGCTTATTAATAGTTTTGATTTCTTTGACTGAAAATTGCCTATTCGTGTCCCTTGCCCATTTATCAATTGGAGAATGGCTTGATTTTTTTGTACAATTGATAGCTCTTTGTAAATTTGAGTAATTAGACCTTTGTCAGAAGTTTTTGTTCTGAAGATTGTTTCCCAGATTGTTATTTCCCTTCTAATTTTGGTTACATTGGTTTTGATTGTACAAAAACTTTTTCATTTGATGTAATAAAAATTATTTATTTTACATTTTGTGATTATTTCTGTCTTGCTTGGTTTTAAAATTTTTTCCCTTCCCAAAGGTCTGACATGTATACTATTCTGTGTTCACATAATTTACTTATAGTTTCCTTCTTTATGTTCAAGTCATTCACCCATTCTGAGTTTATATTGATGCAGGGTGTGAGATGTTGAACCAAACCTAATCTCTCCCAAATTGTCTTCCAATTTTCCCAGCAGTTTTTATCAAATAGTGGATTTTTGTCCCCAAAGTTGGGATCTTTGGGCTTGTCATAGACTGTCGTGCTGAGATCACTTACCCCAAGTCTATTCCACTGATCCTCCTTTATGTCTCTTAGCCAGTACCATATTGTTTTGATGACCACTGCTTTATAATATAGTTTGAGATCTGGTACTGCAAGGCCACCTTCCTTTGTATTTTTTTTTCATTATTTCCCTAGATATCCTTGATCTTTTGTTCTTCCAAATGAACTTTTATGGTTTTTTTCTAAATCAGTAAAAAAGTTTTTTGGTAGTTTGATGGGTATGGCACTAAATAAATAAATAAGTTTGGGTAGGATGGTCATTTTTATTATCTTAGCTCGTCCTACCCATGAGCAGTTGATGTTTTTCCAATTGTTCAGATTTAGTTGTGTGGAAAGTGTTTTATAGTTGTGTTCATATAGTTCCTGTGCTTGTCTCAGCAGATAGATTCCTAAGTATCTTATGTTGTCTAGGGTAATTTTGAATGGAATTTCTCTTTCTAATTCCTGCTGCTGAGATGTGTTGGAGATATATAGAAATGCTGATGACTTATGTGGGTTTATTTTGTATTCTGCAACTTTGCTGAAATTGTTGATTATTTCCACTAACTTTTTAGTTGATTCTCTAGGATTCTTTAAGTAGAACATCATATCATCTTCAAAGAGTGATAGTTTAATCTCCTCATTACCTATTTTAATACATTCAATTTCTTTTTCTTCTCTAATTGCTACTGCTAGTGTTTCTAGTACAATGTTAAATAGTAGAGGTGATAATGGGCATCCTTGTTTCACTCCTGATCTTATTGGGAATGCATCTAGTTTATCCCCATTGCAGATGATGTTTGCTGATGGTTTTAGATATATACTGTTCATTATTTTTAGGAAAGACCCTTCTATTCCTATACTTTCTAGTGTTTTTAATAGGAATGTGTGTGGTATTTTGTCAAAGGCTTTTTCTGTGTCTATTGAGATAATCATGTGATTTTTGTTGGTTTGCTTGTTGATATGGTCAATTATGTGGATGGTTTTCCTTATATTGAAGCATCCTTGCATTCCTGGTATAAATCCCACCTGATCATAGTGAATAACCCTCCTGATCACTTGCTGGAGTCTTTTTGCTAGTATCCTATTTAAGATTTTTGCATCTATGTTCATTAAGGAGATTGGTCTGTAGTTTTCTTTCTCCGTTTTTGACCTGCCTGACTTTGGAATCAGTACAATATTTGTGTCATAAAAGGAGTTTGGTAGAACTCCCTCTTTGTTTATTATGTCAAATAGTTTGTATAGTATTAGGATTAGCTGTTCTTTGAAAGTTTGATAGAATTCACTTGTGAATCCATCAGGCCCTGGGGATTTTTTCTTAGGGAGTTCTTTGATGGACTATTCAATTTCATTTTCTGATATGGGATTATTTAAGAATTCTATTTCTTCTTCTGTTAATCTAGACAATTTATATTTTTGTAAATATTCATCCATATCACCTAGATTGGCATATTTATTGCCATATAATTGGGCAAAGTAATTTTTAATGATTGCCTTAATTTCCTCTTCATTGGAGGTGAGCTCTCCCTTTTCATCTATGATACTGTTAGTTTGGTTTTCTTTCTTTTTTTTAAAATTAGATTGACAAGTACTTTGTCTATTTTGTTTGTTTTTTCAAAATACCAGCTTCTAGTCTTATTTATTAGTTCAATAGTTCTATCACTTTTGATTTTTATTAATTTCTCCCTTCTTTTTTAGGATCTCTAATTTAGTTTTCTTCTTCAGTGTAACTTTCTTGCAGCATCTTCATCATTTTCTCTTTTTTCCTGTCTTTCTATTTCTCCCTTCCTCTCCTTCCTTTTCTTTCTTTTCTTCCTTCCTTCCTTCCTTCCTTCCTTCCTTCCTTCCTTCCTTCCTTCCTTCCTTCCTTCCTTCCTTCCTTCCTTCCTTCCTTCTTTCTTCCTCTTTTTATAGACAGACCTATATCAATATTTATTTTCTGTAGAATTTATAGTATAGGTGTTTCTCTAAGGCATCACCAATTCCATTCCCACTCTGTCATTTTCTAATCATTTTCTTTTCTACAGTAATGCTTTATTTTTTCAATTACATGTAAAATAATTTTTGATATTCGTTTCCTAATATTCTAAGTTTAGAATTCTCTCTTTCCTTCCTTCCCCTCCCTACTAAAACAGTAAACAATTTAATATTGGTTATACATGTAGTATTACATAAAATATTTCCATATTTGTTATGTTGTGGAAGAAGATGCATTTAAAAAATGAAGAAAATGGAAAATGATCTGCTTCAGTCAGGATTCACTCTCCATTAGTTCTTTCTCTGGAGGTGAATAGCATTTTTCATCATAAGCTTGTTGGAATTGTCTTGGCTCATTGTATTTTGGGGAATAGCAAAGTCATTCATAGTTCAAATCCCATTTTCACATAGTACCTTTCCAACTAGCTGTTCACTCCCTATATTCATTTTTCTCTTCTTTCTCCTTGTGCTTTGAATGGACAAAAATGAAGAAAACATTACTTGTAACCTATGGTCTTCAATTTCTTTCTCGGGTGGCAGCTTTTAGTCCATTCTACCAGAATGGTAGCATCATTTATTACCACCTTCCCCCATTTTACTGCTGGCACCTGGAGTCAAGAAGGCCTGAATTCATACCCAGGGTCAGATAATTACTAGCTGTGTGACCCTGAGCAAGTTACCGAGCCTGTTTTGCCTCTGTTTCCTCAACTGTTCAATGGGAATAAAAATAATAATACCTTTAAGATTGGGGAATCAAATGAGATAATTTTGTTGATTTTTTTTAGTGCTTAGCACAATTCCTGGAACACAGGCACTATATAAAAATGCTTTTCCTTTCCCCCAAGAGAATCACCAGAAAGGGGATAGTTGTTTCCGTTTAGATTAGTTTTAAGAGGTTCTCTGTTATGTCATGGATATATATATATATATATATATATATATATATATATATATATGCCCAAGGAAAACAACAGACCTGTTCATTGTTGTTATCAGATTGACAAATATTGTTATCAGATATTCCAGAGCAGAAAATCATCAAGTATTACTATTCTTCTTTTATCGCTTTGATTCTGTGACTGCCGTTCTTGTGAGGATAAGTAGCTTCCTCCTCAGAGCACCCAGTTCCCACCTCTTCAAGAAGAGTCTTGATTCTTTTTTTTAAGCTCTAATTCTCCACCTGTCATTTTCTTTCTCCTCTTTGTTACACTTTTCAGTTTTTCATCTTTTTGACCCAAGTCGAGCCTTCTAGAGCTTTCCACTCATAATCTCTTTCCCTACCTGATTTATTTCCCTTAGAAACATTTTATTCTCTCTAATGATCTAGATTATATATGAATGCTCTTCAAACCCTTTCCTCCAGAAAATCAGCATACTAGCTGTGTCAGGAATGCAAAGGTTACATACTCTTTGCAAATCACAGCACAATTTTCTTTATCCTCCATACTGGTTGAGGTTTTCAGTCTTGATTTTTCAGCTAAATGTCAACTCAGGATAGAATCTTAACTGACGAAGGTCTTCAGAGGTTCTTTCCAAGGGTATATGCATTTTAATAGAAGACTGTGGATACATAAAAAGCTTTAGGAACAAATCTTTAATGGTGGAATTTCAGTTACTAGTGATTGGTGCCAGAGAGGGTATTTTGTGATGGGGGTAGGGGTGGGAAGGGAGGGTACTATCTACTGCCACTCAAATTTTACCATGTAGGTCACTGCTGACTTCACTTCCTTATAAGGCTAGTCTTGTAGTCTGTAATATAATGTTAACAAGCTGAAAAGCTTCCAGAGAAGGTTACCAGGGTAGCAAGGAACAGAAGATCACACCAAAAAGAGTAATTTTTCATTCAGCCCCACTAATGAAGACAAGCAATGTCAGAAGTGATCCCCATCAACTATAATTCAAAGGTTACTTGTTTTTTATTTCATAATGACTTATTGTAATTTTCAGCATGTTTATTTCATCAAGAAGTGAGAGCATTGGTTTGGATGTGGCAGCTTCACTCTGGAATTTAGTTCTCTACTAAATGTTAATGGACTTTATCCCAGACTTGAATCTAAGACATAGTTCTGCCCACATATTCATGTGGATCTTTGATCTCATCTGTGCAGACATTCTTTCCTATGATATAGATCCCAACCCATCCCATCCTGCTTAACTGGTGATATTCTTATTCATGTCCTATCAAAGTTCAGCAGGAGAGGGGTCTATTCTACCATAGTTAGGGACCTTCATCATTTTATAAGCACACCAGGATTTAGACACTTTGCAAAATAGTATAACTTTATTATTGTTCAGTCTTTCCAGAGAAAAATAGCAACTAGTATTTCACTTTTCTGCCATACCAGTATAGATGCTTTTTTTCTATGAGAATTTTTGCCTCTGTGAAAAACCTGATTACTATTTATAGTTCTCTTTGTTTGGCCTAGAGCCTGAAAGTGGGTAGAGGATCCCTTTTCCTAGTTTTTTTTTTTTTAACCCTTACCTTCCGTCTTAGAGTCAATACTGTGTATTGGCTCCAAGGCAGAAGAGTGGTAAGGGCTAGGCAATGGAGGTCAAGTGACTTGCCCAGGGTCACACAGCTGGGAAGTGGCTGAGGCCAGATTTGAACCTAGGACCTCCCGTCTCTAGGCCTATCTGTCAATCCACTGAGCTACCCAGCTGCCCCCCCCCTTTTCCTAGTTTTTAAGCCATTTTGAAGCATAAAAAAGTAATAAATTGGGTTCCCACAGAAAAGATTATTTAGTGTGTATATGCCCTTTGATTCCCTTTCCACGTTTGCCTATACTTTAAAAAAAAATAATCTAAATGGAACATCAAATTCCCTTTATGAAGGTTCTCTTGTCTATTCCATATTCTTTGTAAAGTTGGCTTCTTACATGTGCCATTCCTGGAAATTTAAAGAACATTAAAACTATTTTATAATATACTTATGAGAATAAACCTTCAAATCCAGTTTAGATCCAAAGAAAACAAGTTGGAGGAACAAAGCAGTGACTTGACTTAATTTTCATAGTGGATCATAAAGAAGAAAAAACAACATGATATGGCCAGATAATAGGTCATATAAAAAAGATACAGGAATTTTGGTGTACTTGAAAACTAATTTGATCTTAAGTGGTATGGAGAAGTATAAGTGTTTAGAACAAGAGAGGTAAGGGCCCCATTGAACCCTAGCTTGGTAATCTCCACATCTGGAGGAGTCATGTTAAGTTCTTACTCTGCTACATTTTAATAAGGACAGTAATAAGCTGGAATGCTTCCAGAGAATGGTGACCAATATAGTCAGAGGAACAGACCATGCCATTCAAGGATTAATTGAAGCAATTGGGATATTTAACCAAGAGATTTGGCTACCATATTCATGTATTTGAAAGGCTGTCCTGTGGAAAAGGGACAAGACTTCTTATACTTGACCCCAGAGGATATGTATAGTCCAGCAAAACAAACAAAACAAAACAAATGTTGGCCATTTCCAAAAAGCATTATCTCTCATTTTGCAGTCTTTCATTTCTGTCTCAAGAGGTAAGTGGAATCATTTATCATTAATTCCCTGGAATCTGATTGGTCATAAAGCTGATCAGTTACTCAGTTACTAAATCTTACAATGACCATATAATCTTGTGATTTATGTATAAATTGCTCATCTGGTTTTGCTCACTTTACTCTACATCAATTTATAGAAGTCTTTCCAGGTTTCTGTGAAACCATTCCCTTCATTATTTCTCATAACAATAATATGCAATCATATTTATATTCCATAACTCATTTAACCATTCTCCAATGGGCAGCTTTTCCCCAATGAATACCTCTTCTATTTCCAATTATTTGCCATTGTAAGAAGAGTTAATATAAATATTATTGTATATCCTTAAGGAGTTTGTTTTGCTTAAAATGATTCCTTCTTTTAACCTATTACCCTCCCTCTAATTCCCTTTTTTCTCTTCTCTTCTTTTTCTCCTATTTCCCTGTCAAGTGAAATGTATTTCTGTATCCACCTCTGTGTGTGTATGTGTGTGTATATTTGTCCATCTTTTGACCCAAGAGCATATGAGAGTTCAAATATCAGCCATTCACCCACCTCTTCCTCCTTGCTTATACAGTATATATATTCTCATTATATAAGATAACCTTCTTTTCCCTTTCTCCACCAAGAGTATTGTTCTTCTCTTCCTTTTCCCCCCTTTCTTCTTTTAAGCTCACCAAGACTTAATAGATTCATTCCCAGGCCTTCTGTCTAAATAGACTCTTTCTATGGCCTTGCAGAATAATAGGGCTTAGAGGGGACTCAGTTATTATTTTCTTGTATTAAAATATGACCAGTTTATTATTGTTTAGTCTTTTATGATTGTTTGCTCATATTTACCTTTTTTGGTTTCTCAACTCCTATTTTTTTCTTCTCAAGAGTTTCAACATAGGTTCTAGTCTTTTCATCAGGAATGTTTAGAAATTCTCATTTCATTAAAAATCCACCCCCCTCCCCAACAGGATTATATTCAGGTTTGTTAGATAAAGTGTTTTTGATGATAGGCCTATATATATCTTCTGCCTTCTAGAATACTGCATTCCATTCTTTCTTCTCCTTTATGGTGTTGGCTGCTAAATCTTGTGTGATCTTAACTGACTCCTCAGTACCTGAATTCTTTCTTTCTGCCTGTAGTAATTTTTTTTTTAAAACCCTTACCTTCCATCTTGGAGTCAATACTGTGTATTGGCTCCAAGGCAGAAGAGTGGTAAGGGCTAGGCAATGGGGGTCAAGTGACTTGCCCAGGGTCACACAGCTGGGAAGTGTCTGAGGCCAGATTTGAACCTAGGACCTCCCGTCTCTAGGGCTAGCTCTCAATCCACTGAGCTACCCAGCCGCCCCCCTGTAGTAATTTTTAAAATTTGACCTGGAAGCTCTGTATTTAGGTTAAATTGTTCCTGGGAGTTCTTGTTTTAAGGTTTCTTTTAGTGTTTTTAAGATATTTGGTTAGTTTTCTTTTATAATTTCTTAAAATATGATGTCTAGGCTCCTTTTTTGGGTAGTTCAGTGATCCTTAAATTTTTTCTATATCTGTTTCCTAGGTTAGTTGTTTTTGCCATTTTAAATTTTCTTCTATTTCTTCAATCTTTTGACTTTAAAGAAATATTTCTTGTTCTCCAGTGAAATTTCAACAAACACTTATTTGGCATTTTCTAGGTACCAGGCACTGTGCTAGTTGCTGTTGATACAAAGGCAAAAATGAAATAGCTCCTTTCTGTAAGGAACTTACATTCTACTGGAGGGAACAATACATACACAAAAAATAAGTATAAAATATATGCATTCCCCCCTCCAGGATGTAATTTAGCAGACTAATTAGGTAGAACACTTAACAACTGGAGGAATCTGTAAAGATCTCCTTTAGAAGGTGCTGCTTGAGCTGACTCTGGAATGGAGCTGGGAATTTCCAAAAGGTGGAGATGAATTGGGGGTGGGGGTTATTCCAGGTATGAAAAGACTGCTTGTGCAGGCTATAGAGGCAGGGCATAGAATGTAGTATGCTGTGGGTTCAGGACCTTCCCTGTCCATGACTTTGGAGGTCCTGGACTAGGTGTGGTGGGGAAGGCATGAATAAGTGATGGGAAGACAGTAAAAAGTATCAGCCTGCAGCCAGACTTCACCTGGAACTGCTCCGTCCAGCCCAGGTTTGTCTTTATTTTATATACCTTCCAATGGTTGCATATTTTCCTGGCACACAGCTTCATTATTCAACATACATCTTCCTTACAAATAATGGGCTATGTCACACATTAACTTTTAACAAATCATTTGATTAACATTCTGTGATTATTCTACATTCTATGTTGCTATTGATTATGACAACAAACACAAAGCTTTTGTGAAAGATAAATGTTTTCTTGTCATAGGTAGGAGATCTAGAGGTCAGTTCTCATTAACCTGTGAGGTGCTCAGACTTGTGGACAAACTAAGAAAAATCATTCGTTACTTTTAATAAAATAGATGATCAATCAGGATGTCTTAGGAGACAACACTATTGCCAAGTTGAGGGTCAAAGGGTAACAGAAACATAGTTATTCTTTAATATCAGGCTAATAATTTTCTAGTGTTTCACTTGGAGGGTGGAGGGGTTTCCAAGACAGATTACTTAAGTATTAGTTGGTTAAGCAAGTCAGTGAGGCATAGCCTACCAGTCTCTCCCTAAAGGGTAATTAATATACTAGCTCACGAGAGCTTGTTTCTGTCCTGTACATGGGGGTGGGGAATGCTGAGTGCAGTTTCGTTAGAAGTTTAACCCATAGGAGTCTTTGGGTTTGTTTTTGCAAGTATAATCTTTTGATGATGTTGTGGGGGAAAAACATGGGACATTTGTATTAATCCTGCAAGTATTTTGCTCTCATATTATTTTTTCCTGAATCTAGGGGGAGAATAATAATCATAGCAATTCCTATAATAAGAGATATTAGTGAGAGAAGTCAAACAGAGGGGGGCTGAGTGGATGTCTCCATCCATCCTCCAGTTTCCATGAGTGACCATGTCAAGCAGTGTGGCTTTGATGGCCCCCAGCAGTAGTATATAGAGTATATCATGGCAGAACAGTTTTGGGTAAATATAGAATTTAGGGTTAGGGTTAAATATAGACTGTATAATATTATTCTAGGAAGATTTTGGACCTAGATTGAAATGGACATTAAACCTCAAATATATATGTTGGTATTTTATTCTAGAGGTCCTAGGGGACCACTGAAGGAAGGTTCTTGAATATAGGAGTTACATAGAGTCACATCTGGGTTTTAGGAATATAAATTTGACAGTTATATGGAACAAGGTTTGGAAAGGGAAGAGACTAGTGGCAGGGAGGCCATTAAGGGGATATATATATATATCCCAAGTGGTATATGAAGGGAACCTAAACTAGGATGGTGACCGTGTGAGTGGAAATAAAGGGAGAAATGCAACAGATATTGGAGAGGTAGAATCAGCAAGACTTAGCAACTGACTGAATGTGGGGAGGAGGAAAGAATGAAGAGGTCAGAATGAAGAGGTCAGAATGATTCTTAGGTTGAAAAGCTTGGTAACTGGAAGGATGATGGTTCTCTAAAAAAAATAGGGAAATTAGAAGGAAGGATAGGATGAGTTTGGGGAGAGAAAGATAATGAGTTATGTTTTAGACATGCTGAATCGGTAATATTTCTAGGTTATCCAGGTGGATATATCTAGCAAAGAAGTAATAATGGGTGATGGGAATTCAGGACACACATCAGACCTGGATATATAGATCTGGTATCTACATGATATCTTTACTTTTGAGTACTAATGAGATCTTTGAAAGAGGAGAGAGTCCAAGACAGAGCCAGAAAGTTCTACCACACAGGAAGTGGAGGCAGAATATTGATGCAGCAAAGTTGACTGAACAGCATCAGGTGAGCAAGAGAAAATGAGGAGAAAATTATGCCATAAAAATGTCAGGGGAGAGAGAGTGACAATGGTGGCAAATGCTACAGAAAGTCAAGGAAGTTAAGAATCTTCTTTTTAAGTCCATTGTAATTAGTATTGAGGAAATTTCTAGTTATCTTCAAGGAAGAAGTTTTGGTTGAATGGTGGAATAAGGAATCATATTACAGAGGATTGGTGGGAGATGAGCAAGGGAGATAGAGGAAAGCTATAGGATTCTGCATTGAGGAGATGGTAGAGCTAAGTGAACATTTTATAAGGATTTAGGGAGCTCTAGATATGTTTATAAGCAGCAGAGAAAGAGCCAGTGGATAAGGAATGATACAATTGGGGAAGAGATGGGGCTAATGGGAGAGATAAGACTCTTAAGGGAATGGAATAGGGACCTCTCCTGAATCTGAGATTGCTGTGCGTATTGTGGCTAGCCTCTGGACTAAGCAGACAAATGTAAGTAATTTTGTATGTTAAAAAGGCTCAAGGCAGAGGAAATTTCCCCAATGTCCAAAGTCTCTGATTAGAGCCTACATGACCTAAGAAATCTTTTTTTGCACGCATATCATGAATATCTGTTTGTTTTCAGGCTAGAAAAGCACATTCAGTTCACAAGATCTATACAGAGTCAAAACAAGACTAAACATCTGTGTTATAAACTAGGGTAAAGGATGGAAATCAAGGTGGGGTGGAGTAAGTATGGGTATTGACATGATCCTTCTTTTCCATGAGACTGTGCTTACTCAAAGAAGCTGAGAGAGGCCAGGGATAGGTGAAATAATGTTATATCTAATGAGAATAGACCTACCCTCTTGAAAGGTTCTTACTATTAAAGAATCAGCAAAACTAGGGCATGAACATTTACTTACCACTTAATCCAATCTATTGACTAAATGTTATGACCAAAAGCAAATTTGCTTAAATGGTAGAAGATCAAAAAAGTACATTAGTGTTCTCTTGTGATTTTGCTTTAAAATTGCCTATTTGACCTTTTTTCTTAGCCAGATGACAGTGGATAATTTTGAACATACTGAAAGAAATGGGTTATACAGATAAAACACCAGATATTTTATTTGTGGGTCCATAACTTTACTATAAGACTTTGTTCCTCAGTTTTCTTATCTGTAGACACATAGTAATAACATCTACCACCTCTGTCACAGAGCTAGAGTTAAACATTATATTAATGTTATCAGTCAATCCAGAAGCATTTATGAAGCATCTAGTATGAACCAGTTAAAGTATGAGGATACAAAAGCAAAACTGAAACAGGCCCTGCCTTCAGGGAACTTACACTCTATTGAAGAGGGTGATGTGTACACAAATAAGTATATGGAAAATAAATCCATCTATTTTTTTTTTTTTAAGGGAAGGTGCTCGTGACTGGAGGAATTGGAAAAGCTTCACATAGAAGGCATTGCTTGAGCAGAATTTTGACGGAAATGAAGGATTCCAAAAATCTTTGTTAAGGTGAGCATGCTTTGCAGGAATGAAGAATGAGCAAAAAGTATAGACATGGGAGAAAGGCGTGCTGTGTGAGGGGAGTAGCAAGGGATTGATGGTGGGTGGGATGTAGAGGAAGGGAAGAGTAGTAATGTATAATAAGACTGGTAAGGTAGATAAGGGTCATGTGGAGGGCTTTACAAGCTGAAAGGGAGCTTATATTTGATTGAGTCAATTCAATAGGGAGCCATTGGAGCTTATTGAGTAGGGAAGTGACATGATTGGATCTACAGTTTTCCAAAACTACTTCAGTAGCCATGTGAAGGATGGATTAGAGTAGGGAGAGATTTTAATCTAGGAAACAGGATTTTTTAGGAATAGAATAGGAAACTATTACAATAGTTCAGAGAAGAAGAGAGGAGGGCCTGAATTAGGGGGGTGGCCATGTAATGGTGAAAAGGAGAATGATTATAAGAGATACCATAGGATGGTACCTGTGAGTGGTACAAAGGAAAGTGTAAAGAATCAAGGATAATCCTGAGATCGTGGATCTTGATGCTTAGGGGTAGGTTGAGGTTTTTGGCAGAAAAGGGAGTTGGATTTTGGGGAAAAGATAATGCATCTAGCTTTGGATCTCTTGTGTTTGAAATGACTACTGGGCATACTGTTTGAAATATCCTGGAACTGTGCAACTAGAGCTCAAATGAGAGGCCAAGGCTTGATAAGGGTATTTGGGAGTCATATACCATGGAAGGGCATGAGGGACTTCCATAATTTAAGGTTAGTAAACAAAATAAGGGCTAGCCTAGTCATTAAGTGCTATGTCTGAAAGTGAACTTGACAAAATAATGGAAGAACAAAAAGATACGGGACTGTATTGGTGTTCTCATAGGATGATTCAACTTCAGTTTTCCTCCTTGATATGTTCTGCAATATACATTCAAGAGTTTGAGATTTTAAATATTTAAACATATATAAATGGCATTATTAGCATTGCTGTTATGGCTCAACATTCCTTCAATTTGTTCAGACATTTTCAGTTGTTTCCTACTGTTTGTCACAGCATTTGGAATTTTCTTGGCAAGAATAGTGGAGTAGTTTTCCATTTCCTTTTCCAGCTCATTTTACAGATGAGTAAATGGAGGCAAACAGCTAGAACGTGTCAGAGGCCAGATTTGAACTCATAAAAATGAGTCTTCCTGATGTTACGACTGGCAACTAGCTTCCCTACTTCTTCAATAGTTGGCAACTATTTCTTTAGAAGCTTCTATGTCAAAGCATTATGCCAGATACTGTGATGTATTTAAAATAAGTAGCTTAAGACACTTTGTGGCATAGGAGGTAAGCCTACCTTCAAGTATACCTCTGGGTTCTCTGACCTTGGGAAATTTTCTAAGGCTCTAAATTGCAGAGAAGATGCTCTGAAAGTTAGCATTACTTCAAAGAACTTCAAATCTTGTTGGGAAAATAAGATGAGCCCTGAAGGCACCTAGGTGAAATGGAACCAAACCAGAATTGGGAGTCAGAAGACCTGGATTCTAATTCTGATTGACACTAACACACCATGTGTATGACCTTGGATAAATCACTTAACACTTTGAGCCCTCAGTTTCCTCTTATATAAAATAAAAGGTTGTCAAGTGAATCAGATGATCTCTTAGACCTTTTCTGGTTCCAATGAAATTAATTCTTCAGATTCTTAAAAAGGCTCTAGCCATGTACTCTATCCTTTATAGATGAATCTTGTATAACTTCAATGGCAAAAACAACAAAAAGTAAATCATCTAGTTGCCAACCTTCTGCTGATAAATCTTGCCATTCTTTAGCTAGACTGATTCTCAGAAAATGGCCTGTCTGTCAATGGACATTAACTCAAAGTTTTTCTACCTTGATAGGCACTACTAAACCTTGTTTTCATTTGGCATAGTTTCTGAGAACCTAGGGTCATCTCACAGCATTATAAGGCATCCAAGTAGGACTTTATTGAAGGTCTAAGAACACTAAAACCCAATAATGTTAAGTGGTGTGGTACAGACTAACAGAGCACTGAGAGTTCAGAGAAGGATTAACCCTGCCCTTATGCAATCTCTTTTATTCTTCCCTAGTACCCATTTCTTTAGCCTGTGTTCTATCATTCTTTCCGTGTTAATTATTATCTTCAAGTCATTTTAGATGTTTATTTTACATTTTCTAACTTGATTATAAGCCATCAGGGGGCAGAAATTCTTTTTTTTATCGTTTTCTTCACCCTCCCTTCAACCATGGCAATTAATACAGACCTTTTCATACATAAAATGTTTAAAAATTCTTGCCAATCATCAAATAATCTTTTTGCAAAATAACTATTATCTACCCCCATTGAACGTTTTTTGTTTGCTTGTTTCTCAGTTGCTAAACATGTAAGTAAAAGGTAAAATCATATAGAGGTTACGTTGACCTAACCCCCCCCCCCCCCCCCAGCAAAGGAAAGAGTTCATCCAGGCATGGAGGGAGCCTATGGCAAATGTATGTGAATGAAAGGAAAAGAAATGTTGCATGTGAAAAAAAATAACCAATTTAGCTAGACTCTAGAGTGTGTGAAGGAGAAAGATAGATACTATATCATGAAAGATAAATTGGAGTCAGATGGCACAAAGTCTTAAATCTGATGACTATTGAATTTGTAACTGATCTTAGATGGAATAGGGAGTAACTACAGTTTCTTGAACAGGGCGTTGGCATGGACCAGTATGTTAAGTACATCATTTTGGCAAACTTTTGGAGGAAGGATTGGAATGGAAAGAGAGGGAATCTATTTTGAAGCTACAGCAATAGTCTAGGTGAACATTCCTGAGTATAGCATTGTAAATGGAGAAGAACCAGGTATTATAGAGATTGGAATTCCAATATTTGGGAGAATGTGAGTGTGGCATGTGTGGAGGGATGGGGGAGAATAAAGAGTAAAAGATGACTCCAAGTTTTCAAGGGATGGAGGTACACTTGTTCAGAAGAGGGGTTGATAATGAGTTTAATTTTAGACATGTTAAGTTAGAGATACCTACAGGATACCCATCTACTAAGAATTAGTTTGAAAATTCCTATTGTATAAGTTTGTTTTGGAAGAGTTCATACAATTATTTCTTTTCTGCTTTACTAAGTAGAACATACTCAATATGAGTTAATCTTTAATGGCTAAAGATCTCAGAGGGCGTTCTGGTCATCATTCTGGATATGAGTTCTCATTGTACACTTGTGTAAATTGTAGGTGCAGGTGCTGTCAGAGATTGGTATAAATACATGCTTGACTCTAAGACTTCCTCTAGGAATTACTGAGATTTATTTAGGACAAAATCTCTCCTAAGATCTTTTCCTTTGAGATTAGTCTTTCAAATGCCAAGCTTGGAAATATTTGAAAAGTTTTGAATTTCATAGTCAGATGCCTGAACTCTAAGTTTCTGGAGGTATAAAAAACATTTCTTAGGTGTTACCAACTCTCTGAGTAACAGTTCAACACAGTGAATATAGATGCAAGCAGGTCCATAATAGATGTTTGAAAAAATGAATGAATTAAATAAATAAATGAAATGCCCCCAGAGTTCCCCGTCTTCCCAAAGGTTCATGATCAGATCATTTCGGCTAGGGAAATTACATAAAGATCAGCGATCACTAGGTAGAGATTTTGGAAGATAGAATTTTTGATAAGTGAGATTTTATTAATAGGTATCTCAAGGAAGAAGGTTAGAAATAGAACAGATGTGGACGTTGATAGAGAAAGGGCTGTTTTCATCTTTCTTTCACCTCCCCAAACACAGGCTAATCAATGACTAACATAGAAATGTCCCAGTATTTTTTTGGTATGACCTTCTGTCTTTCTCACATTATCCCCTCTCCCTCTTCACCTTTCCTTAATAGAAGTTAAGTGAATGAAGCAATGGTCAAATTCCACACCATCATAAATAAATAGATTAATTTAATGGGCATGTGTTGTTGTTCTTCAGTCATTTCAGTCATGTCTAACCCTTTAGGACCCCATTTGGGGTTTTCTTGGCAAGGATATTGCAATGGTTTGCCATTTCCTTTTCCAGCTCATTTTGCAAATGAAGAAATTGAAGCATACAGGGTTAAGTGATTTGTCCAGGGTCACATAACTAGTATGGGTCTGAGGCCACATTTGAACTCAGGTCTTCCTAACTTTAAGCTTAGAGCCTTCTCTACTGTGCCACCTAGCTAACATAGGCATGCCCTATATTAGGCAAATTAAGCTAAAAGCATTTAATAGATGTTTATTATGTGTCAGGTACTATGCTAAGATCTGGGTATACAAAGAAAGGTCAAAACAGTTCCTGTGCTTTTGGAGCTCATATTCTAATAGGTCAGTCTGACTGACTGACTGACTTATACTGAATTATACAAGATATATATAGAGTAAATAGGAAGTAATTTCAGAGCATAAGATATCAGCCTCTGAGGGGACTGGGAAAAGTCACCTTGAAAAGGTAGAATTTGTACTGAGTCTTGAAGGAAGCCAGAGAACTAAGAGGTGGAAGTGTATAGGGAGAGATTGCAGGCAGGAAAGACAGACAATACCAAGTCACGAAAGGAAGGACATAGTCTTCTGTGTGAAGAACAGTTAATAGTCCAGAATAGCTGGATCATAGAGAGTGTGCAAAGGGGAATAAAGGACTAAAAGACTGGAAAGGAAGGAAGGGGCCAGGGTATGAAGAACTATACATTTTAGAGTTCTTCACAGTTGATCCAAGAGGTAATAGGGAATCACAATCATTTATTGAATAGGGAATGAGCATGGTATAGATCTATACTTTAGGAAACTCATTTTGAGTAAAGAATGGATTAGAATTGAGATAGACTTGAGAAAGGGAGATGATTTAAGAAATATTCTCGGGGGCAGCTGAATGGCTCAGTGGATTGAGAGCCAGGTCCAGGGTTCAAATCTGGCCTCAGACACTTCCCAGCTGTGTGACCCTGGGCAAGTCACTTTACCTCCATTGCCTAGCCCTTACCACTCTTCTGCCTTGGAACCAATACATAGTATTGACTCTAAGATGGAAGGGTAGGATTAAAAAAAAAAAAGAAATATGCTGACATTTCAGGTCAGAGGTGATAAGGGCATGGGCTTGGATGATGGTTATATGAGTTCAGAAAGGGGATCATTGTTGTCCAGTTGTGCCCAACTCGTTATGACCCCATTTTAAGTTTTCTTGGGCAAGATGCTGGAGTTGTTTGCCATTTCCTTCTCTAGCTCATTTTTACAGAAGAATTGAGGCAAACAGCGTTAAGTGACTTGCCCAGATACTAAGTGTCTAAGGCCATATTTGAAATCATAAAGATGAGTCTTTCTACCATATGACAACTGAGTGGTGCAGTGGATAGAGCACTGGACTTAGATTCAGGAAGACTCATCTTTGTGGTGTGTGTATGTGTATACATATATACAATCTACCTAATCTATATAATCTGATCCCTGTATGTGTATGTACACACAGCCATACATCAGGCACCAATATTTATTACTAATGTATATTTTAATCTGTTATCAATTCTCCCATATAGATAGGTAGCCTCTGCCTCTATCAAATCTCTCTCCCCCTTTTTCATTCTTCCCTCTCCTCTCTCATTCTCTCCTTCTTTTCTCTCTTTCTCCTTTTTTCTCTCCTTTCACACTTCTCTTTACTCTCTCATTCGCTTCTTACTCTCTCCTTTCTCATTCTTCTCTCTCCTCTCCTTTCTTATTCTTCTCTCTCCTCTCTTTTACTCTTTTCTTTCTTCTCTTTCTCATTCTCTTCTCTTTTCTCTCTCTGTCTCATATATAGAAATACACACATACACACACACATATATATGTATGTATATGTGCTGACAACAGGCTCTCCAAAAAAGCCAGGACACAATTTTAAATTTAATCTTCACTGTTAACATTTTCTCCATCTTTCTTAAGTCTAGCCAATCAACAAAACAATAAATCAAGCCATGATTTGTGGCATTTGCCAATTCTGAGATGTAAATGCTCACAGTAAAAGTTTAACAATGGACTTTAAAACTAGTTGGCTTCAGCATCTGGGAGAAATGTTGAAGAATAAATCAAAAAATTTGGCAATGGATTCTGTCTTACCAGAGTAGCTGGTTTTGGTTTTAGGAATCATTCCTACCTCCTTCAATCCCAACCAAATAAACCTCTATATGTAGAGGTGACTTCAGTACTGTGCAAAATAAGTCCATCAGGGTAGCTAGATGGCTCAAGGGATAGAGAGCCAGCTGGGTTCAAATGTGACTTCATACATTTCCTAGCTGGGTGACCCTAGGCAACATTTAACTTCAGTTGCCTAGACCTTACTGCTCTTCTGCCTTGGAACAATACTTAGAACTGATTCTAAGACAGAAGGTAAGGGTTCTAAAAAAGAGTTTATCATATCGTTTTGAAGGTCACTATCAACTGAGGGCAGAATTAGATGGGAAATGATAGAGAGACAAAGTTGAAACAAAGTCACTGCTTCAGAAAAGCAGACACGAGTGATGGGTTGAGGGTATCCAAAGGGCATCTGGAGGGTCTGAGGCACCTTGAAGTCAGGGAATGGCGCTGAGTCAGAGGAGGAGAATGCTGAAACAGAGGTGAAAAGGCACCAAATGCAAACTATAGACTTCACAGCTTGGTCTCTGTCTGGCCCTGAACATCAGGGGGCCCTGATGATCTGTTTAATGTTAGTATCTCTGTTTTGAATTTTCCACCTATTTGTTTATTGCAACAATGTGTCTTTTGGGGACTGGCCAGTTTGTTTTGTTTTGTGTGACTACACTTTTTATGCCTGACAAGATGTCACACCAAGTGATGACATTCTTGTTCTTAGTCTTCTGTGAAAGAGCATGTTTCCAAGGTTGCTATTCATGTAAGCGATAGATGATGATTCTTTGTACTGTTTTACAAATTGTATCGGGAGTCGTAATTTGGTAGTCATTTTCATAGAATTTGTGTGTAACGAGTATAGACAGCTTGGACGTTTTTTCATAAAAATGGCATGGTTTCTCTAACAATTTTGAAACTCAGATTTGTTCAGGATAATATCTTTCAGTCTAAATGAACAAAATCAAAACGGTAAAAGAACGATGGTGAAAAATACTACAAATTATAACTGCTATTCTCTGACAGCTGACTATACATATAGAGAAACTAAGTTCTAAAAATTTATTTCTCTTCCTACTTTGTTACTGTGTTGGTTTCCCCTGTAGTAAAACTAGGTAGAATAGAACCAGACTGTTGTTCTTAGCCCTCCCCCCGACTTTTTTTTTTTAACCTTACCCATTTGGCATTTTTTGCCTTTTGGCAGGCATTTGTTTTGTTTTCTTAGAAGTTTCCTGCTTAATAAAGCTGGTCTGGCTACTCAGACTGCAGAAATTCTCAGTTCATGATGCACCAGGTCATGTCTGAATTCCTGGGCAGAATTAGAACGATAAAGGTAATTCATAAGTGGTGTCTCAGGATCTCCATTTTTTTGGAGGTAGCTAGAAGAACTAGAAGTAATCCAGTGTTCCTTTCCGAGGTAACAAACATGCTTAACGTTATTTCCTGAAGGGCTATCTGCCCTTGAGTAGCTTTCTGCGGAGGTCAGGATTGAGTGGAATTCAGGGTTCTACTGGAGATCATGAAACTCCCAGATACACACGTGCATTAAAATAGGGCCAAAGATGGGGAGGGGGAGAAGGACAGAATGTTCTTTTGTTACAAAATGTACATTTCAGCAAGGGCCTAAAGGTGAGGATTAGGTTGAGGTAGGCTGGGAAGTGGAGGAGGAGGCTAAAAACTGGGTAGGGCAGGACTGGGGTTAGAAGCAGCAAGCTAAAACACAATCCTGGGAGAGCTGTCTGACCCCAGCCTGGGTGTCACCCTGCCCTGCCCAGCTCGGCTTCATTCTCTCCACCTCCCAGCTCTTGGCTCACTCACCTCAGCAGAACTAAGCACCCAATTCTCCAGCTCAGCTGCCCTTCCGAGGAGCTGGCTGGGGCCACAAAGATTCTGAGGTTTCCTATGTTGCACACATATGTGCACCAGGATACAAAGACAGATTGAAGGACGGAGGACAGGCTAAGGTATGTTGGCTCGCAGAAAAATGTTCTTAAATGGAAAGACAAGAGCAGCCAGGAGAGATTGGATGGATAACCAGATTGTCAAAAAGCGGTAATACAGTGTTGCCTCTGAGTCTCCTTACTTAGTGACCTGAAGGGTGAGAGAACCAAATAGATTTCCTCGCCAAGCCTTTTTTATTTGTTGGTGACTTCTTCCCCTCGTTTCTTTTAACTAGGTTTGTTCCTGAGAAAGGGGAAAGGATTTTACTACTATTTGATAGTTTATCTTCTTTGTTCCCAAATTCTCCCACCTGCTTGTGAATTTAAGTATGGGGCTAATTCAAGAATATCTGAACTATTTCTTAACAAGAAACAAAATGTTTGGATGATTTTTTAAGCTATTCTTTGAGCTACTATTGTGTCCATTCCACCTGTCAGTAGATGTTTTGAAAGTAGTTTGGTTTGGGTTTTTTTTTTTTTTTTGGTTATACTTTTTATTCAACAAGATGGGGGAAGAGAAAGAGATTCAAAGTGTATTTTGTTGAAAAGAGAAGGTTCTTTTTGTATGTGGGAAGAGAGATTATTGGGCAATGATGCTGAATCTTTTTTAAACATTAATGAACTATGTTTTAAAAATAAAGGAATGAAGATGCCCCAACACTGTGCCTTTTCAGCATAAACTTGAGGGTGTTGTGTCCTAGCCTTGACCCTTCTTGATTCTGTTTCTAGTCCTAGTATGCCCCCCTCCCACTTACCTCTTCTATCCCAGAGCCTAGATGCTTTACATCCCAAGTCTAGGGGAAGAATTCTGATGATAGCATTTGGTTTTGAGATTACTAAAGATATCTGACATGGTGACATACATATCTTAGACATTATTTATCTGTACTTTATATCCCAACTCTAGGAGTAGGATTTTGAAGATAACATTTGGTTTTGAGATTACTAAAGATATCTGACATGGTGACCTATATATCTCAGGCATTTTTTATCTAACACAGTGTTTATAATAGAGATATGATGTTGGAGGGTTTGGAATAAAAAAAAAACAGGGGAGCAAGAGGGAACTTGTGGGAGGAATTTTTAAAAAAACAGATTGTGGGAGCAGCTGGGTATTTCAGTGAATAGAATCAGGCCTAGAGACAGGAGGTCCTGGTTCAAATATGACCTCAGACCCTTCCTAGCTGTGTGACCTTGAGCAAGTCGCTTAACCCCCCTTGCCTAGCCCTTAATGCTCTTCTGCCTTGGATCCAAAACACAGTATTGATTTTAAGATAGAAGGTAGGTTAAAAAAAAAAAGATTGTGGTTTTTAAAATAAAGTGTTTAAAGTAAGGTAATTTGTTGCTACTAAGGCATTACTCCTCCAAAATTATTTCTTAAATGATGTGATCAGAAAATTGTATCAGTTTTTCTATACTATCAGATCATCACAGTTTCTGTATAATGAGACAAATACAGCTCCATTTTCAAATGCAGAAACAAGATTTTTGGCCTCTCAGAAACCCTGCTTTTTTTTTTTCACAAGAGAAGAAAGAAGGCTCCTCTTTACTAGTCCCAAGAACTAAAGGTAGAGTTCTGAAATTATTGTAATATATCCTTGGTGGTTTCTTCCTTCTCAGGTTTGCGGATTTTTTGACCTGTTTCTCCTAATCTGGGAATTCTTAAAAATGCAGGATCCCCTCAAGTTCAGCAACCTGCGCATTTCTAACCATTTAAGACATATAAAAATAAATACATTGAGTGATTTTGTCATTATCTCAATAAGTTATACTTTTAAATTTTATATAGTAGCTAGGAGAGGCAGTGGGAAGAAGAGCACATAGCTAGCTCATTCCTGCATCAAGAAGACTTTGGTTCAAATCTCACCTTTACCATGCATTTGACTCTATGAGCCTATTTTAAGTTGGCTTCTTCAGGTCTCTGAGCAATTCTCTAAAAGTATATAATGCAGCATAGTAGAAGAGTTATTCATTTGTATTGGAGGAAGAAGTTTCTTCAGTGGGAGTTTCCTGAAGCACTGAAAATCATAGGTCTAGGCAAAAAAAAAAATTACTAGATAGAATCTTGTGAGTAAGCCATGGGATATAAAGCATATTTTACATTCCCAAACTAAAAAATTTTTATATCTGTAAATAGTACTGGAAAAAAGGTGTTGAATTATTTCAGTTTTCCCCAATATTTCCTGAAGAAGGAAGCAGCTTTTCCCACCCTGTAGCTTCAAAATTCTCAGAAATATTGCATCTACAATTTGGAGAAGAGAAATGGAATCAAAATGGTACATTAAAAATATACCATCCTTCTTAACACAAACACCTCTTAAATGACTATCAGCACTATTATTATATCCATTGTTTTAGAAACTAATATTAGCCCTTGTACTGTTTTAAAGCATGTCCCCTAGTTGTCACAGATTTACAACGTTCTTTTGGTTAAGCACTATATTTTCCCAGGCTGAGAATAATTTGGTAAATATCCTATAACACACTTAAATCACAAATGAATAAAAAAAAATCTAGCAAGTGCTAAGCATGAAAGATTTAAATGGAAAAGCAAGGTGGTCTGCACTCTCGAGGAGTTTACATTCTAATGGGATGGAGACAAGATAGTGATGAGCACAAAGTAGGTCTTTAATAAATATTTCTTAACCAAGATTCAAACTTGCTGCAGACTACTTCCATTACTTGTTGGATAGCTCTACCTCTATGCCCTACTATTGCCTCCTATGCAATACTTAATATTGATTCTAAGACAGAAGGTAAAAGTTTTTTAAAAAGGAAAAGAAAAATAATTGATATTAAGTATTTATTCCAAGGCAAAAGAGTGATAAGGGGTAGACAATTGGGGTTAAGTGAGCTGCCCAGAGTAATATAGCTAGGAAGTTCCCTTCTGAGGGAAGATTTGAATGCAGGACCATCCCATCTCTGGGCCTGGCTTTCTATCCACTGAGCCACCTTGTTGCCCCCAAGTTGTTAATGGTTTAATCCTTCTGTTATTCCACTTCTGACACTGGCTGCCTGATCACTGAGAGCCTCATTTTCTTCATCTGTAAAAAGAGAGAGTTGGTCTCTGCCTCTAAGGTCCCTTCCAGCTCTTAATTTATGATTCTATGTTAATATATTTCACAGTTCTTTTAGCTGTATGGAGTTCCTGGGGGAATAGGGATATTAAAGACATGGGCTTTTGTAGTTTCATGCAGTTTGAAATAATTAAAAACCATGAATAATTTCTCAAATGACATCCAACCTGGGTGACCCTAGCAGAACTTTTGCTGTGTTGGCATAGACTTTGAAAGCCATGGATACCACATCACAAGGAGGCAATGTTCAAGAGGTAACTTGGGCATTCTGCAAGATATGTTTGAAGAACTTTGATCCCCATCATCTTGTTTCCTGGTGCCAACCTGTGAGCACAACCTGTCGTGAGTCCAGCTTTGCCTCTATCCTGTAAGACAATAAAAAGCATTCTGACTTAGTAGGTGACAATCCTGCCCCAGATATTGCCTGGACAAGATACAGCTCCTCAAAGCCTCTATTTTCTCATTTGTAAAAGGAGGATAATAATACTTGTACTGCCAGCCTTACAGGAGTGCTGTGAGGAAAATGTTTTACAAACCTTAAAGCACTGTAGAAATATTTATTACTATTATTAGACCTATTTTGGACCCTAGAGGAGCTTGAAGAATCAGTTGATCAACACAAATTATTGAGAGCCTACTATGCACTCTGCACTGTGCTAGGTGTTGGGATACAAAGACAAAAGTGGAAAGAGATTCTGGCTTCAAGGCATCTCCATTTTCCCTGGGGAGATTACTTGTTGGTATACAGATATACTCAAAATGGATGAAAACTAGGCAAAAGTAATTAGGGAAAGTGGGTATGAGCAGCTGAGAGGATCGTGGAGAAAGTGACATTTGAGCTGGAAGGAAGCTAGGGACCACCATGACACTGAGGATGGCACATAATGGAGTGATTAGGTTCTAAAATATTGATTGCTAAAGACAAGCTTAGACATCATCCATTGTTGTGGATGTTGTGACCAACTCTTTTGTGACTCCATTTGGGGTTTTCTGGCAAAGATAATGGAGTTTTGCCATTTTCTTCTCCAGCTCATTTTATAGGTGAGGAAAGTGGGGCCAATAGGGCCACATAGCTTTTAAGTGTCTGAAGCTGGATTTGAACTCGTGAAATTGGATCTGCCTGACTCTAAACTCAGCACTCTATCCACTGTACCACCTAGCTGCCCTTAGAGATCATATAGTTCAGCTTTTTTTTATTTCATGTATTAGAACTGGTCAAGGTGACACAGCTTGTGAAGGGTAGAATTGGAGGAGTGGAACTGGTTCAAAACTGCACCAATCACACTGGAGCACCCAAGATACCCGCATCCCTTTGCACCTGTGCTTTTACCCCACTGCTAAGTACACAATGCAAAGACTCACCTGGTGCTGCGGTGAATTACTAAACCAAGGACACTGTGTTCTCTTTCTCGGAAAATTTCCTAATTGCAAATCCTTCATTTCAAAAGGCTAAGCTTGAATGATTTTTAAATAATTTTAGTCGCTCAGTTCATAATAATGAATACATTCACATAGAGCTATTTTCTTCAGACCTATATAGTATTTTATTTTTCTTTTTAAATGCTCACCTTCTATCATAGAGTATCATTTCTAAAGCAGAAGAGGGGTCAAGGCTATCCAATTGGGGCTAAGTGACTTTCCCAGGGTCATACAGGGTCTGAAACCAGATTTGAACCCAGGTCTTCCTGACTCCAAGCCTGGCTCTCTGTATATTGTGCTACTTAGCTGCCCCTCTATACAATGTTTTCCATAGAAATAGAAAAAAACATTTCAAACACTTTAAACTATTGTCTTGTTCAATGATGTATGTAAAACCTAGTTGAATTGCTTGTTGATTACAGGAGGGGGGAGAGAGGAGGGAAGGGAAAGAATATGAATCATGGAACCATGGAAAAATATTCTTAATTAATTAAAATTTTTTAAAAAGAAAAAACTTTAAACTATTAGGAAGGCTACTTTAATATTAATAATAACAATAACATTATTAATTTCATTCATTTTTAAGTCTCTCTCACCGTTTTATGAAAATTAAAATGACCATGTTGTTCTCAATACTATCTCTTCTTTATTCAGATGGTTAATTCCAGGTGTATTTCAAGGCAAAATAAATAATTAATACAAAATGATCCTGCCAGAAATCTTAGTAATTGCATATATATTTGACCTTTTGCATATTAAGTTAGTTCTTTTTGGACTTTTTTCTAAGCCCCATTCACTTTTTTTAAATTATTATTTATTTATTTTATTTAGAGCATTGTTCCATGGTTACAAGATTCATGTTCTTTCCCTTCCCTCTTCCCTCCCCACTCCTGGAGCTGATAAGCAATTCCACTGAAGCCCCACTCATTTTAAAGCCAATGTGGGCTCGAAAAAGAAAAAACAAAAGATCAAGAGAATGCTTAGGATTTTTTAATTCATTGAAAAAGAAAAATGGAGGATTTTGTGCAGGCAGGCTCCTGCTCTCCTTGCAAATCCAAAAGCCTCCTCCGGTTAACCTAGTCTTGGTCATGAGCTCTTCTACCCAGGACTTTACACACTCCAGGCTCAGTTGGGTGTGGGCTGCAGGAACAGCTTGCCACACAGATTCCCTTGCAATAAATCCACCAGTGTTTATTAAGCCACATACTATGTGCAAGGCACTGACCTTGGCATGGTCACGCTGACATATATTATCTCATTCGGTCCATACAACATCTTGATACTAGCCAGCATTTATTTATAGAAAGCTTTAAGGTTTGCAGAGCACATTACAAATGTTTTCTTGTTTGATTCTCTCCACCATCCTGTGACATAGATACTATTATTATTCCCATTTTTGCACATGAGGGAACCTGAGTCCAGGATGGCACATCTCGTAAGCATCTGAGGTAGAATTTGAACTCAGATCTTCCTTCCAAGTCTAGCATTCTATCCACTCAACCCCATAGCTTATCTTGATGAAGCAGAGAGGGTAGATGCTATTATCTCGATTTTACTGAGAAGGCAGCAGTCACCAAGTGGCTAATTAACTTGCCCCAGGTCAAATGACTAGTAAATATGACTGCTGGGCCTTGAGCCCAGGCCTCCTATCTCTTTCCATTACATCATGTGGCCTTAGCACTTTCCCCCTCCATGCATACCCACGAAGGGTGAGCAGTATGTGATGGGCTCCCTGAAGGAACTCTTGCAGCATAGACCATTAGCGCTTCGGAGAATCCAGCAGAGGAAAGGGGTCTCTGTCGTTAGGGAGTCCAAGAAAGTTCAAAACTCCCATCTCTTGCCCTGGGTCTGCTCACATCTGCCTTCTCTTCCACCACCCCCACCACCCATTTAGCGCCGCTTTCAGCCATTCATGGTCTCCCCTCCCCATGTTCTGGGTCTTCCTCCTTGGACTGCAGGGAGTAGGGATTCCTGTTGCAGGGTTGGCCACGGCTGCTTTTGGGATCTTTCCAAGTTCCCTGATGGACCTAATCCAATCGTAGATACAGCTTCTCTTAAAAGAAAAACAAAAACAAAAGGAAACCACCGGAGTATTGACGCCCTGGCCACCAGCCCAGCGGCCAATTCCTGCACTTAAGGAAAGGAGAGCTATCCACCTGACGGGTAGTCCACAGTAGTTGGCACTCCCGAATGTGCCAGAGGAAGCCCCACTTAGCTTAATCAGTGGCCTATGAAGTCCCGCCTCAAACAGTGTCCGGGCGATATAAAGGACGAACAAATATTTTCACAGGGTGTGTCCAGAACTGAATAGTCAAGGTCACTCTGGTGCAAATAGAACATAGGTGTCAGTGAGTTCTAGTGTCTCGGATCAAGTAGCTCTTCTTGGCAGCATTAACAAAGACACAAAGACTGTCATAACCTTTACTGTTGTTATTGGGTGTGCTTTTACCCTAGCCCAGTGAAGTTTCTAGACTGATTTCCATTCAGAGGAGATTGCTTTGAGTGCTGAGCCAAGCTGACATTTTCAGTGGATTGGGAGCCATGCCCAGTGCGCTTCTCTGCCCCGCTTAAAACTGACCTAGATTGCGGCACTTAATGAGTTCCATCGAGGAAGGAACTGGTACTTGCAAGGAGCCTTCTGTAGTCCTCGGTTTTCCTTCCCACAATAAAGTAAGATCACATGAAGAAGCCAAAATCTTTGTCACTGGCCACCTTTTTGGGGGGGGGGGAAGGGTTGGGGGGGGAGTCTGTTGGTAATGTAACAGGTATGCCATATTTTTCAAAGTGGTAATGGCACTTTACCCCATCTTCACACACTTGGAGTTTTTAACTAAATATCTTTTAAAATAGTATCCTAGCCAGAATTTTCTTTCAGATAATTGCTTTGCAGAGAAAAAAAAAACCAAAACGTTGTCACTGGAAGGTTGCTGGGAAAGACACACCGTATACCACAATCAGACAGTATTAGCTGCTCATTATTTTCTGTATCTGTATACATATGGTTTAAGAAAAAGCTCTTTCTACTTTCAGACATCCTTACAGTGTGTGTGTGTGTGTGTGTTTTCCTTCTGAGTTCTTTTTTTATAAATGGAAATTCAGGTTTAAATTTATCAGTAAAGTTGTTATCAGGCTTTAAAATCTGTGCATTGTCATTCACTAACTTCACTTACTAGTTTTTAGTCAAGTCTAGCTGAACAATGGTTGAATCGGTGACTATTATATTTGTTTAACTGCTGTAAAGTAAGGTTGCAACAATAGATGCTTACACTTAAATAGGCCTGCAGAGCATTGGTGCCCTATCAATCATTCAGAGATTTACCTCCTGCTGTCTAGTCTGATGGACAATTCTGCTGATGTGGATATTCAGCAAGAAGGGATCAGGAAGGACAGATGATGGATAAAGACAATCTTCTGTCTAAAGAGGAAATCGGAGAAATCCTTTTAAAGAATTTCTTTGTCATGGTGTCACAAGATTAATTATGCTCGTGTGAGAACAACTTTTTTCATTTGATTAAAAAAAAAAGGACATTATCCTTCTGACTTGTGACAGAGGGTTTCCAAAGAAAGAAGGTTAAAAGATTTCACGAACATTATTCTGTTGTCTTTTAAGCATCCTTCAAGACCCTTGGATTACATCCATGACATTGTGAGGTTCAACTAGTAATTAATAAATCAGGCATTTTTATTTGAAGGATCTCTGATGGAAAAAATTGATTGTTTCCATTCCTTGTTGCTGTCTCTCACCAGACAATGTTTTATAGGCATTTTCCCTAGTTTTTATAGAAGTTATTTCGAAATTATGTAACTATAAGGCACATTACAATTCACCAAAAGTTTTAAAAAACGGCATCGTGTCAAGAATGAAGATGTTTTGGATACATGAAAAAATGCCACAAAATTCTGCTAAATAAATGTTTGAAAATACTGTTGGGTTAGATATACATATTATAAAATATCAAATGATTTCATTTTCTGAAAGGCTGAGAATTTATTTAATTCATTTTGAGAATAGAAATTATATGTGTCCCTTCCCTTACTTAAAGAGATTCTAAATACTCAGATGTCAATTTTGGTAAATATCTCTAAAGTCTATAACTGAAAGACTTTGGTATCAAAAGCAGTAAGGTATTGTTCCATATAAGTTATTTTCCTAGATATGAATCAGACTCATTTCTAATATTAAAAAAAGTTTTCATTTCCAACATTTAAAAAGTATGGGGGGGGGCAGCTGGGTGGGTCAGTGGATTGAAAGTCAGGCCCAGAGGTCCTGGGTTCAAATGTGGCCTCAGACACTGCCCAGCTGTGTGACCCTGGGCAAGTCACTTAACCCCCATTGCCTAGCCCTTATAGCTCTTCTGCCTTGGAACCAATACACAGTATTGATTCCAAGACAGAAGGTAAGGGTTTAGAAAAAAAAAAAGGGAGGAAGCATCTAGTTCCACCTCATTTTACCAATGAAGAAATTGATGTGGAAAAACAAAAGTGATTTGTCCAAGGTCAAATAGTAAATAGTTGTTGTTCACCTGTGTCTGACTATGAATCTATTTGGAGTTTTCTTGGCAAAGATAACAAATATTTTGCCATTTCCTTCTCCAGCTCATTTCATAAATGAGGAAATTGAGACTAACAGGGTTAAGTGGCTTATATGATCTTGTGTAAATTAGTTTATGTTCTATGTCTCAATTTCCCCATCTGTAAAGTAAGGACACTGATCTCTCTCTGGGTCTAAATCTCTTTTCCCCTGTTATCAAGACCAATTGAGTTATGCAGAGCCATTTGCCTTGAATTACTATGCTTTTAGTTAACAATTTTGTATATATTTGTCATTATTAATTTTATATTTATTTTGCATATATACTTTACAGGTACTTTTTCCCATCACCCAACAGTAATAAACATCTAATATTTATTATCTTGTCGACTTATTACATTTCTCATAATTTTTATAGTTACTCTGTTACCTTCTTAAGGGTGGCATTTTAGTTGCTGTCATTACACACCCTGCTGTTTCTCATTGGCTGAATTCCCCCCCAAAATTACATGAAAAAAATTTTAATCTTTGTTTTTTAAAAAGTTTGAACTAGTAGAAAAGTCTGTTACATTTGATTGTGCCACAATGTTTCAGTTTCTGTGTACAATGTTCTCTTGGTTCTGCTCACTTTACTCTACATCAGTTCATATAGATCTTTTTTTTATTTAGAACATTTTTCCATGGTTACATGATTCATAATCCTCGCCTCCCCTGCTCTCTCCTCCCTACTACCAAAGCTGACAAGCAGTTCCACTGGGTTATACATGTATCATTGTTCAAAACATTTCTATATACTTTGTATTTGCAGTAGAGTGATTCTTTAACATCAAAACCCCAATTACATCCCTATCACACTATGTGATTGAGCATATATTTTTCCAATGCATTTCTGGTCCCACAGTTCTTTCTCTGGACGTGGATAGCATTCTTTCTCATAAGTTCCTCGATATCATCCTGGGTCATTGCATTGCTGCCAGTAGAGAAGTCCATTACATTCCATTGTATCACAGTGTATCAGTCTGTATAATAATATTATACTGGTTCTGCTCCTCTCACTTTGCATCAATTCCTGGAGGTCATTCCAGTTCACATGGAATTCCTCCATTTCTTTACATCGAGGTCTTTCCAGATTTTTCTGAAATCATCCTACTCATCATTTCTTATTGAACAATGATATTTCATTACAGTCATATCCCACAACTTGTTCTAGCTGGCTTATTTTTGTATATAATTCTAATATGAGAACCTGAGTCATAATTCCAGTTATCAACAACAACAAAACTTACTAGAGGCTACTGTAAACAAAATATTAAGACTAATGTTGAAGGGAGACAGCTGGAGGACTCAGTGGACAGAGAGCCAGGCCTGGAGTGTGGAGGTCCAGGATTAAAATCTGGTCTCAGATACTTCTTGGCTCTATGACCCTGGGCAAGTCACTCAACCCACATTGCTTAGCCCCTACCACTCCTTGGAACCAATACACAGTATTGATTCTAAGATAGAAGGTAAGGGTTTTAAAAAATGATGCTAAAAATATAAAGGTGAAACAATAGTAATAATTAATAGCAATTTAATAACAATTAAAAGAGTTTACCTTTGAGTTTAGTGCAAAATATGTATTCAAATAATTATAATTATTTAATTTATTGTTGTAATTATAATTCAAATAGATATAATTTCTATCTGAGTATGATAAATATGTAAGACAAGTCTCAGAGGACTGAGAGATTCTGGGAGTAAAGGATTTCTAGTTGGAGCATTTGGGGAGGGCTTCATGAAGCAGGTGACAATTAAACTGGTCTTTGAAGGTAGAGAATAATTTTGACAAATAGAAATGTGGACTGAGCCTGTTCTAGAAAATGGAGAACAATATGTTTTAATATACATGTGAGAAAAGAATAGTGAGATTTAAGAATGAATAATAGTAGTTTTGGTTTAAACAGAATGCATGGAGGGGTGCTAATATGATATAAAGCTGGAAAGGTAGAATCGACCATGCCATGGAATAAAATGCATGGGTTTTCTGACAGATAATGCATTTTCTTGTTATAGCTAGAGTTTTCATGTGCTTGTGGATGTAAAATTTTGGAATGCATAATTTGTATATGTATCTCCTGTAAATCTGGTGTTTGGATCTATATGTATCAGAGAATATTTCTAAATGCTGAAAGTTTTATTTGGTTACATATGATATAAAATGTGAATGTTTAATGATGTATAGTTTTGGTGAATATCTAATAGATGCAACAGTGTCTTTTAAATTCCTCAAAACTTTGCAATTAGATTCCCTTTTACTGTTTTTTTCTAATCTACCAGCCATTTTTAAAGGCCCCAAGAACTACAATGACACTATTACATGAGTAATTCTGGATAGTTGATATCCAGGGAATTCCATTTAACCAATTAATTAAATTATTATATGACATATAATATATAATTACAATATATTATATGATATAATTACATTTAAATTTTAAATAAATGGACAGCTAAAAAATCATAGAATCTCAAGATTGTGAAAGGGATGTCAGAAGTTATCTGGTTTAACCTGAACCTGAATAATGAATTCCTTCCCCACATCATTGAGAAGATAAGGAATTTTCAGTGATTATAGATTTTGGAAACACATTATATATAAGAAAGCTGGGGCTGTTTTAAATTATAGTTGAGTCATTGAATTGTATCTAACTCTTTGTGATCCCTTTGGGGGTTTTCTTGGCAAAGATACTGGACTGGTTTGGTTTCCCATTTCTTTCTCCAGTTCATTTTAAAGATGAGGAAACTGAGACAAGCAGTGATGATGTGCCCAGGGTCACACAATTAGTAAATGTCTAAAGCCAGATTTGAACTCATAAAGATGAGTCTTGCTGACTTGAAGCCCAGCATTCTACTGACTGTGTCCTCTAGCTGCCCCAAAATTTTACAGTATAAAGTCATAATTTGATTAAAAGGTTCAAGTTCAAAATTTAGCATTCTTTAAAAAAAAAAGTTCTACACTTAAAAAACTAAGCACTTGTGCTTTTGGCTTGCTAAATTGCTAGCATTTACCCTATGAATGAGATGTCTAGGTTATGCCTTCTAAAAAAAGTGAAGAGAATATTTGGGGAAAAAAGTTAGGAAAAGAAAATTCAAATTGGATTTTAGTCCAAACTAATAACTTGTTGTGACAATACACTGTCGTGAGGTTAAGGTTACTGGCTAATAGGTTTCAATATCTCATGGACCTGTTGCCTTATAAATTCCACAATTTTGTTGCCCTTTAATACCATCATTTTCTCTTTCAAAAAATAACTCAGGTTGAGGATCAGAGACCATTTTCTAAATATTCTTCCAATCTTTTTATGTATAATCAGTAGCCATGGAAATAGACACATAATTTTTGAATGTGTATATAATGTACTTTTTTCTGAGATCAACCAATTGCTACAACTTCTGATCATTCTTGGTTATTTGTTGACAGTTTTAATCCCATTTTATTGGAGAACAAATCAGGTGGGAATGAGAGAAACTTTAGAAGACCTATTTTTTTTGAAAACTCCCCTATGCTTAATGATTGCATTATTTTCATTCTAAATCTCAAGAATGTTGATTCATAGCTCCAATTAATGTCAGGTTTTGAAAAGCAAGCAGGATGATTCTTTGAAGTCGTTATGTAGTATTTTTAAAGTGCCCTGAGAATCTCCAGTTCTTTTAGACAGCATTCGAGGAAGTTAATGCAATCTATTCTTTTCCTCCCTTTTAAAGAGAGAGCCAACAATTCTGTACCAACTTGTCTTGTTAGAAGAATAAGCATCCCCCTTTACCACTGTTGGCTCCTTTAACAAAAGAATTAACCTTTGAAAAGTGAGGATTGAAACTGGAAGTAATTCATCTAGGTGACAAGGAACATTTGAAGAAGAAACAGTTTACTAATTAATAGAAAATATAGCCAGTTATAATAAAATGTTTCTTTCTTTGTCTTTCTGACCCTACCATAAAAGGAGAACCATCAATTTATCACCCACCAGCTGCATGAATTCAATAGAAAAAGACCACAGGTTTTCTCCTCACTAAACCCTTGCTGAGTAGTTCTGGCAGTACATAAAAGTGGGTCATTTGTACCTAAAATACTTTACCCATGCTCAATTAGTCTTAGTGATGGTGTGTTTTCCCGCTCACAAACACATCCCTCTTTCTAATAAGAAACAGAATAAAGAGTACTTATGAGGAAGGGGTAGAGGTGGGGGGGCGGGGGGGGGGGGAGAATGCTAGGGCTAGAGGGAGGGGGAAGGCCTTTTTGAAAAAATAGATGTGTCTGTGAATCCCAGAATCTTAGATTTAGAAGGAACCTCGAAGGTCATCTAGTTGGCCCAACCCATACCTGAACAAAAGTCTTCTCTACAAATATTGAAATAAGGAATGGCTGCTTAGTGTTCCCCAAGTCTTCTGATAATGAGAAAGCAGAGCAGACAACAACTGTTACTTGGCAACACAGTTTGAATAAATGTTATCATACCTTCAAAATGAAGAATGTTTAAACCATTTACAGAAATCATATGCTGAGATTAAAATGCAGAAAAGGAGCTGGCCTCTGTGCTAGTAAAGAGTTTCCTTTTCTAGGCTTTCTCTAAATCAGGGAAATCTTAGACCCAATTCTCATGGACCTATTTGATTTTAAGTGTGTAGGAAAAAAGTGAGAGAAACTATACATAATCACCCTTTCCCTGCACACAGATATAAGGTGAGTTTTCTTATAATCAAGTATATTGACTCATGCGGTTCTTTTTTATCCTGTAGAGTTTGTTTTCCTGCACTCTTAATTGTGGTCTCTATAGAATATTTTACATTACTGGGGGATGATTTCCTGAGTACACGGTTGTTTTCTATCCAAACAGGGGGAGAATGCTAGGCCTGGTGAGGTTGCATTGACCTTACCTAGTGGTCTTTTTCTCTTGATTGGCATGTTTCAAAGGTTAAACTAACTGTGGATGAAATGTAATCAGTAGTGATTTGGTTCCTTTCCAGATCACTCCGGACAACTGCAATAGCCAACTTTGTTAGTTTATAGGGAAAGAAAGGGAGGTCATCCCCTGAGCAGTTTGGAATGGGAAGCAGCAGCTGTCCCCTTCCCCCTTACTTAAATAAACAAACTAAATGGAAAAAATAAACTTTTCTCCTTCACATCTGGTACAAAGCTTCCTAGTTTGTCAGAAGTTCACATGTTCTCTGCTCCAGTTTGGTCTGTGAATCAGGTGCCTGTCCTCCTGCCATAAAGTTCCCTGGAATGGCTGAGATAGATAAAGACCTTGATATTTTTAACGGTCGTTCATTCATTAATTTAACAAACAATCACTAAGAGTCAACTATATATATATATCACACTCTGGCCCATATACTATCCTACCATTCACATTTCTCTATAGAAGAATAGTAGAACAACTGGCCTTAACTTTCATGAATAGTGTGGTGAGCCTCCTGGTGGGATCATAGATTTTGAGCTTGAGAGGGCTCTTAGAGGTCATCAAGGCTAGCTTAAGTCAAGAGAGGTAAAATGACTTGCTTGTAGGACCAGGCTTTGATTCCATTTTCTCAGCTCTTTTCTGTTGAACCGTGCTATTTCTTCATTGATTCACAAATACCAGTGTGAAATGTTGCCCTTCTAAAAAGAACTTATAAATTGTGCCAGTGGTTCAACATATGGTATCTTGCTTCATTTTATGCCACACATTAGCAACCTATAACAGTGGCACTTCGATAAAGTCTGATATACCCTGATAGTTTTTTCAGACACAGAATTTGTTTTTGGTGCCACTCACCTCCCTTTTTGTGAGCTTCTTTTGAAGCACTGGACTTAGAATCCAGAAGCTCTAAGTTCAAATCCTACTGTAGTTTGTAAACACTTTGTAAAACTTAATGCAGTGTCAGTGGCAGCTACAGGCATACCTTGGAGATTTTATGGGTTCAATTCCAGTCTCCTAAAATAAAGCAAATATTTCAATAAAATGAGTCATAGGAATTTTTTTATTTCCTGATACATGTAAGAGTTATGTTTACACTATGCTGTAGTCTGTTGAGTGTGCAATGATATATCTAAAAACTTTATTTTAAAAATACTTTACTGGGGGGCAATTAGGTGGCTCAGTGGATTGTGAAAGTCAGGCTCAGACAGGAGGTTTCTGGATTCAAATCTAGCCTCAGATACATCCTAGCTGTGTGGCCCTGGGCAAGTCACTTAATCTCGATTGCAAAGCACTTATGTCTTGAAACCAATATATAGCTTTGATTCCAAGACAGAAGTTAAGTTGTTTTTTTTTTTAAATACCTTATTTCTAAAAACTGCTAACCATCATCTGAGACTTCAGCAAACTATAATCTTTTTTTTTTTTAATGGGTGGAGGGTCTTGTCTTGATGTTGATGGCTGCTGACCAATCAGGGTGGTGGTGGCTGAAGGTTGGAGTAGCTGTGGCAATTTCTTAAAATAAGATAAAAGTGAAGCTTGCTGCATCAATTGGCTCTTCCTTTCATGAAAGATTTCTCTGTAGTGTCCAATACATTCAACCCATTGTAGAACTTCTTCCAAAATTGGTGTCAGTCTTCTCAAACCTTGCTTTATCAACTATTTATGTAATATTCTTCAATATTGTTGTGTCTCAGGGAATAGAGAAGCTGGGGAGGGGGAGGATGACAGGGAGAGAAATGGGGAATGGCCAGTTGACGGAGCAGTCAGAACATATATGACATTTATCGATTAAATTTGCTGTCTTCTATGGGCATGATTTGTGGTGACCTAGAACAATTACAATAGTAACATTAAAGCTCACTGATCAGAGATCACCATAACAAATATAATAATAATGAGAAAAGTTTGAAATATTACAAAAAATACCCAAAATATGACAGAGAGACATGTGAATACATGCTATTGGGGAAATGGTTCCCATAGATTTGCTCAACACAGGGTTGCCACAAACCTTCAATTAGAAAAACAAAATAGAATTCAGTATCTGTGAAGTACAGTAGAACAAGGTGTGCCTGTATTCATATTATTCTTCCTTGCTTTAAGCCTGATCTTCTTTACTGAACTCAGTCTGTTCTCTTCTATATTTTAGTGCTTCTTCATGAATTAGTGGATCATTATTTTAATGTGGTTATTCATTCTATTACAATATATAAATTTCATTTAAAATGAAATTTTGACTACTGTCTCCTATCCCCCTAATTTTCCATGACCTTCATGGTCACAGTTACAAAATGCTGTGCTTTTTAGGAATGTTTTCTTATGTAATTAGGGATTGGACTGTAAGTATTTGGAGGCTTGTAAGGAAACTCTGCTTGAATCAGAACATAACCTATGGAAAAAGTCTTTTGATGCCACTGTTTTATAATGTTTTATGACATGGAAGCACTTCTTTTTGAAGTGCCTAAAGTATTGTGTTACGAAGAGATCAGTGGCTATAATTCAGAAAAATTAATATAGTTAGGGTTTCTCCTTTCTTTGCTCTCCTCTCCTCCTTTTCTCTCCATTCAGTTGTTCTTAATTTGTTGAATTTGGCAGACATGAAAAAATTGGACTTTTGGATCTTTTCTTTTGTAGTTGAACACTTCTGGCCTTTAGGGCTGTGTCACAAGTCCATTCTTCAGATCAGAGGAAGCATTTGGTGGTTTCATCTACTTTTCCATAGGTCCAACTCAATAGCAGATGCTAAGACAGATGGCAATTTCCCTTTTCGTTTTCTTCCCCTTTCCTTTTGGTTTCCAGTACCACCTCTACTCCCCCCCCCCACTACCCCTCCCCCACCCAGAACAGTCCAGTTGCTTTGACCACCCCAGGACTTTCATCTCATTAGCCCTCTGTAACAGTACTTCTTTTGTTCCTTCATGACAATTCTATAGTATCATAAAATTTGGAGCCAGAAAGGACTTGAAATATCATCTAGTCCAACCTTCTCATTTTGCCAATGAAGAAACTGAGGCTCGGGGGAATTAAAATTGCTTCCTCAGGTCACAAACATAGTAGATAGGTCCTCCCAACTCTAAAGATCAGTCAGTACCATTCTTTCCATTATATTATGGTACCTTTTTTTTCTCCTTAAATGTCTCTATCCTAAACAATAGGTATTTCATCATTTTTTCTACTTTTCTTTAGGATTATTCTTACATTTTCTTTTTTTTTCCCCAAGTGAGGATCATTCTTTTTTTTTTCCTCTCCCCTTTGGTGGTCTTTCTATTCTTTAACTCCAGGTTCTCAATAGAGACATCCTAGGGGTAAGGGTATGGAATAGCAGGTTATCAAGGGTTTAGAAGAGGAAGGTGGAAAAAAGGGAGATTTCCCAAAGAAAAGCTGTCCTTGTTAGGAAAATTTCAACATAATCTTATTAGATTTTTAGAAGCTTTAAGAATATAGATAGGGCCTAGATCTGTTATTTCATTGGTAAAGGAAACTTCCAACTGAGGAAACTTCCTCTACTCTGTGAAGCTCATCTCTTTTTCATAACTTAATTTTAGAAAGTTGACTAGAATAATGCAAGGTTAAATGACTTGCCCTGAAACAAGCAGTATTTGTCAGAGGTGACACTTTTAAGAAATAAACATTTTAAAGTTGGAATTTTTAAATAACACATAGAAGAAGATTCTTTTTTTTTGTTGTTAATAGAATTTCCTTCCAAGTATCTCAGCCCTTCTCTTCCCTCCCTGCATCAGAGAAAATATCATCCAGCCAACAGATGTGCATATAGATTATGTCCTTTATTTTTCCATTTCTTGACTCATTCTCTGAAAGTGAAAATTACCAAGTTATTTGTCAAGTAGTATGTCTGTAGCTGTATATTAATGTTCTCTTGGTTGTGTTCATTTCACTGTTCATTATCACATGTAGTTCTTTTCAGGTCTTCTTTTTATTTAGCCTGCTCATCACTACTTATGATGCAGTAGTGTTCTATCACAATAACACACCACAATTTGTTTAACCATTCTCAAGTTGATGAATATTCCCTCTTTTTCCAGCTCTTTGCCACCTCAAAAAGAACTGCTATAAATATTTTAGAACATACAGATTCTTTTCTGTTTTCCTTGATTGACTTGGGAAACAGATCCAGCTAAGGGTATACACAATTTTATAACTCTCTGGATGCAATTCCAAATTGCTCTCCAAAATAATTTAATCACTTCCACCAAGAGTGTATTAGTATCCCCATTTTCCCATACCCCCTTTAATATCTGTCATTTTGCCCATTTGTCATTTTAGCCAATCTGAAGAGGTGTGCAATTATATCTCAGAATTGTTATGGTTTGCATTTCTCTAATTAGTAATGATTTAGAGCATCTTTTGATATGCCTATGCTTTGATTTCTTCATCTGAAAATTGTCCATTCACATTTTTTGCTCATTTATCAACTGGAGGAAATAAATTGTATTTTGAAATTGTAGAAAAGAAGTCATGCTCTTTTGATGACCTGTTCTCAATTCAGTAATTAATTTTTTTCAAAATCTACACCCAATTCTTTGAGGATGCTGACTTCATGTCTGAAGCCTCTGATTAGGAAGATTCCATATCACCAAGATTTTCCTATTTGATTGACCTGGTGATTAATATTTCTTTTCATTTCCCTACTACAGTTGAATATATTACTGGATAGAATTTTCTTAGTGACCTTGGTCAAGTCACTTAACCCCCATTGCTGAGCCATTACCACTCTTCTGCCTTAGAACCAATACACAGAATTGATTCCAAGATAGAAAATAAGAATTAAAAAAAAAAAGCATTTTCTTGGTGGCCATAATGGCATCTCTCTGAGATCCAGCTAATAAATATAATGCTTTGTGGGTCTCACATCATTCAAAGCATCATAGTACTTAGAACTAAAAGGAATGTTGGCAATCTTCATGAAGAAAATGAATCCCAGAGGTAGGGAGTAACTTGTCTACGGTCATATAACTAGTAAATAAATGACAGAACTTCTTTCTACACCCTCTTTAAAATAATGGCATTCTTCTTGAGTTTCAAGTCCCAAGACTTTACCCAAAACTCTAGATGGACTTTTACTCCCATGCATTTCTGTTCTTATGCATGATACATCTATTCATGCATTCCAGAATGTTTTCCCAAAGTTTGCTATTCTTGCAGTTATACCACAAGGGTGGATAATGTTCAAATGGCATAGGAAGAGTGTTTTCTGCTGCCTTCTCTCCTCTTTAGTGACCCCATTATACAACCTTTCTGTGGGTGGAAGGATTAGAAGCCATGTGGATCATCCCTGTGGATGTGGAGGAAAAAGTCTCTCTTCTTTGTCTTTTCAATGACAGGGAGGATCCTGACAAAAGACACTAGTAAAAATAGCTGGCATTTATATTATGCTTTAAATGGTTTGCAGTTTCTTTGCATATGCTCTCCCATTGACCTTTGTAGTAATCCTGTGAGGCCGATGATACTATTACCACAGTTTACAGATAAGAATTAAACATTAAAGAATAGCTTATGTAATACATTCCACCCAGTAAAGCTGAAGATGGAAAGGAAATAGAGCAGATCAAAGCAGCCAGATGGTACTTTGGAACCTAGATGGACTAAGAATGAGGAAGATCTGAATTCAAATCCTGTCTCAGGCATTTATTAGCAGTGTGTTGTTTTTGTTCAGTTGTTTCAGTTGTTCCCATCTCATACTGATTCCTTTTGGGGGTTTTCTTGGCAGAGATACTGGAGTGGTTTATCATTTCCTCCTCTATTTCATTTTACAGATGAAGAAACAGAGGCAAATGGGGTTGCCCAGTTCACATAGCTAGAAGGTATCTCAGTCTAGATTTGAATGATGAATCTTCTTGACTCCAGACCCAGCACTCTATCCCCCGTGCCATCTAGCTATGTAACCCTAAGTAAATCTTTGAACCTCTTTCAGCTTCAGTTCCCTCATCTATAAAATGAGGATCATAATAAGACCCATCTCACCACATTGTTCTAAGAACCAAATTATATAGCATGTAAAGTGCCTTGCAGATTTTTAAGTGTTCTACAAATGTTAACTATCATTATGATAGTCAATAGCCCTGACTCAAGTTGTCAGGTTGAAAATTTAAAGTCTGTGAATTGATATAGAACTTGATTGCAACTTGAACTTTTTTTTTTTTAAGAAAGTCATCTTATCTGTCTGACCCTCATACTTCTTAACTGTAAAATGGGCAAATGATATTTGTACTACCTTTTTTTTTTCCCCTGGAGCTAGGTGGCAAAATAGATAGAGCATTGAGCTTGCAATCAGGAATACTCTTCTTCCAGAATTCAAATACAGACTCACACACTTTCTAGCTGTGTGATCTTGGGCAAGTCACTTAACCCTGTCTATCTCACTTTCCTCATCTATAAAATGAGCTGTAGAAAGAAGTGGCAGACTATTCCAGTATTTTTGCCAAGAAACACCCAAATGGGGTCACAGAGTCAAACTAAACAGTACCTTCTAAGGTTGCTGTAAGGAACATATTTTATAATCTGTAAAGCTCTATAATTACAGCGGATATCATCTAGTGCTTTAAAGCTTACAAAGCATCTTGGGCAAGGGGTAGAGGTAGAGGGGTGGGGTGGGAGTGGGGACTGGACTATAACTTGAACTTTTTGTTCAAAATTTTCCATAAGATGGGGTTCAGAATCTCACCATCTGTGAGGCTAGATGGTAAAATAGCCAGATTATATGCAGTTTCATGATAGTTGTAGAAAAGAATATCAGCATCTGAGTACAAATTTAGAGTTTTCTTTGTGTTGAGAAGCTTTGAGGGAACATCTGACTGCTAGGGCTCAATCACTGCTACCTTCAAGCCCAGACAAGCTCTGCTTCTGAAGACAGTAGAATTAAAAAGTGTTGGACTCTATTTATTCATGGGGAAGAGGCTGATATTGTAATAAGGCCAAACCTTTTGGTTTGGGAAAACTTGGAGGATTTAGAAGGAAGAGGATTAATGGCATATCTCAATTTGATTATATTTAGATTTGATTGATTGATTGCTAGGCATATGAGCATTAACTCATACAGTTTATCCTAAAGGGGTACAAATAATAAACATAGAATTGTTGGCTCAATCCCTAGTTCCTCATAGTTTCCAGTGCCAGTGTGAAGATTTGGGTTAATGATGCATACCTAAATAAGAATCTTATAAAAGTGATAGGGTCTGTATCATTCTCAAATGAGAAGTTCCTTCAAGGTCAAGTCAGAAATTTATATATTTCCTAGTCATAATAATTTATACTCAAGCTGAAGGTTCTAAACCTTTTCCCTCAGTGAGATAAAGATGGCTAGCCATACATGTTTTCATTAACTCAAAGATCTATTTTTTAAATCAAAGCATACAATAAAAAAAGGAAAAATAAACAAAGAAAATCTACCATCAGCCAAATTCTCAAGGAAGTTGACCTGATTGAATCATTATTTAAAACAGACAGTTGCAATGATATTGCCCTTGATAATATTATCTTTCTTAGAATGATGAGGGAGGGGACATAAGGGGGGGGGAACACTTTTAAGTTGAAGAGATTTGGGGGTTTGGGTTGTTGCTTTTTTCTTTCCCTAATAGTTCTATGAAAAGGAGATATTGGAGAGGAGTAGCAAGCTGAAAATTTATATAAAACCTCAGAATCATTAGAGGCCTTTTAAAATTCATCAAAAAATGAAAAAGATAATAAAAAAGGCAATCTTGCCTTTGAAGAGAATATTGTCCTGTCTTTTCAGGAACTTCTTTGTAAGTCATTGTACTGTGATAGCTTCATTGCCTTAATTATCACATAAAGTAGGACTAGCTTTAATAATTACATAGTAAATACAATGACTTAATGAAGATAGTTTCACCATGTGTCCCAATGAGTTCTTTGTTTCTTATTTGAATCTTTGTTGCTTGATGCTAATCTACTTTCAGGTTATCAAATCTAAGCATTTCACAATGCAGACTCCAGCAATGGTATTCATGTGGAATGTTGCCTTTTGTTTACTTGCTTCACCGGTCCTTCCTATGCTTTCTTTGGTCATCTGGTGTCTTCACTAATGTGATTTGTACTCCCATGCTCTGCAGGTAGTCATCAGCTTTTATAAGGGGAATTTAGACTGGGGCCTGCCACCCTGGTTGCTAATGAATCCACAGGGATTTTGTTTTGTTTTTCATTCCTCTTTCAGAATAGGGAAGCCAGATTATTCGAAGTATTTGTTAATCCTCCTTATTTGCTTTTGTCTTAATTTTCAGAGTCAATCAAGATGTAGAAAAATCAAAGTTCACCATAAAAATAAAGTTAATAAAATACTAACATATATGATATACTAAAATGTTTTTGTTTGACCTGAATAATAAACATGAAAACATGGCTTTAACTTTATCATTATAATTATTGATGAATGAAAGAATAAATTGAGGTCTTTGTTTCAACCCCTCTGATTTCCCATCCTTTGATTGTTCTAGATATCTAACCTGGCATTTCCCCCAAAATTCTTTATATCATCTTATTCAGAGGACTTCAGCCCTATTGGAATCATTATTTACCCTTAGTAATCATAGGATCTTAGGCTTTAGAGGTAGAGGCATTTAAAGAGTATCTACTTCCAACAAGAAATCAGTAATATCAAGGAAATAATGAAAAAAAATGTGAAGGACGGGGGCCTAGCAGTACCAGATCTTAAATTGTACTATAAAACTGTGGTCATCAAAATAATATGGTTCTGGCTAAGAGATCCCAAAGATCCCAGCTTTTGGGGGAAATTGAAAAACAGTTTGGGAAAAATTAGGTTTAGATCAACATTTTATACCTATACCAAGAAATTCAAAGTGGATATATGACTTAAATATAAAGAGTGAAATCATAAATAAATTGGGTGAACATAGAATAGTATAACTGTCAGATCTGTTGGAAAGGAAGGAATTTTAAGACTAAGCAAGAGATAGAGAAACATTACAAAATGTAAAATGAATGACTTTGATTATATCAAATTTAAAAGGTTTTGTACAAATAAAATGAATGCAACCAAAATTAGAAGGAAAACAACAAACTGGTAGAACATTTTTATAACAAAACTCTCTGACAAAGGTTTAATTTCCCAAATATATAAGGAACTAAGTAAAATTTACAAAAAATCAAGCCGTTCCCCAATCAACAAATGGTCAAGGAATATAAATAGGCAGTTTTCACAGGATGAAATCAAAACTATCAATAAGCACATGAAAAAGTGTTCTAAATTCCTCCTGATTAGAGAAATGCAAATTAAAACAACTCTGAGGTACCACCTTACACCTATCAAACTGGCCAATATGGCAGCAAAGGAAAGTGATAAATGTTGGAGGAAGCGATGTGGTGAAACTGGGGCACTAATACACTGCTGGTAGAGTTGTGAATTGGTCTAACCATTCTGGAGGGCAATTTGGAACTAAGTGTAAAGGGCTTTAAAAGAATGCCAACCCTTTGACCCAGCCATAGCACTGCTGGGTTTGTACCCCAAAGAGATAATAAGGAAAAAGATTTGTACAAAAATATTCATAGCCACGCTCTTTATAGTGGCAAAAAATTGGAAAATTAGGGTGTGTCCAATGATTAGGTAATGGCTGAACAAATTGTGGTATCCAATGGTTATGGAATATTATTGTGCTGAATGGAATAATGAACTGGAAGAATTCCATGTGAACTGGAAGGACCTCCAAGAATTGATATAGAGTGAGAGGAGCAGAACCAGAACACTATACACAGAGACTGATCACATGTCTTGAGTCACAAAGTCACTGAGTCACAGAGACTGAGCACAATCAAATGTAATAGACTTCTCTACTAGCAGCAATGCAATGACCCAGGACAATCCAGAGGAACTTATAAGAAAGAATGCTATCCACATCCAGAGAAAGAACTGTGGGAGCAGAAATGCAGAAGAAAAACATATGTTCAATCACATAGTTCGATAGGGATATGATTAGGGTTTTGATGTTAAAGGATCACTCTACTGCAAATATGTATAACATGGAAATAAGTTTTGAACAATGATATATGTATAACCCAGTGGAATTGCTTGTCAGCTCCAGGAGGGGGAAGGGTGGGGGATATCATGAATCATGTAACCATGGAAAAATATTCTGTATTTTTTAAAAAGAGGGGGGGAAAGAGTATTTACTTCCACCTCCTCATTTTACACATGTGAAAACAGAAGTCTAGAGAGTTGGTGGCTTGCCCAAGGCCATACAAGTAACAGTCCTGAGGTTTGAACCCAAGTCTTTTAATTATCCTGAACCTTAACAAAGGTCTTTACCGTTACAACGTGTACCACAAGTTACAAAAGTCAGGCAACTCAAAGTAGAGTGAGTTAAAGGATCTTGCTTCTGAGGTAGAGGCTTACTAAGATTAGACCTCAGGCTCATCCCCTTCCCATAAAACCAAATCATCTTTGCAATCTCTCTTCATCACTTTTTTAAAATTTTGAACCAATTTTGGTAATCAATGAAATCTTTTAATCCATCAGCGTAATCAGTTTGTGAGCCAAAAAAAAAGCTTTAAGAGCTACTTTTCTAGAGATTATTTCATTTTATTTGGGTTCACAAATGAACATGAAAACTTTTAAAAAGATTTTATTTATTCAAGGGGCAGCTAGGTGGCTCAATGGATAGAGCACTAAGTCTGGAATCAAGAGGACCTGGGTTCAGATTTGGTCTCGGACATTTCCTAGCGTGGGACCTTGAACAAGTTAGTTAACCCCCATTGTCTAGCCCTTGTACTTCTTTCTTAGAGTTGTTATTAAAACAAAAGAGGAAATATATTTTTAAATATCAATTCAGACAGTATTTTTTCTGCTCTATCACAGTAAGAGATAACTTAGGAATACATAAATATACAACAAAGTTAAATCTGTGTTTCAATTTGACAACAATACATTTTTGCTTTCTCCTCTGTGTTCCATAACAGATAACTTTTGAAAGAATGTTTTTGTTTTTGTTTTTTGTCTTTTTTTGTCCAGACGTGATTGCATTAGTTTAGGGACCTCCAAATTTAAAAGAACAGGAAAACAAAAAAGCTTCCTTCCACCAATGCAAAGTTCAATGGCTCATGCAATTTATAGTAGAAAAGTGTTATTTGGAATACAGAAAATTAAGTGATTTGTAGAGGGCAGTATAGCCAGTTTGTGTCACAGGCAGGATTTGAATTCAAGTCTTCTTGACTTGGGGGCTATTCCTCCATCCACCATTTCATTTGTTCACATTTGGGTATCAAGATAAATCTTAACTGGAAGATTTTAAGCTGAGTCAGGATAATCACTGGGGTGAGTGGGGGGGCATGATGAAGATTTTTAGTCAGATACTAGTTGAAATAGTTTTCTGTGACAAATCATTAATTAATTCTGGATTGATGGATAACCATGTACATATAGGATGGTGCCAGATAAGAGGTTCTCTCTCAGACCCTTTTAAACCCTGATTTGTATTCTGTTACCAGCAAGTACCTATTCCACATCAGTTAGCAGTGTCCACAGTTGGTACATCAGTAGCAGAATTGAACTCAAGCCATTTAATTGGTCTATTTTAAAATGTGTTTATAAAGCATATATGATTTTTCTTCTTTTTTTTTAAACCCTTACCTTCAATCTTAGAATCAATACAGTGTATTGGTTCCAAGGTAGAGGAACAATAAGGGCTAGGCAATGCAGGTTAAATGACTTGCCCAGAGGTACACAGGTAGGAAGTGTCTGAGATCACATTTGAATCTAAGACCTCCCATCTCAAAGCCTGGCTCTCAATCCACTGAGCTACCCAGCTGCCCCCATGACTTTTTCTTCTTGTCAGAGGAGGAACAAACACTGGTTTGATCAGTGCCATTGCAGAGCCAGAATGATTTCTTCCATCAGCTATCATATTTTGAATTGAATCACCAGAGGTTAATAATTGTTGCAGAGAACTGTGAATAGTGTTCAGTAACCAAAGTAGCAAAATTTTGAACAGCAATGATAACCTGAAACCTAAATTAAGAGTAGGTTTCATGTAATAGAAATTCATTCACAACTGATTTCATAGGCATAGCATCCCTAATGAGTACTTCGAGTCTGACACGTTTTTCATATTTCTCTTTCTTTCTGTAGATTTCTGTGTTTCTACCTCATTTTTCCTTCCGTTTTCTTCTCCAATCTCTAAACTGACCATAATGTAGAATGAAGGAATTTTTAAATGTCTGTTGTATTTTTGGAAGAAACAAAAGCTTTATTTTTATTTTCTGCTTTTAATTAAGATGTAACATGAATATATATTTATCTCTCAAACAAAAACTTAGATTGTTTTATAAAATACTTTTTTCCCCCCTGAGTCAGTGGAGCTTGATAGAAATCATTCCCTTACCATGGTCTAAAGGCATATGGAAAATACTTATTTATTCAACTATTAATGTAAGAGAATTGCTTTCTGCTTTTCATACAGTCCCTCCCACCGCCCCATCTTCATCTTCATTGCTATAATATAGGCCTCGAGTACTCCTAATTTTAGCATGAGGTTTATGTGACATCCTCACACTAGAAGATTGGCTATCAGGTAGGCTAAAGCCAAACTGCAAAGGGCTATTAATGCCAAACTGAGTAGTGTGAATTAAGATGAAATGGTCCCAGAGAATTTTTCAGTAGGTGAGTGATGTCATCAGATTTGTGCTTTGGGAAAGGGGGAGGGAAAGGGAATAAGCATTTAAATAGCATCTACTATGTGGCAGGCCTTATGCTAAATGCTTTACAAATATTGTGGAATGCTCAAATATGATAGACTTTGCTACTAATAGCAATACAATGATCCAGGACAATTCTGAGGGACTTATGAAAAAGAATGCTGTCCACCTCCAGAGAAAGAACTGTGGGGGTAGAAATGCAGATGAAAATATATGATTTATCACTTGTTTATTTGAGGATATGATTTGGGGTTTTGGTTTTGTGAGATTATTTACTAATAAAAATGAATAATATGGAAATATGTTTTGCTTGATAATTCATGTATAATCCAGACTGACTTGGTCTCCTCTGGGAGGAGAGGGAAGAAGGGAAGGAAACAACATGAATAATATAACTTTGGAAAACGTATGTGGAAATTCATTTTTAAAATAAAGAAAAAATAATAAACCATATTATTTCATTTGATATTTTTAGCAAGATTCTTTTGGAAAGGTGCTTTTTTTTTTTAAAGGACCTGGAGGAAAACAGCCTAGTTGAGAAGTAATAAGGCCCAAAAAGGTATTTCTAATGTGAGTAGAGAAGGCATTGTTGGCCAAAAAAGGAAAGCTGTAAAAGTGATAGGAATTGGCTTTTGATTGGATGTGAAGATTGAAAGAGAGAAAAGAATCATTAATGGATGAAAGACTTTGTACCTATAACTGTAAGTAAGAAGACTTTGGGCCTTCTGGATATACTCTATAGTTTTAGAAATGGGTGCTGGTTCTCTAGAAGAGCCTCTCCCAAGGTGGGTGATAATCTATAAAAGGATTTCGATTTGGCAGTGTGACCCTGGCCAAGTTGCTTAATCCTCATTGCCAACCCTCACCAGTCTTCTGCCTTAGAATCAATATCTACAGCTTTGATTCTAAGAAGATAAGGATTTTTTAAAAAGGGATATAGATGTGCAAGGTTCTTATCACCTCTTGCCTGTACTATTACAGCAGCCTACTAATTTAGTCTTCATGTCACCATTCTCCCTTCTTTAATTCATACTCCCTGCCAAAGTACTATTTGTCATTCCATTATCCCACAAATGTCATTGGCTCCAGAGCCCATTACTTCCAAAATCAAATATAAATTCTTCTGCTTGGCATTTAAAGCGATTCACAACATGGATCTAACCTTTAGTATGCCTTCCTCCCTGTCATTCATACTGTAAAACTGGAATCCTTGCTGGTCTGCACACATGACATTCCAACTCTCTTTGTATTTCTACTCTAGGATCAAATACTCACTCTTCACTTTGGTGGTTAAGCCCCTTCACAATACAGCTCCATCCTATCTTTCCAGGTTTATTATGAATTATTCCCTATTACACATGATATTTAGATTACTTGATTGCCCTCATTCACAGTGTTCAACACCTCCCACTTCCAAGACTTTACACAGAATATCTTTCTCCGTGCCTAGACTATATTGTCTTCTTGCCTCCACTCTAAAAAATTCATTCATTTATTTATTTACTTAAAAAGTTTTTCCCGTGTTTACATGATTCGTTTTCTTTCCCTCTCCTCTTCCCTCAGAGCCGACAAGCAATTCCACTGGGTTGTACAAATGTTATCACTCGATACCTATTTCCATATTATTCATTTTGCTATAGAGTGATCTTTTAAAGCCAAAATCCCACGTCATATACCCATGTATACAAGTGATAAGTGATAAGACATATGTTTTTCTTCAGCATTTCTACTCCCACAATTCTTTCAGTGTGGATAGCATTCCTTCTCATAAGTCCTTCAAGAGTGTCCTGGATCATTGCATTGCTACTAGTAGCAAGGTCCATTACATTAGATTTCTTTCTGTTTCACTTTCTATGTACCATGTTCTCCTGGTTCTGCTCATTTCACTCTGTATCAGTTCATTGAGATTCTGCCAGTTCATATAGAAACCCTCCAGATCATTATTCCTTATAGCAATAGTATTCCATCTATACCACAATTTGTTCAGCCATTCCCCAATTAGGGGACACCCTCTCATTTTCCAATTTTTTGCCCCCACAAAGAGCGCTTTCCCCCACTTTTTAACATCTTTGCTTCCTCAAATTGGAGGAATCTACAAGAAAAACCACTATCCACATTCAGAGGAAACACTGTGGGAGTAGAAACACAGAAGAAAAACAATTGTTTGAATACATGGGTCGAAAGGATATGGTTGGTGATGTAGACTCTAAATGAACATCCTAGTGCAAACAACAACATGGAAATAGGTTCTGATCAAGGACACAAGTAATACCCAATGAAATTGCATGTCAGCTGCAGAAAGGGTAGGTGGAGGGGAGGGAGGGAAATAGAGTGATTATTGTAACCAAAAAATTAACTAATTAATTAATTTTTAAAAAACCATCTTTGCTTCCTTCAAAGCTGTATTAGAGGGTTTATTTGGGTATAATGGAGAAAAAGTTGATGATAAATGCCCAGAAGGTAGAAGGAGGGTGAGATGGATTCCCCCCCCTTCAGTCTTCTTCAAATATGTCTCTCCACTAACTCTGCCTTTATTCCCCTCTAATAACTGATTTAATGGGTGAACCTCTTCCCTTGGAGTAAGAGAGAAAAATCAGCTCTCTCCCTCTTCCAATATGACAAGGAAATCAATTTAAGATAACTGATAATTTTATTCCAGCAAATTGTGGTTGGGGTAAGATAAGCAAGATGTCTGCAGGTTGGATTTTATAGGACAGAGGGTAAGGAAGTCCCTGTCTGCCTAAAATATCTTTTTCCCTCCCTCCAAAGTTGAGAGACTCAGGCTTGCCAACCTGGTCTCTAAGAGGTTCAGGTTTGTGACCCCTGGTCTATCACAGCAGCGCCAGTGTCCAGACCCAGGGTGTCACAGGAAGCTGTGTGAGGATCTTCTTATGCTATTCTTATTCTTTTCAGGTTCTGCCACAATTTTTGGTGTCTTTGGGGGGAAATGGTGATTAGATTCAGTGAGGGATTTTGTATAGCTCAGGAGAGAAATCTCTGTTCAGCCTGTCACCCTTGCTGTCTCAAGATAGAGATCAACTGCTTCCCAACTGGAATCTCTCTTCCCTCAAGATTCCAAGCCTCCTCAACCATCCCCTACGGTGGATGTAAAGCTTTGAATGTCTTCCAGGCTCTGTCCTTCAGTCTCTGGATCATTCCTCAGTCACAAAGCTTAGTTTAGAGGCAGATAGGTGGCTCAATGGATAGAGATCCAGACCTAGAGATGAGAAGTTCTGGTTTCAAGTATGACTCCAGATACTCTTAGCTATGTGATCCTGAGCAAGTCACTTAACTCTAGTTACCTAGCCCTTACCCATCTTCTGCCTTGAAATTAATACTTAGTATCAATTCTAAGAGAAGATAAGAGTTTTTTTTAAAAAAGCTTAGTTTAGATGCTACCTCTTACAAGATTTCCCCAGCTCCTAGTGTCCCTGCTTTGAGAAATTGTTGTTCACTCCTTTTTCAGTTGCATCTGACTCTTGATGACCCTATTTGGGGTTTTCTTGGCAAAGTTCTGGAGTAGAGTAGTTTGCCGTTTCCTTCTCCAGCTCATTTTCCAGATGAGGAAACCAAGGCAAACAGGGTGAAGTGACTTGCCCAGAGTCACACAATTAGTGTCTGGGAAATTACTTTGTATTTATTTTACATATATATATTTTATGTACACTTACCTTTATATGGCCTTTGCACTGGCTAATTCCCATGTCTAGAGTTCTCTCCTTCCTGAGCTTGATTCTTAGAATTCTGGGCTTCTTTTAAGACTCAGCTCAGGTCCAGTGTTGTCCAGGAAGCCCTCCCAGTTCCTGTGGCTCCTAGTGACCTCCCTCAAAGGTTACTTTCCATCTACTTTATCTTATATGTTCTGATTTATATTTTTCTGATCTTGTATGTTTTTATTGTTGTTGTTCAGTCATGCATGATTGTTCATGATCCCATTTGGGGGTTTCTTAGCAGAGATGCTTGAGTAGTTTGTCATTTCCTTCTCTAGTTCATTTTACAGATGAAGAAACTGAGACAAACAGGGCAAAGTGACTTGCCCAGGAACACATAGAGCTACTAAGCATCTGAGGCTGGATTTAAACTCAGATCTTCCTGACTCCAGGACTAGCACTCTATCTACTTCATCACCTAACTGCCCCGCAGTAGACAATAAATGCTTCTGGAGTAATGGACTGGTTGGTGGTTGATAGTAATTATTGATGGGCTTAACTGAAGGCTCACCCTCTTCTGATTCTGAAGCCAGCACTCTTTCTGCATTATGCCAAGGACTGACACTGGTAACAGTAAGCATAGAGAGAAAAGGACAAAATCCAAGATGTTCCCATGACATCTATGGGACATGGGACATGGGACAGGACCTTGGTCTACAGGGTTTCACAACCTTTTACAAAGAGAATAGGAAGGGTCCAGAAAGTATTGTCAAGGAAATTGGCTGTCCCTGAACTTGTGACATAATAATCATGACCAAACTGTGTGATATAGTGGGTGACCAATATCTCAGGCAGGTTGCATCCTTTTTTGCAAGACTTTTCCAAAGTACACACACAGTATGCTGAATAATGAACACATAGAAGAGACACCCAGGTTACCAGAATGATGTTGAGCTCCTTTACCCTGAGGAAGTCTTCCTGATTCTCTCTCTCTTTTTACTATTCCCAAATCCTAATACCCCTCTGAATACAAATCACCTCCACAGCCACTGAGTGAGGGGCCCATTTAGGAGTATTGGCCGGAGGAATTGACTCTCCCTGATTTTTATCGCAGTCATGAAATAGGACAGAGGCCGTACTCTTCCAAAGGACCCCAGCTGCCGCTACTTTCCTGCTCAGTTCAATAGCCTTCCTGATAATAGTAATTTAAAAGATAATTTAAGGAACTGTAACCCTTGAAGTATAATTACTGACTCACGTAATTTGCAATACTAAATTCTGCAGATTTGTGGTGATATATACCTTTAATTCATGCTTCTGGTTCCCCAGAATGCTGCCGGATCACTTACCAGCTGCACTGGGCTAAGCAGTTGGGGTGCCAGTGAGACAATTAAGTATAATTTGATACATTTTCTCATTTATTTTTTGTTGCTATTAAATCATATCCAACTTTTCATGACCCCACTTTGGAGTTTTTTTGGTAAAGATATTGCACTGGTTTGCCATTTCCTCTGAACATGAAGGTTCTACCAACTTCCTAAGGTATAAATTAGCCCAGGTTGGGCACCAAGCAGATCAAGGCTCCAGCACCCTTTGGTAGTAGCACCAGGCTGTGAAGGGTCTCTGCATTTCCAGTTTGGGTCACACAGAAGGACCTCCTCCACAATTCCCAAGACTAATTTTTTGAAAACTCTTATCTTCCATCTTTAAATCAGTATTGTGTATTGGTTCCAAGGCAGAAGAGCAGTAAGGACTAGGCAATGTGGTTTAAGTGACTTGTCCACCATCACAGAGCTAGGAAGTGTCTGAGGTCACATTTGAACCCAGGACCCCCTTTCTCCAAGCTTAGCATTCTATCCAGTGAGCCACCTAGCTGCACCACCCCCTTCCCCCACTAAATTTTAAAAACTTTAGGATATCATGCCATCAACAATTAAGGAAATGTTTATTGGGCACCTACTCTGGCCTTGAGAGGCTCCCTAGCATAATGGATTGGGGTAGGGCAGCCTTGGAGGCAGAAAGATATGAGTTCAAGATCTGCCTGGGACTCACTGACAACATAAGCCTAGACCATCTTGTAATTACTCAACCCCCAGGCTACTTTGTAAAGTTTTAAGTTATCAATCTGCAACAATAGCCTGGAGTTTCCACAGCAGGAATTCCCTACTTTGATAAAATCATAAGTCTTTCCCTCCTCATCAAAATGTAGAGGGTGTGGTGCTAGAAATTAGGGATGTAATTATAGGACACAGATGGGTGGGGTGGGGTAGGGGGGAGCAGAGGAAGGCATTTTTTCAAATACTTTGGATACAAAGGGTAGAGAGATAGCTGCAAAGGAAAGGTCTAGGCAGTGAGCCCTGCTTTTTGAGAGTGGAGAAAAGTCATTTTCTTCCTGACAGGGTTAGATGATTGAGTCCTTGGTCAAGAAGGCATCTTGGAAAAGGTGGGGCCCAAATCTGACCTTGAAGAAAGATCAGGAGGCTCCGAGGGCAGGAGGGAGAAGAAAGTGGATGCCCCACTGGAGACAGTTACTATGTTACCGAGATGGGAATAACAGAATGCCCTTCAGGAGCTTCATAGTAGCCATGAGTCTCACATAGGGACCTTTTGGATTATTAAGTCTTCCCAAAGTCAGTATATCACTCTGATAATTTTTTCAGGAAGGGGCCTGATTGCAGTTGAATTGCCCAACAAGAAAGTCTTCTACTTAAATCATTCATTCAGGCCTTGTCTCTGGTGCATGTTTGATCAAAAAGTTTATTTCTTCTTGTTCCTCAAATTTGCTTTTGACTTTTTTTTTGTCTATGTCATGTTTCCAGTTGGAATTTATCCTGATAGACAATATGTGCTATTAGTGCCTACCTAATTTATGACAGACTGCTTTTCAGTTTTCCCAAAAGCTTTTTTGTCATAATAATTAGAACCTTTGCATTTAGTAAACATGATGATACTGTATATTGAGTACCTACTGTTTCATTGACAAGCATCTTTATTTTTTAATCAGCACCAAATCGCTCTGATAATTATTATTTTAAGTGTAGTTTAACATCTACTACAATGTCTACTTTTACTCACTTTTTTCATTTTCTTTCTTTTTTTTAAACCCTTACTTTCTATCTTGGAATTAATACTGTATATTGATTCCAAGATAGAAAAGTGATAAGGACTAGGCAATGGGGGTTAAGTGACTTGCCCAGGGTCACATAGCTAAGAAGTATCTGAGGTCAAATTTGAAACTAGGACCTCCTGTCTTTATTCCTGCCTCTCAATCCACTGAGTCACCTAGCTGCTGCCAATTTTTTCATTTTCCAATGAGATTCTTTACCTTTTTCCCCCCATATGAATAATCCTTTGCTAGTTTGATAGATTCATCACTGAATAAGTAAGTTAATTTAGTTAGTAATGGCATTTTATTATATTGGCCAAGCCTCTGTCTCAAGTTTCTTCCTACTCAAATCCATTCTCCATTCAGCCACTAACATGATTTTCCTAATGTGCAGATTCAATCATGTCTCCCCCCTACTCAATGCATTTTCATGGCTCTCTATCGCCTCCAGAATTATAAATAAAATGCTCTGTTTGTCATTCAGTGACTTCAAAATCTAGCCCCCTCCTGTCTTTTTTGGTCTTCTTATGCCTTGAGCTCTCTCACATCTCAATTCAATGACAAAGTTAATACTATTTTAAAGAAAAGTCCATTTATTCATGAGTTTTCTGTGTTTTTAATAGTAATGGTACTAAATTGTGTCAAAAGTGTTTTTTTGCATCTATTGAAATAATCATATGATTTTTGTCCTTTTCAGTCTTCTTACATTTTACTCCCTTCCAATTAAGCGGCCTCATATCTTTTTATACATAGTTGTTTGTATGTTACCTCCTTTATTAGACTATGAACTCTGTGAGAGCAGAGAATGCTTCTGTTTTGGAAGGGTGTTGTTGCCTTTTTTTTTTACCCCAAAGCTTAACAGGTCCCTAGCAAATAGTAGGTGCTTTATAGATGCCTAAAAACTAACACAACTATATTATATAGTAGTAGTGAAAATGGACATCCCTGTTTTATCTCTGACCTATCTGGCAAGCACTCTAACTTTTTCTCTATTATACACAATTTTGCTTTTGGTTTTAGAGAGATATTAAGTAATATTTGAAGGAAGTTAATATATTCTTATGGTTTTAGTATCACATAGTTTATTGGACACAGAATAAAGCAAAAAGAAAATTAGTCCCAAAACTGTAGTCTGGAGATAGTCTCCTTGAGCCATCTCCTAACCTTTATTCTATTTCTCCCCCTAGATCTTTAAACGTATACTACATGGAATCATAACCACATACATTAGACACATATGGAAAGAAATTATTAGAAAGGCTGAAGGGACAGCTATAGAATGTCATGCCTGTAGTCAGGACGACCTAGGTTCAAATCTGTCCTCAGACACTCAAACAGTCTTTCTTACTGTCAGCAAGTCATTTAACCCCTGTTGCCAAGCCCTTGCCAATCTTCTGTCTTATAATTGATACTAAGGCAGACAGTAAGGGTTTAAGAAAAAAAAAAGGCAAGACTATACATAAAGGACCAAAAGGGAAAAGTGGAGAATATGCCGTTTCCCCCAGTTCACCTGCCTACCAGGTACATACTGGCTATCCAATGTTTGAGAATGCTGAGAGTGGCTCTGATTTTGTGGCCCTGGTCAGCCAGACTCCTGTGTCTCTTTCCTACCTCTCATGCCTCAAGGTCAACCACTTTTTCATTGAGTTTTTCAGTTTTCTATCAGACAATGAACTTTGAGCAAGATAATTTCTGCTTTGTGTGTGGTTATTGGTTGTTCTTCTGAAAGTCTGAAGCACAAGGTCAAAGAAAAGATGACAGGAAAGTGTGACCCAAAATGTAGATATCCCTCTGGCCTTAATTCTAGAAGGAGAGGTTAAATGATTTTTTTTCAGAATCATCAGAAATTAATCTCCCACTCTCTTTCTATCAATCAAATCCCCCAGTCAGGGAAAAAAAAACAATTCAAAAAGAGGGCAAGCAACCATCATACTGCTAAAATGTATTTTTTAACTCTTACCTTCTGAAGTCTTAGAATCAAAACTATTGGTAGAAGAGTGGTAAGGGCTAGGTAACTGGGGTTAAGTGACTTTTCTATAGTCACACAGCTAGGAAATAGCTGAGGATAGATAGGAACCCAGGTCCCTCCCAAATCAAGGCCTGGAGCTCTATTCACTTAGCCACCTAGCCTCCCCATATTACTATCATTTAAAAGTATTTTTGTGTGGGGCAGCTAGGTGGCTCAGGGAATTGAGAGCTAGACCTAGAGATGAGAGGTCCTACGTTCTCTAGATTTGTAAATTGGTTAAATGGCCAGACCCTTTTCCACGTTAGAGGAATTTTGAAATGCAGACAAACACTAACATCATTGGATGCTTACACGTGGTGAATCTCAAGCTGGGTTCAGTGGTAATAAAGGACAGAAAAGAGAAAGAGAAAGAACTCCAGAAGGGCAGTAGTTCTCAGATATTATGGAAGAGGACTCCTCTTCCAGAGAATAAAAAATTGCCTTATAAACTCTGGGTTTTCTGGGGGTTTGGAATGGATTAATTTAATTTACATTATTCCTTATGGTAAAAATTCTTTTGGTACTCTACCTACCTTCATTAATGACAAATGCCATGGTATCAGTGTATTTGAAGAGAATATGAAGGAGATATTAAACTTATTCTGTTTGGCCCCAAAGGGTAGAATCAAGAACAGTGGTCAAAGATCAAAGAGGGAAATTTGGGGTTGATAACAGGAAATTTGACTTCTTCAGAATTATAGCTGCCCCAACATAACTTGGATTCTCCTCAATTGTGGTGAACTATTCCCTTACTTGGAGATCCTCAGTCAAAAGCTGGAAACTACTCCCTGCAATGTTATAGTAAGGATTCCTTTTACAAATAGGTTGGACTCAACCAGATGGTTGCTAAAGTCCTTTCCAACTCTTAAATGCCCTGATTCTGTGATCATGGCCCTAGTGTCTAAGTTGAGAGTTGCCATGGCCACATGGGTTCCCTGATGTGTGTCTCAATATGAATTATATCATAGGTTCTAGCTCACTCATCCCATTGTACCTCTGTTTATTTGTGGAAGAGTATGCCCCAGATTTCTGGTGGTCATGTTTTGTCAAGTTACTCAAAAGGCCTTCATTAAAAAGCAAGCTAGATAGCTCAGTGCATTGAGAGCTGGATCTAGGAATGGGAGGTGCTGGGTTTAACTCTAACCTCAGACACTTCCTAGCTGTATGACCCTGGGCAAGTCACTTAACCCCTTTTATCATTCTTCTGCCTTGGAATAGGGAAGGACCTTTTTAAAAAAGGCATTGATTAAGAACTTACTACTTTCCAGGAACCATGTGAAGTGCTGAGAATACAAATTCAGCAGAAAAAAAGATGGTCCCTGCCTTCATAGAACTTTCATTCTAAAGCAGTGGTTCTCAACCTTTCTAATGCCATGACCCCACAATACAGTTCCTCATGTTGCAGTGACCCCAAACCAAAAAATTATTTTGGTGGCTACTTCAAAACTGTAATTTTGCTACAGTTATGATTCGGAATGTAAATACCTGATATGCATTTTGTATTCTCATTGCTACAAATTGAGAGGTTGAGAACCACTGTTCTAAAGGGAGAAGAGAGCACATAGAAGAAAGCTGAAAAGTAGGGAGTAGAGGGAAGAGCATTGTGGTGAAGTCAGGAGTAGGAATTGAGGTATGGCTAGCCTGGATGCTTCCTTAGAATGAAGGTACCAGAAGGAAGTCACTAATGAATGGGGAAGGAAAGAGAAAGGAGCAAAAGGGATCTTTTAATCTTATAGTTTTTATAGTGATTAAATCTAAAAATGGGCAGGGAAGAGTTAATCCCATCTTCACACATACCAATGACAGTTTATGGGGTATGGGTTTAGGAGTTCAAACCCCCCAAAATACTTCTAGAATCCTGGAGTAGCACTAGTCAGTGGGGATCAAATCCATAAGTGAAAATCGGGTGAGTAAATTTGAAAGATGTATCAGTCATCAGTGGTAAAATGCAGCACTATTACATCCTTCATGATCTTTCTATGGTTCTTTGGGTCACCTGTGATTTTGATTCTTCTGATATCATACTTGATTATAATTTCATGACTAGAGCATCTCAGGGTGCTATTAGTGTTAAAAAAAAAAAAGTTAGCTTTTGCAAAAAGTAGAAGACAACATACATTTTCCCAAACACAATAGTGTATTTAACCTCCTCTCCTGTTTAGTTCTGGGCCCATTTCACTATTTATCTTTATGTGGACTAATAACTCATACCTATCAACTACAGGTCATAAACTAAGTAAAATATATTTTTTACTTGGTGAATTTTCCTGGATTGATGGTTAGCAATGACTTTGTAACAACTAAGGATTTCAGTGAGGAGATTTTGTAGTATTCCAGATGTTGATATAATTTATACAGACTCCCAAAATTTTGGCATATGCTAAATGTAGATAAAGAGTATTATGACTTAGGAAGAAATCTCCATTCTTTCAGTTCGCCTAAGAAGATAACACTCCTGCTAGACAGGAACCAATGTTTCTATGTTGTCTAAAGAGCATCCAGAATACTAGTGCATTTGATAAATACTTAATGAAAAATCAATATTTCCTCTTCATTGAAAGATCAATGATTGTCATTGGTACTTTGAGGAAGACTTCTCTATCCTATCTCTGTCTCATATAGTAAATGAAGAAAATCTTTGCTTTATCAGTCACTTCTGACTTGGTAATATCAGTGAGCACTTTACCTTCATTTTTAGTTTCTGTATTTCTTGGTTTGTGTTTCTAATATACATTTTTATTTTAAGTATTAATTAATCTATGGTTTGTTCTTGCAACTATTAAGTAAGCTCATTTATTGTTATATTTGTTTTTCATCAGTTTTTAGCAGTAGGGATCTGATGGATGTTATATGTGGACAGTGCCTGGCACACAGTTGGTGCCTAATTGCTGATTGATTGATTGATTGATATATGCCAGAACATGATATCTTAGTGCTTGGGAATGTTGGAAATGCATTTGGTTCTGTGTTTATAATCTTTTAAAAATACTGATTTCCCCAATTAACTAACTTAATCATTGAATTATTGTTATATTTAAAAGGTACAATACAATTCAGTAAGCATTTATTAAATTCCTGCTATATACCAGACATTGTACCCAGTGCTAGCGACACAGAGAAAAAGACAAAAAAGAACCTTCCTTGAAAAGGCTGTTATTCTGTTGGTGGGGAAACATGTATACGGAGAGGTATATACAAAATAAATACTAGTAATTTTGTTGGAGTGGGAACACCAACAGTTGGAGAAAGTGAGAAAAAACTTCTCACTGTCAAGGCCCCCTGTGAGAGGGGTCACTTGAACTAAGCATTGAAGAGAGCTTAGAATTCTGAAGAGGTAGAGGTAAGAACAGAGAACAAGACTGTGCTGATCTACTAGTGGAAATAAAAAGATGCACTAGACAGTTTCTGCCCTCAGGGATATATCTGTGCTATTCTATCTAGCCCCAATTGTTGTGTCTTTATTGAAGTTGATTGAAGTTTCCTCTGCTTGTGGAGTTTAGGAGATTGGGGAGAGAAGTTAAGGAAAAGCAAAGCAAGATTAATGGAGGAGTCCCTTCACAGGTCAAAGTCAGGAATATAATATAACAGAAACCTGACAAGAAAAGCACCCAATATAAAAATGTCAGTGAAAAATGGGGTTCCTCCATTAGACCATGAGCTCCTTGAGAGCAGGGACTGTCTGTGACCTTTCCTTGTATCCCCAGCAGTTAGTGTAGTGCCTGGAAAATAATAGGCACTTAATAAAAGCTTGTTAATTGATCGACAGAGGTAAAATGGGGTTTCATGAGCATTAGTTAGGTCTCACAAATTCAGAACCAGGCCTAGTGGGAGACAAGGTCTGAGTTTCAAACTAAAAAGATTTTAGGGTTGGGGTTGAACTAAATTTAGAAAGAGAGTGAGTTCACTTAAGATCTCTTAGATGCATTTGATTTTTAACTAGATCCCCACCCTTCAAACTTATCCAAATGCTGACCATTTCTGGAAGAACAAATATATTTATCCTGCTTTCATTAATCTCCATGGTATCCTTAGGACTGTAGATATGTACATTATTGTGGGAGTGATAAATATTTAGTGCATGCTTAAGCTCAAATACCACAATTTCAAATCACTTGATAAGTTGAATCCCACATAAAGGCAGGATACATCTCCATAGCCCTGTGGAATTGCAGGTAATCTTTTTTAGGACTATTGGCTTGAGCCCCTAAAAGTGAGCTTTCCCTTCAATTGATTATCATTTAGTCAGTCTGCCAGTTATTTACTAACCTGGAATACTTACATTGCTGTAAAATATCTCCTCCAAAAGACTGTGACATTCTCCCATCTGTATATATGGATTGCTGGGAAAAGTGGGCTCAAGCAGAGAGAGCATGTATGACAACCAGGTAACTGGTTGTTAGAAGTTCTTTTTTTCTCCCTTGTAGGATTCTCAAGAAGTTTCCCTTAAGGGAAGGTATAATTTCTTTGTGGGACTCTTTGGAGCCATGAATCAATTAATCTACCTTCCCACATTACATCCAATCTATTCTCAGTTTCTCATGTCAGCTGTTGCTGTCTTAGAGATACAGTGCCAGGATGCTGATGGGAAGATGAGATATCCACATTCCTCTGGATTTTTTGAAACTTGAAAGGCTCTGTTCTAGCTAAGGGAAAAGTGGTGGGAAAGAGACCAAAGAGGAAGCTGAAGTGCAATCTTCAGGCTCTCTAAAACAAGTCTTCCATAAGAGTAATGCTAGAATGGCATCTCCTGGCTGGTACTCATTCCTGGGTCAAAGGTGGACTTGGATCGATATTTTATAGAGACTCCTAGAGCATGACTAAGCAGCCTGTTATCATCACTCTAGTCAGTCTGACACTTTACCCACATTTTATTTTAAGGCTTTCATCACCTGAGACATGCATTCTTACCTTGTGAAAGGATCATTTACCTCAAATGGGGTGGGGTCATTTGGTTCATTCACCATTACAAATATATAATACAAATTAGACTCTTAAATATACAAGAGTACAAATGAGTGTTGAGATCATACTAGGGCTGGATAGCCTACTAACAGTAAGAAATGAGGAACTGGTAGCAGAAGCACTCTAGGCACTAGGATAACAAAAACAACTATCAATTTACAGCCATTATTTTATCCTTACAGCAATTCTAGGAAGTAGACTAGTATTATGTCCACTTTGCTGATAAGGAAACTAAGACAAGTGAAAGTTAAATCACTTGCTCAGGCTCACACAACTAGTAAGTGTCTGAAGTGGAATTTGAACTCAGGTCCTCCTGACTCCAAATCTAGCCCTCTATCCACTGCATCAGCTAGCTGCCCCCTAAGCTATGCCATGTGCAAAAATGTTGGAATGGGACCAGAAAAGCATGTTTGCAGGATGACAATTAATCTACAGTTTAGAACTAATGTATAGGATATGAAGAGATTTCATATGAAAAAAGTTATAAAGGAAGGTTGATGCTCTATTGAGGATAGTTTGCATGATAGATTAGAGTTTGGACTTTATTTAAAGACATTTGAGAACTACTGAAAGCTTTTGAGCCAAGAAATGACTTAGAGCAGCATCAATCTGTAGGACAAAATCAGAAAGGTAAGAGAATCACGGCAAGGAGACTATTTATTATTGTTCGTGAGTTGTTTCAGTTATATCTGAGTTTCATTACCCCATTTTGGGTTTTCTTGGCAGAGATAGTGGAGTGGTTTGCATGTCCTTCTCCAATTTATTTTACAGACTAGGAAACTGAGGCACAAAGAAGTTACATTGCACAGGGTTCCTTATCTAGTAAGTGTCTCAGGCCAAATTTGAAAAATGAGTCTTCCTGTCTCCAAGCCTGGCATTCTATCTGTTGTACCACCTAATTGCCCTAAGGGGGCTATTATAAGAGGGCAGAATAGAAATAATAAGAACTTGATCTATTGTGGCAGTTAAAAGGGAATGATAGAGTGTTTACTAGTGGAAAACTCAAATTAATTTCAGTTTTTTTCCAACTTAATTTATTTAATTTTCTAATATTTAGTTATTTACAATAGAAGTTGTATTTAAGTAAAATGCATCTGCTAATTCAATGAGAATACTTACAAACCAGAGTTCATATTTCAACTCCAATACCTATTACCTTTATGACCTTGGGCAAATCAGTTAACCTCCAAAGACCTTAGTTTCCACAGCTGTTAAATGAAGGAGTTGTACTAGATGACCTCTGAGGTTCCATCCAGGCCAGATCTGTGGTCTTATGATCTTAGCAAGCAAATTAGACCAGCAAATTAGCAGTTTATAATGTTTGAAGGAAAATAGTGAAGTGACAAGGACATTCTCAGTTAATATGAGTAAAACTTGAATCACATATATCATAGAAGAATCTTTTGCACATTTTGCTAATTTGACATTCAGATGGATTTCTGTCTAAATCAACACACTTTGAAAAAGGTAAAATTCCTCCATGTAAGTGAAAAAGAATATAAGAGCAAAAAGAAGGAAGCAATTTTTAATCTTTCTCTCTGAGATGATGTTACAATTAAAGTTTCAAAGTGTAAGCTTGAAATAGGCTTTGTTCATTCAGGAAAGAAAATATAGGTGGATTTAGTGATGTGAAGAAATTAAGTTTTCAAAGAGGCTGCTTTGTTTTGCATTAAATGACTTTGGATTAAATAATAGCACTGATACTGTTGGTGCTTGTTTTCAGTGGAAGGAAATGTTATTGTTCAATGATGGCAGCTACAGTGTATACTTGATAACAAAAGTAAATCAGTTGAGTCATAGTGGTCTGATAGCTGCTTATAAGGTCCTTGTGACCCAGGAGTTTGTGACCTGAGAAACCTCTACTCTTCTTGGATTTGCTAAAGTAGTTTAAAATTCATGATCTTCACATTCGCACAAACCCCAAAAGGTTTGGTTTGCTATGATCACATAAGATTAAGAAATCTGATATATATTGGTCCCTTTGAGCAGTTACTCCTAGTAGTTAACACTGGTGGTGGTGGAAAGACTGAAGCTAGAATGAAGGGTTTTCTTCCCTTTCTCTCAAAGCTGAAAATGAAGAAGGATGTAAAATCAAACCTGACAGTTTCAGAATTCTGATTACTCAGTATCATTCCATTTTTTGAAATCTATGCCAAAAATACTGAACCCAAAAGTTACAAACTGTTCTTGCATCTAACTGGGAGAGGCACACTCTGCATTTAAGCATATTCAGAAAGTTGTTTATAAAGCATTAAAGATATAAGGCTGAAGAAAAGTAGGTTTGGGACCAGGGGGAGGGAGGGGCAGTGACAGAAAAGCTTGGCAGACATTACAGCTCTGTCCAGAGGCCAAAAGGCAGATAAATCACTGCTGGTCCCCTCTGTTATTATTGAAATGGTTCAGCCCTGGGGTTTAGCTGAAGGACTTAAAGGGTTTTGAAGTGCAAATCGGATGGTGAAGGGTAAACCTTTTTAGAGTTTCATTTTGATGGATTTTTTTTTTCCTGTGTGGATTTCTGGCACAGACTATTTTCTGGAATGGGGACTTTAAAAAATTGTTTTGTTTTTTATCAATCAGGCAATAAGAACTTTCCACTGGGGTGTACATTTTCTACGTGCATATTGATCCTATTGTATTTAAAACTAGTTCATTTAACTAGGTCTTTTTAAAGCCTTCACCAATAAGACTTGCATTAATGAAGCTGTCATTTCAAGGTCATGCCTTTCTGTTGGTAATTAGTGTTAATGTCGAAAGTTACAGATTGTGGAACTATATTGTTGGAATATTACACTTATTAATTTTATCGAGTTCCGTAGGTTTAGAAAATGCCAAGAGAAGCCGGGGGTAAGGGGGGGGGGGGTCTTTAGACAAAAACTATAGTTTGTGTAGTTAAAAGATCAATTCTATTTTTGGAGACAATGAAGACAACTTTTTTTGAGTAGTTGCTTGCTGAGACCTGCTAAGCTTTCAACATTTTTTTTCCCAGCCCATGTTACAGTTCAGGTGTTGTATACAATTGGGAACTCTTCCCCTTCTCTTCCTTCCCTCCTCCAATTGATTTTCTTGTTTCCATTTGTTTTTTTCTTTGTATTTGAGTGTATTAAAATGAGAGATTTTGAAAGTGTGAAATAGCTGCCAGTTGTACTCAAGAGATTTAAAGACAAAGATTTTATAAGAATGGGATTTTCATTCCTCAAGCTGGTACAATTTCTTTTTGGTCAAATTAATATAAACACATGATATAAAATTAGTGATTAGAAAGTCATATCATATCTTGTCAGTAAAATCATGAGGAGCTGGGGGAATTCACTGATCACACTTAACAGAACGTCACCACAACTAATAACGACAGTGTTGTAAACTTAGGGTTAGGAAGACATTAGTCCCTAATACTTGGTGCATTCATTGTCTTAATCAATTTTTAATTGAATAAAATATTTATATTTATCATTAAAAAATACATGGACCTGCTACTCTCTTTAAAAATAAATTATTTATAGGAAGCAGTACTTTTGCTCTTTGCTGGGAAATAGCATTTCTAAATAACTTTGCTAAAATGAATATTTCCTGTCATTTATCACAAGATGTTTTTAATTGAACTCTGGGTTCATCTTTGTTTTGTGTTTCTTAATATTTCCCCTTCGTATTATAGATGAAATGAACAATTTACATTTTGTAGCTGTTTCTTTGACACTGCTATATTAAGAACCACATAAAAAGTTGAAGTAAAAAACCAACAAACCTTGCAAGGAAAGAGTTCTCTGCATTTACTCTCCTTTCCTTAGTTTGTTTCTGGGAGATGTTAATATGACCTTTCCTTTGTTAGAGAAGAGATCTATAGCACTTCCCAGAATCCTCTCTTAGCTGTCTTTTATAACCCAAGTTGTAGGTTGTGTAATGAATGGAGTTCTTATCTTTTGAACTGACAATGTATATTGGGGACAGTGTATATCACACTCTTACTTTTTACTTTCTTAGTATTTGATTTTGATGTGTGTACAGATTCTGGAACAATAAAATTCAGTTATTACACATTATTCAACCATAATACTACTTTTTACAGACCAGAAATGTCAGGAAGTTGATGTTGTAGTATATCCTGAAAATTTTTGAAATATGTGTAAATAAGTTTTATTCAGAGTATTACCAAATAAAAAGGACACTTTAAAACACTTGAAAAATCTCTTTTTTCACTCAGTCTCTTGCCAAGTGAATTGCCCCAATATAGAAGCTGGGGGGTAGGGGAGGTGGGGGAATAGTGAAATGCAGAGTAGAAAGGCAATCTACAAATAATCATTCTTTTTTTGTCTTTGATTGTGCCCGATTTTTTTTTTTGGCAATTGTTTTCTTTTTCACTTAGAAGAGTTTTATGGTCCAATGTCTGTCAGGACAGCCCCAGTCTTAGGTTGTAGTTGTATTTCTCTCTTGAGTTCCTAGAGGTGATGTTATCTTTTGTTCACTCAGCAGTATGGTTGTTCCTGAGAGCATCTGTCACTGTAGGCATTACAAGATGGATGAGTCTCCAGTGAACTGCTGCTGGTTGAAGCAAATGGTGAAAATAAGAAAAGACAAGGGGGCTGAGGGTCTGCAGAGGGGACAGACAACAAGGAAACGCTGTTAGAAATCAAGAGTAAGCTGAGCAATAGAAGAAGAAAGAACAAAGATGGATCATATGTCATTTTCTAAACCACCTAGAAATCTGCATCTTTGGATAACTGCAATGATCCAAGTGGTCATCTGCATCATGGTAAATAACTCTTTGCTTTTATTGTTGTTTTTCTGTTAATGGCAATGGGAAACTAAGAAAGGTGTGTGAAAAATTACAGTAGTTTATCGGATTTTTTTTTTGTGCTTTGTGCTTTTGAGAAACAGAGCCTTTTCAGGTATTCTTATATAAAAGTAAACATATACAGTTATTAAAATGTATTAAATTTGTAATGAGATTCCCCAGTCCCCCATTTACTCACCTCCTACTCCCTTTCTGAATACTAATTACAATTTTGCATGGGAATGATAACTCTTAACTGTAAATATCCAACATTCAACCCTTGGGGACAGTTGAGCAGATTTTTTTAGTGTATTTTAAACAAGTAACTGACTTTTAATAGGTTCTTCGAAGACAACAGGGAAATATATTATTGATTATTGGTTTCGCAAAATGAATGAACTTGGAGATTTTATACTGTATAAAAAAGAATCCATTTTGGTGGTTCTGGAAAGTCAAAATGTGTAGGAGGATGAAACCAAAGCCCCACCTAATGGAGGTTTTCTAAGACTAGAAGACTGGACAGAAGGGAATGGAAGTAGAGAGAGAACTGTAATTGAAAAATGATTTTGTCAAACGATTTAGCATTGTTCTATGAAGAAGAGTGCTGGTTGAAAGGCAGAAATTAAGATGATTAGAAGGTTTAAACCATCCAAATGGTGGAGGATCTTCCTTCTCAATGGGTGTAAATAATAGATGAAAGGGGAAGAGTGACAACAAAGGATCAGGGCGTTTAACAGAATGTGTGCAGCCTGAATGAAGGTCTGTGGCCCTGGGCCAAAGGTCTTAGCTTTGAGTGTAATTAGAAGAAAATACAAAAATGTCATTACTAGCAGGTGAAGTGTGCAGCACGTGGCCGAAAAATAGCAATAATTTTAGACCCAGGAGCTATTGGAATTGGATTACAGACTTTTTTTAAATCATTGGGAGCCTCATAGAGCCTTAAGAGTTCCAGGGGAAGTAATGGAGTTTGACCTTGTTGACCATCTGTGACAGCCTTAGTATTGGTGGTGTGGTATAGCAAGGATGCACAACTCAGAATAAAATGCCTATTTGGGACTGAAAATTATGTAGTTTGTTCTGTTTTTTTTTTCCCTGATGACCTTCCTCCTGATCAGTAAAAGAGGTAAAGTAAACTGTTTTTTAACTTCAAAACCTGAAATTGCCTTGTTTTTTCTTTCTATTTTCTTTGCTTTACTTTGCTTCCTTCCTCCAAATTTGAGATGAAGGGATTGTAAAACTAAAAATCACTTTATTGAAAAATTAGTTTTTAAAATGTTTTCTTGGTTTCCTAGTTTTTACTGTGTAGTCGATGAAAATGTGCTTTTTTTTTCAAAGTACTAAGCAGATGGGAAACCCTATATATTATGTATATATAAGTAGTTTTTCAAATAGTTTTTTTTTATTTTACATAATTCTTTACTGTTCTTCCTAGTTTTTCTTCAGAGTCTAGTTAAATGATTGTATTTAATAAAATTCTGTAATTCTAATTCTAAAACAAGTAGTATTAAGATTACAGCTTAATACAATGATAAAAGTAACTTTTTTCCTTGCAGCCAGATTTTTTCTTAATAAATTAAGAACTATAGCCAAAAATAGGAAAACACTCCACTTTAAGCTGTTTTCCATTATAGAATATTGATGTTTTATTAAATTAATATTTTTTGGACTGAAACCAGGGACCATGCGTCTCAAACTGTGAAAAGTAAAAATACTAACAAAGCGGCATTAACTTTCGCTTGTGCTCCTGGCAAGACCAAACTTCCAAGAGAAAGGAGGCTTTTTAACATCATAAGGGCACCCCTCAAAAATGCAGACTTAATTTAAATTTTTTTCTTTTGTTTTATATTCAACAAGAACCCAACCCAAGGGCAATAATTACTAACGAGTATATACACCTTTAGAGATCTGGTTCGTCACCTTTAGAGATTAGGGAAGGAGGCTGCCTCTGTATTTAACCAGTTGTGATGGATGCAGATAGAGATGAGGCTTTTGTTCGTTTTAAAATATAAAATAGAAAACTTTTGGAATTGCTCCTACGTCTCTGGCTTTGCTTTTTTTGCAGGTGTGAAAGAGGCTTGGGTGAAGTCAGGCACTCTGAAGCGGCCCGGAGCGGCCAGCGGCAGCTTCGGCGGCAGCCGTGGAAGTCCGAGCAGCCGCAGCGGCAGCAGCAGCGGCGGCGGCGGCGGCGGCGGCAGCGGCAGCGGCAGCCGGAGCAGCCTCGGGGGCGCGGCGGCGGCGGCAGCAGCAGGCTCGCGAAGTCTTTGCTCCTGCCTCAACCATGAACGTGTCTCAGAAAGGTTAACACAGAGAAGCCAAGGTACCCATCACAACACGATTTTTTTCTAGCCAGTGACTTTTCCTCCAAGTTAAGATTTAGGTGGGTTTTTTGGTTTGTGAGTTTCTTTCATTTTGGAATTTAACGAAGCTTCTGTATTGATTCTTGTACTGATTTGACCCGTCCCAACATCCTATTATTACTCTCCTACCTCAGAAACACACCAAGGGAAGTGGGGGGGTGGGCGGGGGGGGGGAGAAGAACATTTTTGGAAGGATCCATTTCCACCCCGAAAGGTATTCATGAATTGTTATCAGTAAATAGGGAAGATGAAGTATTTGCTGTAGAGTTTGCCTCAGTAACCGAGTTTGCCTCAGTTTCCTCATCTGTAAAATGGGGATAGCACCGACCTCCCAGGGCTGTTGGGAGGATCAAATGAAATAATAATTATAAATTATTTAGTACGGTTCTTGGCACATAACGAGCTGTGTGTGTGTGTGTGTGTGTGTGTGTGTGTGTGTGTGTGAGTGTGTGAGGTTAGCTAATGTTACATAAAAATATGGGATTTTAGTTTCATATGATTATGGTTTTATAACTGGAAATTCTTCCAGGCTGCTACTGGTTCAAACAAATAGCCCTAAATAAACCCTCTTTTGAATACACAAAACACCAACCTGAGGAGGGTGCTCTTTCAGAAGAGAGGTTACTCATTTTACTCATTTCCCCCCACCCCCCCCCACCCCCCCCATCTTTTAAGATGCTTGCCACCGGGTTAGGACACTTTGAACTTAGAATTAGGGAGGGTGGCACTCACTCTGACAAAGACTCCTCAGAGACCCTTCTTGAGAGTTAAGAATTTAAGGATGGTGGTTTGAGGCAACCCTGCTTATCAGCAGCAGCATAATGGATTAAGACCCTAAGACACTGTTTTTCTCTCCTTTGGGGAGGTTACAACGCGCTTTAAATGACCCAGCATTTCCAAGGGAGGCCAAAGATCTTTTTCTCTTTTATGACCTGTCGTATCCTTTTGAGGCCAAAAAGAACAAGAGGGTCATTACCACTAGGGTCCAGGTTCTGTTTGTTACTTAAGGTTACCAGGAAGATTACAGAATCCCAGTAGCTGGTTTAACATTTGAGCCTGGCACATCTGGAAAATAGTCGGAAGAGGAAAGTTGGGGGGAGGAGGAGAGACAGAGAGAGAAAGAGAAGGAGAGGGAGAGAGAAAGAAACCCAAACTGTTGAATTTTGTTTCACCAGGTGCTAGGAGGAAGCAACAGTAGCCTTTTTGATATGGGAGGCAAATTCTGTGGCCCCTGAAGTTAGGCCACAACAATGGAAGAGGTCAAAGGACAGCTGAGTGGGGTCAGTGAGACACCATGGGGTGTATTTTGTTACTTAGTAAAAAGGAGCAGCCTCCTAAAACCTTAAAGGATTCTCTTGAAAAATCTGTGTTGTGAAAAGGTTTTATGAGTCTCATGGCAAAAAGTCCTGATTTATCTAAGGAATGCTTGCTTTTTGTCTGAATGAAAGGATAATCCTCACCAAATGTTGGCAACTTATATAAGCAGTCAATATAGATCTGAAAGAACAGTTAAGGTTGAAGTGTACTTTGGTTTCCAAATTGTTTATAATTTTAATGTTTCTCTAGCAAAAAATTCTCTGCTTAGTGAAAAGCCATTTGTTCTCCAGACTCACACCCCAAATAAATTGTCAGGAAAAGAGAAGTAAGAAGAAAGATGAAATGAGTGAATGGTACAATAAGTTTGGGGCAAAATCCTTTCTCTTTAAAGTAACTTATTAAATAATAATATTTTCTAAAAGCAAAATATACATACTTTTTATTTTAAAGTATAATTAATTAAAGCTCACTTTCCAGCTCTCTATCACTCCAAAACATGTTTTATTTCACTGAAAGAAAAACTTTAAAACACAAGAACTTAGTACAAGGTAAAAGGTATCTTAATTTATTTTAAAATTTCAAACTGAACAAATAAAGTAATATAATGACTGGACTTTTCTGTAGTAGGTGCCTGATTGGGGGGGGGGGTGTATATTAGTTGTATTTAATTTTAAAGAAAAAAAAGAGTCAGTTGATGATTATTATTTGGTACCTTTCAACTAAATTAAATTAATATAAGATACTCTGGCATGCTAGGGATTTTTAGGGATAGAGAGATGAAAAAGGATACAGCTCTTTTCTTTTAAGAACATACAGTCTTAAAGTGAGGTGTATACAAATAGCTAACAAAAATTAATAATGATTAAGTACATAGAAGAGAGCAAATAGAAAAGTTGCCAGAAAGAGTTGGGGGGCAGGAGGATAAAGATTAATAGAGACAGAGAAAGGGGGATAGAGAGAGCAATCATAAGAGATGATAGAAATCAATATCTCCACATTTTTGGATTAATAAGTAGGGAACCAATGTCAGAGTCAAGCTCTTAGGATAAAACAACAACAATAAAGAATTTGCTCTTTATAGAAGAGTGGGAAAAATAACTTTCTAATGCATGAAAGGACATCTTTATAATATACCAGACCTTCCATTACCCCAAGAACTTTATTCCAAAGATTGTGGATACTTTAGGAAAGGGCAGTTTCTTGATGGACAAATTTATTGTGGAGATGATTTTCTACTTTGTAGAATAAGTACACTTTCTAAACAGAACAGATACATTATGGAAATGATAATGTGCTCAATTCCAATTTTCTCAAGGTAAATAAATGTATCTTTCAAAAAATACTTAAGAACCATACATCTCATGGCTGTTAATTGCTTGTCAAACAGAGGGATTTTAAAATATTAAAATTGTGGAAAAAATGACAGATATCAACTTTAGTAAAGTCTTTCAAGACTATAAAATGGAAATACTGTATCAGAAGATGGAAGGGAAAGATAAAGTTGGCAAGAATGACAAATTTAGATAGAAAGTGTCTTTTGTCACTTAAAATTTCAAGTTGATTTAGGATATAGTTTTTCTTCTCCTAACTGGATTCTCTTCAGGATGTCTTTTTTTATAACACAAAATATTTTAGATATATTTATGTTTAAATTTATTCATTTGTGGAAAATATGGGATATTTTACTAAAATGGGGAAATGGAAAATTCTGCTAATTTTGAGGGGAAAATAATTCTGATTTTCTAGGCTTTCAAAAAGTAATTATAGAAAATTAGCTTCTATTTTAGAGATAGCTCTACAGTAGGGAACTATTTTTTCCTTTAACTTCAGACATAAACCTTTTATTAATGAATCTTCTGAATGCATAAGGAAAAATGAAATCCACTTTCTAGATTTAGGGACCTGTGAAACAAAAAAGTCTCCTCATTTGATTATAATCGTTGATTGTTTTAGTTTGAATACTATGCTCAATCCACTTTCAAAATTTAGGAAATAATATAGAAAAGGAGGAAAAGAGAAAGGATCCAGATGAATATTTCAAATAGTTTCTTGTACTCTTCTGAGTCATTCAAGTGTTTCAAGTTTGAAAAATTGGAGGGAGGTAGCTTTTGAAATTCATTTCTAGTATGAGGGGAATTGGTTTTTGCCCTAGGCGTCTTATGCAAATGTTTAATGATTGTTATGATAAACACCTAAAGTTTTGGTTCTTTGTTAAAGTTGTATGGACAGCTCTATGTGTGGCAAGCATGATGAATGCTGTAAGCCACACTTTGGAAGCATTTCCCTGTATTTAATGTTTTCTGTTCTGGCTGATTAGCTTTGCTCTATGTTGAAAAATTGGTCTCTGGTGGCATGGTAGTGGTCACACATTGACTATTACTGTTTTGTATCTTTGATGTTGCCCAGGGATAGCCTCTGGTCATTGCACTAGCTCCAGAGATTCTTGACAGAGACTTGTTTATTTTACACAAGAATTCATGGTATTCAAGGAAGAAAGTTAAGACTTCCAGAAGTAACAAATAACTCTTCATTACATGGAAGAATAGTAGAATTGGGCCCAGAGTAGGAATGGGAAGGGAATAGAAATATAGAAAATATGTCAATGGCCTCTATCTTTTCATTACCACAGCCTCCACTAAAACATAATTAGAAGGGCAGTTGCTTCTTAAGCAATTATTTCTCATCAGTTAAGAAAGTAGAAAATAGAATTCTTATAGTGATATATATATTTTAACTAAGCTGCTACATGTACTTACATAATTTAAAGTTATTGTTTTGGCTAAAGTGTTGTCAGAACAGAGATAGGACAACTTCTCCAGACTACTAGTAATGGATGGAGAGTCTCTTAAAATAATTTATGCCTTTGTAGGTGGCACAGTAGAGTGCTGGACTGGCCTCAGACACTAGCAAGAAGGCCCATGGCATGTCAGTTTACCTTACTATTGGCCTCAATTTCTTCATCTGTAAAATGAACTGGGGAAGGAGATGGCAAACTATTCCAATATCTTTGCCAAGATAATCCCCAAACGGTCATGATGAGTTGGATACCACTGAAAATGACTAAAAAGTAACATACTGAGAAAATTTTGAAGACAAAACAGAAAAAACATTAAATCACTTGTTTTTAATGAATTCAGTAAAATTAGTCACCATGTGCTTTTTTTGAAATATTCTTGAACACACAATTAATTATCCATTTATTTTAATAGTGTCCAACTCCTGATGACTCCATATGGGGTTTTCTTGGCAAAAATACTGGAATGGCTTGCCATTTCCTCCTCCAGATCACTTTATAGACGAAAAAACTAAGGCAAACAGGATTAAGTGACTTGCTTAGGGTCACACAGCTAATGATGGGTATTGTAAGTATTCTTATTATAGATTATTCTTAATATAAATGAGATGATGAGGAAGTTGAGGGTCAGAGAGATTAGATGGTTATACGACCACTTACCCTGAAGAATGTAAACTCTCTGACTTCAAGGAGTTTCCTTTCTCCCTTCCATCCATCTCTCATTCCCTTCCTTCTTTCCTCCCTCCCTTCCTCCCTTCCTCCTTCTCAGCCTTGTTCCCTCTCTCCCACCTCCTACTCTGGGGCTAGCATATAGCAGATTCTTGATAAAAAACTTAATGAATGAATGTTTTATGGAAGAGTCAGAACTGGGATGAAGACCAGATCCTCTTAATAGTTGATATTTATTTAGTACTTCAAGGTTTACAAAGCTCTTTGCATAACTAATCTTGTTTTTATTCTTATAACTGTGCTGCTACTTTATAAATAAAAAAATGGAGGCTCAGAAAGATAAGTGATTTGTTCAGAGTTTCAGCCAGTCAGTAAGTGTCAGAGCTGAAAGTAAAACCCAGATCCTGAGTTAAAATTCAGTACTGTCACTAGGTTGCAACTGTCTCTTTTATGAGAATCATAGACTGTTACCAGTGGGAGTAGGGTGGCATAGTGGAAGGGGAGCTGATTTTGGAGTCAGAGGACCTGGATTCAAATTCTATCTCTGGCTCTTTTTTACCCATGTAACTTTGAACAAATCATTTAATCTCTGTGGGCTTCAGTTTTCTCTTTTTTTTTTTAAATGGAGGGCTTAGATTATTAAGTTGCGTCTAGATCTGTAGTCTTGTGAATTGGAATCCATGTTTTTAGCTCTCTTTTTATGTGCTCCTATATGTAACCAACATTAGTTTTCTATTTTGGATAAAGCTCCTTTGAAATGGAAACTAGGTTTTACTTTTTTTGTACAGTTCCTTGCATATAAAGTCATAGATCTATGTTACTGCTGAAAGGGATATGTTGGTTAATAAACAATTAAAAGGCCATGAATCATACAAGTTCTGTTCAATTCAGGAATCTATAATAATTATCTCTGTGAGGTGGTAGTGTGATAAGCACCCACTGAAAAGACAAAGATAAAGAGAACTGGTATATATGTCCCCAAGGAGTTTATAATCTAGTAAGAAAGATAAGATGTATTAAAAAAAATGAATGTGGAAGAAATTAGAATATACCAGGATCATAGGAAAATAAAGAATGTTTATGAGTATTCAAAAGAGGAGATTATTTCAGTCTTGGGACAATTTGATCTCTAGCTCTGTGACACTGGGCAAATCACTTAACCCCCATTGCCTAGCCCTTACTGCTCTTCCATCTTGGAACCAAAATAGAATCTCAGGCAGAAGATGTGGGAGAGAGAGAGAGAGAGAGAGAGAGAGAGAGAGAGAGAGAGAGAGAGAGAGAGAGAGAGAGAGAGAGAGAGAGAGGGAGAGAAAGAGAGGGAGAGAGAGGGAGAGAGGGAAAGGAGTGAAATGTGACTGAGAGGAAAATTGTGACACAACAATAATAGAAAAGTTGGGGGTGGGGGCAGGGAGGAAGGAAGTAGAGTTCATTTCTGGACAAATTGAGTTTAAGACGTGTAGGGTCATATTCCAGATGTCTGAAAGAAAGTTGTAGATGTAAGACTGGGTATCAGGAAAGAAGTTAAATCTGGATGAGCAGATCTGAGAATCATCCCAGAGGTCATCAACTGAATCCAAAAGAGAAGCGATCACTATGTGAAATAGTATAGAGCAGTGATGGTGAACGTTTTAGATATGGAGTGCCAAGCCCTGCCCCCATTCCATTCACTAGACCCAGTGCTGTGCGCACCCCCCCCCCCCCCCCCCGGGACTGAGTGTCTTCCCCCGACTCCTGGTCACTCCTTACACATGTGGAGAGGGGACTGGGAGTGGCCCCAGCACTCTGCTCCCCTCCAGCTATGTGCTATGCTATGAGCTCTGTTCCTCTCAAACCTAGCTCTTCTCCAACCCCATCACAGGAATCATCTTCACCACAGACCCAACAGGCTGTTGTCTGCTCTGCACCCTCACACAGCATGTCAGCCCTTTCCCCAAAGTCTTGGGGGATATCTATGATTCATAAGCATAAACTGGTTGAAGATCCAGCAAAGGAAGTTCAGAAAGAGTGGTTAGTATAGTAAGAAGACAATCAAGAGTTACCAGTGTCTCAGAAAGCTAGAGAGAAGAGAGTGTCAAGGAGAAGGGAATGAGTGTAATCCATAGTGTTAGAGGCTGCAAAGGGTCAAGAAGGATGAGGGCTTAGAAAATGCCATTACATTTAATTTGCCATTGCCCAAATAAAACTGAATTTTTGCTCAGCCACTGAGGATATATACACACACACACACAAGCATACACAATCCATATGTATATGCACAATATATATGTATGTAAAGTTAGAGATCCCAGCATACATGAATGCATTTATATGTATATGTGAATTATTTTAACAATGTAGATGTATTTACATTATCTATTTTAGAGTTTTCTTATAAGGAACTGTCACTTAAATTTTGGTGAAATACTATTATGATATAGCTACTCCCTCAAAAAATGAAGATTAGGGGGCAGCTGGGTGGCTCAGTGGATTGGGAGCCAGGCCCAGAGATGGGAGGTCCTGAGTTCAAATGTGACCTCAGACACTTCCCAGCTGTGTGACCTGGGCAAGTAATCTCCATTTCCTAGCCCTTACCCCTCTTCTGCCTTGGAACCAATACCTAGTATTGATTCTAAGATGAAAGGTAAGGGTTTTTAAAAAATGAAGATCATAAACTTTCTACCTCTACATGACCAGTTTGATCCTTATCCATAACCTGTCATAAATTCTTCATAGAAAATCTACCTAAGGCACTGGAAGTCTTCCTCTGGATATATCAATATTTTGTGGATAGAATCTTTTTATCCCTTGCTTTGGCTATTTGACAATTAATATTTTTTATTCTGCCTTTCTGTAGCAAGTCACCTTTGACAATATGTTATACTCATGATACAGCTTTCATTTGTTCTTTGGGACACTTACAATTTTTTTCCTCCGAAATTTTAGTGTTTCATGACTGACATTCATACAACATCACTGGGGAAATATTAGATTTTTTTTAGAGAATAAAACTGTATTGACATTTAAATTTTTTTATATCGTCAAAATTTCTTAATATACCAACCTCTCAAAGAACACTCATTCTTTCAGGGAATAAAATAGAGAAGGGGAAACTATTTGATAAAACTAGCCAGTATTCCAGAAAGAGTATTGGTATTCCATACCTCTTGTTCTCTTCCTTTGCTTCTGTGAAGAAGCAGGAGAAGGCTTTCTTCTCATCTTTTCTTTGTAGTCAAGCTTGGTCATTTATAATTTAAAAGAATTTCATTTCAATTTCTTTGTTGTTGTTCTTCCATTTACATTGTTGTAGTAATTGAATATATTGTTTTTCTGCTATTGCTTGCTTTGCTTTTTTCCAAATCTCATGCATCCCTCTATTCATCATATTGTTTCCTATATAACAGTAATATCACACAACTGTTAAACTATTCTCCATTTGATGAGTATCTTGTTTTCAGTTCTTTGCTATTACTAAAGTGCTGCTATATATTTTTTTGCTGTGATAGGGCCTTTGTTTTTGTCATTGACTTTCTGGGAATATGTACCTAGTATTAGAAACTCTGCATCAATGGTACCTACATTTTTCTTCACTTTCTTTGCATAATTCCAAATTGCTTTCTGGAATGGCTGTACAAAATCACATCTCCATTCCTAGTGTGCCTGTCTTTCCAAAACCCCTCCTACACTATTTCTGTTGGGGGGGGGGGGTTCAATGTTACCAATTTGATGGGTATGAGTTAAAACCTCAGAGTTGTTTATATTTGCATTTCTTTTGTTATTATTTAATTAATAATTTAATCAATTATCCTTAATTCTTTATTATTAATACTATATTAATATTATAAACATGTAGTGTTGATATATTAATTAATAACTAATAAAAATTACAATTAATTATTTAATTCTTAGTAATTTTCAGTTCTTTTAGAGAATTCTTTGTTCATATCCTTTGTCTGGTTATGTATTTAGGAGTGCCTTTTCATCATATTGTTCTTTTAGTTGTGTGTATATTTCAGAGATATACCAAATATAGAGACTTTTACCCCCTTATCAGCAGTTTGGCTTCATATATTTTCTAGCTGTATGATCCTGGGCAAGTCACTTAACTTCCGCTTGCCTGTTTCCTTGTCTATAAAATAAGGATAAAGTAGCACCTACCTTATAAGATTGTTGTGAAGATAACAAGAGATAACATTTGCAAAGCCTTTTTCAAATCTTACAGCATTATATGAAGGTTAATTTATTAGTTTTATTTGAGCAAAAGCTCAAGTTCATGTAATTGAAAATACTTATTTTTATTACCTCTCTTATTTGATTAAGAATTCACCCCCACCTATACCTTTGAAAGATACATGATCTACTTGTTTTCTGATATTGCTATGGTATAATCTTTAATATTCAACTCCTTTGCAGTTTTAATTTATTGTGGAATATAATGAAAGATGTTGAGTTAAACCTAATTTATCGCCAAACTGTTTTACACTTTTCCCAGAAATTTTTTTTAAATAGGGAGTGCTTCCCTAGGTCAATTTTGTTTTGGAGCTACAGTTTTTGTTTTATTAAACCCTTACATGCTACTTAAAATTGATACTAAGTATCAGTTCTAAGGTAGACAATCAGTAAGGGCTAGGCAGTGGAGGTTAAGTGGCTGGCTCAGGGTCACACAGCTAGGAAGTGTCTGAGTCCTGATTTGAAAAAGAGGACCTACCAACTCCAGACCTGGTGCACTTTCCACTATGCTACTTAGCTGCTACATTACATGGTGTTAATAATTGCTGATTTTTAATATAATGTGAGGTCTGAAAGTACTATACACCCTTCACCCCTACTTTTTTTCTAGGGCTTTTATTTCTCTGAATGAATTTTATGATTTTGGCTAGATCAATAAAGCATCCCTTTGGTAGTTAAGCATAGCACTAAATCTAAAATGTAATTTTAATAGTTATTTTCATTTTTATTATATTAAGTATTAAATATTCCTGTAGTTACTTATGTTGTTTTTTATTTCTTTGGGAAACAATTTATAATTGTTTATAATATAGACATCAAGTATACTTAGCTAGATTACCAGATTTTTTTTTCTTTTGCATTATTTTGAATGAGACTTCCCTTTGCATTCTTGCCTCTTAGATTCTATGATTAATATGTAAGAATAATGTTGATTTTTGTAAGTTTATTTGTACCTTGGAATTAAAGTGAAACTATTGCCCTAATTAGATTTCCTTGTTAATTTCCTATGATTTTCTAATTAAGATATGTCATTCTGAAAGTGAAGCTTATATGTATTTTCATATACTTTCTTTGATTTGGGGGGGGGGGAATCTATGCATAGTAGTGGAATTGCAGGGTCAAAGAAGATATACAATTTATTGACTTTGAGAGGCATAGTTCTAAATCCTTTTCCAGAATAGCTGGATCAATTTGTAGTTCTATGCACTGTGCATTAGTTTAAGGAGAGAGGTTAAGTGATTTGTCCCACATCATAGGTAATTAAGTTGCAGAGTGAGGAATTTATCTCTTGTCCTCTGACACCATATCTAATACTCCTTATGCTGTTACTTGTGACTCTGAGTTGTCAAGTACAAAGGCCAGTTTGGAGGTTGGAAGGAGGTCAAGGCAGATTGAGATTTCAATCATCTGTGTAGAGATGATTCTTAAATCTGAATCACACAAGAGACCTAAGCAGTAGCCTTCTCATCTAATCCGTATCTGAAAAAGAATTCTCATTATAAACAGACCTAACAAGGAATCTCAACCTCTGCTGGAAGACTTTCATTAGGAGAACCCATTATCTCTGGAGGCAGACCATTCCACTTTGGGGTGGCTATAATTTTTATGAAGTTTTCCCGATATCCAGTATACTTTCGTATCTTTGCACTTTCCACCCTTTGCTCCTGATTCTGCCCTCTGGGACCAAATAGAACAAGTATTCTCAAGAAGTCTGGCAATGAAATGCAGGAGGAAGATAGGCAGCTGCAAGGCATATGGCAGGGATCTAGGAAATTGCTTCGTTTTTTATGTAGGAAAGATCTGGACATATTTGTAGGAAATGGGCAAGGAGGCAGTGGGGATTGAGAAATCAAAGATATAGGAGAGCATGGAGATGATTTATGGAGTCAGGTCCTAGAGCGATGGAGAATGGTTGTGTGAGGAAGGGTCACACAAAGGGAGCAGTTAGCCTGGGCAATGAAGAGGGATTATGAAGAAACACCCCAAACAGGAAAAACAGTAGTCAAAGGGAAATGCCAGTCTACTCTCCTTGAAATTTTCCTTTTTCTTTGAGTCCAAACAACAGAATTCTTGATGTGACAGCACTTTTCTCCATCTCACTATCCCCTGGACCAGTAGTCCTTGCCTTTCTCTGATAATAAAACTTTAAAGACTCTTTTCAAACAGTGCATCTTCCAGGCATGTATTAGTCATATAAAACTCCATTATACATGCAATTAGAAGTATTCTGTTTATATAATCCAGAGTACCAGAGTATCAACATAGTGAAGCATAAAACTGGAGAATATGGTCACCCAAGAATTTCTTTATTTCTGGCACAAGTTTAAAACAAAGTATGTATGTGTGTGTGTGTGTGTGTGTGTACACACATGCATATATGTATATATGTCTGTGGTCTCATTCTCATAAAAGTTAGCTTTACATAGGGCTGGTGAATGTGTCTTTAGAGATTAATTCTTAATTATTTGATTCATTTTGTTGTAAATTGTTTTTTCTTTCTGTCAATTTTAATGATTTTTATGAGATCTGTTAAAAATGCAACTGCTTTTTGTAGACTTATCTTATTCCTTGCTAGTATCCTTATTTTTTACTAATAAAAAGAATTTTATTAGTTCAATTAAAAATTATTTATTGAGTCTCTTGGTTTTTCTAACTGTTTAAATCATGTAATCTACAAATTTTAACATTTTAACTGTCATTTACTACTTGTTTGATGCTGAGCTGGTTAGCACTTCAAAATTATATCAGAAAATCTATGAGCATTTATTAATACCTACTCTATGCCATATTTTGTAGTAAGTACTAGAGATACAGTGGCAAACATGACAGAGCCACCTCTTTTCATAAACTTACATACAATAAGTCTAGATTGCCTGATCATGCCCCCCCCCCAATAAACTTCATTGCCTTCAAAATTGAACTCATCAACTTTATCCCCAAATCCTTTCTTCTTCCTAATATCCCTTTTACTGTTGAGAATGCTACTAACCTAACAGTTACCCAGGATTGCAACCTAGGTGTCATTCTCAATTCCTCACTCTCTCTTACCCACACCTACTAGTTTTACGTTTTCTCATATCTCTTGAATTATGCTCCTTTCTCACATTGGACACTATTTCAACTCTAGTACAAGTCTTCATGATACTACACCTGAATTATTTTATAGCCTCTTATCTTTTTATCCTTGGCACAGATTTCTCCCATTCCAATCCATCCTCCATTCATCAGTCAAAGTAATTCTTAAAATTCAAGTCTGATCATGTCATCTACTTACCTCTCTCCATTCAGTAAACTTCAGTGGCTCCTTATCAACTCTCAATATAAAGCCCTTCATGATCTGGACCCCTTCTACCTGCATATACCCCAAATTCTCTGCAATAAAATGACAATGATTTCTTTGCATTTCCCCCCATGTCTGGAATGCTCTCCTACCTCATCTTTGCCTCATTATTCTCTGGCTTCCTTCAAACCCGAAATAAAAGCCAACCTTCCATAGGAAGCTTTTCCAATCCCCCTTAATTCTAGTACCTTCCCTTTGTTGATTTTTCCAGTTTATCTTGTGCTTAGATTGTTTGCATGTTATCTTCCCAATTAGACTGAACTTTTTAGGGAAGAGAATATCTATTACCTTTCTTGGGATGTTTAAGAATTGGCACAGTACCTGGCATATGGTAGCATTTAATAGATGTTTATTGATTATCAGTATAAATAAAAGTGATGACATTGCTTTCATTACCACCTCTTAAACAACTAGGAATGCTAATTTTTTCCTTTGCATTTAATACTTGCCTTGAGTTCTTAGTTGATAGTTTTTGTCAGGATGAGAGAAAAGCCTTCTATTTCTGTACTTAATGAATGCTTGTAACATGAATAGATGCCATTTTTAATCAAATATCTTCTGCGTATAGCACAATAACCATAATATTTTTATATAATTTATCTTATAGATGAATTGCTATAGCCAAAATTTCTTCTCCCTAGGTAGCAACTTCCTACTGCTAAGCATCTCAGTAGGCCTTCAGGTAGCAGTCAAAAATCTAATTTTGAAACATACTTTTGAAGCCTTTTTAACTGGATAAAACCCTCCTGAAGATCATATTTTGCTAGCATCATCTTTCTAAAACTTAGGGTCATTTCCTTACTAGAATAAAGCATTGGAGTAGTATTTTTATACATATGACATGAATTTTCCCCAATATTGAATTATCCTTATATTCCTGTTAAGAATCATCTTTGATTATAATGAATAATTTAGGTAGATAGCCATGTCCTAGTTACTTGGATATATACATATATCCTAGTATATATAGAAAAGTATACACACACACACACACACACACATATATATATACATACACATACATATTTATAGATATATAGATATAATTCATTAATTATAATGGCTTAATGTTTTCTTTTTCAGATATATCCCTACTATTCTGCATATCAAAACTATATTTGTCTCATTGGAAAAAAAAGAATAAATTAAATAGTATACTACCTTTCTACATATTTACTATTACTATTGTAATTTCTATTACTCGTTATTAGTTCTGTTATTAATATTTTTAATTAATACATTTATTAGTTTTAAATATAAATACATAACTATATATAATATGTTAAATATATAAATTAATTGATAAAAAGTTACTATTATTAGTTCTGGCCTTCAACAATTTAAATAGTACAGTATTATAACTATTAAAAATTGGTGCCTATTAATAGTACCATGCCTGTCATAGTAAACATAAATACATTTTAATTGAATAAATGAATAATTATTCAACAATCCAATCCAATAAACATTTATTAAAACACCTACTATATCTAAGGCACTTATGCTGGCCTCTGGAAATTTGAAGATAAACTAAAATATCTTCTTTCTATGAAGAGCTTAAATTATTGATATTTTAAAATTATTTGTATTTGGAATGATTCTGTTAAGTTTTATTTCTTGATTTTTTTATTGATATTCAGTTCTCCCTCCAATTTTGCCTGATTTTTTTTAACTTTTTGTTTCTTCTCCTAAATCTCATCATGATTTTTCCTGCTGATGTTAGTTCTCTATTTAATGTACTTGCTATCCATCTAACCTTCTCTTACATAATTTTTTGTAATTCTTTCAAGCTGCTTCAAATATTTTTTTCAGTATGCCTTTTTTCTTTCATTTATATAATATTTTATAGTTGCAAAGCATTTTTCTTACATTTTCTAACTTGATTTTCACACTAACCCCATAAGTCAAGTTGGATACAGGCTCAGAAAAGCTGTAAGTTAATTGCCCAGTGTCATCTGGCTAGTCAATGGCAGAGCCAGGACTTAAATCCCAATCTCATGACTCTGATGCCAATCCATTCTAGTCTTTTTTTATTAAGCCTTTCCTTGACTTGTTCCCTGGCAAATTTGCTAGGGTCCTTCCAGCTCCCCCGATTCCAATGTTGGGATCAAGGAAACAAAATCCATTTGATCTTTGCTTTTGCATAATATGCCAGCAAGAGAGACATCCAGTGTTACCCAGTTACTTCCTAACACTATCTATTTTGTTCCATCTATGTTAAATTTGCTTTAAAAAAATCTCCCTCCCATAACCAAGCGTTTTAAAAGAGTAATTCTCAAATAGTCAGTTGTATGTAATAGAGTAGTTAGAGAACTAACCTTAGAGGGAAGACCTTGAGAAGCGAGTAGAGGAGAAAGAGAAGGAAAAGGCAATTTCATTTTTCATAAGGAAAAGAGATCCATTTGATAAATGTATCATTTTAGCCTTCAATTAAAAAGAAAGAAAATGTTCTTGTCAGAATAGAAAAAAAGCTTTATTGAAAAAAGAGAAAAGGAAACAATAACAAAAGTAACTATTTTTAAGGGGAATTCTACAAGTATCATAAACATGTGGTACAGATGATTTAGAAGGATCTTTTTTTAGACCTGGCACCTAATGAATTAAGTGCACATGAAATGAAAAAGAGAATCACATTCTCAACCAGCTGTGATACAAATGGGTCTAACGTCCTTAGAGACAGAAGGCTCGTGCTTATTCTGCATTCACTCTGGTACCCTAGTGTGCATTCAGGTTTTTTTTCTTTTAAATAAGTCATCCTTGGATCATTGTTTCCATTTATTCCAGTATTTGGAGTGTGGGTTTTTTTTTGTATTTTAGTTTCATGCCTATCTAGCTTCATGCCTATTAGCCACCTGTCCTTAGCGAGAGCTTTCTGTTTTCATCCTTGTCCTACAGCTGTGCTATATTGACAAGGACAAAGCAATTAGCAAAAACTCTCTGCTACCAAGAGTCTTTGTTGAAATAATTCAGTAGTATTCTTAAATGTACTTGTTTTTGCCTGATGAGTTCATTGTGTTTTGTTTTTGTAGATGTTTGTATTCTGTGTTGGAAGGAACAATTTTGCATACCCCTGTTAGCATAGGAAGCTAATATAGTAGGTGTGTAAAAAAAGATGTCTCTGGTCTTTTCTATTCTTTCCCCCTTCCTTTGCCCTCTTCCTTAATTGAGTAGTTATAGCTATTATAATGAAAAAGGTGGACACTATACACACACACACACACACATACATACATATAGTAGTGTAAGTCCAAAATAGTTATTAAAATTAAAATATAGATAGGTTGTCTCATCTGATTTTTTTGGTGGGAAAAGTTGATTTTTAGGTTAGGAGAAATTCATTGAGATTGTTTAAGTTTTGCTTTGCACACTGGAGATACACAATAAATATGATGTGAATGAGTAAAGTTTTCATGTCCAAGGATGTATGTTTAGAAAACTAATGACTCGTTGTTTTGGGAGCTTCGTGTATGGATATAAATATTGCCAATCAGAATATTATTCTCATTGCTACTTACCTGTGCAGATCAAAACATTACAGTTCCAAAAATTTACCCCTTAGGTACAAGAACAAATACTACAGATTGAAACATTACTTGCTCCTGTGATATTTCCCATACACACCCACAAAAGAAAGACTGATAATTGAGAAAAGCTGATAGAAGCTTTAGCAAGGGGTATAGAGATCTGCTTTAATATTCTTGCCTGTCAGGGGAATCTAGGTGGTTCAGTGAATAGCATACTAGGCTTAAAGATGGGAGATCCTGGGTTCAAATGTGGCCTCAGGCACTTCCTAGCTGTGTGACTCTGGGCAAGTCACTTAACCCTGGTTGCCTAGCCCTTACCACACTTATGCTTAAGAACCACTACTTAGTATTGATTCTAAGGCAGAAGATAAGGTTTCAAAAAAACAAACAAACATTGTTTTTCACCACTGTCCTTTCTTTCCAAAAAGGATAAAGGATTAGCAGAGGATATAATGGTTGCTCAGTTTTCATTTGCCTTCCTGAGATGGTAGGCACGTCTTAAAAACTACATTTGGATCTAATAATTATTTGGGTAAGCAATCAATAGGGCAGCTGGGTGGTACAGTGGATAGAGCATGGGGTCTAGAGTCAGGAAAACCTAAGCTCAAATCCAGCCTTAGACACTTATTAGCTGGGTGATCCTGCACAAGTCACTTAGCCCTGTTTGCCTTGGTTTCATCATCTATAAAGTGAGCTGGAGAAGAAAATGGTGAACACTCTTGCTGAGAAAACTCCAAATGTGTCATAAATAGTTAGACACACTGAAACAACTGAACAACAACAAAAATTATCTGGATACACATAACATTTCGGGGAGGGGGGTATGAGTACCCCCATTCTGTTTTAGTAGCCTCATTATTAGCTAAAAATATTTATTGTGAATCAATTAAGTACCTGATGCTAAACAAAGGAAATAAAAACAGGCATGCCTCTCTGCCCTTTGTAGTTTACTACATAAAACAGACTACAAAGCAAGTTCAATAGCATAGACTCATAAATTGCCCCCAATAATATGCTCCCATAAACTGGACAGGCCTGTTTATATAAATAACTGACAAAAAATATTCTTGCCTTGGCATATTTTGTTTTTGCTGCCTAAAATATCTTTCTCCTCTGCTAGCATCCCCTTAGTTCTGTCTGGGTTGACTTCCAGTTAGATACCAATTATAGTTCATACAAATATGATAGAGAGCCACTTAGAGCTTGACTTATTTTCAGAGTCAAGGCAAAAAGATGGGGCAGCTAGATGGCTCTGTGGATAGAGCACCAGACCTGGGTGTCCTTGGTGTCTATCTGGCCCCAGACACTTCCTAGCTGTGTGACCCTGGACAAGTCACTGAACCCCAATTGCCCAACCCATACCCCTTTTCTGTCTTGTAACCAATACATAGCATCCATTCTAAGGCAGAAGGTAAGAGTTAAAAAGGTATGGAAAGAAAGAGAGACAGAGAATCAAACCAGCAGCAGAGGCCAATTGCTGTTAATTTGCCTACATTATCAGTCTCCCAAGAATGCTATTGGATGAGATTTTTAAGAACATCTTCATGAAAGCATATGCATTAAACGAACCTGGATTTAAGGAGGTTTATCAGTGTCTAAGTATGAACTAGCTTAAGCCCTCTGCTATGAGCTGATAGCCAGTTTGGTGATCAGTTCTGTGTTTGAGACCAGTTTTATAACTCTTTACTTTGGCAGAGAAGGGATGAGACAAGCAGGAAGGGTTTTATGATATTTCATGTCTTTATAATAATAGTTAGCAAGGGGCTGATAGGTAGCATGGTGGACAGAGCATCAAGCCTGGAGACAGGACAACTTGGATTCAAATATGACTTCAGATACTTCCCAGCTGGGTGACTTCTGGGCAAGTCACTTAATCCCAATTGCCTTGCCCTTGCTTTTCTGTCTTAGAGTTGTGACTAAAACAGAAAGTAAAGGTTTTGTAATAATAGATAGCATTTATATAATGCCCTCAAGTTTACAAGGCACTTTGTATATATGATTTCATTTGAGCCTTACAACAAGCCTAGGAGGTAGATGCTATTATTTGCCCCTCTTTACCATGACAGAGTGGGCACAAGGAAATTAAATGACTTGTGCAGAGTTCTTCCCATAGGTAGTTAGTCCCTGAAGGGAGAATTTGAACTCAAGTTTTCTTGAATATCTTTATAGTTCTCAGTCTTCTTGCTGAGTGAGGAGACAACTATCTTTTTATTTGAAAACTAAGTGGCACAGCAAGTAGGACTCTGAGCTTAGAATCTGAAAGACTCATTTTCATGAGTTCAAATATGGCTTCAGACATGTAATACCTGTGTGACTTGACAAGTCACTTAACCCCATTTGCCTCAGTTCCTCATCTGTAAAATGAGCTGGAAAAGAAATGGTGTATGATTCCGGTATCTTTGTCAGGAAAATCCCAAAATAGGGTCCCAGAGAGTCAGACTTGACTGAACAGTATCATGGTGGACTCATAAAAGTGAAGATGAAGGCAAGACAATTCAGAGAGTATCGTCAACTACCTCTCAGACCCTTCAGCATGTCTGAAGAATGGCAACTATCCTGGTGCTTCCAGCAGAAGTTTCCTCATAAGAACTCCCTTAAAGGAAAGTCGATTCACTATTATTTCTTATGATGAAGATGATGATTGCTATACCTATGGTTTTATTTTTACAGGTAGCTCCCAGATAAGAGTACACTCTCTACCAATGTAAGTCAGCCATATGCTCAGCTATTTTTGATAGAGTTGCCTAGGGGACTAGAGATGAAGGGATTTTCTTGTGGCCACACAGCTATTATGTCATCTAGGTCTCTCCATCCCTAGGATTCATACATATTTTTTTAAACTCTTGCCTTCTCTCTTAGAACCAATACTAAGTATTGGTTCCCAGACAGAAGAGTGATAAAGGGAAGGCATTTGGGATTAAGTGATTTGCTCAAAGTCACACAGCTAGGAAGTATCAGAAATCATATTTGAACCAGAACTTCCCTTCTCCAGAACTAGTGTTCTATCCACTGTGCTAGCTCGCTGCTTCTGGATTCATACACAATCTTATAAGCACCACGTGGATGCTTGCAACATTGACAAGTCCTGTTGTTAAATAAGAATCTCTTGCACTCTGTTAGCAAGATATTTGCTAGATTGATTATGCCAAGAAGAATCAGTGAAGAAATCAGTCCTTTCTCTTTGACAGGTATAGGTATGTTCTTAATCTTCCCAATTTGCCTAGTTTCTTCTCTGTTTTGTGTTTAATAATGCCAAAATTCACTCTGTTCTCCTCTTTCTCTTCTGTCCCAGGCTTCAATGTTAATGTTATTCTTACTTAGTTTTCAGTTTTAAGGTACTATATATTCATGCCATAATTTATCCAGAGGGAGGATGTGGAGGAAGCATTAATTTACCATCAGTATCTGTCAGGTGTAACACCAACACATAGCATATTTGAAAAGTAATGAAAATAGTTGTTTTCAGAGGCAAATGTTACTAAATACAACTATATGACATGAAGTTTAAGTGATGTTTGTGTAGAGAGGTAATGTGGCAGGGGGAAGGAGTTTTCTGGCTTTAAGAGTCAGAAAGACCTAAGTTCAAGCCTGGCCTCTGACCATGGGTGAGTCATTTGATCTTTTGGTGCCTCCAGGCATCTCTCTTGGGCTGTAAGTGCCAGATAAATTGTTCCCTTATATCTGTGGAAAGGATTTTCCACACTAGGATTACTTTATCCTGTTAAATTCACAGGTCCAGAGCAAAAAATACAAACTACTGTTTAGATCATGGACCATAAATCTAGAGAAGCGACATTAAAGACCATCCACGCTAATTAGTATATTAATCAATCAGTCAGCATTTATTAGGTCACTACCATATGCCAGTCACTGTGCAAAGGGGCTAAGTTACAAAGACAAAAATAAAAGTTCCCACCCCTATAGTCTGCCTAAGCAGAATTTCTTCAAGTGATAGCAAAGTGGAATATGTTATCTGGCATTCAATTCATTTTGGACAGTTCTAATTGTTAATAAGTTTTTCTTAACATCAAGCCACAATTATTTGGAAAGAAATGTGGGAAGTAATATTATTGCGCTTGTTGTTGTTTTTAAGAGGAAAAAAAGAGATAAGATTATTAAGTGAGACTGATTCTTTGGTATGTGTCTGTAGTTGAATGTAACTTTTAAATCTGAAGGCAATTCCACATGAATATTTCTCTTTCTCTTACTCTGTGTGTATGTGCCTATATGTCTTCATTATTTTGTAGCCATATAGAAATAAGTATAGGAGGCAGTTAAGTGGCTCAGTGGATAGAGAGCCAGGTATAGAGATTGGAGATCCTGGGTTCATCTGTTACCTCAGACACTTCCTAGCTGTGTGTGACCCTGGGCAAGTCACTTAACCACAATAGCCTAGCTCTTATACTCTTTGGCTTTAGAACCAATACATTCTATTGATTCTAAGATGGAAGGTAAGAGTTAAAAAAAAAAGAAAGAAAGAAGTACAGTCAACTCTGGGGAACTGTGGAACCTCCAGCTACTCTCAGAAACAGGTTTTCTTGCTGTCTACCTTTTAGATTACAGAAAGGATGAAGATTTTTTTCCTAATGTTCAGTTGTCAGGATACTGTAAACTAGAAGGAACATATAGGACCTAATGATTGACTCTTGTCTGTATTGTGAATATTAAGTCTCTTGGTGGCTTTTTAAATGAAGTCTCTCAATGGGACAAAGGTGTTTCCATTTATTTTTCTTGTCTCCTGTACTTTGAAGATTCATAATCCTACATCCTGAAAGACTCATAAAATTGTCTTTAAGAGCAAAGTTGTTTCAGGATAATTGATGAAAGAATCTGGCTTTATAGAGACAATAACAGACCCTGGTTGGAAGGAAGTAAATTATTTACTTATCTATGTGCATGTGGTATCCTTCTTCCTCTCCCTCTTCCTTTCCTCAAAACTCCTTGAGTACACAAACTGTTTCATTGGTATCTTTGTATTTTCAGTGCCTAGGTCAATGCTTAATGAATATTTGTCAAATTGAATTGTTTGGAAGGACTATATAAAAATAAAAGGTGGCAATAAACTAATTGTGAGATTTTTGGTGTCAGTTCTCATTCTTAACTTATCTGCAGCTTTTGATTGCCACCAACCTCCAATATTTTCTCCTCCCATGGTCTCCCTAAAATTCAACCCTCTCTTGCTTTTCCTTCTACCTGTGTTATTATCCTTTCTCAGACTCCATTAATAGGTCATTATCAATGTCCAATTCCATTTTTTCCCTAATCTGTAAAATGAACTAGGAAAGAAAATGGCAAACCACTCTAGTATCTTTTAAAAAATAAAAATAAATGGGGCCACAAAATGTCAGACACAACTAATTGACTAAAAGAAAAGGAACTTCAACTGAGGCATACTATCGATTAAGCTACTTTAGGGAATCCTGACTTTCAGTGTAGAATCCTGTGATGCTATGGGGAAATCTAGTGGAGACACCTGAGAGGGCAGGGAGTGGGCAGAAGAAGAGAAAAAGGACAGGGGGGGGGGGGAGGGGAACATTTGTATAATACCTACCATGTACCAGGAATTATGGCAAAGCATAACCCTTGCAAGTTAGGTGCTGTTATTATCCATATTTTACAGTTGAGGAAATTGAAGCCAACAAAAATTAAGTAACTGGGCCAGTGAGTCTGGATTTGAATTCAAGTCTTCTTGACTCCAAGCCTGGTGCTCAATCCACAATGCTACTCAGTTCCCTGGAGAATCGATTAGGAAGGGATAAAAGCATTGACTTGCTGTAATGTGGAAAAAAATATTCTGACACTTGAAACCGAAGTACTACAGAATGTGAGTTAATTTATTTTTTAAGCTGTTACTATCTTTGTCATGGGTCTTTTTCATACAAAAAGAATGCATGTTTCAATGTGCTTCCCTTTGAGATTTGGAAAGATGAAATCCTTTCGATTGATGAGTTATAGCCAGGCAGGGCTCTCCCACATCTGGGAGCAAGACCAGGATATTTTACCCTCTTTACAATTCTGTGCTACAAATCCCAAATATAAAAGGGCTAAGTAAGGAACTAGGGCCCCATACAGCATAATGTTTATATATACAATATAACTTTTTGTTGCTGTGGAGGAATATATTGTAGCTTCTGTCAATCTAAGACTTCAGGGTTTGGGGGTTTACTTCCAATTTTTTGATCCTAAGAAGAGATGGGAATCACTTTGTTTCCATTCTACATAGGAAATTGATAGAACATAGGTATCAAACATCAGTAGCACCAGGTTAAAATGTAATTAGGAAATCTTTTTTAAAATAAAAATTCAGTAGAACATAGATTATGTTAACATGTAGTTTTTAAAGTCAGTATGAAGCTGGCAGGGAATTCTTATATATAGTTTAGTGACTCCAACTTTTATTTGAGTTTGGCGTTACTGTTGTAGAGGACTAGAGTCAGTAGCAAAAGTTAAGAAAGGCAGCACAGTGGTACTTGAAACTTACTTAGAGATCCTGCAAATATAACTCTAGAGGGCAGGAGAACTGAAATTGCCCCTATACCTACCCTTGAAATGGTTCCATACCTTATCAGCTGTCCACATTATTTAGGGAATGAGGATGTGGTCTCAAGATGAGCCCAGTGAGGATTTCAAATTAACCAACTGGGAAGTCAGTAAGGCATTTCTTCTAACTGGATTCTGACATAAAAAACTTTTGTCTCTCATAATTCTTGCTCCATATCACAAACTTTCTGTTGGAAATTTCAAACTAGATATCTCCTAGACATCTCAAACTCAGCTTCTCCAAGAGAGGACTCATCTTTCTGCCCAAAACTATCCTTTTCCTGAATTTCCCCATTTCTGTCAAAGGCAACACCATCCTTCTAGTGCTTCAGATTCATCACTTTGGAATTATCCTCAGCTCTTCACTCTCATCCCACGTAGGCAGATTCTCAGTATCCAAATCTAATTGTTTCAACCTTCACATTATCTCTCATATCATCCTACTTCTCTTTGCTCATATGACTGACCTCCTAGGTCAGGCCCTCATCATATGTCTCCTGGGTAATTTTAATAGCCTTTTAATTTAGTGCCCCTGCCTCAAGCCTCTCCCCACTCCTGTCTTTTCTTCCATATAGCTACCAAAGTGATTTTCCTAATGTCATAATTTTGGAGGAAATATTTAATGAAATAAATAAAAAATGTTAAAAAGAAAAAAAGAACAAAGTGATTTTCCTACAGAACATGTCTATGTCAGTTCCCTAATCAACAAATTACAATGGCTTCCTATTGCTAAACTCTTCTGCCTTTTAAAGCTCTTCAAAATGTGGCCCCAACCTATCTTTTTCATCTTATTATATGTTTTACTCCACTTCTTATGTTCTTTTGACCATTCATATTGGCCTTTAAGCTGTTCCTCACAGACTACACTATCCCTTACTTTCATGCCTTTGCACTGGTTACCTACAAAATCTAGGAACATATAAATACCTCATTTCTGATTCTTAGAATCCCTTTTTTTCCTTCAAAATTCAACTCAAGTTCCATCTTTTTTCTTGAAACTTCTTTTGATCCTTTAGCTACTACTGTACCGATATTTTCCTATACTTATCTCTATGCTTCTTCCCTCTTTCCATAGGATGTAAGCTCCTTACAGGCAGGAATATTTCATTTCTTTCTTTTTATATCCAATATCTGACACATAATGGGCACTTTATAAATAATTGTTGGTTGATTGATATGCAATTTTCAAGTAATCATTTAGAGCCTACAGTTACAATAGAAAGTAGTGCTATTAGGCTTTACTGATGAGAAATATTGCTTTGGAAAGGGAATTAATGGCTGGGGGGCAAGGTAGGTGCCTCAGCAGATTGACAGCCAGGCCTAGAGATAGGACATCCTAGGTTCAAGTTTGGCCTCAGACACTGCCTAGCTGTGTGACTCTGGGCAAGTCACTTACCCCCCTTTGCCTAGCTTGTGCCACTTCTCTGCCTTGGAACCAATATGCAGTACTGATTCTAAGATATAAGGAAAGGTGTTTTTTTTAATTAAATATACAGATTGTCATCTTTTTCTAAATATGTTTTTTCCAGTCCTTTTCTCATCTTCTCTAACTATTTCATGGGTCAAAGGTGAAATTCTAAATTCTCTGTTAGTTGGATTTTTTTTTGGTGGGGGCTTTACATTTTGTGGACTAACAGGATTCTTCCTAAGAAAATGGAGCTAGTTCAATCAGCAATCATCTATTAAATGCTTCTAGCATGCTAGAACTTGTGTTAAGAGGCTCTGGATACAAATAACTGGCTAACATATCTGTGGGTCAGGGACCTAGCAAATGACTGGTTCCCAGCAAGAGAGAGGTAGGTGTGTGTGTGTGTGTGTGTGTGTGTGTGTGTGTGTGTGTGTGTGTGTGTGTGTGTTCAGTAATTGCAATGGCTTCTTTCGTTGGTCATCTTATATTGCAATGCTCATGATGCATCTGACTGCAGGAATATATGTCTTCTGTTTCACCACTTTCCTCAATGAATTAGCTTTGGGTGTAGAAATTCCTTATTATGACTTTGCATGGCAGACATGAGTATAGTATAGTATATTTGCTAATGAAGAATCATACAAAAGTAGGATGAAGGATGTTGTCAGAGAGATTCATGACCAGAAATTAAAGTGGCTTGGTCACATAGTGACACAGAGCCAATAGATGGCTCATATCAAGGGATTCTGACTTAGTGTCAAGGAATCTTGAGGAAGACCCCCACTGCATCAGGTCAGCTCCCTACTGAGAATTGTAGGTGAATAGGAGCAAAAGTTGCACAGCTTGAGAAGGCATGGCAGGATGCATGTGTTGGGTTTGTGCATTATTGGAGAGAACCTCTTCATTGATGAACATGGTTCCATGTTAAATATCCTAGTGCATATTATGAGCTAACAGGATTCAGAAAAGAGCACTAAGTTGGAAAATGAATCTTTATGTCTGGGATCTGGTTTCCAAAAAGTGACAGATATAGTTTTTTATAGAAAAGATTCTATTCATTTGATATAGTCTTTATGAACCCAAAAAATAACCCATTCACAGAGCCAACAAGACAAAAATCATTGGTGCTGTACTCCTAAAAAGTTTGTCCTCATTTACTATGTTTTCCTCCTAGTGAGACTGGGCCAGGGATATGGGGACCAGTTAGTGTTTGTGGAAACTGCTATAATACCAAGCAAACCTAGCATTTACCTTGTCATGTAACATTGCCATGAAGCTTGATAGGTGAATAGACCAAGAAGGTGAGTTAAGTGAGAATCTCTAAAGGTTCTACATACATAGGACCTTCTAGCAGTATTAAAGCTTGCCAAAGGCCAGAAACCTGAATGATTTGCTACAAACTGGTTCTTTTTTTTTAACCCAGTAAACCTGCATAGAAGAATTAATACTATAACTATATGTGTTTCATCAATCAGTTCTCAAATAGGAGAGAATTTATAATGTGTATAACTAAAATTTATATATGCAATCTTTCCCTACTGCATTCAGTTTTAAATACTCTCCCTCTTTTTTTTCTTTTTTTTTTTGATAGATCATGGGGAATTCTTATGCAGGGCAACTGAAATCTGCCCGTTTTGAAGAAGCTCTACACAATTCAATAGAAGCATCCCTGAGATGTAGTAGTGTTGTGCCAAGGCCAATTTTTTCTCAGCTCTATTTGGACCCTGACCAGCACCCCTTCTCTCCTGCAGGTAAGCTCCCAAAACTCAATACCAATATTGTGACCTTCCTTACTCTTAAAAGATCTAGAGGTCCAAAGGTTGGAGATTTTTGAATCAATTACTTGAAACTGTCCTAATTCCCTGAAACAAAATTTCCAGATCATTTTATTTCTCTGCTAGGATTTTTTCCCTTAAAGCAGTTTTTTTCAAGGAGTGCCAACATGGAGGGGGCAGCTGGGTAGCTCAGTGGATTGAGAGCCAGCCCTAGAGACGGGAGGTCCTAGGTTCAAATCTGGCCTCAGCCACTTCCCAGCTGTGTGACCCTGGGCAAGTCACTTGACCCCCATTGCCTAGCCCTTACCACTCTTCTGCCTTGGAGCCAATACCCAGTATTGACTCCAAGACGGAAGGTAAGGGTTTAAAAAAAAAAAAGGAGTGCCAACATGATATTACCTCAAATTTGTTTGCTTATTCAGATGTCAAACCCAAAGTAGAAGATTTGGATAAAGAATTGGTACACCGATACACTCAAAATGGGAGTCTGGACTTTTCTAACAACCCAACTGCTAATGAAATGGAAGATGAAGAAGAAGATGAGGAAATGTCAGATTCAAATAGCCCACCAATACCCTATTCACAAAAGCCTGCCCCAGAAGGGTCTTGCACTACAGATGGTGAGATTTTTTTTAAATTAAATTAATTTATTTAATTAATTTAGAATATTTTTTCATGGTTACATGATTCATGTTCTTCCCCTCCCCTCCTCCCACCTCCTTCCCATAGCCAACACACAATTCCACTGGGTTTTGCATGTGTCATTGATCAAGACCTATTTCCATATTATTAATATTTGCACTAGAGTGATTGTTTAGAGTCTACATCCCTTCCACAGTTCTTTCTTTGGATGTGGATAGCATCCATTCTCATAATTTTCTTTTTCTTGGATCCTTCTGTTAGACTACTAGTCTCTGAAGATAATGAATATGTTGGGAATTTATTGAAAGTAACTGATTATCTTGGCATGTAGATTTCTGCTAAGGTTGGCAAGGCATTATTATGTCCATTTTACAGTTAGAGAAAATGAGACAGAAGAAAATTATGGGTAGATAGTAACCACAAACCCAAATCTTATTATTCTATGCTCCAAACTCTTATATCATACATTTCAAACCCCACTCCAATCCCAATCACATTCCACTGCAACACTTCTGAGTGTGGGTGGAACAAGATTAAAATATAATTGGGGAAAATTTTAACAAAATAAGTGAAAATACAATAAGACCCAGGTAGCTCACATGGTTCCTTGTGTATGAATTAGGGGCTTCTGTTTCTATTTGACACTAGAGATTTATATTATACATAGGAATTCTGTTTTATTGGGGACCGTGTTATGTTTGATAGGTTACCTTTGCCCAAAAAGTATAATGTAACATCCTTCCTGGGCTACTCAAAACTTACCAGCTGGGTGGGTTAAGTCTCCAAAGAAGTGACTACTACAGTCAATCCTTAAATTTCCCAGGGGTAATATTTCTAGAAAATGACATGAAAATTAAAAAAAAAATGAAAATGTTGATACCATGAGCCTCTGGGAAATAGGAGATAAGTGCCCACAGCCCTCCAAAACTATAATATTTCATTAGAGATTGCTGAGAATACACTTTTCTGCATAGAGTTCTTTGTAATAAAACATTAATTCTCATAATTTGTACTTTTCCTAACCCAGTAACCATAAAGTTACCTTAAAATTCAGTACATAAAATACAATTGGTTACATGCCCAATATTTTTTCTCTTTGGTAATTCCCTAGAATTCTGTGATCTTTTGTGCTAACATCTCAATTTAAAAAAAATATTGATTTCAGAAAACATTTACTTTTTATATCACATGAAACTCACAATATCATAAATACTTTACTCCTTTTTGCAGATATAATGAATAGTTATTTTGTTAACACCAAATATTCAGGCTGCAGGCATTACAGCACAGATTTTTATCTTAACACCTTTTTTCTTTTCTTTTAATTTAAAATTTTTTTTATTTAATTAGATGATTTAGAATAATTTTCCATGGTTACAAGACTCATATTCCTTTCCTCTCGTATCTAATGCACAATTCCACTGGGTTTAACATGTGCCATCAATCAAGACCCATTTTCTTATTATTAATATTTGCACTAGGGTGATCTTTTAGAGTCCAATTTCCCAGTCATAGCCCCACCGACCCATGTGATCAAGTGGTTGTTTTTCTTCTGTAACACCTTTATTTTCTTACTAAACCACATCACTGCCTGTATACTTGAGCTTAGATCCCAAAGACCTGCCCTATGCTGTGGGGGCATAATTACAACACAAATTGAGTTTTAAAAGCAAATAATGAAAATATGTGGTGAATGTACAGGAGCTCTTTACAGCAATAAGGTGAACAAGACCAGTGAAACAAATGGGCTTTCTAGGTACTCCACACACTTGCAGGCATCAGGCCTCTTATTTTTTTCTTTACTGGGCACAGTCATGAATATATGAGATTGCCAATGCAGAAGTAAAAATGAGATTACTAATAAAATCATGTGAATCCAAGAAGCTTCAAAACTTAAACATGTAAATGTTGAGAATTGACTATCTCTATTTTGAAGGTCCGTATTCCTAAATGTATAGTCCATGAGCCCCCAGCAGTGAATTTATCTTTAATAGCCAGTAGACATGGTTAACTCAAAGGAAGGCATTTACTAAGATGGCATAGTAAAAACAGTAATTATAAAACATTTCCCTCGTAAATGTTGGTTATCCTATCTCATTAAAATATACAGCATTAGCAGGAAGACTAGTATATTGTTAGTGAGAAATCATATATAATCAAAGCAACTCAAGCCTCCAAGTTTCCAGAGCCTAGTGCCCCTTTTCTCTTTATAGTTTCCTCACTCTGCTCTCCCATGGGCACAGCCTCTTATGGAACAGATCATTCAGCTGGATGCCCTGTATCTGTTCATCCACAGTTCAATCCTAAACCGCTAGGGCTAGTTCTTTTTTGAATCCTTAGTCGGGTCTCCTGATCTATGAAGATGCTTCCTGACTCAAATGCTATTTCTCTGTGTCTTTGGGTCTTTGGCAGGTGGCAGATGGGGGAATGTGTCTTTGCTCTCTCTCAGATTGTTCTCTACAAATATGCTCCCTGTTAGTTGTAGTGTCACTGCTGGAAAAGTGATTCTACTACAAGATACCATACCTCAGTATCAAGGGAGGAGATTAAATCCCCTCCTATCCCAACCCAAGGAGGTGCTGCTTCTCGCTTCTGGGGGACCTTCATGGCTTCCTCCAGAACTTGGCAGGTTTAGCTTTTTAAAGACCATTGGGGTGTGGTCAAATTGCTCTTAATGAATAGCCAATGGCCCCTAAAATAAAAAAAAAAACCATCCCTTCATGCTTCTTAAAGAGATAACAGATTGGCTTTGTACTTCACTATCAGATTAATACCTGGTTACCTCTTATTTGCTCCTGTTTTTCATTATTAGAGTAATTTCCTGGTGAGAGAAGAATAAACTTCACCCTTCCCTACAAAATTATTAGTAATATCAGATTATTTACTTTTAACTTTTGCATTTTTATTTCATTTTCAGTTAAGTGAATGATCTCTCTTATAATAATGGGAATGGATTAATTAACCCTGTGAAAGGTTGTATATGATTGTTATCACAATGTGGAAATAGCTAGATGGTACATTAAGAGAGTATCTGGCAACAGGAAAACTTATGTTCTCTGATGTTTGCTAACTGTTTGACACTGGTCAAGTCCGTTAATCTCTGCCTGCCTTAGTTTAATCATCTATAAAATGGAGAGAACAATAGCTCCTATTTTCCTAGATTGTTATGAGGATAAAATGAGATAATATTTTTAGTGAGTTTTGCAAACTTTGAAGTGATCAATTAATGCTAGTCATTATTCTTGATATAAGCAAACTGAGGCTAAATGATGTAAAGTGGCTTACTCAAAGTCACATACTAAATAATGGTAAGATCAAGGCTCAAACTTAGGTCTTCTGACTTCAAATTTAGTGCTTTTCCCCCTTTTATACCATAACTCCTCCATTTAAAAATTTGTTACTGTGCTCGCTTCAGCAGCACATATACTAAAATTGGATTGATACAGAGAAGATTAGCATGGCCCCTGCGCAAGGATGGCATGCAAATTCATGAAGCGTTCCATGTTTAATAAAAAATTGTTACTGTCCATCTTCTCTTCTGGCAGACTTTGCCTTGATTCTAACATGAATGGAAAAGTCTATTGTAAAACTGTTTCTATAGTTCATGTATTTGGTTATATTGCAGGTCAAATTATATTTTTCCCCACAGCCCTCATCATATTTTGGGTCATATGATTCAGTTGTCTGTTATAACATAGCTTTGGACAAAGTCACAACGGTGCAAATTCATATATAAAAATGACTGGAATTAGCCATAATTCCAAAAGTCTTAGAATCCTTTGGTTGGAAAGAACCCATGAGTTCTTCAGACTATAATGTACACAAAGCATAAAGTCCAATTGCATCCAGGCAGGTAGCTAGCCATCAATCTCTATATGAATACTGTAAAAATAGAGAAGTTACTACCTTCTGGTTCAGTTAATTCTCTTTTTAGAAAGCTGAAATAGCTACTAAGTCCTTCCTTAAACTAATTAGGAAAATTTTATTCCTATAGCATCTACCTTGTTGAACCTAGTTATGCCCCCTGAAGTCACATTTTGATAAGAAAACCAAGCATTCATGAAAACCAAAATGAAAATATGGATATATGAACATCTGGGGAAACATCTTAGGGCCCTTTCCTTGCATAACTTGTGCTGTAAAACAATTGGGGTGAACTTACTAAAGTAAAGTACTCCCCCCCATGTAAGGCCAGATAAGATAATAAGACATGTATTATAATTGGAATTCTGTCAGCTCCTCCTATGCCACTTGGTACATTCTGTCATGGAGAACTAAAATAGCCAAAAGGCAAGTAGAAGATGAGGCCTAAATAATTGTCAAAGTAGATAACTAAATTATTAAATTTTATATGTAATTAAAATCTGGCACTATTAAATGTACATCAATAATCCACAGTCTTTGAGGCTATTATACTCTTAAATAGTCCTTCTCCCTAACAAACATCCTGCTTCTGAGTATTATTGATTTGATATATGATTGATATTATTGATTTGTCTTCGGATTTCTTTTCTTTTTAAAATTTTTTTATTTTAATAACAAATTTTCATGAGTTTTCCTAATTTAGATGATCCATGTTGTCTCCCTTCCTTCTTCTCTCTCCCCTTCCAGAGTTGAAAATTCATTCTGGGTTATCACACAAAGCATATTTTCATATTATTCATTTTTGTAGGTGAATAATCTTATAAAACCCAAACCCCAAAATATATACCCAAAATATATACACCATTAAGCACCAAGCAGATAACAAGTGAAAAGTCATATGCTTTCTTTCATCTATATTCCTTCTCCCACAGTTCTTTCTTTAGAGATGGATAGTGCTCTTTGCCATTAGTCCCTCAGCATTGTCCTGGATCATTGTATGGCTGAGAGTAGTGAAGTCTTTCACATTTGATTGTTCCACAATATTTCATTTATTGTGTGTAATGTTCTCCTGGTTCTTCTCCAGATTTATTTAACAAAGACTTAAGGAGAAAGGTATGTTCCACCCTAGTTAACATGATCAGTAGTTAATTAATTATTATCTGTGTAGAACAGTCTACAAATTTTGCGTAGAAGCCGGCCCCCTATTTTTTTTAAATTTTTTTCTCTGTTTATCTGCAAAACTTTTTTTAAGATCTACTCTTCCCGCCAATATAATAAAAATGACCATCCTACCCAAACTTATTTATCTATTTAGTGTCATACCCATTGAACTCCCAAAATACTTCTTCACTGATTTAGAAAAAACCATAACAAAGTTCATTTGGAAGAACAAAAGATCAAGGATATTCAGGGAAATAATGAAAAAAAAACACATATGATGGGGGCCTTGCAGTCCCTGACATTAAACTATATTACAAAGCAGCAGTCATCAAAACAATTTGGTACTGGCTAAGAAACAGAAAGGAAGATCAGTGGAATAGACTGGGGGAAAGCGACCTCAGCAAGACAGTATACGATAAACCCAAAGATCCCAGCTTTTGGGACAAAAATACACTATTCGATAAAAACTGCTGGGAAAATTGGAAGACAGTGTGGGAGAGACTAGGAATAGATCAACACCTCACACCCTACACCAAGATAAATTCAAAATGGGTGAGTGACTTAAACATAAAGAAGGAAACCATAAGTAAATTGGGTAAACACAGAATAGTATACATGTCAGACCATTGGGAGGGGAAAGGCTTTAAAACCAAGCAAGACATAGAAAGAATCACAAAATGTAAAATAAATAATTTTGACTACATCAAATTAAAAAGCTTTTGTACAAACAAAACCAATGTAACTAAAATCAGAAGGGAAACAACAAATTGGGAAAAAATCTTCATAGAAACCTCTGACAAAGGTTTAATTACTCATATTTATAAAGAGCTAAATCAATTGTACAAAAAATCAAGCCATTCTCCAATTGATAAATGGGCAAGGGACATGGATAGGCAGTTCTCAGATAAAGAAATCAAAACTATTAATAAGCACATGAAGAAGTGTTCTAAATCTCCTATAATCAGAGAGATGCAAATTAAAACAACTCTGAGGTATCACCTCACACCTAGCAGATTGGCTAACATAACAGCAAAGGAAAGTAATGAATGCTGGAGGGGATGTGGCAAAGTGGGGACACTAATTCATTGCTGGTGGAGTTGTGAACTGATCCAACCATTCTGGAGGGCAATTTGGAACTATGCCCAAAGGGCGACAAAAGAATATCTACCCTTTGATCCAGCCATAGCACTGCTGGGTTTGTACCCCAAAGAGATAATGGACAAAAAGACTTGTACAAAAATATTCATAGCTGCGCTCTTTGTGGTGGCCAAAAACTGGAAAATGGGGGATGCCCATCAATTGGGGAATGGATGAACAAATTGTGGTATATGTTGGTGATGGAATACTATTGTGCTAAAAGGAATAATAAAGTGGAGGAATTCCATGGAGACTGGAAGAACCTCCAGGAAGTGATGCAGAGTGAGAGGAGCAGAACCAGGAGAACATTGTACACAGAGACTAATACACTGTGGTATAATCGAACGTAATGGACTTCTCCATTAGTGGCGGTGTAATGTCCCTGAACAATCTGCAGGGATCTAGGAGAAAAAACACTATTCATAAGCAAAGGATAAACTATGGGAATGGAAACACCGAGGAAAAGCAACTGCCTGAATACAGTGATTGAGGGGACATGACAGAAGATAGACTCTAAATGAACACTCTAATGCAAATATTATCAACATGGCAATGGGTTCAAATCAAGAAAACACATAATGCCCAGTGGATTTGCGCGTCGGCTATGGGGGGTGGGGGGGAGGAAAAGAAAATGATCTATGTCTTTAATGAATAATGCTTGGAAATGATCAAATAAAATATAACTTAAAAAAAAAAAAGATCTACTCTTCCCAAGGATGTGTATTCTGCAGAAAAGTGTACACTCTCCCTTCCTTTTTAGTCAATGAAGTCAGCAGGTAAATATGAAGCAGTTGCTAGTTCATTCCTGTGTTCACCATTAAGCACCAAGCAGTCCTTTTAAGTGGTGTTAATAAGGCTGTCAGTGAGAAGCAAGTTGTGAATTTAAGAGTAACAAGATGTGACAAGCTACTCAGGACCCACTAAAACATTCTTGTTGCAGCCGTCAGAGAGTAAAAATGGGATGGTTTTAAAGACGTAAGTAGCCTTATCTTGGAGTTCCCTAGGGAAACTGGAGGGAAGGGCAGTAACATTTACGTAACTGATAAGGAAAGTGAGAAACTGGGAGGCATAATGTTTTCCTGAGAATAAAGCCAAGCTCTGAATCCAAAGCTACCTTAAACCCTGGTCTTAAAACTTAGGTTCCTGCTGGCCACACTGCTTAGCTCACTGGGAAGCACCCAAACCCTTTATTTAAGGTTCTTTCCTCCCAGGTTTGCTGGTTTCAGATGTTTCCCAGGTAACTGCTGAACCTTTTTAAAGGGAAGCTTTTGGTGGAGACTGCCCCAAGGAAGAATATTCTCATTGTAAATCCCCTAATTTACTTTAATTATTTCAGTAGGGCCAATTCTGAGAGCAATGCTACCCATACAGTCATTTTGATAGTTTCAAAGGGTATTATAATGACTAGTAGAGATTAAGAAGAGCCTTAGCTTTAAGGAGAAACCCTCTATTTACCTAGGGCATAAAGACTATTTTTGGAGGCAATTAGATAAACTGGTCCTTAACACCTGATGAGTTACTGAGAAACTATTATTCAAATGGACTATCTTATGTAAATTTCTAGGTCCACTGCAGGTTTGTACCCCACTGTGAGGCCATTGATTATATACCTTCTGTGGGAAGGGAAATCTGTGACTATATACTTGGCTTGGATTACTTTTGTTTGTGTTTAGAGCTGTTTTAGTAAACTTTCCCCTCCCTGCTTTTAGCTCCCCCTGTAAGCCTTCAGTTAGAGATAATTGGAGGATGCAAATCCATTCCTGTGAAGTGAAACCCTCGATTGTTTCCCCAAAGAAATGCAGATGGAGATCTTAAAGGCTATTTATTATCCCCCTCTTATTTTTGACACAGCAATCCTTTTTTTCCCCCTTTTTTGGGAGGGAGCAATTTGGATTTTTCCTGGTCTGTCATGTTCTGGCGTGTCTTGTTTTCTAGAAGGTGCTTTCCTGATTTTTGGTATTGTTTCACAGAAGTATTTTGTTAGTGGGCTAAGGGAAGGAACTGCTCTCTGTGTGTGCAGGTGTGGGTCCTCTTGCATCATGTGTATAGGGCAAATATTCGAAGAGATTGCTTCCTTAGGGCCCTCTCCCCAGGAGAGTGAACCTTTTGTGAACCTCCTTCTGCAGGGTCACATTCAGGGATCATTTCAGATGGATATCTGAGTTGCTGCTGCTTTTGTAATGCAAACCAGTAAGTCAAGTTTTTTAAATATTGAGATTTGGGTTTTTAATTGAGCATTTGATGTTTGTTCTTTATAGGCCTACCACAGAAAAACACACAGGGAACACACATCTAAGAAGACTACATATTTCTGCCATTGAAATTTTAACTGATTCCTTACAGTTGCCTCCCTGCCCTACCATACCCCTTTCATTTAAAACAATGACAACATAGCATTCTTGAAGCTTTTATATTATGATTTTCCTTAGGTGGGCTTTGTCACATCCAACATCCACATGAAAAGAGAAAGCACATTCCCAAAGTAAGAAGTCGAATGAAAATTTTAATAAAGCGAAATCATTCCATGAAATTGTCTGAATAACATTGATTCCTGGGAACCTTATTTTCTGCCAAAGCTACAAGCCTGGTCCAGGCTCTTCTGTTGACTCTAAGTCCATTCTTGACCATGAATCTCATCCCACATTTTCTCTGACTTAAGGTTTACTCAGACCCTTTCTTCCTCCTTTGTTCTTGAGCCAAGTTGTCTTCTGTGGGTTCAAGATAGAGAAATTTATAGGAATGGTAACCACATTTTCTTAACCAAAAATTGGAACACATGGTTTAATAAAATATTCTCCCTTATTCTCCTCCCTCCCTTCAAATTGCAACTCTGAAAAATGAAGACCCCGTGGCTACAATAGCCATGAGGGAGCAGGAAAGGCAAAAAAATGAGAGGATGGAGAGTGGGAAAGCTAAGAATCCTAAGAGCTAAAATTTAGGCTTAGAATTATTACTGGGTAGCTCAATGATTTTTTACAGATTTCTAGATTTTAGCATATTCCTCTCTAAAATGAATCTAGATTAGATTTCTAAGAGGATCTTTTTAGTTCTGATATTCAGAGAATCACAGAATTTCACAAATGCCAAGATGCTTAGAGATAATTTAGTGATACTTGAATACCTGTCCTGGTGGGAAACTTGACACCGACTGGGGAAACCCTTTCCACTTTAATGTAACTGTTTTAAATTTTTTATTTTATTTATAAAAACCCTTACCTTCCATCTCAGAATCAATATTGTGTTTTGTTTCTAAGGCAGGAAAACAGTAAGGGGCTAGTCAGTAAGAGCTAGGTGTGTTAAGTGACTTGCCATGGGTCACATAGATAGAAAGTGTCTTAGGCCAGATTTGAATTTAAGACTTCTCATCTCTAATCCTGGATCTCCATCCACTAAGCCATCTATCTGTCCTCTAATGTAACTCTTAATTTAGAAAACTGGCTGATAATCAGACCTAAATTTGCCTACTTGAAACTTTTTTCTCCATCATTCCCTAGTCTGCCCTCTGGGACAAAGCAAAACAAATGTGTCACAGTGGAAAAAGCTTTAAGTTCTGGAGTTAGAGGACCTGGGTTCAAATCCCATCTAGTCACTTAACTTTCCTAGGTCTTAGTTTCTTCATTTGTAAAATGGGGAAATTGGACTTGGTGTCCTCATCTTCTAAAGTCTACTTCTTTTTAAAAATTTCTTTTTAATTTATTATTATTATTTTTTAAACCCTTACCTTCCATCTTAGAGTCAATACTATGTATTGGCTCCAAGGCAGAAGAGGGGTAAGGGCTAGGCAATGGGGGTTAAGTGACTTGCCCAGGGTCACACAGCTGGGAAGTGTCTGAGACCAAATTTGAACCTAGAACCTCCCATCTCTAGGCCTGACTCTCAATCCACTGAGTCACCCAGCTGCCCCCTACTTCTTTCTTACACATCTCTCCTTAATGCCCTTGAAGCTTCGCTCCTAGTTAATTTTGTCCATTTCCTTCTCCTGAACTTCATAAAGCATAGACTGAAGCCAATTCATCCTGTGTCACTATAGGACCCTGGGCAACTGAACTGGGCTGCAAAAGTAAAAGAGAAGAGCCCTTTTAGCTTAGTTTCATTTGCTGGTTGTTATACTAACATTTCTGTTGCTTTGTAAAGTTATTTAATAGTAATCATGCTTACTGTGCTAAGCTCTTTATAATTATTATCTCATTTAATCCTCACAACAATTCTGTAAGGCAGGTGCTATTATTATCCCTATTTTACAGATGAAGAAACTGAGGAAAACAAGCCAAAAGAGGAAAACAAGGATTAAGTGACTTGCCTAGGATCACACAGATATTAAGTATCTAAGTCTAAAACTGAACTCAGGGCTTTCTGACTCCAGGCTCAGCACTTTTATCTGCTGTGCTACCTACCTGCCCAGATAGCCTTCTGTTTGACAGTTGTGTTCTGAGACTAGCCGCGCAACACTTTGTTTTGGAGTGAATATACTCCTGTTCTGAGTGAGGAAGAGATGGAAGTAACGGTAGAATAGAGGAGTGTGACTGGTTGCCATGGTGACCTAGCTCTGAGGAAAGAGAGTCATGCTTTCTAGGGACAGTAGATTTCTATCAATAGTTATTCATGAGATCTAAAGACAAGAATTTTTTATTGCAGAGCAGATGAACAGAGCTTCTCTGATCCCAAAGTAAGCATGCAAAGTACCCTTGCTCAGCACTTAAAATCCAATTATTTTGTGTGTGTGTGTGTGTGTGTGTGTGTGTGTGTGTGTGTGTGTGTGTGTGTGTGTGTGTAGAAACAGATGCATCTGGGGTAACAACTGAGCCAGAGCTGTAGTCCCTTTGTGGAAGAGGTCCCCCGGAGCTTCCTAGGCTTACTTGTAGTTTCAGGACTTTATCTAGTAGATATCACTTGATTCCCCAAACAACCTGCCATTATTTAGGGGAAATTATTCCCCTCCACCCTTACCTCTTCAAGTGGGTTTCACAGCCAAAATTTATTATAATCTCCAAAAACAATCTGGTAAGCATATTTAATTGTGGTGTCCTTCCTCTCCTTGGGTGTCTTTGGGCAAATCATTCAGTGCCTCCTGACCTCAGTTTCCTCATCTGGAAAATGAGGGATAGGAGGTTGAACAGGATGACTTCTAAAGTCCTGCTGGCTATAAATCCAGTCATCCTCAGGCCAGCAAATGCATGGACTGTGCTAGCCAAAAGAGGAAACAGTTTTCCTACAGTTTTAGTAATATGGCATATCACTATGTGAGCCCTTTTGGGCTGCAATCAGTAGATATTTTATTCTCTATATCATTTCACTGCTTAGCACTGTACTTGAGACATAGTAAGTTTTAAATAAAGGTTTATGGATTGATTACACAGCATTTTTTCTTATCGCTGCTCTTGTGAATCAATGAACTGAACTACCACAGATTTGGATACTTTGTACAGTTGTTTATGTGTCTGTATAAATCTTTGTATCGGTGATACAACTATGTATATTATTTGTAGCATGTATATGTACTTTCTTATACCTATGTCATGCCAGGAGTGAGTGAACTCCAGGATATAATAGAAGGATAACTGTGGTTGTCTCGGTGACTTGGAGACTGCTGGTGTACTGGCTTTCTAGGAAAGCAACCACCAGAGTAATTATTGAGTTTTTTATTCCCTTTTGACTTCTCAGTCACTGGCACTATATTTGATCCATCAGATAGAAATCACGGTCAGTCACACTTCAGGAGTGTGCCTGCAGTTTAGACTGAACGACAAGCTGTATGCTTAATGAAGCTCTTGCCTTTTCATCCTGTTTTTTCTTATAAGGCCATAGAGGAGAAACTCTTCTTCTTATCCCCATAGTATCCATGGAAACTTCATAGAAAAAGACGTTAGAAGTCACTCCTCATGCCACCTAGCCAGGGTTCAATAATTGTTCTAATAATGACAATCACCATAGCATTTTCAAAGGTCTCCATAACACATAGTCTAAAGGTTATAAAAGAGATGTTAGGTCTTTGCTTGAGGGGACAGTACTTCTCCTACACTGCCAAGTGATCTTCATCCACTTATAATCCTGGATTCCCAGTTCATGACTCTATTTTCCCTGCTATCTCTGTCTGACTCAGATCCCCTTTAAATTTTTTCCAATTTAGTAATCCATGAAAAATCTCCAGAAATTTCATTATGTTGCTATCATTTACCTTCTTCTTTTGGTTGAATAGGCCCTTAGTTTTGAGGTTAAAGGGTATGAGGTTTGGTTCATCCGTTTGGCTTTCAAAGACCTTCTACATTTTTCCCCCTTCCTATCTTTTTCCAACTTATTACTCTGTGGATTCTGCAATCCAGTGATGCTGACCTCCATAAGACACTCCTTGTCCAGACTCTGGACAGTTCTCCATGCTTGTAACACTCTTCCTTTTCTCCACTCCTGACTTTTCCAGCTAAAATCCCATCTTCTACAAAAAGCCTTTCTTGATCCATCTTACTTGATACTAGTTTTTTGTTACTATATCATTTTTAGCGATGTTCAATTTTTGTGACTCCTTATTTTGTTTTGTTTTGTTTTGTTTTTGATTGAGATACTGGAGTGGTGTGCGGTTTGCCATTTCCTTCTCTAACTCATTTTATAGATGAAGAAATTGAAGCAAACAAGGTCACACAGCTTGAAAGTGTTGCGGCTAAATTTGAACTAAGGTCTTCCTGACTCCAGGACCAACACTCTATCCCTTGTGCCACCTAGCCACCCCTTAATATTACTTATTAGTACTGTTTCTTTCTATTAATGAAATCCAATTTATCATAGTTTGGACATAATTGTTTATATGCTCTTTCTTCCGATAGAATAGAATAGAGCAAGGACTGCTTTTTTTCTTTGTGCCCTCAGTGATTGGTACAGTGGCATGTGGCAGGCACCAAGTAAATGCTTATTGACTGCCTGACAAAGCAATGTAATTATAGTGCAAGGGTTTTTAATTCGAGGTCTGTGAACTGTTTTTGTTTTTCTTAAACATTTTGATAATTCATTTTATTTCAACATAAGCTATTTCTTTTGTAATTCTGTCATTTATTTTTATGCACTTAGAAATATGACTCAGAAGTGTTCCATAGGTTTTACCAGACTGCCAAGGAGTGATAAAGAGTTCTACTTATGGTCAGGCTTCCTATATATCAGCCTGGCGTAAACATAGGAAGGATGATAGGTAGAACTCCCTCTGCAGGCCAAAGAAGGTCATGTGGATCATAAACTCTGCCTTGAAGCTGACCAGAGATATCTGCTAGATTTGTCTTTTCCTGCAATAAAGAGGCCTATATTTTAGTGTAGTTCTCTTTGGACATTCATTCTTTTTTTTTTAAACCCTTACCAACCATCTTGGAATCAATACTGTCTGTTGGTTCCAAGGCAGAAGAGTAGTAAGGGCCAAAGTAATTTGCCCAGGGTTGTAGCCAGGAAGTATCTGAAGTCAAATTTGAACCCAGGACCTCCTGCCTCTGGGCCTGGCTCTGAGCTAACTAACTACCCCCTTGGACATTAATTCTTGAAGGTAAATGTGCCCCAGATGGGTTACTAAAACAAAAAACCAACCCTATTTCTCCTGAAAATTTCATCCTGTTTTTTCTTTTTTTCCTTTTTTGGGCTGTTTTAGGTTTTTGTCAAGCAGGAAAAGATTTACGTTTAGTGTCCCTGTGTATGGAACAAATTGAAATCCCAGCAGGTTTTCTGCTAGTGGGTGCCAAGTCTCCAAATCTTCCCGAACATATTTTAGTTTGTGCTGTAGACAAGAGATTCCTGCCAGATGATCATGGAAAAAATGCACTTTTAGGTGAGTATCTGGAACCCTCATGAGTTTCTTCCCAGTACTGAGTGTTTCGAATCCAAGTTTGTTTAAAATTATGGTGACAGAAAGAAGAGTGGAGTTTACTCATTGTATTGGTACAGCTGAGGAAGAGAAAACCAGCCAAGTTATCACAAGAAGATAAACAGAGTGTTATTAATTAGACAAAGCAAAAAGATACAAGAAAGGGAAATGTTCAGGATCAGCCACATGGTCACCCCAAATTCCCAGTCTTGGAATATACAGCAGCACACCCTAACAACCAAGAGTTTTTCAAGACAGAAGTCAGAGCCAAGTTACCTAACCTTTCTTGGTACATAACAATCTTTTACAAAGTGCAATCAACAACACATATTTATCCATCAATAAGCACTTATTAATCACCAGCTATGTGCAGGCCCTGGCTGGGAATACAAAAAAGGGAAAAAGATAATCTCTATCCTCAAGGAGCTTACAATCTAATGGAAGAGATAGCATGTAAACAAATATAAACAAATAAAACAACGTGCAGGGCAAATAGGAAATAATTTAGAGGGAAGACACTGGAACATGCACCACAGAGGTAAACTGGTTCCAGATGGTTACCCACAGTAATGTTTGTCCCTCCTTTCAGCAAACATAGGTCATTAGATACAAGATATTCTTGGTAATATCTAGTTCTTATGACCTTTTACTCTCCACCTTTCATAATAGGTTGTAAATATTTTGAGAACTGTACTGTTCTGGGGGAGGTGATTGCATATAAGGAGTCTTAAATATGTGCATGGAGACATTTGAATCAGTTGGCTCTTCCATACACCACCTTTTTATTCCCCATATGTATATGTATATGTGTGTGTATATATATATATATATATATATGCATATATATATATGGTAGTCCCTCACATGAAGTTTACCCATTTAAAGAGAAATTCACTTTAAAGGAAAAAAAAGTTAAATGAAAATGGTTAAATATTTAAAATCTTTAGCTTTTTTTTTTGGCTCTTATAATATTTATCTTAACTGGGAGAATTGTTCAATTAGATATTCATGTTTCAACTTATAAAAGTAAGTTCAAAACCATACATACCTTTATGATTTCTTAGAATGGGGCAATTTCTCTGGAGGACTTTAAAAGCAACATAGTTCCCATATATTTTGGACAATTTATAATAGCCTTTCAGAGACTGAGGAATGGACTAGAAGACTCTTTGAGGGTTCTGCAACCATAATGATTCTATATATCTAGAAGAGTATTCTACTTGGAATCTATCATAGAAAGGTCAAAGAAGGTATCTAGAATAGATAATTGTTATTATTGTTATCTTTGTTGTTGCCTCTCACATGTATAGCCTTCTCTCTCCTTACAATATCAAGATCTTGGTTTATGTTTTCCTCATCTCTTACCTGGATTTTTGTAATAGTTTCCTCACTGCCTCCAGGCTCTCTCCCTTGTAGCTAGGGGCTTTTAAAATTTCCCTGTGACACCCTTCTGCACTTCACAATCTATATAGATGCCAATATAATTTTCCTAATAATTAGAGTTCCTCTCACACTGAATGAAAGCTTCTAGAAGGCTTTAAGAGACTACTGAAAGGGTCCATGACCCAAAGGTCCAGTTCCTGACTTAGAATAAGACCTCCTACACATTGACGAGGTCTTCCAAAGGATTTGATGGAAGGACAAGAAGGCATAGATTGGGTATGTCCTACATTAACCAGGACTGGGTGGAAATACTCATGCCAATGAGAGCATGTAGCTTTTAAACTATAAAAGTATATCATTCTGGTGAGTGATTTAGACAAGCATTAAAACACCACAGAAGAGTATTTTAAAAGCTTTTAGATGACCTGGAGTTAAGGACAAATTCCCTGATAACCTAGAGATTGTTCCTAAAGCATATTAATCTATGGTAACAAAAAAAAATCTCCCATGCAACTGAAGAATATGGTTTCCTCCTAATTACTAGAAAAATCACAAAGATAAAATTATAATGTGAGGTAGATAAAATTTGAATAGTCATGCTATTTTTAACCAAATTTCTCAGCACACCAAAGGCCTATAGTTATTAAAATGAGGAGTAGAGTTCTATCTTTAAATACTGCTAACGATAAATTATCTCATTCTCTCTACCACCTCCTCTATATACCATCACCTCTTACATAACTCCCAGGTCTTTCTCCATTCCTGACCTCCTTCCTGAACTTCATACCTACATATTCAGCACTCTAGAGGACATTTCCACCTTCATTCTCCACCCAGATATTTCGCTGTCCTTCAAAGTCAATAAGACCAAAAACCAAGTCTATTATCTTTCTCCCCAAACCCAAGGCCTTAAACATTATCATCATGGTGTTTAATTATCATTATCATCATAGCATTTATATAGCACTTGAAACTTTGCAAAGGGCTTTATGTAGTATCTCATTAGATCCTCACAACAATCCTGGAAGGTAGGTGCTATTCTTATCCCTATTTTATAGTGCTACCAACAAAAGAATCTACTGGGGTGAGGGTGGGGAGAATAGGTAGGACAGGGAGGGGTGAAGGGAAGAATCAGGGAGGAGGGAGGAGATTGGCAGATCTGACCTTGAAATTATCATCCCTCACTTAAAATAATCCCCTAATACAGAAACTAAGACAGAGAGGTTTAAGTGGTAACTATTAAAGTTCTGAGACAGGACTTGAACTCACGTCTCCAGTTTCTGAGGTCAGAATTCTTTTTTTGTTTGTTTGTTTTTGTTTTAAATGTTACTTAATTAGATGATTTAGAATATTTTCCCATGGTTACATGATTTATGTTCTTTCCTTTCCCTCCTCCCAATCCCTCCTGTAGCCAATGTGCAATTCCACTGGGTTTTACATGTGTCATTGATCAAGACCCAATTCCATATTATTAATATTTGCATAAGGGTGATTGTTTAGAGTCTACTTTCCTAATCATAGCCCTGTCAACCAATGTGATCAAGAGGTCAGCATTCTTGACCACTGCACCACCTATGTGCCAGGGCCACCACCATTTCCACCAGCTTTAAAATCTTGGAACTGCCCATTTGATTTTAGCCACTCCATCTCTTCATCTATCCATTCAGTCTACAAGGCATGCCCAGTCCTCTTCCTCCTTCCCAGCACCCCTGGCTCATGTCAGTAGAATGTTTGTTTTGTGTTTGACTACTTTTGGGGGGTCCTTTTTTCACTTTTAGGGTTTTCTGGAAACTGCATAGGCTGTGGAGAAAGAGGATTTCGGTATTTCACGGAGTTTTCTAACCATATCAACTTGAAGCTCACAACGCAGCCCAAAAAGCAGAAGCACTTAAAGTACTACCTAGTGAGAAGCTCCCAGGGCGTCCTGTCAAAGGGGCCTCTTATCTGTTGGAAAGGTGAGGTAGCCTGAGTTCAGCACCATGCTCAGCTCCTCTGGCTAGTGGGGCAAAGTGGGAAGAAGATGGAGAGGAGCGGGGAGGAAGATGGAAGGGGACAGGATGGCAATGACAGGTGGACCTTCCAAGGTTCCCAGTTCAGATGTGGTTATTAGTCTTGGAGTGAGAGATGTATATAGCTGTATGTTTGGGTAGCAACTTTCACTCTGTGACCCTGGGCAAGTGACTTAACCCTGACTGCCCAGCCCTTATTGCTCTTCTGCCTTGGAACCAATAATACATGGTATTGATTCTAAGCCAGAAGCTAAGAGTTTTTTAAAATAATGAATATGACAGTGTTTGTAGATTTAATTGTTTAATTGTTTAAGCTACACTCAGTGCTACCCCAGAACCACCCCCTCTGACCCCTACCACATATACATCATTTAATTATGATAGTGGACCCTGGGGATTTGAAATGTGTATTTTTTCCCTTATGCTCATTCTATGGGAGTCAGAGCTGGGATCAAGGATTTATAAAGCTAAAATGATTTGCCCTTCAAAAACCAACTCTTTCCTTTATCAGTTAGGTCTTAACATTCACAGCTGTAACTACCCTGTCCCTTGTATCCCCATAAGGTAGGTCAGTGCTGCCCTCTCATGCAGTGTGGCTCTTCCTCGTTTCTAGAATGTAGAAGTCGTCAATCCTCTGCTGCTTGCCACTCTGCTAAACCCAATTCTTCAGTGTCATCAACGGTAACCCCAGAAAACGGAACAGCAAATGGGTACAAATCAGGATTCAGTCAAACAGGTATGGGCTGTTGTTTTCTCTTTCATTTTCAAGTGGATGGATGTGTATTCTGTCAGAGGCATTAGCAAGCCCTGGATGAGCTGAAGTATGCTGAAGCCAGCTTGAACCAGAGAAGAGCTGACTGACTATTCCATGCTATACCTCAGAAGTGGGCAAGCATTACAAATTAGGACTTGATTTATTACTTTGTTGATTTCTATACTTAAGAAAATGTTAATAGTGCAGCCTAAAAGTATGTTATGCTGAGTCAAAAATCAGACCTAGAGAAGGTAGGTAGTGGGTTCAAGTCTGACCTCAAACACTTCTTAGCAATGTGTCCCTGGATAAGTCACTTAATCCCAATTGCCTGGCCCTTACTTCTCTTCTGTCTTCAAATTGATACAAAGGTGAGGATTTTTATAAGGTGTGTTGTGCATAACATTTCCCCCCCTAGAGAACTAGCCTCAGAGTCAGTAAAATCTGAGTCACAGGGTCAAGTCTCTCCCTCTGACAAAAATTGTGTAAAGTTGGGAAAGAATAGTTGGCTCTCTGCATTGGTAAAGAGAATTTCCTCATTGGGAATAAAAATCATGTGTATGTATACACATATATGTGTCAATACAAACACATGCATGGGTCTAAATCATGTATCTGTGATCAAATGAGACAATATTTGGAGAATGCATAGCACCCATGGGTGACACATGGTTCATAATAAATGCTGATTTCCTTCATTCCTACATATGTATGTACTCTTGTATGTGCATACACATATTTATATGTACATATATAGGTGTGTTCCTATACATGCATGATATGAATGGATGCCACTGATAGGTTCTATGAAGTTTATGTCACTTAATTTCAAACATAGATAGAAATTCCTTTGCATGTCACAACTTTCCCCATCATGGTTTAAATAGATTGTGGGTTGGCCTGAGAAATGAAATGGGAATTTGGGGGGAGTTTTGCAGAATCCCCAGAAGACATGCAAAGCCCAGCAAATGACACAGAAAAAATTTCAAGACTCAGAAATGCATTAAATATATGTATAGGATCGTATAATAGTTCAAGACTCAGAAATGCATTAAATATATGTATAGGATTGTATAATAGTTCAAGACTCAGAAATGCATTAAATATATGTATAGGATTGTATAATAGTAACATATTTTCTCATTTAATACTGTAAATATATAATTTCTTTTACTGTAAATGCCTCATAAAAGAAAATGAAAAAAGCCAGACTTCTGGTATAAAAGGAAGGCCAAGAAATTTTACATAGATTTTCCAGGTTGTGGGGGAGCTGTGCTCCCTAACCCCAGCAATGTGGAAGGGATACCCATATACATACATATCCTTTCACCCATGTATATACACACACATACACACATAGGCATACAGAAGGATGTATGCATTTCACAATACATACCTAAAACTGTATAATTAGAAATCTGTTACCCTAAAAACTACATTTCCCAGGAGCCCACTGACTTCCTATAGACAGTTCAACAGAAGCTTGACAGGAGGATATATTGAGTCGGGTTCCTGGTCTTGGTTTTTTTGCTTCCTGGGTTGTGACTGTGGTGGTAAGCGGGGGTTTTGAACAGGTTGATTAGCCATGGGCATGTGGTTTTTATTTTGTTACCTTTTTAATTCCTTTACTTCTAGGGATCATTAATACATCTCTTAAAATATAATATTTTTTTATTTGAGATTAATTTTAACTTTTATCAAAATGCATAGATTTTTGTCAATGGTCACTCACCAAAACAATGCCAATAATTAAGCTAAAAGTGGCAATCTAGTAGATAGAGAGCTGGCCTTCAGAATCAGGAGGGCCTGAATGAAAGCCCTGTCTCTGGACTCTAAGACTATAAACTGCAAATTAAGCATCAATGTGTATTGGTAGAGGGAAAACTTTTTAAACTGGGAATTTCTTACACTAAAAGATATGTATATCATGTAAAACCCAGTGGAATTGGCTATGGGAGGAGGTTGGGAGGAGGGGAGGAAAGAATATGAATCCTGTAACCATGGAAAAATATTCTAAATCAATTAAAAATTTTCAGATCATAAAAAATAATAAAAGAAATGTGTGTAGACATATGCCATATGTACACACTTGCCTACACACACACATATACACACATACATACTGTCCAACATGGTATGCCTATGCCAAAGAAAGTACTGAGCTTTAGGGCAAAGCAGAACTGCAGTAGCTCCAAAGGAACTCAAGATGCAGATTTAGAGACATCCCCATCTCTGGGCAAGTCACTTAACTGTTTGCCTAGCCCTTTTCCTTCTGTCTTAGATTTATTACTAAGACAGAAAATAAGGATTATTTTTTAATAATCAGAAAGGACCCCCGATTTATAAACTATACATAAGAAAGCTGAGCTTTATAAAAGAAGTTTCTCATGAAGTTTTTTTTTTACTAGTATTTGTTACATAGGAATATTTTGGAATCTCATTCTTGGAATCTTTTTAAGAAAAGAATAACTTATGTCTTATCAGTGTCATCCTGCCCAGAGAGCAAGGGATGGAGTTTTTTCAGATTATTTCTGGGTTTGGTTTTCCCACAGAGGTTACATTTTAAAAGCTCTTGATAAATATAAGATCACTTAATTAAATATATGCTGGCAAACAGCTACAATGACTATTTTTTTCTCAATGATTCCATCTCTAGGATCTGCTCTTGAGGATTTCTGAAATGGATTTTTGTTTTAACTTTTAATGCCACGTTAGTTAAGAAAACTTAATTTTGAGGGGCACCTAGGTAGCTTAGTGGATTGAGATCCAGGCCTAAAGATGGGAGATCCTAGGTTCAAATCTGGTCTCAGCCACTTCCCAGCTGTGTGACCCTGGGCAAGTCATTTAACCCCCATTGCCCAGGCCTTACCACTCTTCTGCCTTGGAACAAATACACAGTATTGATTCCAAGATGGAAGGTGAAGGTTTAAAAATTTTTTTTAATTTTGAAACTGTTCTGAAGAGGTGTCTCTTTTTAGTAAGTCCAAGCAGAGTAGGAGAGAGAGCAGGTCTTTGGACTGAAAAAGAGAGAACATTGGGTGGCTTGGAACCTAGAAGAATGAGAAGTAGAATATTAATATTAGCATTTTAAAATGCTTATTCCTCCACACACAATAAATGCTGACCCAGATGGCTGCCCTAGAACCTTAGCTTTAGTGACTGCCTTGATTCTGTCTTCTGCTCCATGCTATTAGATTTGGGGGTCAAGAAATGGAATTTTTAAGTCATAGTGCTGATAATTCAGAGATATGCGAAAAGTGTCATTGTGGGCCAGTAGATAGTGAGCTGGCCTTCAGAACTGGAAGACCTAGATCAAAGCCTTGTCTTTGACATACTTCCTATCTCTCAGGACTGTAAATGGCAGATAAGGTGTCAATTGATGTTAATGGGCAGGGGAGGCAGCCAAGTGGCTCCCTGAATAGTGTCAGGCCTGGAGTCAGGAAGACTCATCATCTCAAGTTCAAATCTGGTCTTAGATGCTCACTAGATGTGTGATCTTGACAAGTCACTTAATCCTCTTTACCTCAGTTTCCTCATCTGTAAAATGAATTGGAGAAGGAAATGACAAACCACACCAAAATTACCAACACCCTGAATGAGATCATGAAGATTTAGACATGAATGAAACTACTGAACAACAAACAACTATGTTAGTGGAAGGAATTTTTTTAAAACTGGGAATGCCCTACACAAAATAAATTACAGGTCCAGTCAAAGAGAAAAAAAGATGGAATGAAAAGAACATTCACTCTGGTATTTGAGGATTTGGGTTCAAATTCTACCCTTGTCTTATTGCCTATGTGACCCTGGACAATTCACTTATTTTCCTTAGGCCTCATTCTCCTCTTCTCTAAAATGAATGGGTGAGACTAGATGGCTTGTGAATTCCCTTTCAACTCTAGATCTACGAACTAATGATCATACAAAAAATAAAAGTGGCATACTAAAAAAAATAAATAATTGCATAGTTTTAATTATGCTTAGAAAAACTGTCTTGGAGAGGTGTCTTACCCTGAGTAAAGAGAGTTAAGATGAGACCTTTAGGAAATTAGCAAAAAGTCCTGAATCTTCTTAAGATCAGGAAGACCCCAATGGTGGGGATAAAATGACCTGAAAAGTAATAAAGGCTAAGAGACTTAATTGTTAAATACAAGGAGCTATTCCCAATACAAATTTTCCTATACTTTCCAATAATAGGAGCATTTATATGGCACTTTAAAATTTGTAAAGCATTCTACATATATTTTCCCATTGATCATCATAACAATCTTGTAAGGTAGGTGCTGTTGTCCTCATTTTACATATGGGGAAACTGAGGCTGAGAGAATAAATGACTTGCCCAGAATGATCCAGTTACTGAGTGTCTGCGGCTGGCTTTGAACTTAGATCTTTGAGACTCCCAAGTTAGCATTCTGATCATTGCTCTACCTAGCTGCTATCCAGCATCCCAACAATGTACAAATGTAGTCAGTTCAATTTAGGGGAAATTAGCTGTTAAAAATAATTCAGGATCAGCCTAGAAAACTTGCTTGGAAGGAAGACTTCTTGAAAATGAGCCTTTTGGGGGCAGATAGATGACTCAGTGACTAGAGCACTAGATCTAGAGTCCAGAGGATCCACATTCAAATCAAGTCTTGGACACTTCCTAGCTTTGTGACCCTGAGAAAGTTACTTCACCCTGTTTGCCGAGCCCTGACCCTTTTGCCGTAGAATTGTTACTAAGGGTTTAAGAAAAAGAAAGCTAGAAATTGAAGTTCCATAATTTTTATATGGGCTCCTGGATACTTAAATTGTAATTTTTTGGTTCTTACAGATGCTAGGAAGTAGGAGATTATCAGAATTGAACATTAGCATTCCAGTTCCTCAACAGGGATATCTTCTCATCAGTCAGTGTTTGTTTACAGAGGCACCTTGCCTGAGATAGCAAGCTTCATCCTTTCTTAGGAGATTATACTCCTAATCAGCTAGGGGAACACAATGTTTAAACAAATTTGCATTTAGCCATGGTTTGTGGTCAAGGTTCCTCAGAGGGAGTGGTTTGGATCACACATTGCATTCTGTTTCAGAAAAAAAACAAACTATTATTTACACAGTTTTTTATTCTTGAGTCCACTTTCCAAGTGTTTATACATAATTCTATGTATATATTTTATGCATTGTCTACTGCTTTCCTTTTATCCTTTGTATATGGCTTTCTTTTCACTGACTTCTAATCCATTTCCGTTTGCTAATTCAGATTGTAACCAACAAGATTTTTAGAAATAGTCTTATCATTTCCACTTTCAGGAATAGCATATGTCCACCTTAAAATTCAGTTTGATTAAGGAAACAATATTATAATTTACAAGAAAAATTTTCTAGTATTGTTAAGGATTGAAGTATAAGTTTACTAAGCCAACATATTTTATTTTACAAGTAAAACTATAATTAAAAATCACAGAATGAACATGCTTTGTATAACTTAAAATTATAAATTCAATATATGATTATAAAATTGCAAGTAGAATTTTTAAATTATTGGGACAGATGTTGCCAGGTGAGCAAACAACCTAAGCATAGAATAATATTCTTTTTTGAGGGTTCATCCAATTCAGTAGTGTACAATGAGTACTAATTACCTGTCTAGTTCTCTTTTCAGTCCTCTAGGCTGTCACCTTCTGTTTTAGGTGATTATTAACTTATTGATAAGTGAGTGCTGTTTTTTAATATATAGATGATAACCAATCACTCAATATCATCATTAGGATGTTCAATTCAAGAATCATTTACTATGACCTACTACATACAAGGCTCTGAACTAAATACCAGGCAACACAAGCACAGAGAAGGCAAGGTTCTAACCATGGAGCTTCTAGACCTGACCGTAGATAACAACAGATATACAATTGACTACAAAAATAGTTTTAAACACATATAAATAGGAAATTTCTGAGAAAGGGAAGATTATTTCCATTTGGAGAGTTCAGAGTTTAGTGGGAACAAGGCGGGCCGCAATTGAGATGGGACTGGAAGGGTGGGTAAGATTAAGACAAAGGAATGCATGAAGGTAGGATTCTAGAGATAGGGAATGGCATAAATAAAGTTATGGACACAGGAAAGCAGGGGATTTATTTGTAGAGCAATGAATGCTCTAGGATGATTTAGCTGGTGAATAGAGCAGGAAAAAGGACAGCAGATAAAATTGGAGATCTATGTTAGGATGAGATAATAATACCTCATACTTATATAGTACTTTTAAGATTTGATAATGGATTGGAAGAGGAGAGACAGCAGTAGGCTCATTTAAAAGACTATTTCAGAAGTTCATGTTGGAGAGAGGTAATAAAGAATGCCGTTAGTATGGTGGCAGAAGTAGTAGAAAATAGGAAACAAGTATAAGAAGTATATTCTGAATATGGAATTTACAAGACTTGACAATTGGTTATATTTGGTAGATAAATGAGAAGAAACAAGTGGTATATAACACAATAGGTATCAAATTTAAAAGAATACAAAAATTTCAAATATGGGTGTTTGGGGAAATAGTGATATCAGTGGCAACAACTGGAAAGTATCAAGAAGGAAAAGTATGGCACTGGACATAACTTTGAGGTGCCTTAGAACATCTATATGAAAATGTCCAATATTTTAAAATGTAGGGCTGGAACTCAGGAAAGAATACAGAGTTTAGATACAGATTTATAATAATTTTATTTAAAATTTTTATTTAATTGATTAATTTAGAATATCTTTCCATGGTTATATGATTCATGTTCTTTCCTTTTCCTCTTCCTACCCCCCTCCCAGAGCCAATGAGCAATTCCACTGGGTTTTACATGTCAGACTTATAATCATTTGAATAGAGGTGATAGTTGAAAATAAAGAAATGAAGAGATTACTGACAAATTATTGCGTATGAAAACTATTCTGTTGTTAGAAATGACAAATATGAAGAATTCAGAGAAATACTGGAAGACATTTGAAGTGAAGAAACAGAACTCTCTCCTTTCTCTCCCTCTCTCTTTCCCTCCCCCTCTCTCTGCCTTTCTCCCTTTCTTTCTCTCTCCCCACTCTCTCTCTCTTCCTCTTTCTCTCTCTCTCCCCCTCTCTCTTTCTCTCCCCTCTCCCTTCCACCTAGATACATACACACATATTCATATATAGAATACAATGATGTAAAAAAATATACTAAAAGGCAACTGAATTCAGATTGCAATATACAATTTTGGAACTGTATAGAACACACATAGCTTCTTCTACCTTACAGATGAGACACTATGTTTAAAATGTTATATCTACTTGCAGACTTGCTTACTTTGTTGGTTAGTTTTGCATATTTATTTTTCTTTGTTACAAGGTAGGGTTAAAAAGCTGATGGGAGAAGGGTGTTTGAGGAGAAAAATACATTGGGAGATTACTGTCATGTAAAAAGAAAAACTTAGAAACTTGTTTGTTAAATGGTGATGAGGGGCAGCTGGGTGACTCAGTGGATAAAGAGCCAGGCCTGGAGACAGTAAATCCTGGGTTCAAATCTGGCCTCAGACACTTCCTAGCTTTGTGACCCTGGGCAAGTCACTTAGCCCCAAATGCCTAGCCCTTCCATTCTTCTGCCTTTTAACCAATACTTAATATCAATTCTAAACTAGAAGATAAGGGTTAAAAAAATAAATCACCTTCGTTTTATTTTATTTTGTTTTTTTTTTAACAACAATGTAAAAAGAACAAAGACAAAAACATTGTTATTGAAAGTATCAAGTTCAAGCTTAAGTCCCAAGAACAGATATAAGAAGACACTTCTCTAGCTCCTTTATAGAGATGGTGATCCACAGATAGACAATTCTAAATATTATGTCAGTTTTTTTGATGTGTTTATTGGTTTTGCTCAATTTTTAACTTTTCTTTTAAAAATAACTATTATGAAGGATGACTCTGTGGAGGAGGGAAATGAGGGAAATGCTAGTAATATAAAAATGAAAGATATCAATAAGAATATTCTTAAATGGTGGAGCGAGTTTAGACCGTATAACATCCACACAGCAACAAAAAGTTTGTGTTTTGTTTTTTTTTACTTCCAGTGGGAATTAAAGGAATGATTGATAAATATGTTGATATAATGTTGTAACACATGTAGTCTCTATAGCAGGAGTTCTTAATTTTTATTATATTCCTTTGGCAGTCAGATGAAACCTCTGAACCTCAGAATATTTTTAAATCTATAAAATCAAATATATAAAATTAAAAGGAAACCAGTTTTATTGAAATAATTATATAAAAGTATTTATAAAACCAAGTTCATATTTCCCAAATCACTCTGGAGCTATTAATTCAACTCAAAGTCTCACTAATGGGTTAAGTACCTTCCCTTTACCTTTTTTAACCCTTATATTACCTCTTTACCCTTACATTGAGAAACAGAATTATTTTGGAATTACAGAAATTCCCAAATGGAGATGAAATCCTGCAATACAATCTTATCTCATGCATCAATCACAAAAGATTAAGAAATTTATACAAGAGATAGATATAAAGATGCTTCAGTAGCACAAGACCTTATTGAAAATCTATAGACTATGGTGTAAAGGTTAGAGGGGGGGGGGGATGGCCGGAACTGAGGTGGTAATTGATGGCAACAGAATTCTGGAGGAAGTGGAACATCCTGGGAGCAAGATAGAGGAGTCAGCCTAGAAAAGGAGAAAAAGTACTAGTCCCTCTGAAACAGGAGAGAAGTAAGAAGTCTGCATTATTTTTTTTTCTAGCCAGTGATAGGTATGTAAGTGAGCCATACTCTCACTCTTATGGGCTCCCTTTGTGACCAATAACAGGAATAGTTTGTTTTTAAAGGATTATCAGGGTCAGAAGTCTAGAATACAGACTCTGAACTTGAAATAATCTTTATGTATGTGAAGTTGACTATATCCTTCAAGATTCAGACCCCTGTAAATGCTTCTATAGAAGACTCCTGGGGTCCTGGGTCTGGCTTGGTTTGAGATTGGGCAAGCACCCTCTACTAAGCCCAGAGATGGTTGGGGAAGAAGAAAGAAAGTAGTGGCAGGCTCCTAGGAAGCAATTGCAGGATCCTAAGATTTAAAGTGAGAAGGGACTTTGGAAGACATTTTATAGATTTGAAAACTGAAATTTAGAGAGATCCATCCAGATCTAAAAAAAATAGTGTTAGGTGCTGGTAATGCAACCTAGATGAAATTGTCCTTGCACTCAAAGAGCTTAATTATATTCTATGGATGTAGGGATGGGACAGATTATTTACATATATTAGAAAACAAAAAATAAATTATATATATATGTGTGTGTATATATATATATATATGTATATATATATATATATATAAACATAAACTCCCCAAAGATGAGATGAAGAAGAGGAAAAAGTCTAGAATGACTTTGGGAAGACTTCAAGGGCATGAACCTTGGTGACTGGAAAGATAGTGGTGCTTTCAGCAGTAAGAAAAGAGTAACACATCTGATACTATTTCTTCTGTGTTACACTACCTTTTCAAGAAGCTGAAAGAAGGAAAAAAACTCATCTGCTCCTCACTTACCTTCAAGATGACCGCTTTTCATAGCTTATCACCACAATGCCTCACTTGAGTGTAAAAATATCCATTTTACTTACATTAATTTCAAGTCCCAATGGTCACAGAAATCATTAAATGCCACTATAATTGAGCTATAAGTGTTATCAGATTTCCATACTGAAATCTTTTCTTGTATGTTTAGTCTTCATGGTTAGTAGGTCATAGAGCATGGTTTTTGCCTCATCATTGAGGAAAGGTGTCATTCTGTGGAGAGAATATTCTATTTGGAATCAGAAGACCTTATAGGAATTCTTTCTCTAGCAATTACCACTTGTCTGACCTTGACCCAGTCTCTTAACCAGCATCAACCTGTTTCCTTATCTTTAAAAAGGAAGGAGGGGCTGAACTTGATGATCTTTAAGATACCTTCTAGTATGAGATCTGTGATTCTACAAATTTTCCAAATTAGAAAAACATAATTCGAGTGGTGGGGTATATAAATAGGGCAGTAATCAAACAGCAGGTTATTAAGTGCCTACTATGTGCCAGGCACTGTGCTAAGCTAACATTTTGATCCTCACAACAATCTTGGGGGGTAGATGCTATTCAGGTCCTTTTTTTTTTTCAATTACATGTAGAAACAGTTTGTTGCTTCTTTTTAAAACAATTGCTTTTTGTTCTTTTGCATTCCAAAATTTCTCCCTCCTTCTGAGATGGTAAACAATTTGATATAGTTTAGATGCTATTATTTATGTTCCCATTTTGTAGTGTAGGACTCTGAGGCAAAGAGTTTAAGAGATTTACCCAGGGTCATACAGCTAGTGCCTGAGGCCAGATTTGAATTTAGGTTTTCCTAACTCCAGGTCTAGTGCACTATCTACTTTTTACAAATACAAAGAATGAAATAATGTCTGCTTGCACTGAGCTTACTATTCCAGTATGAGAAAACAAAGACATATAAAAATACATATAGCATAAAATATAAAGTGAATACATGTAAGTATATACATAAATACTGAAGAGAATGTCTATGCTACATCTTAAAGGAAGAGAGGGATTCTGTTAATAGAAAATAAGGAGGGAGTGAGTGTATTCAAGGAAATGGAGGATAGCCAGTACAAAGATACAGAGATGGAATTCTCAAGGTGTGGAATGGAGAAAAGACCAGTTTGTCTGAATCCCAGAAAGAAGGAAGAAGAGTAATGTCCAACAAATCTAGGAAAAAAGTTGGGGTCAAGTTGTTTGGGGCTCAAAAGCCAATAAGAGAGTTTATATTTTAGTTTAGAGGCATTCAGGAATTGGATTTTTTTTAGTAGAGGGGTCACATGATCAGATCTTTAGTTAAGAAAAATTACTTTGGCAACTGTATGTAGGATAGACTATATGGGTAGTAGGTGGTGCAATGGATAGATTACTGAAGTCAGGAAGACACCAGTTCTATAACCCTGGGCAAGTCACTGAACTCTGGCCCAGTTTCATCATCTGTAAAATGAGCTGGAAAAGGAAATGTCAAATCACTTTTTTTTCTTTGCCAAGAAAATCCAAGATGGGGTCATGAGGAATTGGATACAACTGAAAACAACTCAACAACAAGGAAAGATGAGGCAGAAAAAAGTAGCTAGAAATCTATTTCAGTAGTCTAAGTGAAGGATGATGAGATACTCAACTAAGATAGTAGCTGAGAGTAGAAAGATAGAAACAGAAGCAAGAGATGTTCCATATTTAACAACTAATTGGTTATTTGAGATGAAGAAGTGAGAGGAATCCAAAGTCAGGAGTCCAGAATAATGCTAAGATGACCAACCTTGTAGACTGAAAGTCTAGAAGATAAGGAAAATTGAAAGGCTTAATGGGAAGATGATGAATTCAAGGTTTTTTTTAAACCCTTACCTTCTATCTTAGAACCAATATTTGTTCTAAGGAAGAAAATTTGTAACAGCTAGGCAACAAGGGACTTGCCCAGGGTCACACAGCTTGGAAGTGTCTTGGATTAAATTCAAATCCAGAACCTCCTTTCTCCAAGCCTGGCTTTCTATCCACTGAGCCACTTAGCTACCCCCTTCCCCAATGAATTCAGTTTTAAATATGTTAAGGTTTTTCTGAAACATTAGGTTTGAAACATTCAATAAGATGGTGACGTGGGGCTGAAGCTCAGGGGAAGAGGGAATGGAGCTCAATGTATCCAAGAGTCACCTCAACAGAATTGATAGTTAAGCACTTGCAAACTAATAAGGTTACTAAGAAATAGAATATTAAAGGAAAAAAGAAGAGGAACTGGTACAGAACCTTGTAGAACACCAGGTGTGATATGGATGATGAACCAGAAAAGAAGACTGAGGAATGATGGTCACACAAGTAGGCAGTAAAGCAGGAGAGAGTAGTGTCATGAAAATCTAAAGAGGAGAGAGTATCCTGGCAGTGGGAGTAGTCAAACAGTGTCAAATACACCAAATAGGTCTTTGAAGGATTAAGGCTAAGAAAAGACATCATATTTGACAACTAAAAAATCACTAATTACTTTAGAGAGAGTAAAACTGTGTGATAAAGTTGAAAGTCATGATAGCTTGAAGGATAGGGTAGTTGGGTGTTTTTTTTAAGGATGGAGGGAAGTTCAAAATGTTTGAAAGCAATAGGAAAGGATCCAGTTGATAGGGAAAGGACTGAAGGTTCAAGAGAGGGGGAATAATTGAGGGTGCAATCTACTAGGGAACACAGGAGGTGATAGGATCAAGGTGATGTGGAGATGATTTGAACTTGGCAAAGAGAAAGATAACTTTGTTATGAGAGACTAGGGGAAAGGAAGAGAAAGTGGTGGATAATGATGTCAATTTTGAGATGAAAATGGGAGAAGATATATCAAATCACCCCCCTTTTTTCAGTTAAGAGACAAGGTCCTTAGTTGATAGAGAGTGGACAGAGAGGACAGTTTGAGAAGTGAATAAAAACTATGGAATAGCTTCTGTGAGGAATGGGATAAAGAATCAGGTAGGAATGTGTTATTTAGTTTCAGACTGGTTAACTATGTAAGACAAAGTTACCTTTATATATACCAGCCAGCAGCATATTTTAAGTGCCTACTATGTGCTAGGCACTGTGAAAAATGTAGGAGATACAAAGAAAGGCAAAAGACAGTACTCACTCTGGAGGATCTCACAGTCTAAGGGGAGAGACAAACAACAAAAATACAAGGTAAATTGGAGATAATTTCATTGGCATTAAAAGGGGATCAGGAAAGGGGTTTTATAGAAAGTGCAGAACTAAGTTGGGATTCGAAGAAAGCCAGGAGGGAGAGCATTCCAGGCATGTGGGACAGCCAGTAAAAATGCCCTGGAATCTGAAGATAAAATGTTGTTCTCATTTTGACAGCTATATGTGCTATATATACTAAAACAGAAAATAAAATGTTCTTGTGTAGAAGCCATTTGTCACTGCATTGTAGAGTATTTGAGAAGTTAGCAAAATATAAGAGACGAGAAAGGTAAGAAGGGGATAAATAGAAAATTTTATATTTGGTCTTAGATGTGATGAAGAGCCACTGGGGTTTATTCAATAACAGGATAATACAAGATTAATTTGACCATTGTTTAGAGGATGAACTAAAGTGGAAAGAGACTTGAATCAGAGAGACCAACCAGTGGGTTGTTGCCAAATAGTCAGATGTGAGATAAAGATATCCACCCAGTAATTAAGTCCTTTATAAATGCCCCTTCTACTTTAAAATTTAATTTAATTTTTATTATCATGCAAAATACACTTCCATATTTGTCACTGTTGTAAGAGCACACTCATACAAAACCAAAACCCGAAAATAAAACTGTAAATAATCTAATATAAAAGATAGTGTACTTTTAACTGACTCTCAACAGTTCTTTCTCTGGAGGTGGATGGCATTCCCCATCCTAAGTCTTTCAGAATTGTCCCAGATCATTGCATTGCTGAGAGTAGCCAAGTGTTCACAATTAATCATCATACAATCCCTTCTATTTTGAAGAGGAATGATCTTCAAACTGGAAATAATAGAATAAAGATAGGGAGGGAGGATTTGAATCCTGAGACACTTGAGAAACTAGTAAGAAAGTACCTAGCAACTTCAAACATACAATATTTGTGTCTATAGGCCCAGGCTAATTATTGAAAGAATTTACTTTTAAAGTTTAAAATGTACTATTAAAGTATTATAGAACTGATGTTAGCATCTACAAGATAATGAGGAGGTAAGTAATTAAAAGATTTAAATAATCAACTGTACAAGTGTGTAATAGGAGATAATTTAAAAGTGGTTAATTTTAAACAACAGAAAAATGTTCCTCAAATTGTGTTCTGTATACCCCCCTGTATGCCATGTTACATGAATAGAGATCCTATGAGAGTCTTTTCCATGTTAGTAATATAATCTCTTTCAAAATAATCAATAAGAAAGTTTAACTAAAATATTATGTGAAAAAATATAGTGCAATAAATTATTTTATTTTCTCAATTTTGCCCCAAATCTCCCTGATTCCGAAATTTGTCCCTGGGAGTATTCTTTGCCCTGAAACTATGATATAAGATCCAACAATGTATTTTAAACCTAGCAGCATTCTAATACTAGATCAACTTGAGAAATGGACATAGAAGTTTTAGCAGACCAAAAGATGGTATTCAATGTGTGCCAGTAGGAATGGGGTGGATATTTCTTTTACTTCTAGCTTTATAATCATGGATAGACCAGTCTCTTAATTTGTTCCTTCATCTATAAAATGGAGATGATTCTTACATTAAGTTATTTCACAATGTTTTATAATGCTTAAAAGTACTGGAGAAATGTGAACTCTCATCAACCCAGGCAGAGGGAACCCCAGGACTGTGTGTGTGTTTAAAGCATAAATGGCCAGTATATGTATACATTTGGATGCATATGCAAATGCACATTTTATATATTATATATGTGTGTAATAATTAAAGTATAGGATTAGATTCTTAGCTACCTGGAAAACTCCTTTATGCAGAATGACTCATTTCCTTGTGATTTTAGCTAAAAGACTTTATTGTAGTATGACATGATGCAAAATAAATGTGTAGGTGTGGGCCAGGTGACCATTGGATGAGAACATTGTTGAGGGTATTCCTATTTTGAAGCACTGTTGCACAGTGAATAGAGGGCTGAGAATTGTAAAGAACTGGGTTCAAACTCCACATCTGCCACAAGTTAACTTTGTAATTCTACCTGTGCAAGTCACCTAAATTCTCAATGCCCCAGGCAACTTTCTTATAGAATAGTTTCCAGTCTTTATTGTTAGAGGGTTTTCTCACCAAGTTCTACGATAATGGAAATCACAATTCTAGACCCCCCCCTCCAGACTCTAATTTAAGCATGATTTAATTTGATAACCTTTGAAATCCCTTTTAACTCTGAGACTCCAAAATTTTCCCTGGAGCATTAGAACAGTTTTATTTATAAATAATTGAAGGAAAGAGAATCTAGAAAAGAGTGAAATAGATTGTAATAGTTCAAATGATAAAAGTAGTAAATGATAGCTCAGATAAATGTGGATGTTAGAATAACTTGAGAATTGAGAACAGAAAAGAAAAAGGTACATTTGGAAAGATTGAAAAGGATGTCAAAGTTCCCTACTGTTATACTAGTGTGTCTGTGTGTGTGTGTGTATGTGTGTGTGTGTGTGTGTGTGTGTGTGAGAGAGAGAGAGAGCAATATAATACATATAGTGATCTATCTAGTGAACTATATCATGAAGAGAAATTGGAAAATTGGGTGAGTCTCATGAAGACCAATGACATTGTTATATATCAATGCTAAATCAATTTAAATTGATTTGTCCCATATCCTGGTATTATAGTTTGTACCATCATCAGATGTGTGCAGTTAGAAGTACAGATTAAAAGAGGTTGTCTAGGATGAGGTTAGAAAAAAATCTGGAAATTAAAATTTTACAAAGTTCAAAACTGCTGATAAAATTCAGAATCAAGGAAGGCATTTCTGTGCTTTTATATTTAGGAATAAGACCTCAAGGCTTCCCTTTATAGCTCCACCTAAATTAAATTCTATTGGACAGCTCCCTGCTCCCACAGGTTGAGCATCTCCCTGTAAAGAAATGGTTCTCTGAAGAGTAGCAGATAACCACTTGGTACAAATGCATAAATACTTATATGATTTTGCTGATCAAAGCCATAGCCCATTTTTACCCCTCTTTTTCCATAATATGTGTGTGTGTGTACTGATGAGTTTTACATTAAATGTGAACTCATTTCATAAACTTCTATATTTGGATTTTTTTTAATTGATCACATTTGATCAATTAACTAGAGAAATACAGATGCCATATTAACTCATTAGATACACTAACAAAACAGTTTAAGTTGTTTCCTAGTAGCCTGAAAAATAGCAATTGAATTTCTAGAGCCAACTTTCATGAACTATTGTAACAAACTCATTTAAAAGTTTTATAAAGAGAGAGAGAGAGAGCGAGCATGATATAGTGTAGTGGTATCAAACTCAAATAAAAATGAAACCATTAAACCATTTGTAAGAATCTTTGTGGGCTGCATATTGACTTAAGAAACAACATATTAACATTATCTATTGTTTTTTCATTTATTTTGTTAAATATTTCTCAATTACATTTTTATATAGTTCTGGCCATACCCAGGAAGGTTGTATAGTAGATAGTGTTCTAGATTTGTTAGGTTCTTTTGTAGAGAAGATCCTCTTCTCTTTATTAATTGTGGCCATAGGCAAGTAACTTCTCTTCTGCCTGAGTTTCAGTCAATTCTTTGTGACTAGAAGGTGTAGAAAGGTTTAGGTTTGCCATATTCATGTTGTTGCTCCATCAGTAAAGTCACAAATCTTTCACATTTGGGATGCAAGTTCTATGATGAATGAGACTATTCTACTGTTATGAAAGTCTGTGTCTATACTTATTAGATTCTATTCTTTCAGAAAAGCTTAAAATTAGTCCCTGGTTATGTTAAATGTTTATATAGGTAGATACATGAACTCTCTCAAATTTGGCCATCTGTTGGCATTGACATCCAATCTCTGATTCTGATTTCATTTTAAAGATCTGCTTTCTAGGGAGTCCTCACCTTCACCTTGGTAGTATGCCCATGTCTCATTGGGCAGAAGTGATGAATAAAGGTTGCGTTTACTGTGATTCTCTGTGTGTCATTTTCCCCAGCTCCATCTTTCTGTCCCTAAAGGATGTTTCTGATGATGTCAGAGGATTATGGGTGGTATAGCTAAGTGGCATGGTGGATAGAATGCCAGACCTGAAATAGAGGGGACCTGGATTCAAATGTGACCTCAAATACTTCCTAGCTGTGTGACCCTGGGAAAGTAATTTAATCCCATTTTCCTAGCCCTTTACCTTCTGTCTTAAAGTTGTTAGTAAAAACAGAAAAAAAAAAGCTTTGTTGTTTTTTAAAATTTCTTTAAAAAAATTTTAAGGGTCTTGGTGGACTTTAACTAAGTCAAAGCTCAATACCTCACCTACATATAAAACCAAACCTTCTTTCAAAACCAACTATATTACAATTAATTCTAGGTAATGTGATCTTGACATAATGTAATTGTCCACCATAAAAACAGACAAGCATACTTGGTTACTGTATAGAGTTGATTCTACTTTTAGCATAGAATTAATAAACAAATAAAAAATACATATTAATTAGAATAGGGAAGCTAGGTGACCCTTTGGATAGAGTTCAGAGCCTGAAATCAGGAAGACCTGAGTTCAAATGTAACCCTAGTTGTATGACTCAGGGCAAGTCACTTCACCCTGTTTGCCTCACTTTCTTTATCTGTAAAATGAACTGGAGAAGGAAAGGGCAAACCATTCCACCATCTTTGCCAAGAAAACCCCAATAGGGTAAAAAAGAGTTGGACACAATTGAACAACAACAAATTACTTTAACACAATGAACAATAATAATAAGAAATAAACATCTACAAACCAGCTGCAGGTCTGTCATTCTCCTTTACTCTGAATGTTGCCTCCTAAAGGCTCAATCCAAACCTAAGAGTTCTAGAAAATGCATAATATGAGTATTTAGTTCCCTGTGGTTACACTTTCTTAGATGGAGCAAAAGAGAGCAAACAACAGGTTGTTCAGGAAATTCAGTTCATTCATCTGGCAAGACCAGTCATTAGGTGAAGAAAAAGAAACTATGGACTAATTATTTCAGTTCATCCTATAGTGTAGAATTTTAGGATGTAGTGAGAACTAAATCTCATGAGGATTGGCACTCTCTCCAGTCTCAACTCTAATTGTTGGCTGGCTCTTCTGATAATTTTTGGCTTCAGCCAGCCCAGTGTAGTGCAGGATGAGAGGACTTGGCATCAGTCCTAGGAAGGAGTCATGTTGACACCAGTATCATCCCCCTGCTCTGAGCTTGGGCTTGAGCCTTGTACTTCTTTGCCACAGCAACATCTTGTCAGTTCCTGTAACCACCTCCTCATTTGTCCTCCCATCCAAAGTTCCCACTGTGAAGTATGGAGGAGGAAGGAAACAGCTGTAGTGTGAAGAGTACTCCATAAGCCACTAGAGGATCATTTAATGATGCCTTACTATCTACAGTGCAAAAAATTTGGTACTACAAAAGCTCCTCAGATTTCCTGGTAAGAATAGATGAACATCTCTCTCCTGGGAAGAAGTAGCTAAATATTTTAGGCATAAAAATAATTTTAAAAATTGTTTCTGATATATAGCATCAGAAGCAAAACTATTATTTTAGTGGACTTTTTCTCAATAAACTTCAAAGAACTTTAATATATTTTCTATGGACTAGTAGTCACTTTGGAGACCTTCAATATCCATTGGCTTATTTCCTGTGCTAGATGGACAAGTTTGGCAGCTGCATCAAAGTCAGAGACTTTGGGGTGTATGCTTAACCTTGAAAATTCCATCAGCACAACAGTCTTTATCTCTCCTTGGCCTGCCTTAGACAAGAAATGAGTGCTGTTTCAAAAGTGAACTGTTAGGGAAGCTAGGTAGCTCAGTGGATTGAGAGCCAGACCTAGAGATGGGAGGTCCTGGATTCAAATTTGACCTCAGATACTTCCTAGCTGTGTGACTCTGGACAAGGCTCTTAACCCCCATTGCCTAGCCCTTACTGCTCTTTTGCCTTAGAACCAATACCTAGTATTAATTCTAAGATAGAAAGTAAGTGTTAATAAAAAAAATGTTTAAGTGAACTGTCTTGAATTGGGCATGCAACTAAAAATCTAAAAAACCAAAAAAATTGTAAACACCTTATTTAAATACCAGAATAAAAGTCTTGAAAATCATGGAAGGAATAGATTAACCAAACATAAACAGATTTTTTTAATACCTAGGGTTTTTTTTTTTAATTCCAAAGCAACAAGAAGAAAACCAAGTTGCCAAGATAAAAAAATGAAAAAATTCACAAGTGGGGAAATAAAGGACATTATTAGAATCTGTTTTTGCCCATCTTTATGAAAATAAACCTAATGTAAGTAAAATTGGTGAATATCTTTAAAAATATAAAATAGAGTAACAGAAATAGAGGAATGAAATAACTTAATCTTCCCTCAAAAAATAATTGAACAAAAAAATGAATTCCCAAACAAGATACCCCATTATCAGATGGATTCATAGGTAAATTCTATCAAATAAAGAACAATGCATTTCAGTATTACACAGTTTGCCAAAATAGCAAAAGAAGGGATCTTGTCAAGTTCCTTACACGATACAAATATGATCTTGATACTGAAACCAGAAAAAAAAAGTGTACAGCAATATCCCTAATATAAGGATGCAAAATTTTTATTGGAAATATTAGTAAAGAAGCTAAAACAACATATCTGTCATAAAGATAATATAGTATGAGTAGGTTGAATTTTTACCAGCAGTGGTTTGATATTAGAAAAACTATAAATAAAAATGACCATATTAATAAAAAGAACCACAAAAATCCTATTATTTTATTCATAGTTGTAGAAAAAGACTTTTTGATAAAACATAACTGCCATTTCTATTAGAAATACAAGAAAATATTGAGATAAGTGGATTTTGCTTAATGATAAATAATATATATCTAAAACTAAGTATACAGTAAGAATGGAGTAGATTGAGAATGGATGTTGTCATTTAACACATGGTTGTTTCTTCTGTTTGATACAGTGCTAGAGTTGCTAATTATAGTGATAGGAAAAGAAAAATATATTGAGGGATTATGCATAGGTAAAGAAGAAAAAAATTATTGTTTTTTGGAAATGATATGATGGCTTATTTAGAAAACCTTAGAGTCAGCTAAACTCAAATGAAACAAATTTAGCAAAGTCATAGAATATAAAATAAATTCATGCAAATGAAATTATCCATACCAACATTTTTGTTTAATACAAATTAAATCCAGTAGTGTAATAGTTAAAATAGTTAAAGCCATAAACTGTGAGAATTAAAATAGTTGAGGGTCATAAATTATAGTAGTTAAAAGAGTTAAGGGTATAAACTGTAGTGAGTTAGAATGGTGGAAGATACAAATTATGCTAGATATAAGAGTGGGTGAGTAAATTTGACCGCAGAAAATATGTTTCACTACAGTGTCTTGGTTTTTAAATCAAATATAAGGTGGTCACCAGGGAATATATTCCCAATCATGAATATGCCCAAGTCAACTGGGTTTTATAGAGAATTTAATTAATAATACAATGAGTAATCAAAGAAAGAGAGAGAGAAAGAAAAAGGAAATAAGTATGAAGGGGCTTAAGCCAACATGGCCTAGACCTGAGTCTTAAGAGAGAGAGATCAGTCAGTCAGTCTTTTATCACTCACCACAAGGTCTGTCTAAGCAAGGATTCTAGTGACAGAGTTTCCTCAAAGAGCCTTCCAGCCAGAGAGTGTTTCAAAGGGCCTCTCTCAAGAGCCTCCAGAGGGACAGAGTCCCCTCAGAGGAGCTCCAGCGAGACCTCTTTAGAGATTGTCCTCCAAGAGCTTCCCTTCTCCAGAGCCTCTCTCAAGAGATTCTTCCCAAGCGATCCTCATCAGAGGTCCTCCAAAAGGATTCTCTTTTCTTATATAGGGGGTTTTCTCCTATGTCACCTCCCCTAAGTTCTTCCATCTACCAATCACTGTAGATGTTTTCCAAAGGACAACCCATTCTAAAAACACTGCTGGGTCGACTAATCCCTTTAGGAGAAAATCTCTGAGTAAGTCTGAACCAGAGAAAACACAGCTGAGTCGACTAATCCCCTCAAGAGAAAACCTCTGAATAAGTTTTCACCTCTTTGCTCCTGGCAAGTTTACAAGTTGCCCGACCTTTATAGATACCTAGCATCCCATTGTATCAATTCTAAAAACAGGCATGGCTCAAAGAACTCCTTGCCTCATTATAAGTATGGGTCTAAGTACTTTCATTGTTTAGCAAGGAGTTCTCTCCCCCAAAGCAGTCCCAAGTACAGGTGGAGCAGAGGCCCTCCTATTTCTGATCCAAGTAGAGTTCTCACATCCAAATGTGGAATGTTCCCAGTAGGGAATTGTTCCAATTGAGAATTCCCCAATGTGGAAATTTTTAACATTCACAAGTCTGAGAAATTTCAAGATTTACAGTAGAAAGAGGCAGAGAATTTCTTTTTAAAATAATCATAAAGTGTTCAAATTACTTGGGAGAGCCAAAGGGTAAAATAGAAATGAAAGAAGACATCAATCCCTCCTGAGATCTCAAAATGCTTGAAAGTCCTCCATTTCATTAAATATCTATTCTTTCCCCTGGAGACATACTCATTTTTCCTAAGTAAGTGGTTTTTTTGTTTGTTTGTTTGGTTGGTTGGTTGTAATCTTAGTTCCTTTGCTTCCTGGAATATCATATTCAAAGTCCTCTAATCCTTTAGTGTAGAAGCTGCTAAATCCTGTGTTATCCTGATTATGGCTCCTATTGTTTCTTTCTGGATATGTGAAGTATTTTCTCCTTGTCCTAGAAAATTTAACTATAACATTCCTGTGAATTTTGGGAAGACTTTCAGATCAGTAGATTCTTTCTAAATTTCTAATACATTCAATTTTAACCCTTTGGTTCTAGGACATCAGGGTAGTTTTCCTTGATTATTTATTGAAATATAATGTCCAGACTACTTTTTTGATCATAGCTTCCAGTTAATCCAATAACTTTGTTATCTCCTCAAACTATTTCCCAGGTTAGTTGCTTTTCTAATTAAATATTTCATGTTTTCTTCTATTTTTTCATTCTTTTGATTTTGTCTTATTTTTCTCGATGTCTCATAGAGTCATTAGCTTCCAGTTACAAAATTATAATTTTTAAAGCTTTGTTTTATTTATGGAGCTTTTGGATCTAGCCAATCCTACTTTTTAAGTTCTTTTTTTTGGTAAATTTTTTCATATCTTTTCCCATTTGGCCAATTCTACCTTTTAAGGAGTTCCCATCAATGGTTTTTTGTGCCAGCTTACCATTTGACCTATTCTGTTTTTAAGCTGTTATTTTTTCAGTATCTTTTATGCCTCCTTTATCAAGATATTGCCCTTTTTTTAGTGATTTTCTTGCATCATTTTAATTTCTTTTCCTAATTTTTCCTTTACCTCTCTTTAAAATTTTTTTTTTCAGGTTGTTTTCAATCATGGCAAATAAAATAGTGGTATGTCATTTCCCTTTCCAGCACATTTTACAATTGAAGAAATTGAGACACATAAGGTTAAGTGACTTGCCTAGGGTCATATAGCTAGAACGTGTTTGAGACTAGATTTGAAATAAGGTCTTCCTGACTTAAGGCCTTGTGCTTTTATTGTTGATTCAACTTGCTGCCCACTTATTTGACCTTTAAAATCATTTTTGAACCCCTTTAGGGATTCTTTTTAGGCCTGAGAACAAATTGCATTTTTCTTTGAGGCTTTGGCTATAGCTGTTTTGGCTTTGATGTTGTCTTCTGAGTTTGTGGTTTGGTCTTACATGTCACCATAGTAACTTTATGTGGTTAGGAACATTGTTGTTTGCCCATTTTTCTAGCCTATTTCTTGACATTTTACTTTATTCGTGAAGTTGGTCTCTCCTTCTGGAGTAGAGGGAAACATTGTCCCAAACTTCAGGTTTTTTTGTACAGTTGTTTTCAGAGTTAGTTCAGGGGGTGGCAGGGAGGTCTATAAGTTTTTTGTCCTTTCAAATTGGTATGATTTAAGGAAAAATGTGGTCACTGCTCTCCTGACCTTTGAGCCACCACAAGCACACTTTTTTGTCCCAAAATTGTGATCATGGACCCCATTTCCCCATGGCCATACACTTCTGGTGCTAGTGCCCTTTCTCATCTGAGACTGCAACCTCGAACCATGTATGGCAATGCAATGGAGTCCTCTACCCTATGCTGGCAAAGGGTTCATATGTTAGACAATTTCCCAAAAAGACTGATAATTTACATTACCACCAGCAAATATCTGAGTGTACTTTCCCCCCAGTAGCCTAGCCATTATTCAGTTTTATTAATTTGATTTCTTCTTCTTCTTCTTCTTCTTCTGACCATTTGTCCAACTCCCTTTCTGTCTGTGGGCTGAGAGCTCCAGAAGCCACTGCCGCCATTTTAAGAACCCTGAAAGTTTGATGCTGGTTTGTCAGAAATGGCCCATGCTAGATTCTACTCATTCTCATTACCAGGCAGACAGATCTTCCTTGCTGACCTTCTAAGTTGTCTCAGAGATTTATTTCACGTTGTCCTTTTGTTGATTCTGCTGCTCTAGAATTTGTCTTGAAATGTTATTGTAAAATTGTTGGAAGGGGAATTTGGAAGAGCTCAGACAGGAATTTTTATTCCATCATTTTGGCCCTGCCTCCACTGTGTGTGTGTGTGTGTGTGTCCTTTAATTCCTGTACTATCTATAGCAAGAAGTTAAAGTCATCCAATTTGGCAATTTCAATTTAAACAATTGAATACATAATATTCAGATTCCCAATATAAGCATTTTTCTAAGGCTTTTTTTTTTGCCTATTTTTGATTAATAAAGGAAACTTTAAGAAAGCATAGGACTTCAGATGCCTGAGACCAAGGTATAACATGTATTTATTTGGCTTCCCAAGTACAATTGTCTTATATAGAACATGATTAACTAAAAGTCATTTGTGGATAAAATAAAAATAGGTAGTAAGTAAGGTAAATGTATATATGAAATATTATCTTCAGAATGTATTTGTTCTTGTTCAGTCATTCAGCTATGTTTGACTTGTTTTCTTTTTTCTTTTTAAGTCCTTACTTTCCATCTTAGAATTGATACTGAGTATATTGATTCCAGGGCAAAAGAGCAATAAGGGCTAGACAATTGGGGATAAGTGACTTGCCCAGGGCCCGAAAGCTTGAAAGTGTCTGAGGTCAGATTTGAATCCAGGACCACCTGGCTTTCTATATACTGAGCCATCTTGCTGCCCCCTTTCTCTTATATTCTTAGCAAAGATACTGGAGTAGATTGTCATTTCCTTTTCCAGTGTGGCCCCATTTTACAGATAAGGAACTAAGGCAAATAGGGGTTAAGTGTCTTGCTCAGGATCACATACCTAGTAAGTATCTGAGGCCAGCTATGAACTAACTCAGATCATCCTGACTCCAGCCTCAGTGTCCTATCCACTGCACCACCTAGCTGCTCTTCAGTATGTATACTGTATGCCTAATTCACTTTCACTTGGTATTATTTCACATTGCTCTTTTGTAAGTGGCCGCTATTGGGCCATTGAATAGAGAACTGGGAGAGTTAGGAAGACTTAAGTTCCTGTGTGACCTAAAATATTTATTAGCTATGTGCTCCTGGGCCAGTCACTTAATATCTGTTTTTCTCAGTTTCTCCAACTATAAAATGGGGATAATAATAGGACATACTTTGCAAGATTATTTTAAGGAGAAGTTGAGATAATACTTATAAAAGCACCAACACAGTGCATGGCACATAGTAGGTACTATATAAATATTTCTTTCTTTTTCCTTCATTTTCTTTATTACTTAAGATTCTTAAAAGTTCTTACTTGTCAGCCTATTTTTCAATCATGTTGATGTATTTTCCATTCCCCATCTCCTAGACCTTTAGGTCATTTCCAGGTTTTTTTGCTATGTATATATTTATATTATATTATATTTATGTATATATGAGTATATGCATCTGCATATATACTAGCACAGTCTAAGTAACTTTGTATCTCTTTTAGATCTTTTTAAAAAAATATTTAATTCCTTAAGCTGTATTCCCAGTAGTGGGCTCAAAAGTAAGGCAGGTTTTATTACATATCTATTTGCATATGTTAGGTAACTTCCCCAAAAGACTATGATAATTTACATTGCCACCAGCAAATACATGCATGCACTTTCCCCACAACAGCCTAGCCATTATTAGGTTTTATTAATGTGATTTATTTTGCGAGTTAAGTATTGTTTTAAATTGTATTTTAAATATTATTAGTGAGAAAACTTCTTTCTTTTTAAAGATTCACCAGTCCTCAGTCCAGCTAATTCTGCTGTTAATTTAAGTGGAACTCAGGAGCTGTCCAGGAACAAGAACCTTGTGAAACCTCTGGCTTTATCTTTGCAGATTGTAGGGAAGACGTACACTTCAGGTAATGTTTTCTTTTCTCTTTTGAGCCTCCTGTAAAACTGTAATCTAGAAAAGGCTCATTGTAGGACTCTTTGTGACTAATTGAAAAGAGTAAAAAGTTGTGTATCTATTTGCTAAACAAAAGATAGCAAGTGAGGTTTGAGAGACTGAAGTCTTGTGTCCTCTGCATTATGCCCAGAGAATTCACTCCTGCAGCTTCTAACCTGCCAAAGGGATATTTTCTCATCTGTCAGTGAATTCTCAGGGAGCCTTCTGATGGTCCATTTTACAGAACCTTTTGCACCTCTCACTAATTTTTAGAGATTGCTAAAGGATGGATATAGAATTCAGATTGTCTTTTTAAACCTTTCTTCTCTCAGCTTTATGATTCCAGTCCTCAGACTGCACGAAGCTTTAGAAGGACATAGCCAACTGGGATAAGGCCACTGTCTTGATAAAATTTGAGGGCAGCGCTCGCAAGTCTCCAGTATTTAAGACGACTTAATATCCCCCTGTGTCATATTATGTAGCCCTTTGGATATTTGTTCAGAAAAATGTATAAGAAGACTGACAAGTCTTAATTTATTAAAGTTGGGGCAAGTTACTTAATGCTTTATTTGTAAAGTAATGTACTAAGTTTATTATTTGTAAACAAAGTGATTTGGTTTATGCTAAGGAAAGTCTGTGGCACAATGGATAAAGCATTTGACTTGGGGTTAAGGGGACCTAAATTCAAATCCTCCCTCAGATGTTTAGCATCTGTGTAACTCTGGGAAAGTCACTTAACCTCTCTTGGCCTCAATTTCTTCACCTGTAAAGTGTGAACAATAATAGCACCTATATCCCAAGGCTGTTGTGAAGATTAAATGAAATAATATATGTTAGGTCTTTGCAAACCTTTAAGCAGTACATATAAATACTAGCTATTTATTATTATATTAGAAGTATATCTCTTACAAACTCTCACTTCCATGAATGGAAAGATTTCCTTTAATTTTTCTATATACTGTTTCCTTAACTTGATACAGTAAAGGAATATGCCTATACCAGGAAAGCTATCTTCTTGTGATCTGGAATAACATTTAACTGCAGGACTGAAAGGGGACAAGCCTTGAAATCTAAAAGAAACTCCAGAAAAATCAACAGTATTTCTATTTACCACCAACAAAGTTAAATAGCAAAAGATAGAGAAGGAAATTGCATTTAAAACAGCTATAGATAATATAAAATACATAGGAGTATACTTATGAAAATAAACCCAGCAGCAATATGAACACAGTTACAAAACATTTTTCACACAAATAAAGTCAGACCTAAACAATTGGAAAAATAGTAATTGCCCATGAATAGCCTGGGCTAATATAATAAATATGACAATCTTACCTAAATTAATTTACTTGTTTAGTTCCATGACAATCAAATTACCCCAGAATTATTTCCTAGAATGGGACCTAAGAGAATCATACAAAATCTCTTAAGAGATCTCAGACACCATCTAAATGAATACTTTCTTGAAAAAAAGAACACCAGACACAGCACATGAAATGATGATTATACCCTTTCAGCTCTAAGACTTATAATGTCTCCCAAAGCAACCTAATCCAGTTTGGCACATCTCTAATTGTTAGAATTTTTTTATTATTACATCAAGCCCAAATCTTCACCTTTGCTAAGGTTACCCATTGCTCCTACTTCTACCATTTGGACCTAAGCAAAATAAGTCTGATACCACTTCCCCATGACCACATTTCAAATACTTGAAAATAATTATCATGAGCCTCTTAAGTAATCTCGTAAGCTATTTCATCTCTAGCTCTTTCCAACATCTTGCAACATGATCTCAAGGCCTTTCATCATCCTGAATACCCCAGTCTGGATTCTACCTGGCTTATCTTACCCTTCCTAAAAAGAGGCATTGAGAATTCCAACAGGATTTTTCGTGATCATGGCAAAATACAGAGACAGTCAGCTCCTTGTCTTGGACATTATGCTTGACTTCATGCAGTCTTAATTTTCTTGGGTACCATATTATACTCTTGATTCTTTCTGAGTTTGGAGCCCACAAAACTCCAGATCTTTTTCAGATGAACTGCTAGCTAGATTCGCCTTCTCCATTTTGTAAATCCATGAAGTTACAAAGCTATGTAAGACTATGTTTATTGTTGTCAAAATTTGTCTAATTAGATTAGTTCATTTTTCTAGATTGTCATGGTCTTTTTGCATCCTGACTCTTCCATTCAGCTGCTATACCATGCTTTCTGTCATTTGCACATACCATCTATACCTTTATCCAAATTATGGTTAAAAATGTTAAATGTTATAAAACCAAGTAGAGATGTCTAGTGAGCTCAGCTGGACACTTAATTCCAAGTTGACATTGACTCATTCATGACTACTCTTTGTATCAGATCTTTTGAATATTCTCTACTTCAAATAATTATATGATCATGTAGCGCACATCTTTTTTTCCCTAAATAACAATGTGAATGATTTTGTGGGATATTTTTCTAAAATCCTGATAACCCATATCCATAATACTCCTTTGATTCACCAATTTGGTATTTCCTGTCAAAAAAGGAAATGAGGTTAGTTTGGTGTGTTACCTTTTTTAAAAAATAATACTTTACATGTAATTACATGTAAAGAATTTTTGATATTATATTCATTTTTTAAACTTGTGAGTTTCACATTCTCTCCTTCTACCTCTCCCTGAGGTTGTAAGGAATTTGATATAGACTCATTCAAAACATATTTCCATATTAGTCATGTTATAGAAGAAGATGCATGTTCCCCTATGTCCCCCCCAAAATGAGAAAAATAAGGTGAAAATAGTGTGCTTCTGTCTGTACAATTCTTTCTGTGGAGGTGGATAGAATTTTTCATAAGAAGTCATAAGCTATTTTTAATAAAACTATAATGACTCTTTGTCATCACCAATTACTCATAAGCATATAATAACCATAAATTCTAGAATTTTGACAGGCATCAATTGCAAACTCTCTGACCTATAGTTTGTCGCTTCCATTTTTAAATAGTGACATTTGCCCTTCAGCTTTGCAGCACACATTCTTTTAATCTTTATCTTCTTTTTATATTTAAAAATAGTGATTGAACAGATACATACTCTCTTTCTCTTCTTTTATTTATCTTAGGCATTAATGAAGTGATCATTGAGTATCACTGCTTTCTCACTGTTAGTTTTCTTCGTCCTATATCCCCACACATAATGGCTTTTTTCCCTTCTTTGAAAAACAATTTTTTTGTGTGATCCTTGGTTTTCAATGGCAATCTTACTTCATTTTGAGGTTTAATGCTTCTGATATGATTCTTTGAAAACTGTGCCATACTGTTGTATTCATTTTCTGAGACTCCCTTGCTTCCATCTTCTTTCTAGACATGTGTTAAAAACTAAGTGGTTAGTTCCCTGTGCTGCATCCACATCTGCCTATTTAGGCAACTGCTGCTTTTATTCCTCATGGGAATTGTTCATCTCTATGTCTTTAGAATTGTGTTTTTGAGAGTTTACCATTCTTCCAGGGGTGACTGGACTGAAAATTAAGTCAAAAGCATGGCACAATTTTCTAAGAATCAGGAGCATTAAGTCTCAAAATGAACTCAGTTTATCATGGAAAGCTAAGGACCACAATTTTAGAATTTTAGGTAATGTATTCCTACCTCTCCTTTCTCTATTTCCTTTAAGATCTCTTCTCTGCAAACCCAGAATACTTGTAAATTATGCCAAGCTTTGAAGCATGCTATTCTTCACTTTACTTCTTCCATGAGTTTTTCTTTAGTGTAAGTGATATGTGTCTTCTTTCACAATGTGATAGACATGGAATTATGTATTGTTTGATAACACATTTATAACCTATGTCATATTACCTGCCATCTTGAGGATAGGGAAGGGATGAGGGAGAGGGAGAGAATATGTATCGCATAAAGTCAAAAAACAATTATTAAACATTTTTATTAACATGTAGCCTGGAAAAAATAAACTATGCGAGGCTTTCCTCTCTTCTATCATAAATTCCAAGGTAGAATAGTTACTTCTCTCTAAGGAGAAGCATTGCAAAGAATATTTGGGTAAAAATGCTTTTTCCACTGATTTTTCATGCAAATATTCTCTACTATTCTTCTTCTGGCTTCTTGATTTTATCACATAAATTTCACTTTTGTAGTGTAACTAATTCCCACTCTACTTTACTTTTTGCCTATCGTCTTCTTTTTGAATAAAGTATATTCTTTCAGACCCATATTCTAGGGATGAGTTCCATTTTACCAAATCTCAGGGGTGGTTATAGTTCAATTTTGCCTTCTTGTGTTAAGATCTTCTAGTTCATCACTTTTAAAAAAATGCATATTTTGTGCATTTGTGTATAGACATTTTTCAATACCCTTACCTTCTCTTAGAATCAATATTATTGATTCTAAGGGAAAAGAACAGTTAGGGCTAGGCAGTTGGGATTATGTGATGTGTTGAAGGTCACACATTTTGGAAATGCGTAGACATTTTGAGACATGCATTTTGCTGCAGTCTTCTTTTTTGCTTTTGGGTCCTAGAGATTTTGGGGTATCTCTACTGATATTCTTCCTACTTTGTATTTCTGCTCCATCATATTGAACTTCATTTAAACAACAAGCATTTATAATTGGCCCCTTGTATGTAACTAACACATGGCTAAATGCTGGGGATTGAAGGACAAACATGAAACATCCTCTGCCCTTGAGCTTACAATTTAGAGAAGGAAGACAGTGTGCATTTATACAAGTATATACAAATTAATATGGGAAGATTTGGGAGGAATAGCATTAGTTAGTTGCTGAAGGGATAGAGGAGAGTTTCATGTAGAAGGTAATATTTGACCTGGGTCTTGAAGGAAACCAGGAGTTAAAAGAGGTAGAAGTAAGGAAGAAATTTATTCTAGACATGAAGAGGTAGAGACAGAAAGAGAGAACCATAGATAGGGAATAGTGAGAAGACGAGTTTGGCTGGACTACATAATATATGTGAAGGGAAGCAATGCATAATAATACAAGAAAAGTCAAATAGGAAGGGTCAGGTTGTACAATATTCTAAATATAACAAGAATTTGTATTTGATTCTAGAGTTAATAGGAAACCACTGGAGTTTATTGAATAGGGAATTTATTCATAGATTCATAGCTGGAAGGGATATCAGAAGCCATATTCCATTCTTCTCATTTTATAGTGGAAAAAATTAAGACCTAGTGAGTTTAAATGATTCATCCAAGGCAACACAATGTCAGAGATAAGACTTAACCCTAGTTCTATTAACTCCAGAGCCATTGTTCTTTTCACTGTTCCATACAGTCAGACCTGGGATTATAGAAACCCATTTTGTCAGTTGTGTTGAAGATGAATTGGGGTAGGGAGATACCTGAGACAAAGAGAACAATTGAAAGGGTAATAAAAAATCCATGAGGGCATGAACTAAGGAATGTTATTATGCCCCTGAAGAGAAGGGGTCATTGAGAAAGAAATTGTGGAAATAAAAATGATCACATCAGCACTTGCTTGAATGCATGGCTATATGGGGTGAGGGGGAGTGAGGAATAATCAAGGATGGACTAGAAGAATGGTAGTACCTTTGAGAAAAATGGGAAAGTTTGGAAAAGGGGTTGGTTTGAGGGGGAAAGATAGTGAGTTCTCTTTTGCACACCTTGATTTTAGGATGCCTAAAAAAAATAGAATTTGAAGTGTACCAATAGAAAATTGTTGATATCTGGAGAACTGAAGAGAGACTGAGGCTATATGCATAAATTCAAGTGCCATCAACTTAGAGATTAAAGAGATAGCAGAGACACAGACACAGAAAGAGACAGAAAGAGCACTCCATAGTTAAGAGATGTGATAAAAATACAAATAAAACTAAGGAGAACAGTATTAGAAAAACCTAGAGGAAAACAAGCATCCAAGTAGAGAACATGACAGTGTCAGATGCTACAAAAAACTCAGGAGGATGAGGAATGATAAAAGGCCATCGGGTCTGGCTATGAAAAGATGGTTAGTAACTTTGGAAAGAACACTTTCAATTGAGTAAGTAGGGCAGAAGCCAAATTGTAAAGAATTGAAAAGATAGTGATAAGAAAGGAAATGGAGATAATGAATATGGGCAGTTTATTTTAAAGGAGTTTTAGATTAGACGGGAGGAGAGATATAGGATGATAATTTTAAAATTTGGTAATATCTACAGAATTGCTCAGATTTTTTTTTAATGGATAAGGCATGTTTGTAGGCAACAGGGAATGAACAGGAGATAGGGAGAGACTGAAGGTAAAAGAGTGGGGAGGAGATGATTGTGAAAAGAATATTTCAGATAAAATGGGAAGGGAATAGGTATATAGAGAGAGGTTAGCCTTGATAAAACAAAAGCCCATACCTTTACATCAGAGAGAAGAGCAAAGGAGGTGACAATAGGAGATGATGTGAAATATCAAAGAAGGAACTTCTCACAGGGCAAGATCCCCATTTGAGACTTGGGGAGGGAGGAATATGGCAGACTTGAGGAGAGAAGAGAAGGTTCTTGGTGGATAGCACTTGGGGAGGGAGGAATATGGCAGACTTGAGGAGAGAAGAGAAGGTTCTTGGTGGATAGCCTAGGCAATTTTTTCTTTCTTCCCCCACCCCCTTTCCAATTTAAAAACACTTTTAGTTTTAAAAAGTTCAAAAACTCCAGGCAAGTGTATTCTTGCCAGGCCTTTTAAATGTGTTCTTATCTTTTGTAAAAAGCCCATCATTCCTATATTTTGAGGCAAATTTTTCCATCATGCACCATCTTCTACTATAAGAGGTTATTAATACCATACCGCAATCTATGAGAGCCCACACTACAGCAGACAATGATTGATTACAATCAGGTTTGACCATGCAATTAGGCAGTTGGGCATTTGTTACCTAAAATTTAGCACTTTTCCTGAAAGAACTCAAGGGGTGGGAAATGATAAGCACAACAGTGGCATGTTGGCCTTCTCACTTCTGGCCTTCCTGAGGATGGAACATTGGGCTAATTGACCCAAATCAGTTTGTAGTTTTGTACCCTGGTTTAGCACCTCCTAATGGATACCTTGTGATTAGAATATAAGCAGGAAGGCACTGAAATTTTAAATAATCATAATACTGTTAGTGATGGTGGTGGTAGGTATCATCATGTAGAAGTAGCAAGAGCAGCAGCAATAAGAACTGACATTATATAGCACTGTATAATTAGAAAAAAATCTTGTACCTTTGGACTCCCATCTCCCAGAATTCTTTTTAATCTCCCACCATCCCTTTCCCTTCTCCACTACATTGTGTGTTCATGTTTTTATATAAGTTTTGGTGACTCCTCCCTCTGACTCTCTCTGTTTCTCTAGCCTTTTTGCTTCAAAGTATTATTAATAAATATGATTAAATATAATATTTGGAATATTGGTTATTAATTTAAAAGTCTACAGCACTTACAGATATTATTTCATCTGATCCTTACAACAACCCTGAGAAGGAGGTGGTGTTACAACCCCATTTTTACAGATGAGGAACTGTGCCAAACAGGTTAAGTGATTTGCCAGGAATTGCAAAACTAGCAAGTGGATGAGACAGGATTTGAATTAAAATCTTTCTGACTCCCAAGTTCAACCCTTTATCCACCAATCCAGTTACCTGTATAACAGCTTTTTTTCCCCAGAAAGATTTTACTTTCTAGTATCCACAAGGGACTCCTATCCCTATCCTGATCATCCTCAGAGTTTTTGCTATCTGTCTTTTCTGACTCTGTAGAACAGAAGTAGACAATTAATGTACAATGCTTTATTAAAAAAATTTCCTCCTTTTTTTCCTTTCTATCTTAAAAACTAGTCTTTATTTTCTAGCAACTATGGTATTTGGTTTAAGTTATCTAGGCTACCTCATGTCATGTCAACCTTGACTCCTTCAAATCATTTGCCACCTAATTCCAGTCTCTCTGGATCACTTAACTGCTGTGTACATTGTGGTGACAAGCTTCTCTTCTCCTCCTGGTGTGCTGTAGATGCTGCTAATGGGAACAGTAGTAATGGAGGGAGAACAAATCCATCCAGCTCCACCCCCGCTCGCCCAGTGCCTCATTCTGTGTCACCCAGACCTGGCTTTGCTGCAGGAGACCAAGGTACATACAGCCTGAATTAGAGACTGGAAATGATGGGCTTAGTTCTGGTAGGGTTTCTGGTGATTCGACGATGCCAATAATGATGATACCTCATATCTGTATAGCACTCTTTCCCCTTAGAACATTTAAATGAAAGCCACATTCCAAGATGCATGCTAATTCAGCCTGACATAACTGCTGAGATCACTCATTGGAGAATGATGGGTGACCAGTGTTGATTTCTCAAACCATTGAAACTTCTGCTATGGAATGTTGACTTTCTTTTCTTCCATCCACAGCATCCATGTCCAGTTCAGGACCACCAAAGAAAAGGCACCGGGGATGGTATCCTGGGTCACCTGTCCCCCCACCTGCCTTAGTTGTTCCTGTTCCTACAGTCCGACCTCTTGCAAGAACTGGTAAGACTATTTCATAGGAAACTGATTTTAAAGATCCTACCAGATGGCATTGCTTTTTCTTGTCTCTGTGTCAATAGATTCAGGATTTGTTTTCTAATAAGATTCACAATCCATACATGTGTGATGCTATTCTTTTTTATGATGTTTGGTTTAAAAATAATGAGAGAGAGAGGCAGCTAGGTAGCTCAGTGGATTGAGAGCCAGGCTTTGAGATGGAAGGATACATGGGTTTAAATCTAGTCTCAGATACTTCTTAGCTTTGTGACTCTAAGCTAGTCACTTTACCTCAGTTGCCTAGCCCTTACTACTCTTTTGCCTTGGAACCAATACACAGTTGATTTTAAGATAGAAGGTAAGAATTTTTTAAACAAAAGAAAGAGAAAGAAAACAATAAGTTAAAAAATGCCCAATTATGTCTTTACCAACCTAGCCTATTACATGGGCAAGTCTCATTATATATATGTTTTACATGTTCTCTCTCTCTCTCTCTCTCTCTCTCTCTCTCTCTCTCTCTCTCTCCCTTCTCTCTTCTCTTTTCTTTCATCAGATGTTACTGACTTCAAATTTGGCAATTAAAAAAATTTTAGTGTATTTTATTATATTAAATATTTTCCAATTACATGTAAAATTTTTTAACATTTTTTAAAAATTTGAGCTCCAAATTCTCTTTTTCCTTCCTCTCCCCTACCCCTTGAGAAGGTAAGCAATATGATACCAATTATACACATGAAGTTTTATAAAACATATTTATAATTTTTTTTAAATACTACCAAAAAGATACTTACTAGTGGTATGACCCTGGGCATGTCACTTAAGTCCCATTGCCTAACCCTTGCTGCTCTTCTGCCTTGGAACCAATACACAATAAATAATAATTTAAAAAATACTACTGAAAATATAATGCTTTCAATTTTATTATTTTTGGTTGTTGAAAAAGAAAGATTTACTTGTGTTCCTTTCTCTTAATCTAAATTTTTCTGATCAAACAAATCTTTCTTTTTCTTTTGCAGAGCCTCTTTTATCTGTCCCAGTTCCTCAGTCCATGTTAACTGGAATTTTACAACCTCGTCCCATTCCTGCAGGGGAAACTGTAATTGTTCCTGAAAACTTGCTGAGTAACTCAGGAGTCAGACCAGTGATTCTGATAGGTGAGAGAAGAGTTGTAGTTTTTTCAAGCCTACTTAATTAATAAACCAGCATTCCCAAAAAGCAGTGTGGTGTAGTAGTGGGATAGAGATCCAGCATTATTGTTGTTTTGATGCTGGACAAGTCACATAACCTCTTAGTTTCTGGGAAGCTTTCTTAGAGTATAAGTTGCAGAGAAGGTGTCAATCTTCTTTGGTAGAGAGAATTTCCTCATCAGGGAATTCCTTGCATCAGTGAAAGCAGAGGTCCAGTCCCTAGTTATGGAGTCAGAAAGCACTTACATAGCATTTTTTCTTAGACTCTTAAGTGTTTCTTGAATAAAAATGGAAGACTAATGGTATCCAATTCTTATAGAGAATGTCATTAATGAATCCTAAGCCAGGTTGCCTGAGTGTGCCATGTTAGCTATGTAAGAGTTTGCTCCATTAAGAAAGTTCAACTTAGAATCACTATCAATGCCATGGAGAACCCAATAAAGAATTCAAGAGTACATTTAGAATGTATGCATCCTGAATGCAAATCAGAAATGCCTTCCCCAAACCATGAAGAAGAAATGAGTTGATCTAGCCAATTGGTTCCACTGAGGAATAGACTTTCAAGCCAAGACTGTACATTTTTATAGTGTCTTAAGGTCCACAAAGGTTTTGATCCCAATAACAACACTGTGAAGTAGATGTTCTTATTATCTCCATTTTATAGACCAGAACTTGTCCTGTGTGTGTAGTCTCTGCCTATCAGAACACATTTAGAGTACTCTTCGGTTTGGGACTTTACATTTTAAGAGGCACATTAGCCAAATGGAGTTCTTCAAGAAGAAGGCAACCAACCTGGGCTGGGGATTCATAATAACCATGTCATATGATGCTCATTGAAATGACCTGGAGATGTTTACCCTGGAGAAGAAGAGCCTTAGAGAAATTGTGATGGCTATCTTCAGATATTGGAGGGACCATCATGTGAAAGAAAGATCATATCTATAATATGTAGCCCCAGAGGCAGAACTAGACTATAGAAGTTAAAGTTAGATATTGAGGAAGTTCCCAAAAGTTAGAACTGTCCTAAAATGTAATGGTACTGTAAAGTAATATATTCCCCTTAACTGAAGGGGATTCATGCTTTTTGAGTAGAGATTGAAATAAATCACCATTGGGTTTCCTTTCAACTCTAAAATTCCATAACTATATCCCAAGACTGAAGATCTAAATCTTGGGAGCATTTAAGTTGGCCCTTTTAAGAGATCCCTTTAGGACAGCTTTGATTCTCATTCCTTCTTGGTCCAAAGGGATAACCAGACTAGAAATTAACTCAAGAGTCTTCTAGCAAATTTTGCTCTCTTCCAAGGGAGCCTAATTATATCTAGATCTATGATAACCTTGCTAAAACTAACTTACTGCTTCTCTTTCCTATCACATCTTACCCCAATTTCTGACGCTACGATAGATCAAAAATTGATCATCTACAGTACCTTTGGTCCAGAGCAAGAATTCTAGTCTTGTCCTAGTTCTAGATCATCTCTGAATATTTGGGAAATGTCATGGATAAGGTGGGGTGCATTTGGAGCTTCACCTGGCCTCTGATGATTGATATGAATGCTTTGACTTCCGTACCATGCATATGCAAAGTTATTCTTCTACAGAGGTTGCATTGTATGTTTGATTATCACAATGTCATCAATCTTAGTATATGCTTACAATGCAGTTGAATGGTGTTTCTATGTTATGTAGGGGCAGCTAAGTGTCTCACTGCATAGTCAGACCTAGAGATGTGAGGATCTGGGTTCAACTGTAGCCTCAGATACTTCCTAGCTATGTGACCCTGAGCAAGTCACTTAACCCAAATTGGCTAGCCCTTACTTCTCTTCTGCCTTGGATCAAATGCTTATTTTCAATTCTGAGACAGAAAGTAAGGGGTTTTGTTTTTATTAAAAAAGTGTTATATAAAAAAACCTATTTATACTTTGTAGTTAAAGTCTTGTTAAAATATCACAGAGTTTTCTGGATTATTAGAAAGGCATACTTTTTGCCTTTAAAGAGGTTTAGAATCTAAAAGGAGAGATAAGGCTTCTAATAATGCCTTTAGTTTCTATAGGGCACTCTCCCACTCTGAAAAATCACTGAGGCCTCTGGGGGTTTGTTGTTGCCTCCTATCACTTCTTTTACTGGTAAGGAAAAAGAAGCAGTTCACTTCAATGGAAGGTGTTCTATTACAGAATTATAGAACCATGGAAGTGAGGTAGATTGAGGTAGGTGGAGTGAGACTTCAGAGATCCATTAATTCTGTTCCTTCATTTTGATATTTTTTCTATGTCAAAGATTTGTTCCTTACCTACTTTGAAGAAGATTTGAAGTTACAAGTTAAAAACCTAAAATAAGACATTTAAGAATAAGATAAAACAGAGGAGGAGACGTGTGCTGATCATTTGAGCAGAGCAATGAATTTATCCCTAGGCTTTCTGGCAAATAAGATAAAAAAAAAAGAAAATATGATTTTGCTTTGTCATCTTGCAAGAAAAAAAGTGAAGAAATCATTCTCCAGAGACATTTTTCTCCTCTACAATGAAACTCAAGCAAAGATTTTTATCCTATGGATCTTGTATAAAATTTATAGAATAACAAAGTGGATAATATTTTCCTTTATAACTTTATAAAGTACATGGTACATATACAAAGATAGACCATGTACTAGGGCATAGAAATATTGCAAACAAATGCAGAAAAGCAGAAATAATAAATGCCACTTTTTCAGATAATAATGTTGTAGAAATTATAATTAACAAGGGTCCATGGAAAGGCAAATTTAAAGTTAATTGGAAACTAAATAATCTCATTCTTCAAAACAGGTGGGTCAAAGAAGAAATCATAGAAATAATTAGAGACTTCATTAAAGAGAATGACAATGATATGTCATATTAAAACCTATATCCCTGAGTGCCTATCCCAACAAAATAGAGAGGGTGTAGATCAATGAATTGGGCTTGCAACTTAAAAAATTAGAAAAAGAACAAATTTAAAATCCCCAGATAAAAACTAAATTTGAAATACTAAAAATTAAAGAAGAAATTAATCAAATTGAAAGTAAAAGAACTATTGAACTAGTAAGTAAGACTAGGAACTTGTGCTTTAAAAAAACAAATAAAATAGATGAAGTACTAGTCAATCTAATAAAAAAAGAAAGAAGAAAATCAAATTAACAGTATCAAAGATGAAAGGGATAATCTCACCTCTAATGAAGAGGAAATTAAGGCAATTATTAAGAACTACTTTGCTCAATAATACAGCAATAAATATGATAATCTAGGTGAATTGGGTAAATATTTACAAAAATAAAAATTTCCCAGATTAACAAAAGAGGAAATCAAATTCTTAATCAATCCCATCTCAGAAAAAGAAATTTAGCAAGCTATCAAGGAACTTCCTAAGAAAAAAATCCACAGGGCCAGATGGATTCACAAGTGAATTCTATCAAACATTTAAAGAACAACTAATCCCAATACTATACAAATTATTTGACAAAATGAGCAAAGAAGAAGTTTTACTGAATTCCTTTAATGAAACAAATATGGTACTCATTCCAAAGCCAGGCAGACAAAAAAACGAGAAAGAAAACTATAGGCCAATTTCCTTAATGAATAAAGATGCAAAAACCTTAAATAGAATACTAACAAAAAGACTCTAGCAAGTGATCTAGAGGATTATTCACTATGATTAGGTAGGATTTATACCAGGAATGCAAAGATGATTCAATATTAGGAAAACCATTCACATAATTGACCATATCAATAATCAAACCAACAGAAATCACATGATTATCTCAATAGATGCAGAAAAAGCCTTTGACAAAATACAATACGCATTCCTATTGAAAACACTAGAAAGTATAGGAATAGGAGGGCCTTTCCTAAAAATAATAAACAGTATATATTTAAAACCATCAGTAAGTATCATCTGCAATGGGGACAAGTTAGAAGCCTTCCCAATAGTATCAGGAATGAAGCAAGGATGCCCATTATCATGTCTTTTATTCAATATTGTACCAGAAATGCTAGCAGTAGCAATTAGAGAAAAAAAAGAAATTGAAGGGATTGATATAGGCAATGAGGAGACTAAACTATCGCTCTTTGCAGATGACATGATGGTATACTTAAAGAACCCAGAAAATCAGCTAAAAGGCTAGTGGAAATAATTGCCAACTTTAGTCAAGTTGCAGGATACAAAATAAACTCACATAAATCATCAGCATTTCTATATATTTCCAACAAAACTTAGCAGGAGTTAGAAAGAGAAACTCCCCTTAAATTCTCTTAAAATCACTCTAGACAGTATAAAATATTTAGGGATCTATCTGCCAAAACAAACACAGGACTTATATGAACACAACTATAAAACACTTTTCACACAACTAAAACTAGATCTAAACAGTTGGAAAAACATTAACTGCTCCTGAGTAGGACAAGCTAATATAATAAAAATGACAATCCTACTCAAATTAATCTACTTGTTCAGTGCCATACCTATCAAACTACCAAAATCTTTTTCATAGAATTAGAAAAAAGTATAACAAAGTTCATCTGGAGGAACAAAAGACCAAGAATATCAAGGGAAATAATGAAAAAAAAAATGTGAAGGATAGGGGCCTAGCAGTACAAGCAGTACTATACTATAAAGCAGTGGTCATCAAAACAATATTGTACTGACTAAGAGACGGAAGGGTGGATCAATGGAATAGAGTAGGGGTAAATGATCTCAGTAAGCTAGTGTTTGATAAATCCAAAAATCCCTGCTTTTGGGACAAGAACTTAATATTTGACAAAAATGGCTGGGAAAATTAGAAAACAGTATGGGGAAGATTAGATTTAGATCAACATCTTACACCCTATGCCAAGATAAATTCAAAATGGGTAAATAACTTAAATATAAAGAGTGAAATCATAAATAAATCAGGTGAACATAGATTAATATACCTGTTAGATCTGTGGGAAAGGAAGGAATTTAAGTCCAAGCAAGAGATAGAGGACATTGCAAAATGTAAAATGAATGATACTGATTATATAAAATTTAAAAGGTTTTGTACAAACAAAACTAATGCAATCAAAATTAGAAGGAAAGCAACAAACCAAGAGAGCATTTTTATAACAAATCTCTCCAACAAAGGTTTAATTCCCCGAATATATAAGGAACAAAGTCAAATCTACAAAAAAACAAGCCATCCCCAATCGACAAATAGTCAAGGAACATGAACAGGCAGTTATCACAGGATGAAATCAGAACTATCAATAAGCAATGGAAAAGTGTTCTAAATCTCTCCTGATTAGAGAGATGCAAATTAAAACAACTCTGAGTTACCACCTCATACCTAGCAGATTGGCAAATATGACAGCAAAGGAAAGTGATAAATGTTGGAGGAAATGTGGTAAAATTGGGACATTAATGCATTGCTGGTAGAGTTGTGAATTGGTCCAACCATTCTGGAAAGCAATTTGCAATTTTGCACAAAGGGCTTTAAAAGACTGCCTACCCTTTGATCCAGCCATACCACTGCTGGGTTTGTATCCCAAAGAGATAATAAGGAAAAAGACTTGTACAAAAATATTTATAGCACACTCATTATGGTGGCAAACAAACAAAAAAAGGAAAATGAGGGAATGTCCATCAATTGGAGAATGGCTGAATAAAATATGGTATATGTTGGTGATGGAATATTATGTGCTGAAAGATACTGATCTATACAATTTCTACAAAAGGAATAAAGAAATGGAGGAATTCCATGTGAACTGGAACAACCTCCAGGAATTGATGCAGAGCGAAAGGAGTAGAACCAGAAGAACATTATACACAGGGATCGATACATTATGGCACAATCAAATGTAATGGGCTTTTCTATCAGAAGCAATGCAATGACCCAGGACAATCCAGAGGGACTGAGGAGAAAAAATACTATCTTCATCCAGAGAAAAAACTGTGGAAAAAGAAATGCATTAGAAAAATCTATGATTGATCATGTAGTACAATAGGGATGTGGTTAGGGTTTTGATATTAAAGAATCACTCTACTGCAAATATGAATAGCATGGAAGTAGATTTTGAACAATGATACATGTATAACTCAGTGGAACTGCTTTTTGGCCTTGGGAGGGGGGAGGACAAAGTAGGGAGAAGGATCATGAATCATGTGAACATGGAAAAATATTCTAAACAAAAATTTTAAAAATTAAAATAAAAAATAACTTCATAAAAATGATACAGAAACCTTCCTTGAAAGAAACAATTCACATTTCTGTAGTACTTCATGGTTTCCCTTACAATTGCAATATGATAGTTTGATATCATTATCCCCATTTTACAGATATATAAACTGAGGTTTAGAAAATGCCTTGGTCGAGGGGATTGTGGCCAGCATCATTAGAGCCCAGATTCAGACTCAATTCTGTCACTCAGTCTAGCATGTATTCCAGGACACCTCACTGTCTTGTTCTTTCACTAGAAAAAGTAGATAAAGTGATCACCTAAATCTAACATAATATTTATATTATTGATCTCTATCTATATAGAGATGTCTAAAAGGCAGAGAGTGAGAATAAATTGTAACAGTGTAAATATTTCTGAAAGGGACTGAGATGATGACCTGGGTCTGGATCTTTTTCTCCCTGGTGGCGTCTCAGTGCAGTGATTGATAGAACTTCTAGCATTAATGTACTCCGGGGGTTTCCTTTTTATTACAGGTTATGGCACTTTACCCTATTTCTATGGAAATGTTGGTGACATTGTAGTCAGTCCCTTGCTTGTGAATTGCTACAAGATTCCACATCTGGAGAATAGAGATTTGGACCAATTGGGATTGAATGGAAGCCAGTTACTGAGTGTGGAAAACATGATTCTTTTAACTATACAGTATCTTGTGCGGCTGGGTAAGCTACTTCTATTGTTGTATGTTTGGTAATTACTCTTTTTATTCCTTCTCTCTCTCTTCCTTCCTTCCTTCCTTCCTTCCTTCCTTCCTTCCTTCCTTCCTTCCTTCCTCTCACTCCCTTTGCTCTTTCCTTCTTCTCACTCTCAGTCTCCTCATCCACACCAGCACATCCACTAGTATTTTTCCTACATTGTTCCCCCTTTATGATCTCCTTTGTTTTGAGTTTTTCCCCTCATTCTCTCCTGCTCCTTTGCTTCTTTTCTTTCTCAGGACCTTCCCCCTCCCCCTACTTCTGTTCTTGGTCCCCCACCCCAGCCATGTACTCTTTAGGGGCTTGGAAGAGAAGAATTGCTCCATCTAGTGTTTTGACTAGTAGTGGACTCATCAGTGTCCAGTTGAAAGGAAGGATGATGATGCATCAGTTTTCCAGGCTTCCCCTGGAAAGACTTAGCTTTGCCACTTCCCTGAGAATACAGCCATTATTAAATGCAAATGGGCCTTCTTGCATGGTATATCTTGTTTGCACCTGAAAACTTCTTTATTTTTCTCTTTAGCGACACCCTTATAACCAACTCCTTCAGAATAATAACCAGTTTTAGCACATTTGGTACTACAGACAACAAAGAAGGTCCTTGGGGACCTATGGGGTGGGGTAAAAAGGAAAGGCACCCTCATTCCCCATATTTGTCATTACCTCCTCTCTAGCTACAATCCCAGGCCACATACCATGGATAATCTCAGGTACTATAGCAGGTGTCTGCCAGGTGTGCACTTGGCTATGCAACATTTACATGGAAATGAGCCTTATTGTGCAAACTGAAAGTTACTGGTCCCAAATGCAAGCCAATTACAGGCTCCCTATAGGACTTCAAGCCTTCAAGCCATTGGGCAGTTTAGAGAAATTTGAAAAGAATATTGTATAATTGAATGCTCTAAGGGAGGTCCTGGAAAGCATGAGATTAAGGACATTTTAGGAAGGACCTTTGAAATCTTTGAGGGCTCCAGGTCTTCTCCCATCCACTTCTCCGTCTTTCCTTTTAAGCCTAGGAACTGCAGTTATTCTCATTTACGTAACATGAAAGAAGGCACACTAGAGGAACACGGTGGAGTAGATTTTAATGCTGGATTTAAAGAGTCAGAGAAGTAGGAGTTGGAATCCTGCCACCAGCATTCAGTCAACCCAGTAAACATTGATTAAGTGTCTGCTGTATGCCAGGTACTGTAATAAGTGTTAGGGATGCAAAGAAAGGGAAAGGCAATCCCCACTCTCAGTTAGCTTCCAGTTTAATGGGAGAAACAACATGGAAAAACCTATGTACAAACAAGATTTGTTGTATAGGGTCAATTGTAGTTAATCAGCAGAGTGAAGGCGCTAGAATTAAAGGGAGACCAGGAAAGGGTATTTTTGTTGAAGGTGGGATTTTCACTGAGATTTGAAGGAAGCCAGGGCAGCCAAGAGACAAAATATGAGGCGGTGTGGGGGAATACCAGAGAAAATCCCTGTGGTGCATTGCTGGCAAAGTAATTAACTTCTCAGCTTCAGCTGCCTAATCTGTAAATTAAGCATAATAATAGCATATACCTTGCAGAGTTATTGTTGTGGGTACCAAATTAGATAATACATGTAAAGCTTTTTGCAAAAAACCATAGTGTACTATATAAACATTCCCTATTACTATTATTTTAAAATAATTACTATGAAACCAGCTGAGTCTCAAGTCATTTGATACCATTAATTTTACTACTGTTTATTCAGGGCCCAATTATTTTATTTAGGTTCAGAAATTAAGGGGACATTGAATCACAAAATATAAGAATATTATTATTAAAACTGTATCTACATGTAAAAATAGAAAGAAAAAGGAAATCAAAGGGACAAAACTATATATATTCTTTATGTTTGAGAAAATTAGACAGCTTTCTGCTAAATTGATGAAAACTTTAAAATCACAGTTCAAATGAATGAAGTAGAATGTATATTCATAACAATTGTACTAAAACTGTTTGTTTTAATACATGTCATGTTTAAAATCACGTTGCTTTCATGTTGAGTTACTTTATCCTTAAAAAAAAAAGGTAGAAAAGCTAGATTCTATGATGAATCTTCTTTTGGGACATTGTTATTAGCCTTTGGCACCAGAGTTTTGCCTTCTATTGATTAAGTTTCCCAGGTTCACTGTTAAATAACTATTTTTAAATTTTAATCATCTTCACTGTTGGGTGCCCTCCTGCTTCACCCCCAAAAGACATACAATTCAACCCTTTTGGAAGTAATGCGATTTCAGATGAATTGTTCAGTCTTGAACAAGGCATTGAAAGAATGTTTGCAGATACTACTCTCACATTATAGATTTTAAAATGGGAGAGAGCAGCTAGTAGGTGGCTCATGAAATTGAAAGCCAGGCCAGAGACAGCAGGTCCTGGGTTCAAATGTGGCCTCAGTCACTTCCTAGTTGTGACAAATCTTTTAACCCCTATTACCCAGCCCTTATCACCTTTCTGCCTTGTAAGCAATGTAGAGTATTGATTCTAAGACAGAATGAATGGATAAAAAAAAAAAAGAATCCAAACCTTGAGCGTTTTCCATTTTAAATAACCAGCCCTGCTCTTTGGTGTTCAGGAAGTTGAATCACTGCTGGGTAATTTTATTAGATTATTAAATAATCATTAAATAAACAGTAGTAAAATTAATGGTATCAAATGACTCGAGATTCAGGTGGTTTCATAGTAATTATTTTACTATGGGGTGGTATTCTTTAGAGTGCCTTCCACTATAATCTCCTCTCTCACAGTCCAGGGCTCTGAGAGTTCTCTATCAGAAATCTTTTGAACAACACTGTGAGAAGGGCTGATGTCCAGAATCCTGGATCTGATTTAAGTTGTTAAAAGAGTTTTCAGAATATATTGGGACCCGTCTTCTCCTGTTGAAGTAGCCAGCTATAGCAGAAAATCACTTCAGAATTGAGATCTGGGCTAAAACCAAGTCAGTAAAGATTAGTACTTGATGAGAAAAAAATCATATTACCAAGTTTGTTGAAAAGACTGGGGAGAAGGAATGACTTACTCATTTGTTCATTAAAGGTTGAGCCAAAGGAGATGATTGGAAGTGACTGGAAACCAGTCAGTCATTCTCTCCTTGAAGAAGTCTTGTTACCCTGGTTTAACTTTTGATATATTATTCTTCCCTTCCAGCTTCTATAGCTTGATTTCCCCCCCACCCCAATACTTTAAGAGAATTGTGAATATTATGGGCACTTTAGACAATCTTATTGCATTTTTAGATTCAGTACTAAATATACCAACTCCTAGATTAAACCCAAAGATTCTCAAAGAGGATACAACCATTAGTGTCCTTTGAGTTTCTGAGTTGAGTAATAATAATAGCTAAGATTTAGAGAATGCTTAGTATGGGCCAAGTTCTGTGCTCAATGCTTTATAATTATTATCTTATTTGATCCTCACAGCAACCCTGGGAGGTAGATGCTACTATTATCCCCCTTTTATAGACAATGAAACTGAAGCAATAGACAGAGTTAAATGACTTGTCCAGGGTCACACAGCTAGAAAGTGGCTATGGCCAGATTTAAATTTATGGCTGAGTACTCAATCTACTGAGTCACTTAACTGTGAACTATAAGGAAATTACATTTGCAACAATTTTGTACATATATGTCTCCCTCCTCTCTCAGTTTGGATCTCATTTCCTCAATGTATCTTGAGCAGATAAAATTTGAGAACCATACCATACCTTATATGTCACTGATCACAATATTAATTTAAGCTGAGCTAAACAGTAATACTGGTGCTTATGCAGTATAGTGATAAAGAAGTCCCTTATATTTGTAATTTGAACCAGACACCCCCAAAAAAACACTAGAACTTTGATTCTTCTAAATGAGTTTAAATACTAGTATTATGGAAGTCAAAGGAAGAGTGAAAAAGATGGACTAATTTTCATCTAGTTCAGACCTCTCTGAGTAAGTACTATAAAAGCAGTTAATTAATAATAGATGATAGAGAAAGTAGAAATCTATTATAAGAAGAATGAATACTTTGCACTCATATACCTCTCTCTCTCTCTCTCTCTATATATATATATATATACATATATATATATATATATATACACACACATATCTATATATAAGAGAGAAAAGTGTCTAAGATCCTCATTGTCAGGAAAAGTTGTTTTTCCAATAAAAAATTATAATTTTTAAATGGATAATTTTCCATTTTTAAAAGAAAATTCTTAGTCTCCTTCCTCCCCATTTTTTAATTTACTTAAACAATCCCATTAAGATAATAAATAATTTCCAGAGTTATCAGAAATGGCTCCCTTTAGGGTAGTAGTTCAGCTTCTTACCTGAACCTTTATCTGACCAAAGAACCTGCCTGTTTTTGCAAATCTTATATAATGGAAGTCTTCCTTAATTTGGGCTAATAAATGTGTGCTCTTTCTATAGTATCATGATATTGGAGTCCCCTTGGAAGCATTTTTTAATATCTCACGGAGTTCACTGCATCATGAAAAAATAATAAACCTGAATGGGCCTTAATACAAGGGGTTGGAAGTATTTATTTTCACCTCTAGGGTTTAAATATTGATTAAAAAGTTGGAATATCCATTCTTTTATGTTCCCAGAATGCCACATTTCATCTTATTTATTTTACTCCAAAGCCTATTTGGGTTTGAAAATAGATCAAGAAAAATAGGATTTGGAGAATTCTTATGGTCGTAGATAGTCACTGTAATGATGCCTGAGATAGAAAAGCACTGAGGGAAATCCAGATGATAAACATGTTCTTTCTCTGGGGAAAGCATAAAACTCCCTAAAAAACTCAGATTCCCCCCCCCAAAAAAAAACCCATAACTGGATATAAACTGCACTACTGCAGAGGCTATGTGGATTGTTTGAACTCCAGAATCCAACATTATAACCTACAGTAGGGCTAAAGCCCAGTGGGGAACTGTAAACAACCTTTGCAGGCATGTGCATCAATCTGAGGTTTCCTCAATACCTTTTCTTGATGAATAGCCTTCTCCTGTTTAAATTGCCTTTTGTTAACTGTTGGATGACCTATAAGTGCCTCATTTTTGGTCCAATATTGAACCTGAACTATCAGGGAACTGGCCTGAGACAGACAACCCATGACAAGAAGATTGGGCAAGATGACAAATAAAATCCATTTTAACTCTAAATTTATGAGCCTGTGGTCTCTCTCTATCTCTGTCTGTCTCTCTGTCTCTGTCTCTCCCTCTCTCTGTCTCTCTCTCTCTCTGTCTCTCTCTCTCTCTCTCTCTGTCTGTCTGTGTGTATGTGTGTGTCTCTGTCTGTCTGTCTGTCTCTCTTTTAATTTGATGGGCAGACTTTTGATTCCAAGTGTGATTCTCTTCAATTTAGGTCCTGATCAGATACCTCTCAGGGAAGAATTTGAGCAGATCATGCTGAAAGCTATGCAGGAATTTACTCTGAGAGAGAGATCCTTGCAATTGAGTGCTCAGTGTATCTCTGTGTCGCCAGGTCAACTCCCCTGGCTTGCTAGACTAATTGCCAGTGTATCTCAAGACTTGGTTCATGTGATTGTCACCCAGAATTCTCTGGCTGAGGGCATTTCAGAGACACTGAGAACTCTCAGTGAAGTGAGACACCAACAAAGACTTCCAGACTACGTAGTGGCAATCTGTGCATCAAAGATCAGAGGAAATGAATTTTGTGTGGTGGTCCTAGGTGAGTAACTTTATCAATATGACACTGACATGGTATAATAGCATCTCTTGCTGAGTGACCTAACTGACTCTCTCCCTGCTTATTCTGTACATTTATTTCCTTCTTGGGAATAATTTTCTATTTCCATTGGTTCCCATAGGGTGTTTTCTGACCTAATCTAGAAAGACATCCCTTCTGGGATAAAACATAAAACTTAGTATTCACGGCCAGTCACAGCTTAGAACCCCATCCTGCCTTTCTAGCCTTCTCACATTTTACTATCTACCACACATTGTATTGTCCAGGTTTTAAATTTACTATTACTATTATTATTATATAACATATATTATTATGTAGATATATTAAATATCTCTATGTAAATGCCAGAAAAGGTAGGGGAGGGGGAACCTTTGTGAAGCCATTCATGGAGTTTCAAAAACTCTTATTTTTCTTCACTGTCATCTTTTACCTCCCCCATGAATGTAACCCTGCCAAAACAACTCGGAACTGAAAGCTACCCACCTGGGTTGAATCAAGGCACAAAGAAGCATTTATGAAACACTCGCTCTATGCCAAGCACTATGAAATGGGTTGGTAAAAGTATGCGCCCAGGAGCTTCATCAGACAGTCTGCCATAGTAATTCATTTTTCTTGTCTCTCTCTCCTCCAGGTCAGTATCAGTCCAGAGCCTTGGCAGAGAGCATGCTTACCACAAGTGAGTTTTTAAAAGAAATTAGTTATGAGCTCATCACAGGAAAGGTCAGTTTCCTGGCATCCCATTTCAAAAACACATCGTTAGGTAAGTGGATACATAAGCCAGCAACCCTCCTAGTAAAATGCTGCATGACTCCTTAATGTTCTGTTATAACCTATCCATGAGACTTGGGCTTTCTTTACTGATCCTATAGGTTCATAGCGTCCACTTCTTAGCATTTTGTTCATGGCCTTGCAAGGAAACTACCACAGAGGCAGCCAGTCGTGACTCCTTGTCAAACAAAGACAGAATACTGTCAGTCAATTCTGAGTGCCAGCTCCAACTAGCATAACTCTTGTCGCCCTGGTTTGGGGATACATCATTCCTTATAACACTCTTCTCTCTGTCATCATTTCTTTAACAGGTGATGATCTAGATAAATTGCTGGAAAAAATGCAGCAGAGAAGAGGGGACAATGTGGTCACCCCTTTCAATGGTGACGTTAACGAATGTGTATCATCTCAGGAGGCAGCTGCCATGATTCCTACACAAAACCTGGGTAATGTTTCTTCAAACTAGACATGTGGAAATAAGATCTTAATAAAGATGAGGTCAATTCTGAGTCCCACTAAGTTAGTTCCAAAGACTCTTCTTCCAATCCATCCCATCATGGTATAATAGAAAGACCATTGGACTGAGAGTCAGGAGATTTGGGTTCAAATCCTAACTGTGATACTTAAGTATCTGAGTGACCTGGACAAGTCAGTTAGTCCCTCTGAGCCTCAGTTTTCTTATCTGTTAAATGGTGATACTAGTAGTCATAATATATACCTCTCAGAAGTATTATGAGGAAAATATATAAGCTAAATGGTATATAACTTGGTGTGTTTGTTATTTTTTTGTTTTCAGGGGATGGATATGGACCTGTGATCAGATAATTTTATTTTTATTTATGATGCTATAGGTTTATTTTTTAGCAGCAGAATCATGTGGCAGAGGGTTGGCACATAGGAAAAGTACCAGGCTGAAGAGTTTGTGGATCACCAACCCTCTGTTACAATCAGTGTAGTGTTCTAGATTGATGAGTTCCTAGAATTTTTAAAAATCATAACAAAACAAGAATAAGACTTTCAGGGGGCAGCTGGGTAGCTCAGTGGATTGAGAGTCAGGCTTAGAGATGGGAGATCCTAGGTTCAAGTCTGGTCTCAGACACTTCCCAGCTATGTGACCCTGGGCAAGTCACTTAACCCCCATTGCCTAGCCCTTACCTCTCTTCTGCCTTGGAGCCAATTACACAGTATTGACTCCAAGACGGAAGGTAAGGGTTTAATAAATACATAGATAAATAAAAAAAGAAGAGGACTTTCATTTTATCTTTTTTTTTTTTTGAGAGACTTCAGTTGAACTCAGTGCTCTTTCCTTAGTTCTGGGTTATGTAGCTATGTTTGGGCTAGTGCCTTTCAGGAGGATGCCTAAACAAGGTCTGTGCTTCCTAGAGCACTCTGCTGTCATGTACTTTGTTGGCCTTTGGTGCCCTCTTCCACACCTCCTAGAATAAGACTTAAATTGGAAGAAACCTCTTTTGTGAGATACAGCAGCAAAATCTGCGTGTCTTCTGTCTCATGCAAGCCATGAGAGACTTACTGAGCAAATTGTTCTCAAGTACAGTGAGTTAAAAGCTTCCAGGTTGAAGCTTCAGGAGCCTGGAGGAAGTGGAAGAAAGAAGCTCCAAGAAGAAAAATGCTGCTAGGTGGATTGAACCCAGGTGTCCAGGACTCCAGACCTGGTGCTATGTCTATTGTGCCACCTAGCTGCCTTCTAATGGGGAGAGAACATGTAAACAATTATGTACACGGCCAATAAGGTTTAGGGTATAAATTCCTAACCACCCCCAAGCTGTTTTTGGAAGAAAAGAACAAAAGAAGGAACAAACAAGAAGCCAGTCTAGGAAAGTTGTTTGAGAAGACCTGAGTGATCATTACAAGGAAAAGTGATCTTGGACCTCTTCCTTGCTCATACCTTGAGATGATTCCCCATTAATGCCAAGACATTTTTGCCAACTGTGAGTAGAGGAGTTGTTGTTTGTACATTCCAGTCAGTGTCTGACTCTTCATAACCTCATTTGGAATTTTCTTGGCAAAGATACTGGAATGATTTGCCATTTCCTTCTCCAGCTCAGTTTACAGATAAGAAACCAAGTCCAACAGGTTAAATGAGTAGAATGTTAAGCATCTATCCTATTGGAGAGAAGGCATAGATATCAATCCTTTAAGATATTCTTATATTTTCTAAAATTGCCCAAATCCACTAAATCCTACCTATCTCAAGTTCTCTTAATGCACATTAATATTTTTGTGCTTCTCCAAGAAAAGACCCACAAAAGAAATAGATCTTTTAAGTCAGAAGACAAATAGTAATTTTGTGCTTTATTATCAACATTAGATGTTGTTACAGCATTATGCTGCTGGTAATAGAGTGTTGGCCCTGGGCTTTCCTAGTAGTCAGTAAAAGGGTAACAAGCCCCCCTGGAAGAAGTCCCCTGATATCCAGGGATAGTTGTTTTTTAAATTGACTTGCCTTTGGATTTGATTCCATAAAACATTGAAGTGTCAATTATTTGGACAATTACAAGTATTACCTCCATAAAGCTTTCCCACCTGAAACGCAGCTCTTTGAAAAAGCAGTTTCACAGGTAACTAGATAGCACAGCACAGCAGATGGAGTACCAAGCCTGGAGTTGGGAGAACTTGAGTTCCAATCTGATCTCAAAGACTTCCTAACTGAGTGATCCTTGGCAAATCACTTAACCCCAGTTGCCTAGCCCTTTTTCATTCTGTCATAGATTTGATATTAAGACAGAAAGTAAGGGTAGAGACAGACAGACAGACAGACAGAGACAGAAAGAGAGACAGAGAGAGACAGAGAAAGAGAGAAAGAAAGAGAGTCGTTTGGGGGTTTTTTGGTTTTGTTTTGTTTTGGCTTATTTTTCTTTCTACTCCTGGTGACCCTAACCAATTACAGCGAGTCCTGCTTCTGTCACTGACGTGCCTGAACACCCAAAAAAGCATTAGGTGATATTGTTTTTCAAATAAGTTACTTATTCAGGGACCTGCCAGCTATGCAGGGTAGGTAGGGGTCAGATAAGTTCAGAAAGTGTAAGCATTAAAATCTTAGTAGAACAATCTAGAGGCTTTAGGTCACCATCTATTTGCAAAATTGCAACACCATTGAAATAAAAATGAGGTTGGTGTCTCAGTAACCTTAGTCCTAATAACCTATATCAGACCACAAAGGAAGGGATTTCCATGAGTGTCATCTCGGACTAGTAAGGCATGAAGAAGAGTATTTGTTGGGCAATATAGTTCAGGAAAATTCAGTGTAATACAAGGCTACATGGTCCTTCAAATTTCTCCCCAGGCATATAAGCATTTCATTTTTAAATAGCTCAAATTATCTTTTTATTGATCAACAAAAGATACACCTATGAGCCAAGAGCCATTTTGCTCTGGGACCTAAGATCCCTATCACAGATCTGCCATGGGTATTACTACTGTTCCTAAAGAAATTCAACTCTTCCCATGGTTATATGCTATGAATTTTACCAATCTTCCTAAAGAAATTCTGCTCTTGTCCTTATTAGATCTCTCCTACTTCTGTTGTAGAGATTACTGGATGATAATTAAGGAGAGTCAGTATTTTAAGGTAATGCATGGTCATTCCTTAGTAATAGTTGATATAACCAGTCATTCCGCAAACATTTATTAAGAGTTTAAGTCTGCCAGATATTGTGCTAAATACTGAGAATATTAAAAATGTTCCTTTTCAAAAAGCCTCTGCCCTCAAGGTGCATTTTTTTCACCTTTATTTTTTTTCTTTTTTACTCTGACCTTCCATCTTAGAATCAGTACTAAGTATTGTTTCCAAGGCAGAAGAGGGGTTAAGGGCTAGGCAATGGGGGTTAAGTGACTTGCCCAGGGTCATACAGCTGGGAAGTGTCTAAGGTCAGATTTGGACCCAAGACCTCCCGAGGTCTCTAGGCCTGGCTCTCAATCCACTGAGCCACCTAGGTGTCCCCCTTTACTTTCTTTATTAGTAACAACTCTACGTAAAAAAGGGCAAGAGCTAAGCAAATGGGGTTAAGTGACTTGTCCGGAGTCACACAGCTAGGAAGTGTCGGAGGCCACACAGGTCTTCTGGACTCCAGGCCTCGTGCTCTGTCCACTGTGCCACCCAGCTGCTTTCATACCTTCTAATGAGGAAGAGAACATGTGAACAATTGGGGACTCAACCAATAGACATTTATTAGGCTCCTGCTTTGTTCAGGCACTATGCTAAGAGCTGAAGATACAAAGACAAAAGGTAGTCCTTTCCCTCGAGGAGCCCCAGTTTTCTAAAAATATTAGGACAGCCCAGCTTCAGAAAAAGGTCACCTGCATCAGAAAGTGGTAATTCCAGCAAAATGGAGCACTTTTCTGCTCCCCTGTAAGTGTGGTGGATCTGGAAACATTGCAGAATGCTTTGCTAACTGCCACTATCAAGGCAAATTAATCCTGTCCTTATGACTTTTTGTTTCATTTTAGATGTAGATAATGACACCTTCCAAATTTATCAACCACAGCTCACAGTTGCCAGAAAACTCTTATCTCAGGTGTGTGCCATAGCAGACAGCGGAAACCAAAGTCTGGATCTGGGCCACTTCAGCAAGGTGGATTTTATCATTATAGTCCCACGTTCAGAAGTTCTAGTCCAACAAACTCTCCAACGAATTCGACAATCAGGTAAGTTGGAAGCGCGTTCAAGAGGAGCCCTCACAGCCAGGCAACCTTAGAGAGAAGCCCTCTTTCCCCTCCTTTTCCAGTGCACGTGTTCAGAGGCCAATTGCATCATGGTGGTCATGGTGACAAAAATACTTGGAATTTTCATGACTTTTTCCATCAAAGGTCTGCCATTTTTTTTTCTTTTGGGGATCTGTATGTGTATGTTGTTTACAGTTCAGCCTGTTTATTTGGAAAGTAAACATGGTAATTAACCTGAGTTAACCAACTACGAATGGGATATTTATTATTTGAGTTAATTGGATACTCCCACAACCACTAGCTAATTGAGAGATAACTGCACTCTCCCCCACCAGCTAATTGAGAGATAATTATGCAGTGAAACTTCTTGGGGCAAAGATGGATCTGCAGAGAATAGAGGGTTCTCTGCCACTGAGTTTCTAGAAAAATCTGTATAGGTGGCTTTGCATAATTGCATCTAAAAAATGAATAAGTGCTTTGAGAACCAAGGAGTTCTCAGCATGCTATAATAGACTTTAAGGAGTGTCATAGGGTTCAGCATTCAGATCCCAGCACTAGGGTTTCCTAGCTGTGTAAGCAAGCAGTTCTTTAAAACTCTCTGTGTGAGGGCAGCTAGGTGGCTCACTGAATTGAGAGCCAAGCCTAGAGACTAGAGGTCCTGGGTTCAAATGTGGCCTCAGATCCTTTCTAGCTTTGTGACCCTGGGCACTCACTTATTCCCAATTGCCTAGCCCTTACCACACTGCCTTGGAACAAAAGTTAAGCGTTTAAAAACAGAGATAAATTCTCTGAGCCTTAGGCTTTCTCCCAACCCCACCCCCCCAACCAAATGGGAATAATAGTCTGCCTACCCTCAGAGTTGGGAAGAAATTATTGGGTAAACTCTAAACTCTTTATAAAGACTAGTTGTTACTAAAATGACAGTTTTGGGACAACAAATAACCCACAAAACTTTTGCTTAATGAGAAAAATAACAAAAAAGAATTTGGGCTTTAAATCAAAATTGTTTAATTAATAAGTATGTATCTCCAGGCCTTAGTGATTTTTTAAAAAGACAAAAGTGAAAGTTTTTAATAGAAGATACAATATGTACACCTACAAATATAAACAAAATATGAACAAAATGAATGTAATAAATTAATTCTGTACTCAGAATCCAGAAGAATTCATTCGATAAATAACATTTATTAAGTTCTTAATGTGGGGCAGGCCCTATGGTAGATACATAGGAAATAAGAGGAGAAGCAGTCTCTCCCCTCTATGCATGCATCACATACTTCTCTACCAGGTAGGAGTTGGAAAGGTATGTTGGTAACTCATATTTATGTAGCATACTAAAGTTTACAAAGTGTTCACCACTGCCCAGGAATCTAATTAGCAAGGCAGCTGGATGGCCCAGTTGATGGAGAACTGGGCCTGGAGTCAGGAAGACTCATCTGCCTTAGTTCAAACTTGGCCTCAGACATTTACTAGCTTTATGACTGTGGGCAAGTCACTTTACCCTGTTTGCCTCAGTTTCCCCATCTGAAAAATGAATTGGAGAAGGAAATGGCAAACCAGTATCTTTGCCCAAAAAAACCCAAATGAGGTCACAAAGATTGGGCAGGACTGAAAAATGACTGAACAACTACAAAATCCTGTAAGGAGGTAGTAAAAGATTTAGTATCCCCATTTAAAAGATTAGGAAAATGACATCAGGAAGGTTGCAAGTTGGGAGTGGGGAGAGAAACTAGCCCCATCACTCCTTCTTGACTTAATAGGAATGGAAGCCTTAGGGGTGATCTCCCAACAAAGTGTTTTTCATGCCAGCCCTCCCAAAGATAGGCATTGGCCTCCCCTGGTTGGGGCCCAGAAAGAAATTATCTAATCTCTAAAATGGGAATAGCATGTGGGGAGGCAGTAGGATGTCTCTAGGATTATAAGTACCCCCAACCTTCAAATCTATTAATAGGTTCCTTCATTGGATCTAACATTTTGCAGATCTGACATCTGCTTTTAAAAGTTTTCTACTTACTCTCAGCATATCTTTCCAAACATTCCTGACAATTACTGAAAATCAGTGTGCTCTTATTATTTTAAAGTCTCTTTTTACCTGTAAGCCCTTAAAAAATCAGGCATTTGTTCATACATATATTCATGAAATCAGGCAAATATTTGAATTTAAAGGGAAGACAAAAAGCTAAAATCTAGATTGCTTTTTATCTTCCATAGCATATTACATGTAAGAAGAATTGGGGCAGAGAAGGGAAGATTTTAAAATTCTGGAATATAAAATACTTTCAAAAAAATATATCCCAGAAGTCAGAACCTTTTTTCTGCTGATAAACATGCAATGTGAAGAATTGAGAAAGAGATTCCATTGTTTTTTTCACAGTTGGGCATCAAAGAACTTCGTGGTCCATATCAGCCTTATTTTAGTTGCAGAAAGGAAGAGGGAAAGATTTGAAACTCTTCTCATATTTATGGCTGATTAGCCCCTTCTATTGATGGACACTGGTTGACTTTTTTTCTCTTCATTATTTTTGCTCTAATCCCTCATGGGTGACTTCTTGGATTCATTCCCCTCTTAAGTCTCAGAGATGGGGAAGAATTAAAGTTGTTATTTGTAGTTATTAAAGGACAGAATCTCTCTAAGAATAGAGAATTCTTTTTTCTTTGCTTTTCAGTAAAAGAGATCAGCCTTTTCCACATCACTTTATCCAAAAGTCATGACAAGTGAAAGTAAAGAATTGGCATTTTTGGCTAGATCATTCTGGTTCATAATGGGAATGTATCTGAACAGTTTTCTTTTGTAACATGACTTAAGTAGAAAATTACAAAAAGGGAAATGTGAAACTAAGAGGGTGTTATATACAGTTGCAGAATTAATGTTTGAAGAATAACTTGTAAACATCCACCTCCAGAGAAAAAACTGACAAATAGAAACTCAAACGACATAGTTTATCTATACCTATTTGGTTTTTGTCAAGCCATGCTCTCTCTTGTTTGGAGAGGGGAGGTAGAGAGGCAGATAGCTGAGAATTTTAATGGAGTCAACAAAAGTAATTTGATTTAGGATCTAGGGCATGTTGGATGGCTTTGGTTCCTTCAGCAGGCAGTCTTCCTCTGTAGCACAAACTGATATTGTTCAGTTATTGAATCTAATGGGCACAAGACACTGAGGAGACAAAGACAAAAATGAGAGGAAATCACATTATGATGATGGAGATGGAAGACGCAACATGCACATTGATGAGTCAATGCAAGGTCATTTGAAGAAAATATATATTAACAGGAGTTTAGTACCCAGGTGGGGAAGGATAAGTAAAGTTTTCTGGTAGGAGATAGTGAGGGCAGTAGGTGGATGGAATGCTGGATCTAAAGTCAGGAAGAATCATCTTCAAAAACAACCTGAGATATTTACTTGATGTGTAACCTTGAGCAAGTCACTTAATCCCATTTGCCTCAATTTCCTTTATCTATACAATGAGATGGAGAAAGAAATGGCAAATCACTCTAGCATCTTTGCCCAAAAAAACTCCAAATAGGGTCATGAAGCTGAGTCAGGGGCGAATGAACAACAAATGCTCCTTACCAGGCACTGTGGTAAGCACTCTCCAATTATTGTCTTATTTGAGTCACACAACAACCCTGGGAGATGGGTACTACTGTCATTCTTGTTTTACAAATGAGGAAACTGAGTCAGGGTATGTCCCTGGGCCAGGGTCTTACAGTTAATGTGTCTGAAGAAGGATTTTGAATTCTGGTTGCTGGTAAAAGGAGCTATTTCATTAAGATTCTCCAAGTCTTTAGCTAACTACCCCTCTGGCAGCTGACCCCAGTCAGCATAATCAATTGGAAAAAGAACAGAATTGGGAGTTGCATGATCAAAGTCAAAATTCTATCAGTTATACCCTGTGTGACCTTAGGCAAAACACTTAACTTTAGGGGCTTCAGTTTCCTCATTTTTCCTGTAAAAACAGAAGTTGTAGACTTGTGACCTCTACATTCCCACCCAAACCTAGAACTATGATGTAATAATACACTGAATTTTAACGATGATTGGTCAAGAGTGGAGGTCCTCAATCTTCCTCGTAGAATGGGTCCTTTGGCAATCTATGCACCCCTTTTCAGAATTTATGCACCCCTTTTCAGAATTATTTTTAAAATGCTTAACACACATAATATTACCAAAAACCCAAGATGATATTGAAATAGTTATCACTGTGTCCAGACCCCAGGTTAAGAACCTTTGGTATATTGTAAAATGCCTTAGAAGGCTTACTCTATAGAAGTGCTCTATTATCTCTGCTATCAAAATATGAGATTTAGAATAAAACATTTAGTTAAGAATAGCCTTGAAACTATCTTTCCTACAGACAAAGTTTCAAGGTTAGTCTCCTCTGAACATCTTTGTGTCGTTGAAAGACTGGCAGAGGGGCAACTAGGTGACTTAATGGACAGAAAGCCTGATCTGGAGATGGGAGGTTCTGGTTCAAATCTGGCCTCAGATACTTCCTAGCTGTGTGACCCTGGACAAGTCATTTAACCTGAATTGCTCAGCCCTTATTACTCTTCTACCTTAGAACCAATGTTTAATATTGATTCCATGAGAGAAGGTAAGGGCTTAAAAACATAAAACTGACCTTGAAATGAAACTATAATAGGATACTCAGCACTTCTCATGATCACTCATTATATATACTCCTTAGAAAAAAAATGTTCTTTTACCTATCTGTCCTTAACTCTCTTCTCTGGAACTAGACCTGAGGCCTAATTACTGGCCAGTCCTTCCTCTGTGCCTTGAATTTGAAACTGATCCCTGACACTGGAACATGATAGTCACCACCCAATCTCTATTGATGGTCCAAATTTCATCCAGTGCTTATTTCTAGCAGTCCCTTTTCTTCTATGTAATTAACTGCTATTCTCCTGTATGTACTGATGACAAGTTCATATGCCCTTCTTTCTTGATGCTGTTTCTATCTCTTACCTTGTATTTCACTGTATGCTGGAAATTTATGGATATGTTATGTTTTATAATTTAAATAATGCTCAGTTAAGCATTTACTGAGTATCTAAGGCATGCCTACTATGTTTTCCCAAGGAGCTTACGGTCTGGAGGGGCAATGTATAGGTTTTTAAAAAAATAATCTTTTTATTTTTAAAATTTTCCATTAATAATTTATTTTTTCAAATTATATATATAACAAATTTTAACATTTGTTTTTATAAAATTTGAGTCCCAAATTTTCTCTCTCCCTTCTCATACCCCTCTGTGAGATGGTGTAATATATTTTTTCCAATTATGTATAAAAACCTCCTTCCTTATCCCACTCCCTGAGATGACTATTTATTTTTTGCAATTACACATAAAAACAATTTTTAACATTCTTTTCTAAAATGTTGAGTTCCAAATTCTCTTCCTCCCTCCCACCTAACCCTCCTTCTGGTGATAGTAAATCATTTGATAGAGGTTATACATGAGTGATAGGATCACAGAGTTAGAGCTGAAAGGGGATCTCAGAAGCTGTCAGATTCAAACCCCTCACTGTATAGATCAGACATTAAGCGACTTGCCCACGTAAGTGTCTTTCAAACCCAGACCTTTTTTTACTTTAAGGCAAGGACTCTTCCAATGTCCATATATAAGTATATGCAAAATAAATACAGAATTAAATACAATGTAGTTTTAGGGTGGAGGGCAACCAGAAATGGAGAAAACAGATCAAGAAAGGTTTCATGTAAAAGGCAGTGTTTGAACTGAGTCCTGAAGGAAATAGGAAATTCTTTGAGACAGAGATGAGGAAAGAGAGTATTCTAGCCATGGGGGACATCAGGTGAAATTCTGAGGTGGAATTCTGTGTGTGTATGAAACAAGAAACCCAGTTTGACTAGAGAGTAGAGTGAGGGAAGAGAGTAAATATATAGAGGCTGAAAAGGTAGATTGGGATCAGGTTGAAAGGGCTTTCAAAGCCAAACAGAAGAGTTTATATTTTATCCTAGAGGCAATGTTCAGTTGTTTTCAGTAGTGTCCAACTCCTTTTCTTTTTTTTTTTTAAACCCTTACCTTCCGTCTTGGAGTCAATACAGTGTATTGGCTCCAAAGCAGAAAAGTGGTAAGGGCTAGGCAATGGGGGTTAAGTGACTTGCCCAGGGTCACACAGTTGGGAAGTGGCTGAGGTCAAATTTGAACCCAGGACCTCCCGTCTCTAGGCCTGGCTCTCAATCCACTGAGCCACCTAGATGCCCCCAATCTGGAGTTTTCTTGGCAAAGATACTGGAGTGGTTTTCCATTTCCTTCTCTAACTCATTTGACAGATGAAGAAACTGAGGCAAATAGGGCTAAGTGATTTTCTCAGGGTCACAAAGCTAATAAGTGGCTGAGGCTGGATCTGAACTCAAAGGTGAGTCTTTCTGATTCCATGTCCAGTGTTCTATCCATTAGGCTACCCAGCTGTCCTATATATAAATATACTCTTCCTGTCTGTCTGTCTGTCTGTCTGTATAAGTAGACTCTCACTAAGAAAGCCAGGAAATAAAGAGCTAAGATGTGGCTCCTTCCTACAAGGAATTTACAATCATCTGAACCTGAGGTATCAAACTCAACCTTCTGGCCATTGTAGCCTACAAAAATTCCCAAATGCAGCCGAACCAGATTAAAATGTAATTGGGAAATGTTTAACAAAATAAATAAAAATACAGTGCAACATTGTTGTTCAGTCTGGTCTAATTCTTGGTGACCCCATTTGGGGTTTTCTTGGCAAAGATATTGGAGTGTTGCTATTTCCTTCTCTGATTCATTTTACAGATGAAGACACTGAGGTGAACAGGGTTAAGTGACTTGATCAAGGTCATACAGCTATTAAGAGTCTCAAGGACAGATTTGAACTCACAAAGATGAGTCTTCTTTACTCCAGATGGACATTTTATCCACTATGCCACATAGCTGCCCTACAATATAACACAGACAATGTTAATTTGTGGTTTTCTAAGTCAAGTTTCAGTCTACAGGGATTGATTTCTTCTTTTTTTTAAACCCTTACTTTCTGTCTTGGTATCAGCAGGAGAGCAATAAGGGCTAGGTAATCAGGGTTAAGTGACTTGCACAGGTAGGAAATATTTAAGGCCAGATTTGAACCCAGGTCCTCCTGACTATAGGCCTGGTGCTCTATCTACTGTGCTGAGATCCATTTCTATTTGTGTTTCTTACACCACTGATTTGGACCATATAAATAAAAATATCAAGTCTGCTCAATGTATCCAGCTAGAAGAAAATAGAAATCTTCCTGCTGCTGACTTCTATGAAGAAGGGCATCTCCGAAGAAGAGTCCAAGGACTATAATTATGGGATGCCCTGAGTGTTGGTGAATATCCAAGCAATGACTGGAGAGGGAGATTATTTTGGAAACTTGCGTTTGATTTTTGGTGTCTATTTTTCACCTTTCCCCCATAAAGTTAAAAATCAGTTAAGAAAAAAAATTAGAGAAGTCTATAAATAAAAGAAATAAAACAAAATTTTTTTTGCAAAAAAGTATTTTGCAACTCAGCTTTGCAGACTTCTTAATTTTGTGCAGCTGTGGTCTAACATTTATTCCGTAGAAGCTAAGTGGAACAGAAGATATAGAATGCTAGGCCTGGGGTCAAAAAGACCTGAGTTCAAATTTAGCTGCAGACACTTAGTAGCTGTGTAACCCTGGGCAAGTGACTTAACCCTGTTGGCCTAAGTTTCCTCATCTGTCAAATGAGCTAGAGAAGGAAATGGCAAACCACTTCAGTATCTCTGCCACAAAAAACCCCAAATGGGATCACAACTGAAATAACAACAGGTTTCTACCATTTAAAGCAATACATGTTATATATTTAATCTAGTCCAAGTCATCAGGGCAGAAATTATATAAAATTGGTCAAAAGTACCTGAAAAGATGACATTTCTAATCACCTTAGGTTGTAATTTGTTTTGGGCCTTCTCTGTCTATAATAATACTTTTGAATGATAAATATATTCCTTTCCTTTTTATGCCATTATAAAAATTTGAATTTGCAAAAAATATTAATAATAATCTGGATGGAGATTGAGATAGGGGCAAGCCATAGAGAATGTAACAAAAAACAAAAAGTCACTCAAAATCTGTTAGTCTGGATGGGTGGGGTCAATGGTGGTGTGGATTTGTTTTTTTGGGAATCGGTGTTTTAATAATTATATTCCACAGTTTTATGTTAAATGGTAAAACTAAGAACTTTTGAGGTCATTATAGCAGAAAAAATGTTGAATTGAAGATTCAAAAGAAATAGGGGCAACTCACAAACTCTATGCCTTAGCTTCTGCCTCTGTAGAAGGGGGATAATAATGTGGGTACCCCCTATTTCACAAGGTCATTATTAGCAGAACTATAACTGAGGCAAAGGAGAAGGGGGACCAAGACTTTGTCCAGGGTGCTGACATTTAGGAGGTGCATGTCCTCCCACTGTTAGTTACTGGCTTGCCATCTTTATTCCCCATTGTCCTTCACTGGTTATCCCTTTTTCCACAGCCCTGCTCTTCACTTTTCCTATCTCCCCCACTTCCTCATTGAGATTGCAAGTCCGGAGGCCTCTTCTCCCCTGACATTGCACTTGACCCTTGTGGGTCATCTTTTGTCACATTTCCACCACCTCAACAGAATAAATTTGCTCCAGGCAACAGAATTCTTAGTTAAATCTCTGCTTAGGAAGATCAAGAGATATACTTTATGAGATGCTTTATAAACCTTAAAGCACTATGTAGACGTCTGAAGTTAAATAAAGATTGTTGGGGAGGAAATTAATTCATTTTTCTCCAGAAAAGCAGCTACTAATATGTTGGGGGGCAGATTGTACTGGTGAAAGAAAATAATCATACAGTGAAATCACAGATTTTATGAAGATTAAAGGCACAATCATAAAATTTTTCTTTTTTTAAATTTTTCAGAAGTCATTCCAAAGCTGCAGGAACTCTAGGAAAAGGTCACTGGCTCCACCTGCCCCCCTCGGGAGTTACTCACTAAAGCTCAGGGTTATTTTTCTCTTTAACTTGGTCCTACGTGCCAGAGACCTCATGGGAGTTGAAAGGAATTTACTTACTCCAAATTACATATCAAAGAGGCTTGAGGAATTTCTTGCTGAAGGGCAATAAAATGGTCCTAAGGAAAGACTTTGACCCGAGGAGTCATTTTCTCTGCTGGATGGGTGGGGTTGTTATCCTGACTAACAAAAGAGCTGAAAGATGTGCTGATTAGCTCTAACCCTTGTCTTTCTTTTCTTCTCTCTCTTTTTTTGACCCAGGCTGTATCCCAAAAGAGATAACATTCCCTTTGAGTAAGAAGAAGCCCTAAGAGCTGAAGGCACTTCTGTAGATTGTAGTGGCTTAGGCTAAAGACTAGGGGCCTCAGGTTGGGTTAATAGCTTCCATTTACATTGGGCTTTAAGGTTGACCAATCCCTTTACAAATCTATCAATCCTTCAATCAACAATCATTTCTTAAGTGCCAAAGACAAGCCTGCACTGAGATTACAAGTTCATAGAATGAAGCAGTCCCTCCTGGCAAGGATTTTATATTCTATTGGGGGAAAGAACAATTGCACGTGTAAATACATAAAACACAAATATCATGTGAATAAATATATCGTGTTAACTAATGCTATAATTATCCCCATTTTCCAGATGAGAAAACTGAAATTCAATGAAGTTAAGTGACTTATGTACAGTTAGCTAGTACAGTATCTGAGTGGAGATTCAAAAACAAGTCATCCAGAATCTACCACTGACTCCTAGTATTATTAGCAGTTAACTACCTCTAACTAGAGTGAGTCTAGACTTGAATTCAAATTCAGCTGCAGATATTTACTAACAGTATGACTCTAGACAAGTCACTTCACCTCTAAATGAAGATAACAGTAGTACCTACCTTGCAAGATTGTTGTGAGACTCAAATAAGATATTTGTTAAGCATTTAGCACAGTGCTTAATCACTTTATTAATACTTATTCCCTTTTCTCTGTGGAGAAGAGGCAAGTGGAAGCTTCAAGGTAACCCTTGCTCTGCCTTGCTGCAATTACTCCCATGTTGGTGTCCTCTTTATAAGTTATTCTGTTTAGCTAAATAACTTACCAACTAGGGGCAGCCAGGCAGTTCAGTGAATAAAGAGCCAGGCTTAAAGATGAGAAGTTCTGGGTTCAAATTTGGCCTCAAACACTTCCTAACCATGTGACTTTAACTGTCACTGAACCCCAGTGGCTCTTACTGCTCTTCTGTCTTGGATCTGATCCTTAATATTGATTCTAAGACAGAAGTTAAGGGTTTTGAAAAGAATAATCACCATCATCATTTCCCTGCTAGATTCAGAGAAGGGGAATTGTCATGGAGGAGGAGCAGCTCAAAGCAGAATTTTCCTCAGTGGACTTTAGTGGCTAAAGTGACAGCAGTCACCTTTATGCAAAAAGCATTTAATTAGACATGCTTTCAGTTCACATATCTTCAACTGCTCTTACAACCCTTCAAAGCTTCAAAACCAATTCCACTGCCAACTGCAGGAGGAGAGACAAGGGCACAAGAGGAGATGGAAGTTAAGCAGAGGAAAGAAAATCTTATTCTTACTCTTCAAACTTAAGATGGGGAACATGCACCAAGGAAAATGTTTTTACTCCAGGAATGTGTTTAACAATAAGGCCTGTTTTAACACTGCTTTACAGATCACAAATCGGCATTTAAAGATGTTTGTTTCTGCCGTTGATGTCGTTCTTTCTTTGTATTTATCCATGCAAATAAAAAAATACATTTTTTTTCCCCTTTGGACAGGTGTTCTTGTAGACTTGGGTCTGGAAGAAAATGGAACAGCTTATCAGAGAGCGGAGAAATACGTTGTTCGGCTAGACAATGAGATTCAAACCAAGTTTGAAGTTTTTATGAGAAGGGTCAAACAAAATCCGTACACGTTGTTTGTCTTGGTTCATGACAATTCCCATGTGGAGCTGACAAGGTGATTGCCTCAGAGTGAACAAGTAAAAAGCTACTTCTCTGGCAGGGGGTCATTGTGAATTAAGTAGTTTTCAAAAGATGGTGGTTAATCAAGGGGGCAAAGTAGCCTAGGGAATAGAGCACCAGATTTGGAGTCAGGAGGACTTGGGTTTGAATTTGAGCTGACATTTCCTAACCATGTGACCCTGGGCAAGTCATTTAACTTCAATTGCCTAGCCCTCACTGTTCTGTTAAGGATTTAAAAAAAATTTTTTTTAAGATGGTGGTTAAGAGAAAGAACCCAAGCCCCCTAACCTTTAGTACCTTCTCATATATTTTTGTTCTTTTTTTACTAATATTTATTTTTTAATGCAATTACATTTAAAAAAACCATTTTAACGTTCATATTCTTTAATTTTGAACCAAATTTTCATCCTCCTTTTCTCCCTTCCCTCTCCTTTCCCCAAGAAAGCAAGAAGTCTGATATAGATTTTACATATTTCATAGTGTAAAACATATTTCCATATTAGTACTTTTATGAAAGAGAACTTAAACAAAGGAAAGAGAAGTGAAGAAATAAAGTTGCATTTACTATCATTTTGATCTGCTTGACTCCACCAGTTCTTTCTCCGGAGGCAGATGGCATTTTTCATTATGGGACCTTGAGGACTGTCTTGGATCACTGTATTGCTAGGAATAGCTAAAGTTATTCATAAATGTTCATCCTCTGCTATGCTGTTACTGTGTACAAAGTTCTTCTGGTTCTGCTCACTCTACTCTGCATCAGTTCATGGAGGTCTTTCCAGGCCTTTCTCAAATCCTTCTCCTCATTTCTTATAGCACAGCTGCATTCCATCATCATCATGTACCACAACTAGTATAGCCAGTCCCCCAGTGATGCGTATCTCCTCAGCTTCTAATTCTTTGCCACCACGAAAAGAGCTGCTAGAAATATTTTTACACAAACAGGTCCTTTACCTATCCTTTTTTTTAAACATACTTTTGTTCTTTATCTTGTTGACAACTTTTTGAATTCTTATAATTTTCAAGGTAGTGGGGTCTGTAAGCATTTATGAAGTGCTACTTTGTGCCAGACACTGTACTAAATGCCATGGATACAAAGACTGGGAAAAACAGGCCCTACCTTTGAGAGGTTTACATTGTTGTTGTTTTTTTTAACACTTACCTTCTTTCTTTGTATTAGTTTTCAGACAGAAGAACAGCAGTCCAAGTTAAGAGACTTGCCCAGGGTCACACAGCTAGAAAGTGTCTGAGGTCAGATTTGAACCTAGGATTTCCTGACTCCTAGCTGCCCTTGCTCAGAGACTTACTTTTTAATGGGGGAGACAACATGTAGAAGAACACTTAGTTACATACAAAATGTATACAGACAATATGGAGTTAATCTCTAGGAGAAAACATTAGCTACTCAATATCCTTGGGAAAGACCACCTTCAAAATGTAGGATTTGAGCTGAATTTTTGAAGGAAACTAGAAAAACTGAGCTATATAAGGAAGGGGAGAGAACAAGCATTTATTGTGTCTGCTGTATACCAGGCACAGTGTTAAGTGCTTAATAAATAGCAAAGAGGTGGAAGTGCAAGAAGGCACACATACGCATGGAGGACAGTTAGGGATGCTACAGGAGGTAGAGTTCAATTGGAATAGTCAGAGATTCTTATTGATAATGATGTTGCTTTAAAATAGGAGCTGTTAACCTTTTATGTGGCATGGACTTTTTGCTAGAAGTCTGATAAAGTTTGTGGACTCCTCAGAAGAATGTTTTTAGATGCATAAAATAAAATACATAAGATTACAGAGGAAACCAATTATATTGGAAATCATTTATCAAAATATTTTAAGAACAAATTTACATATTCAGGTTAAGAAGCCCTTCTTAGGGCATCACAGAACTTGATAGTTCTTTCTCAGGTATAAAAAATAAGGGGGTTTTAGAAGAAGCAAGTATGGAGAAGGGAAATTGACAAAACTCCTTTCTTTTCATAGTCCTTTCCTCTTCTCTTTGAATCAGATGTTATTTTCATTTTTTAATTCTCTCCTGCCTCCCCCTCTCTCACACAAACAAAACCCATAATAAATATCTACAGTCAGGCAAAAAATTCATATATATTATATATGCATGTATGGATGTGTATGAATACATGTATATACACATTGTATATATTACACCTCCATATAAATATGCATCAGTCTATTCTCTTGAGTCCATTGTATCTTCCTCTGGAGGTGGACAACGTGCTTCATTGTGAGTCCTCTGGAATTGTGGTTAGTCACTGTGTTGATTAGTCAAGAGTTCCAAAGTCTTCCCTCATGTTTTCTTTCATTTCTTCCTCCTTTTTTCTTCTTCCTCTGAAAACCTATATCAAAACCTATATCTAAACCTCCTCCCCTTCTAAGCAAATTATATTGTTTTCAATTCTACCTCAATTAGAATGATCTTTATCTCTTCCTTTTTCTTGCATCTTTTCTTCTCTGTCTGTCTCTTTCTCCTTCTCTTCCAACTGCTCTTCTGCTCTCTTACCCATTGCTATCCTGTCCCTCTTGCTCTTTCTCTATCTCTCCCTGCCTCCCTTCCACCTTGCCCCCTTTCTCTCATCCATTCCTACATCTAATTTAATTAAAGGAGAAACATAAGATGCTAATTTTTAACCCTTGCTGGTTTTCAGTGTCATCTCCGGCTCTTTGTCCCATGGGGAGCCGAGCCACGGGTTGGCTGATAGAGTTATTAACTGCCGAGAAGTCCTCGAAGCCTTCAACCTCCTTGTGCTCCAAGTGAGCTCCTTCCCATATGCCCTGCAAACCCAACAGTCCAGAATAAGCTCTGCCAATGAGGTGCACTGGATACCGCTGGACAGTGTGGTAAGTTGGCTTTCTTCTACCTAAGATGAAGTTATCTTTGTAGGCTCTAGGCCTTCCCCTCAGAAGCTTGGAAGATCCTGTAATCATGTCTATTGTTTTTAAAGTACTGAAAATCTGACGATGAATGTAACTTTGGCCAACGGTTCCCTTGTTCTTAATAAGAGCTAGCATGAATATTTATGATGAACTGTGACTTTTCTCAACAATACAACCATCTAAAACAATCCTGAAGGGCACATGATTAAAAAAAAACAAAACAAAAGAAGAAGCCATCTGCTTCCAGATAAAGAATTGATAGAGTCTGAATACAAACTGAAAGCAAACTTTTTTCACTTTCTTTCCACAAAAGGATTAATATGGGAAAATGTTTTATATGATTGAACATATAAAATTTAGATCAGAGAAGGCAGCTGGGTGACTCAGTGGATTGAGAGCCAAGCCCAAAGACAGGAGGTCCTAGGTTCAAATTCAGCTCCAGACACTTCCTAGCTGTGTGACCCTAGGCAAGTCACTTAACCCCCATTGCCTATCCCTTACCACTCTTCTGCCTTGGAACCAATACACAGCGTTGATTCTAAGATGGAAAGAGGCCCAGACCAGAAAATGGGGGAGAAGAAAGGGAGGGAGAAAATTAAAGATTAAAAAAAATTAAGTTAAAAATTGTTTTTACATATAATTGGTGGAAAGTAAATAAATAAAAGATAGTGAAACTTTTAAAAAGGCCTTTTTCAATTCAGTTTTTAAAAATAGAATAGCTAGCATTTATATAGCATTTTAAGGTTTGCAAAGTGCTTAGCACTTTGGTCTCATTTTATCCATGTGAGGTATTGTTCCCATTTTACAGAGGAGAAAACAGGAACACAAGAAGGTTAAATAACTTTGTCCAGGGTCACAAAGCTCTTAAGTATCTCATGCTGGATTTGAACCCTTCTTTTTGACTCCCAGTCCACTGTGTATATCTACCACGCCACCTAGCTGCCAAGCATAATGAGGCTGTCAGCGGAAAATAAGATTTTTAAATTCCTAAACAATCTTTCGAAAAGTAGCAGCAATAATTACAATGTATTCAAGTGTCTACACTTGGAATATCACCTGCCTCTGAGTAGAGTTGCAAGGTACTATATAAACAGGAATCTTTGTGTTACTACACCAGAATATCCTTATTATTAAAAAAAAAAAAACACCCCAATAAGAGACCAGGGAGCTATGTTCTTTTTTGTGTCCTCTGACAGTTTTAAGATTTTGAAACTCTGTTACATTTTGAAAATCAAAGCCTTCTTTTTTTTTCCTCTTAAGTACTTCTATCCTATAATTTTCATTGAAATAGAAAGTCAGAGACATTCAAGAATATAGTCGTAGCATTTAAGAATGAAGATAACATTTTCTTATACTCCTTAGGCCTTATGCAAGTAAATCTTCCAGTCTCTCATGTCAGAAGTAAATGCCATAATATCTTAACATGCTATATGAAATGTAAAATATCAAAGCTAAACATTTCATCATCACCCTGTGATGTCATTAGTTCCTTCTAAACAAAGGGCAAACAACAGAGTTCCTTAAGGGCAAAGACTGTATTTTTGCCCTTTTTTTGAGGTATTCCTCCATGCTTAATAACACAGTGCCTAGCCCATAATAGGCATTTATTGACTCACTGATATAGCATTAAATAGCCCATTGGCTGGTCTCCAGGTGACAGATATTTTGGTCATGATAACCCATGAAACAAAGAAAAATTTTAAGTGGCTTTCAGTTCTAGTCAGACCATTATTATTCTTTTGCTGTGGTGTAAAGAGACTAAGAGAGATAATTACACAGCATTTAACCACACCACAGAACTGGAACTTTACAATTCACACTCTAAATGTGAGATTCTTGTCCAGGACACCTTTGATGAAGATATTAGTTGAGAACAAGGAAACTACCCAAAGCAATATTCAACAACAGACTACATCTTTACTATTTCACAACTAACAGAGAGAAAATATAAGTTCCCATTGTGCTAATTGTTCATCAATTGCAAGAAAAAAGGCTCAACAAAAGAATTCCTTACAGGCTTTTTTACAACAAAGTAATTCTCATCTAGAAATCATGTATGGGTTAAAAATTAATGGTTTGACTGAAATATATGAAAATTATAAATAATAATGATGATCGCCTATTCAAAGTCGAAATGACCTTTAATAGCTTTTATTTACAAAAGAGGTAGAAAGAGTGAAAGTAGAGAAATACAAAAGGTAGAGAAGATTTTTAGCCTATCTAACTAAACATTGCACTGGTACTCGACTCAGCCAGGACTTGTTGACCTTCAATTGGAATTAAACTCTCTCCAGAGGTCAGTAAAGGAAAGCCACCTATCCATTCACCCAAGTTCCCTTCAAGAGGCAGGCAGGTCAAATGATGACTGTAGCTGAGGGTGACTCTTGAGGCTGACTTTCTTCCTTGAAGCAACCTTCTTCTTGAAGCTAACTTCCTTCTTGGAGTTGACTTCTCCCTTCTTAAAGGTCAATTTCTCATCAAAATGGTTCATAGTTTCCTGATTGAACAGATTCTGAGGATGTTAAAAGGATCTTAAAAGAATTCACAAGTTTCTGACTGAGTTAAAAAAAAAAGGATGGAGCTCTCCAAGTATCTTGCTGACTTCTCACTAGCACTAAGTAGGATGTGAATTCACTAAGTGGTTTTCAGAGCTCCTCCATCTAGTTCAATCTTGTGTTGATTCAATCAAAAAATAGGCAAAGAAGAGTTAATCCTGTCTTCAAAATCTAGTGAGGTACTTAAGTTAGTGTTAACTCAGGATAGACAATAGAGTAAAGAATTCTCTTTCACAATTAGACTCATTCAAGATTCATTGAAAGATAAAAAAAAATAACTGAGTTCAAGAACTTTTTGATGATAAACACGAAGCAAGGCATAAAACAGGGAGGTATGTGCCCACCAAAGAAGTTCATCAGTGTGGTGGGGGAGACCCTGTGCAAAATACAAATTGAGGAGTGATCATATCTGTCCAGGATGAAGTTCTCCAGATACACTTGTCTGAAGATGGCATTGTTCCAATTGCATAAAGCCCCAGAAAATTGAAGATCCTCCTAGAAGAAGGCTACAATCACTCAAATGAATTTGGCCTATCCATCTACTCAGGAAATAACAGTGAATAATGAATGTTTCTCACTAATATCATAACATGCAAAGTAAAAATTTCTTTTTTAATACCAGCATTCTACTCGTGTTCCTTTATGGAAGCAAACCACAGAATCACATAATAATACCCTAAAAATGAGTGTCATACAGACAGCAATGGAGTGGTACTTGGTGGGAAGGAATAGGTTGCAATATAGAGCCAATGAGGAATTAGAAAGAAGAAAAGGAGCAAAAGACATCACCAAGGACTCTTGGGAAGAGAAGACAAATCTGTCAAAGGCAAGGAATAATAACCAGGTATCCAGAGTGCTCCCCTTATTATATCAGGAGAAAACAAGAAAGGCATCTATTATTACATAGACCTCCTGTGACAAATGTGGGAGTAAAAGAAGTATACAGACATAAGTCACACCTTTTGGGTAGACATGGATGTGTTACAATCTACATTGTTGGACAAAACTTACAAATTGATGAGGTCACAGATACATTTCAATTCAATAATCATTTTTATCAAGTATCTACTATCTACCAGGCACTATGCTACATGAGAGTAGTATTCTCTGTCTTCTGTTTAAAAGGACAGACCATGTACATTTTAGATATTCTTTCCACCAAAGAGGTTCGAATAAAGTTTGGGCACTTAAAAAGAGTAAACTTTAATTATCTAGAAAATTCACTCACATGAAATACCTTATTATCCAGAAATGCTACCTAATCAAGGCACTACTATAATTCTAACCCCTGGATTTCATCTTTGCTAAACAGTTATTTGAACATCACATGCAATATATAACAACTGTGGTAATTAATTTTTTGAAAACTTTATGACAAAATAATATGAATAGGAGGTAAAATTTAGTTAGTACCTTATAGTTTGCCAGGTAATTTAATAAATTATCTTATTTGATCCTCTCAGTAATACTGTGAGTAAGGGAAATGTCACTAATATTACTATCCCCTTTTTATTAGTGGAAGAAAACCAAGATTCAGACAGGTTAAAAGATTTTCTAAGTTATGCAGACAGTGTATGGCAGAGACAATATTCAGACCCAGATTTTCCAATTCCAGTTCCATGTGAACAGAAGAACAATTCCAGAAAAATAAAAACATCTAGGGTGGTGGGGGAAGCCCCTGGAAAATTAATTTGGCAGTTTCCTTACCCATGACACTGCCTTCCATCTTCATGCCTTTAAATACGAAATGTGGCTGTCTCCCATGGCTGGAACAATTTGAAAAAGGGAGAAAGGAAGAATTTAGTTATTTTCCATTTAAATATCCCAAAAATCACTTGAGAATTTTATTCATCCATCAAGTCTATCTGAGGTAGAACAAGATTTCTCTCAGTACTTCTGAAATCACTGCCCAACAACCACTGAGCTGCTAACAAATAATCATAAGACTAAAAAAATCTTTTCACTCTCCAGGGAATGACATCTTCATTGCCTTCCAGTAAGGCAAGGAAACAGTGCTCTCCATCCTCACTGTATCTCTGTTCTCTCTCTCTTTTTTTTTCTTTTTCAATTTAACTAGGAGGAAATGGGCAGTGAAGAGAAGCTGTATTTTGGCTTGAATGAGTACAGCAAATCCCTGCAGTGGGGAATCACTAGTCCACTTCTAAGATGTGATGAAACTTTTGAGAAAATGGTTAACACACTCTTAGAAAGGTAAATAATGAGAAAGTATAACCGCTGATTGAACTGGGGTCACATATCTGAAACAGGCAAGAATGTAATGGATCCCAATTTTGTGTTGGACAGGGTATAAGCTATGAAAATGCTATTTTGAGGTCTGGAATAAATGTAGTCTTTTATGGGATAATTATTCATTCAGGTTGATGAATAGCAATGGGGTGTGACAAAAACAGAGCTTAGGGTCTCTCCTTCCATCTCCTGAATGATCTTGATTTCATATTCAATTGCCATAACCTAAAGGTAAAAATAGAAAAAAATTTTTCTCTTCAAAGACGTGACCCTAATTGTGACTTTTTTTTTACTCTTTCTGGCTTTTCCAGCATTCTCTTTCCTACAAGTTCACTTCAATATAAAATGAACAAATGCATTGGGTATAAGGCTAAACTTCACTGGGGTGTGAGGAAATTTGGAATAAACTACATACTTCAAAAGAGCTGGGATTTCATATTACAGACCAAGTTCCCTCCCTATCTTATCAGGCAGTTTCATGAAAAGCTGTGGTTAAAAATATTTATCACATGACGAACAACCTCTGGTGAGAGGCATTTCTAGGCTCACCTTCAGAAGGACACTTCAGTTGATGCCCTTCTACTTTCCACTCCTCTTTTGAGCTTTTCCTCTTTCTGACAAGAGTGCCAACATTCTTCTAGTCACCCAGAAGCTTGCAGGCTTTGCAAACTTGGTGTTATCCTCAACCCCAACTTTTCTTCACCTACCCCCATATCTAATCAGTTGCTAAATATTATTGTTTTTACCTCTACAACATCTCTCCCATTCCTTCCCTTCTTTCTATTCATACAACAAATGCCATAGTTCAGATCCTCATTATGTATTTCCTAGACTATCAATTTCTTCCCAGTTGGCATCCAGACCTCAAGTCCTACCCCACTTTGGTCCAACATCTACACAGCCACCAAATTGATTTTCTGTGTGCTAATCCTTCTCAGTAAATTCCTGGGACTTCCATTGGTTGGATCATCCAGTTTAATCTCTTTTGGGCTTTTAAAGTCCTTCACAACCTGGCCTCAGCCTACCTTTCCAATATTGTTATGAATTACTCCTCTTTCTGAACTCTGAAATTTAACCAGGCATGCCTTCATGCTCTTCTTCATTCATGACACCATTTTCCATCTTGAAACATGAAGCATGGCTGTCTCCTGTGCCTGGAAGGTACTCCCTCCTCACCTTGGTCTTTACATCCCTGCCCTTCCTCAAAGAACATCTCAACTAGAGATGGCTTTTTCTGTACCCCCAGCAGCTAGTGCCTCCCCATAAAAATTAACTTGTATTTATTTTACCTTGATTTTATATCTATATTTTTAGATTTTTATCTTTAATTAATTAGTATTTAATTATATTTGTGTCATATTTATGTACTCTTATATTGTTCACATTGTCTCTTACCCTCAGAAATTTATATTCTATCAGGAGACAATGTGAACAATATAAGAGTACATAAATATATTTATTTCTCAATCATTTGCAATCTGGCTTCTACCCCAAATATTCTACTATATTATGTATTCTACTCTTCTTCCCCACTCCTTTTGTCCAATCTTAGTATCAATTTTAAAATGGAAGAGCAGATAAAGGCTTGGCAATTGGAGTTAAGTGACTTGCCCAGGGTCACACAGCTAGGAAGTATCTGAGGCTAAATTTGAACCCAGGACCTCCTGTTGCCAGGCCTGGCACTCTGTTCATTGAACTAACTAGCTGTCTCTGGGTTACTCTTTACAGACATTGAAATTCAGTGGTCTTTTCTTTTTTCCTTATCCTCTTTAATCTTTTTGTTGTATTCGGGACTGTAGACCACCCTTTCTTTCTTGATATGCACCTTTATTTGGATTCTGTGATACGGAGTTGTAATGGTTCTCAGTGTATCTTTCCTCCAAAATCTGTCTTTCTTCCTGACTATCTATTTATATTGATGATGCTGCCATCTTCCTAGGTACCCAGGTTTAACCTCAACATCATCTTTGACTCTCCTAGACCTTCCTTCATCAATGACTGTTTTTTTTTACCCTACTACAATCATCTTAGTTCAGCCCCTCTTCTCATCTAAACTCATGTTATCCTTTTTACTGATCTTCCTATCAGAGTGACTTTGTTCCCTCTGCAATCCATCCTTCACAGAACTGCCCTAGTAATCTTTTTTTAAAGTATTTAATTTTCCCCTAAATACATATACAAACAATTTTTAAACATCCTTTTAAAAAAATTTGAGTTTCAAATTCTCTCCTTCCCTATTTCCCACCCCTCCTTCCTATCTGAGCCTACTCATCTTTTTAATGCCCTGCTTTCTTCATGATATTCTTATTCTCAAAATCCAGATCTGGGCATTCAAGGCCCTTCACAATCTGTGTCAGCCTACCATTTTACCCTTCTAGATTTATATAACTCTGTTTTTCATGTTCTCTACATTCTTGTCCAGTTGAACTCCACACAATCTCCACTTTTCATTCTGCCCTCCATGTCTTTTCACATACTGTTGTTCCCAGTGACTAAAATAAACTCTCTGTTTCTACCTCCTGAAGTCTTCCCCTTTCTTCAGAATTTAACTCAGACTCCATCTCCTCTATGAAGCTTTCTTGGACCTTCCACCACCTCAGTAAAATTGTTGTTCCAACATCACACTTTGTACTTCTTACACATTCCTTTGAATCAAAGTTCATTTTTACACTTGTCTTTTGTCATTTTAACTTTGTATCCCTACTGCCTAATATATCTCCTACACACAGTAGGTATTTTGAAAACATTTATTGAATTTATAGGATCCCAGAAATGGAAGGAAAAAATGTTGGAAGTTATCTGTTCCAATCCTCTACAGCATCTCCTACAAGATGTCACTATCAGAAATGAGGAAAGTATTGCTTCCAAAATCTCCATTCTGTATTAGACAGTTTAAATATAATGTAGTTTTTCTTCTATTGAAAAAAGTTTACCTTTTTTGAAGTTTTCTCCATTGAACCAATTTCTTCCAATTGGAAATACACAGAATAAGTCTAATTCTGCATGAAATTCAGTGAACTGGGAAGAATAGCACTACACCTCTTCATCCCCTTAAGCTACCAATTATCTTTCCTCCCCTTCTCAGCCAAACTTCTAGAAAGAACTTCGTATATTTGCTGCCTGAACTTAGTTGCATTCACTTATCGACCCTTTACAATCCTGCTCCTGATTTCATCTCTTTGCTATACCACGAATCTTTTATCTGCCACATTAGATGAAACCTTTTCAGTCCTGGTCAATCTCATATACTGCATTTGACACTGCTGACTACCCCTTTCTCCTGGACACAGTCTTTCTTTTCTTTGGGCTTGAATCATAGCATTACTCTTCCCCAGTTCTCTTCTTACCTATCTAATTGCTCCTTCTAAATCTCCTTTGCTAATTCATCATACATGCCACATCCAATAACTATGATATTCCCTGAGGTTTTGTTCTAGGCTCTGTACTTATATAATTCTATATTCCCTTCCTCTTTGGGACCTTATCAGTCCTCATGGGCTTAATTATTGTCTCTATGGCAGTGAATCCCCAAGCTGTACACCTTGCCCCATTCTCTCCTCTAAGTGTCAGTCCTGTCTCACTGATTGCCTACTGAAAATTCCAGACTAGATGCCCCAGAAACTTCTCATATTCAAAATGTCTCAAATAGAACTCATTATCTTCCCCCTATCCCAAACCCACTCCTCTTCCAAATTTCCCTATTTCTGTCAAAAGCACCATCACTCTTCCAGTGTCCTCCACACATAATTTCAGTATTATCCTCAGCTCCCAACTCTTCTTCACCCCATCTATTGTTAACCATTCATTTGCCAGATCCTGCTGTTTCTGTCTCTCCACCACATCTCTCACTTTCATTACTCACTTTAGTTCAGGCATTGATCACCTCTGGCCCTAGAGTATTGCTGTGGCCCCCTAATTAGTCTTACTAGTCTGTCCTCTGCATCACTACTAACGTGATTTTCCTTAAGTGTAAATGAGACTGTGTTGCACCCTCTCCTCCCCAGTTAGTTCCGGTGTGGTCCCTCGTTTCCTCCAAGATCAGACAGAAAGTCCTCTTTTAGGTTTGAAAGCCCTCAATAGCCTGGCCCCAACTCTAATTGCTCTCCCCCAGCATTCTTCAGAACAGCCAAAGTATCTTCTGTGGTCCTTCCAAACAACACTCCATCTCCCATTTCTGTGACTTTGCCCTGTAACTCCTGCCTGAAATGTCTGTTCTCTCTCCTCACTGCAACCTCATAGAATCCTTTTCTTCCTTTGAGACACAGCTCAGGAACCCCTTCTATATGGAGCCTCCCTTCACCCCTTCGGTTCCTAGTGCCCCCCTCCTCCCTCCCTAACTGCCTTATGTTAAGCCACTTTGTATTTATTTATACAGACTGTCCCAAAAGGCTCAGTGCAGTTTTAAGCTATTGATAGCTTTAAGTTATTACAATTTATTGGTTTGAAATCCAATGGCTTCATAGTGATGCTTTGTAGCACTTACAACAAAACTTCCCTAAGTTAGGACATCCTGTGTTGATTCCATTAATATTTAGATTCCCCCATTAGATTGTAGGGTCTTTTGAGGGTAGGGAGTGCCTTTTGCTTCTTTTGTACCCCGAACACTGCATAGACATTTCATAAATCTTTACTGACATATCTTTCTTTCTGTATCTGTTTTGTTGTTGTTGTGCACTCATTTCAGAAGTGTCCAATTCTTTGTGACCCCATTTGGGGTTTTTTTGGGGAATAGATACCTGAGTGGTTTTCCATTTCCTTCTCCAGTTCATTTTACGTATGAGGAAATTCAGGTAAACGGGGTTAAATGGCTTGTCCAGGGTCACCCAATTGGTAAGTGGCTCAGGTCAGATTTGAACTTGGGAAGATGATTCTTCCTAATTCTAAGCCCAGTACTCTCTCTATTATGCCACCTGCCTGCCCTGAGTAGGTGCTTAATAAATGGTTATTGACTGACTGTCAGTATAGGAATGGGGGTGACACCAGAGGGAAGGTAGAGGGAGAGGAAGATAAACCAGTATCCTTCACCAAAACTTCCAGACTGAGATTACAGTAGAGTACACAGACACACACATGTATTATCTGATCTTCATTCAAGCATTAGAAACTTATTTTAGTCTAATTTTGAAGGGAAAAAAATGAAAAATGAAAAACCCTGGGGGCATTATTTCCCCATTCAGCTAGCCCTGAGTCCCTAGCATCAAATTCTAAATAAAAAGCAGTATGTTGGGTATAATATGACTCTATGCCTCTAATTTATTTATTTATTTGTTTGTTTGTTTTTAAACCCTCACCTTCCATCTTAGAATCAATACTATATATTGGTTCCAAGGCAGAAGAGTAGTAAGGGCTAGGCAATGGGGGGTCAAGTGACTTGGTCCAGGGTCACACAGGCCTCTAATTTAAATATAGCCTTCTTCCAAGGAGAGTTGGTCCATTGCTTACAGGGAGCCCCAATCCAACAGAACCAGTCTGGTGCCATCCCAGCTCTGGAGTCAGAGGATCTGGGTTCAAATGCTGTCTTTTAGGTTACTACTTGTGTGACCTTGGGCAAGTTAGTTAACCTCCCTAGGCTACAGGTCCCTCTTCTGTAAAATGAAGGGTTTGGAATAAATAAGCTCAGGGGCCCCTTCCAGCTATAGATCTACAATCTCTTCATCCTATGACCTGCCCAGACAGTCAAGGTAATTAAAAAGGCAGGCCCTGGCCTGAACAAACCAGAAAGCCTGGTCACCTGAAGTGAATGATGCTTGTACTGTATGGGGAAGTGCAACTGGCATCATACATTTTTCTAACAAGAATGCTCCTTAGAAACTAGGAATCAGCAGAAATACTGCTGTTGCCTTCATCTGTGCCTTCCTAGAGGCTGGTTGTCCCAGAATGCTGTCCATTCTCATCTCCAGTTTTTCGAATCTAGAACTTTATTCAATCCTGTTCCCTTTCCTGATGCCCCTGGCTGTTGGGACTCCTTTTCTCAAAGTTTTGTGATAATCTTATCTGGTTTACCTCTTATTTGCCTCCAGTGGAATGTAAGCTTCTTGAGGGAAGAAAATATTTTTCATTTTGTCTCCATATCCCTATTGCCTATCATGTAAATGATACTTACTGGGGCTCAGGAAATGCTTGTCAAAATGGATTTGGAAGTAAGTGTAAGATCGTAGAAGGAAACTTAATAAATCATTTACTCCAGTCTCTTCACTTTACAAAAGAGAAAACCTAGTCTCAGAGAGGCTTCCTCAAGAACACAGAGGAAGCAAGTGAGAGAGTTAGACTGCAAACCTGGGTCCCCTAAATACAAATCCAGGGTACTGTGCACCCTACCCTCAGTTGGCCTAGAAGGTGACTCTATGAAATATACACAAAAAACAAATTGTGTCTTCCCACCATTCCTTAGAATAAGCAAGATATTAGGGTTAATTACATTACACCAAAATTCTATTATATGAAATCTTTCTCATAGTGGTTTTCATTGGGTTGGTATGGAAGTAATCAGCAGCCAGTGGATAGATGTATATTTATATTGTTTCTTGTTCTGATATTCTGGAAAGTACTTTGCTGTCGATGTATCTTTCAGAATATTAAAAACTGGGCCAGATCTGTCTAGTGAGTGTTCTATTTCTGTGAATAGAATGAAGGTGTATTATAGGAAGATATGTTCATTGTACTCTCTACTGTTCCCCTCTGCTTGGTATTTAAAGATCTTCATAATTTGACCTTTTCCTACCTTTCCAGTTTTCTTCCATGTTACTCCCTTCTTCATATTCTGCAATGTATTTTTGTTGTTTATTTCTTTTCTTCTTTTAAACCCTTACCTTCTGTCAGAATCAGTTCTAAGACAGAAATGCAGCAATGGCTAGACAATTGGGGTTGAGTGATTTGCTTAGGGTCACATAGCTAGTAAGTATCTGAAGGAAAATTTGAATAGAGAACCTTCAGTCTCCAGGCCTGGCTCTCTATCCACTGAGCTACTAGCTGCCTCAGAATAATGTTTTTATTTTTTGAAATTTTTATTTAATTAATTAATTTAGATTATTTTTCCATGGTTACATGATTCCTATTCTTTCCCTTCCTTCCTCTCACCCCCCTTAGCCGACACACAATTCCACGAGTTTTACATGTGTCATTGATCAAGACCTATTTCCAATATTATTGATATTTGCACTAGGGTGATCATTTAGAGTCTACATCCCTAATCAGATCCCCATCGACCCATGTGATCAAGCAGATATTTTTTCTTCTGTGTCAGAGTAATGTTTTTAAAGGCATAAATACAAAGAATTTCAGAAGAAACCAATTACAATGAAATGTGGGGTTAACAAAATGTTAAAAAATAGCAGGTTCATGGACCTCAGGTTAAGAATTCCTGGTCCAAAGTATTTTTAAACCTCTTTCTAGCATATTAGCATTGTTGAACTTGGGAAGGCAGCTTGGTATAGTAAAAAGAACAGTTGATGTAGAGTTACAAAACCATTGTTTAAATCCCAGCTCTGGCATTTATTACCTGTGAAACTCTGAACAAGTCATTTAACTTGTTTAGTCTCTTCAGCCTTGTCTGACTCTTCGTGTCCCCACATGGGGTTTTCTTGTCAGATACTGGAGTGGTTTGCCATTTCCTTCTTTAGCTCATTTTTACTGATGAGCAAACCAAGGCCAACAAGCTTATGTGACTTGCCCAGAGTCACACAGATAGTAAGTGTCTGAGGCTGGATTTGAACTCTGGTTTTCCTGACTCTGGGCTCAGTACTCTATCCCTTGTGCCATTTAACTGCAAAATGGCATTGGAGTGGGGGGTGGGAAATAGAATAACAGATCTCTATGTTTCCTTCCAGTTCTAACTCAGTAATCCAATGATTATCTGATCTGATTCTCTAGAGCAGGGGTCCCCAAACTTTTTACACAGGGGGCCAGTTCACTGTCCCTCAGACCATTGGAGGGCTGGACTATAAAAAAAAAAACAAAACCCACAACTATTAACAAATCTGTATTCCACTGTCTGGGGTAGCGGAGGCTGCAGCACAGGCTCTGATGGGCCTGTCACAGCTTGCACAGACCCATCACTGCCACCCCTATACCAGGCAGCAGTATACACAGTGTGGAATCCCCTCCCCCAGATCACCACTCACCATGCTGACATCTTCCATTGTGCAGCCACATAATCCATTGCACAGCGCCTTGTTCTCCTTCAGTTACTCTCAGAACAAGGAGCCACACAAAGGATTATGTCACCGGAAGTAGTATTTTACATGAGTGATGCCACGCTTTGTGGTGCTGCCACATACAGTGCTCCTCTCACTGACCACCAGTGAAAGAGACGCCCCTTCTGGAAGTGAGGTGGGGGTCGGATAAATGACCTAAGGGGCCGCATGTGGCCCGTGGGCCGTAGTTTGGGGACCCTTGTTCTAGATGAAGAAAGTTCTCCATCTCAGAACAGTATCTCATGAGGCGTGGTGAGCCGCCTTCCTACCAAGGCTCCTAGTGACCATGTCTCTGCCTTTCATCTTAACCCTAGCAGAGGCCCTGAGGGAGATCCCTGAGCTCAGCCTGCTTTACTAATGAATACTGTCATCCTGGTTTTCTTTAAGGTACCCCAGGCTTCACAGCATGGTGATTCGCTGCTACCTTCTCATTCAGCAGTACTCAGAAGCTTTGATGGCTCTCACCACCATGGCATCTCTCCGGGACCACAGCACCCCGGAAACACTCAGCATCATGGACGACCTCATCAGCTCGCCAGGAAAGGACAAGAGTGGGAGGGGGCACATGCTCATCATTCGGGTGCCTTCGGTGCAGCTGGCTATGCTGGCCAAGGAGAGGCTGCAGGAGGTGCGGGATAAGTTGGGTCTTCAGTACCGTTTTGAAATCATCCTTGGAAACCCAGCTTCAGAACTGAATGTGGCCAGTCACTTTGTGGCACGATTAAAGGTCAGCAAGAGATTGATGTTTCTGCCTTTCCTTGTACCCATTTTTCATTTTTTCTCCAATCTAGATGCCTGAACCTTGAACTTCATGACAATTATGAGCAAATTCATTTTTCTAAGTATTTTACTCAGTAGATTTTTAAAATATTTTTTCTATTATTTTTCTATATATTTCTATATTCTAAAAAAGGTATTTAATCTTCATGACAATTTTAAGAAAGAAGGCAGTGAGCTATAGAGGGGAAATCATGATAATAACAACCATCCTTTATAGAGTGTTTTGTGTGTTTATATGTAGTTTTTATATATTTATATAGTATTTGATAATTTATTTTCATCACAATCCCTTAAGGTAAATTCTATAATTCTCCTTATTTTATAATCAAGAGGACTAAGTTAAGTTAAATCACTTGCCCAGCGTCATACAGCAAGTAAATGTCTGAGGTGGAATTTAGACTCTGATCTTCCCAACTCCATGTCCAGTGCTTTATCCAGAGTATGCCGCTTAGCTTCTGGCTGTCATTAGAGGACATAGATTTAAATTCCGTCTCTGATACTGCCTCTGTGACCCAGGGTAAGTCAGGCTCTCTGGGCCTTAATTTATTTATAAAATGAGAAGGTAGAACCACATGGCCTCCCAGGTCCCTTTACAGTTCTAGTCTCTTTTTGAGGAACATAATTATCTTCATAATTATAGAAACAGTTTTACAGAATTCTGAGACAAGAATTATTCCAGTCTCACTTCGTCTCATTCCAATTAACTTCAGGCTCTGACCTATCTTGGATGACCCACTTCTACCACCAACCCTACTAAGATTCACCAGGTTGGGTGACTTCTGGGATGTCTTTGAGAGAGACTCCTTCCCTGCCCTGAAGCTCAGCATCCTCAGCCTCTCATTCTTATCATTTCAGCGCTTAATAGGTCCTGTTTCCCCTACATTCCCTCCTTGGTTGTTCCCAAGCAATTCTGTTCTCCCCATGTCCTCATCTCACTTCCAGCAAATGACTTTGCTTTTTCCATTTACTACTACTACTACTACTACTACTACTACTACTACTACTACTACTACTACTACTACTACAACTATTATTCCTCCTCCTCCTTCCCTTCTTCCTCTTCCTTCTCCTCCTCCTCCTCCTACTATAACTATTAATCTTCTTCCTCCTTCTCCTTCTCTTCCTCCTCCTCTTACTACTATATTACTCTTCTTCCTCTTCCTCCTTTTTCTCCTCCTCTTCTTCCTCCTACTACAACTCTTCCTCTTCTTTTTCCTTCTCCTACTTCTACTACTACAACTCCTCCTATGTATATGTATAGTATTAAAAGGTAAAATACATTTGGCATTTTACAATATTATACGTATATTTTATGCATTTCAGAGTTTCTAAACTTTTTCTGTATCATCTGCTGGCCTTCTCATATCATCTGCGCCTTTCTTAAAACTCCCACAATATTTCCATTTAATTTCTGATGCCTACCCAATTTATTGAAACTTCACTGGGGAAAGTCACAATGTGAAAGGGATGCCTTTATTTCCTATGACCCTCAAAATAATCCCTTGATGTCGGTGGATCTTAGAGCTAGTAAGTTACCAAAGCAGTGTTTGAACTCCAACCTCTCTGGGTTCAAGTTAATCACTCTAGCACCACCTACCTGCCTCTAACAGGACTGTCCAGATTGCCATTCCCACATCAAAGGCGCTTTGCTCTGAAAGCAAAGCAGAATTGCAGAAGCTCAAAGGAAATGTGAGATACGCAGATTTAGACAGCTCCATCCCAAATGTTCTCACAGCTATTTGTGCCTAGCCTCCTGAGCTCATATCGGTCGGATCAGCCACAACTGGTCACACTGTACATCCACCCCAACATCAGGGTGTCATTTTGGTCCTCTTCCTTTAGGACAACAAAGACAGTGTAGCTGCCTCTAAGAGAACCAACCATATGGAACTTCATGCCTCAGTCTTCCTATCCCTCTGGTTTCCCTTTCTGTCTCAAAAGCATAAAAAGCCTTTCCCTTAGTTAAGTTAAGTTTATGTGTTTTTAATCCCAGCCACTGGTTCAGGGATCCCTGTCTTCAACCAGCTGGCTTGCACTTACCTGCTTCCCCCATTATCAAAGGGAAATAATATAGCTGAAAGTGTTAGATTTGGAGTCAGTTCATGGATCCAAATCCTAATGCTGCCACTTAATATTTACATGACCTTGAACAAGCCATTTCCCTTCTTAGTCTCAGTTTTCTCATCTGCAAAATAAATAAAGGAGATTTCCAAGGGCCTTTTGGGTTTTAAAGCTATGTTTTCTTTTTATCATTGCTACTAGGACATGGTCATATTTGGCCTAATATTTACTGATTTTTTCAAGATGAATCTTATACACAGGTGCCCATTTTCTAATAAATACGATAGTCTTTCTTCTCTTAAACCTCAAAGGGGTTTGGGCAGTTAGGTAGCATGGTGGGTAGAGCACTAAGCCTGCAGTCAGGAGGACCTGACTTCAGATCTGGTCTCAGATACTTCTTAGCTATGTGACCCTGGGCAAGTCAATTAACCCCAATTGTCTAGATCTACCTCATCTGCCTTGGAACCTATACTAAACATTGATTCTAAAACAGAAGGTAAGATTTTTTTTAACTCTTCTTGTTCTGTGTATCAGTTTTTTCTGAGCCTGTTGTAGCTATTCACAAAGATGACAAGAGGCAGGATATTTTGTTCCATGTCCCAAGCCCCTTTTGTTGCCTTATAAGGTGCGGATACCTTCTGGCACTTAGGATTTGCCCCAGTGGGCTATTTGGAGCATCTGCATTTGAAGGTTGTTTGTTGTTGCTGTTTGGTTGTTTCTGTCCAGGTCCCTATTTAGGGTTTTCTTGGCAAAAATACTGGAGTGGTTGGCCATTTCCTTCTCAGCTCATTTTACAGATGAGGAACTGAGGCAAACAGGGCTAAGTGACTTGCCCAGGGTCACTGTACTGATAAATGTTTGAAGTCAGAGTTGAGCTCACAAAGATGAGTCTTCCTGACTCCAGGTCCAGCAGTCCCCTAGCTGCCCTTAAAGGTGCCAGGCCTTTACGATGGTCAGCCCTGGCATAGAATGAGTACACTGCACAGAATAATAATAAATATTTTTAATGAGGCACATATATGTTTATATTTATATATATATATATATATATATATATATGCATGTGTGTGTATACTATATGAACAATACTAAAATAAGGAAGGTGAAGGAGTTCAGGAATCGTAGAAAGGAATTGGGTAACCCTAACTCCTTGTTTTCCATGCCCTGGTGCTACAAAGGGATGGGAATTGGGACTAGAAATATTTTTCTGGGGTTTCTAATAAGCATTCATCCTGTTTTGGTGACCCCTTGGTCACCTATGCTAACTTGGACAACACATTTATACTCCCAGTTCAGGAGAAAATTAAAATGGCCATGTTGAGCTATTTGTTGCATTAACAAACAAACAACCAAAAGTGATGGGCCTTTCAAGGGCCTCACAGACCAGCATCTGTCCTTTAAAGCATACATTGGCTGTGGCACCCTCTAACAGACATCCTGACTAATCGCAGAGCCCCAGGGACAGGAGTTGAATAACATGTCCCAATCCATAGCTTCCCAACGGATGTCTGCATAGTTTATTTCAGCCCTAGCAAAGTCTTTTCTATAACTCCCAAAGTAGAAATAGTCTCAGGGCCCAGATACAGTCTATTTCTCTCCTCAGAAATATGGAAGTTGTGGATGAGTAAATTGGCTCTGTTGCAGGTTTTCTCCAATTTACTCATCCACAGAGTGAAATTGGTACAATGACTTGTTAGAAATGTTTAGAGGGGTTGGGCTCAAATAACATCTGAAGAACCCAATAACTCAGTGAACCTATATTAACCTTCCAAATGGTGCAGACCAGACTACCCTGTGTGCCTTCAGTAGATCATTTAGACTCACCCAATCCATTGTCCAAATTGTCCAAAATTGCTAGAATATCCTTGGATTATTGCTCTCGATCTGGATCTTGGTGTTTTGCTCTGGCATTGTGTTACACCTAATATCCCAGGGTTCTCTACAACAACCCTAGGAATCTCTTAAAAGAAAGTATCTGTATGATAGTCTTGTTTGTTTTGTATAATCTCCAACTCTTCCAGGCTCAAACCTCACCCCCCACATCAAAATGTCTTAAAATCTCAAATTTACCAAGACAGAACAAGACTCTTTTTTACAATGGTTGAGGAGGTCACTTTTTGAAAATTGTATAAGATGTTCATACCATAGGCAAAATTGTATCAGTCTTATCAAGTTATTTCTTTACCATTCCCCATCTCTTTTAGTGGTAAAAATCAGTGCCATCCAATTATCTAGTATTTCTATTTCCATTACACTGTTTCAGCTCTGTTTCTAAATGCCCTATTTTACTTTTAGTTCAGCTTGTAATTTGCCTGATATTCAAAGGATATTGGGGAGCGGGGTGCAGAGGGACAAATAGTAGAGAGAAGGAAAGAAATTTCTCTAGGACAGATGAGGCCATAATATATTTAGGCCTCCTTGATATTGAACTTAAAGGCTAGATTCCTAGCCAATTCCTAGACTAGATATTTAGCCACGATGCTCTGACATTTGTAAAACTGACAATGTTTAATGTTTGGAGTGCAAGCTCATTCTGAGTCCATGGTCAGTTGGTTGTGATATCTGGGCCCCAGTTAATGACATTGTAAAAGAAAAAATAATTGAATGGAGTGCTGACTAACCAAGGTTATCATTTGTTATTTTTATTACTAGTAACTTAAAAATAAGACTTCTTGTAGCTGTTCAGTGTAACTCTTGTTATCCCACCACTGTGACCTGATTTCATCGTACTTGGCAGTACAGTAGATTAATCAGAATCCCAAGAGAAGAGCACATTAGGGAGAGACTGTTCAAATTCTATAGATAATAGGAAAGTAATGAGCAATCAGCCCTGAAAGAAACCCTAAAGTGCTCAAAAGAAAAAAAAGAAAGTAATGAACAGTATCATTCTTCTTTCAAAGAATCAGTCAAGGAAAGAAATGATGGTGTTCTTCATGTGGCAAATGTGTGGAGAAGAGTATCTCCCTAAAGCATCTTCTTATTGTTGCTATATTATTTTTTTTCTGGCAAACTGAATCTCAGGATACTAAAAGCCTTTCAAGCTTAGATCAAATGACTTAGAATGACCAGCTCCAAAGGACAGGAAATCAAATAGTGCCATGCTGCTCTTCTAACTTAAAATGTGCCTGTAGTTGATATTTCTCAGATGACAATTTCAAATTGAAGAAATTGTGGATATATTTCTAAAGATTAGTTTCCCTTCAGTAAGCCTCTATTCTTCATCAGGACATAAGCAGATGAATATTCCCATTCTCTATCATAATATCATTTTATCCAGTGGCTTTTAAAAATTCTAGCTTTTTCTTGGCTCTGTCAGTATTCTGCTTGCATGACTGTATTTGCATTAATCGCCATATCTTTCTGCCCTGCTCCTTGGTCTACACTTTTGAACACCAATATCGCTAAACTTTAGAGCCAGTTAGATGGTTCTATGGATAGAATGCTTGACCTGCAGTTAGGAAAACCTGAGTTTAAGTCAGGCCTTAGACACTACATGTATAAGCCTGGGTAAGTCACTTAACCTGTTTGCCTTAATCCACTGTAGAAGGAAGTGGCAAACCATTCCAGTGTCATTGCCAAGAAAATCCCACCAGCCGTGTGGTCCACTGACGGAACAACAGCAGTCACTAAGCTGGCCCAACTCTTGTGGTACAAACCCTTATAGCAGTATAATCACAAAGTACTATGAATTCTCATTTTAAAACAATGGTAATTGTTTGTAGTTATTCTAGACATTGTTACAAAGTAGACAACTGAGATGTAGATAATGTATCTTTAAGGAAGCTTGGATTTTCAATCTTCTGAAAATAATCTTTTGGAAAAGCTACTAAGTTTTCAAGATCCCAAATCACTAATTACATTTGGTGGTTGCTTTAAAGTAAACATAGCAATTTATAATTTTTAAACTACTAGAAATAAAACAAAGTAGATATGGCGAATTAAAAGAAAAAGAGTCTGCTTCTTAAGTAATATTATTTGATGATTCATTTTCCCAGTGAAAGTAATATCTGTTTAAATGAAGTTTACAAATTCATCACCTATGTACATAAAACTGTTTTAGATATTTTTTTTTTTGGTCAAGTTAGCAATCATCAGATTTACTGTAATTACTTAGTTCTGTTCTGGGCACTGTGCTAAGCACTAAGAGTACCAAAAACAAGAAAATAGAAAGACTGTCCTTGCCTGCCTTTAAGGAGCTTACATTCTGATGGGGAAAGATATGACATAAAAGAACTGAAACTTTTGGGTTGGGAAAGGAAGAAATGAAGAAAAATCTGGGAGGGTCAGGGATACAGCCCAGAGAGGAACTAAGACATGACTGGGCCAGAGAAACCAGAAAACAGAGGGGGAGGCTACAAGGGTGTAGGGAACTTTCAGTGTGTGAAGTTTGCAGGGGCAGAATAAGCTTCCATGGTAAAGAAGCATGGAAGAGGTAGAAGAAGACCAAGAGAGTCTAGAGTACAGTTTAAAAAGCAAGGAAAACTCTTTTTAAACAAAAATTCCAGGATGTTTTTCTGTGAAGAGATGGTCTTTGGGTTATTTTTCATTAAGTCAAATCAGATAGCTAACAAATGTATAATATTGCACATTTTATTGTGTTTTATATATCACTATAAAATAATAGTTGATGTTTGTATCATGCTTTGAAATTTGCAAAAGCTTTAAAAAATTATCTCATCTACTTCTCATAACAGCTAATCTCTCTTTTTTGTTAATAACAATCCCATATTAGAAATAAGAATGAAAATTTACAAGTCACATCTGTCATCTGTACTCCTTTTGGTGAACTATATCCCAGAGGTTCTTAAGTCTATGGCTGGACTCCTCAGAATAATGTTTTTAAATGCATAAAATAAAATTTTAAAGATTACAAAGGAAATCAGTTATATTGGAATATCATTATCAAAAAATTTTTAAGTTCTTAGACCCCTTGATCTCTCCTTTCTATCTAAATAGGGGTTACTTTAAAGTTATATATAGTTTCTTCTCGAATTTAGTTTTGCAAATGAAGTAAAGATAGACTTTGAAATTGGAGAAGTTTTTAATTTTATCAAATGAATTCCTTTTTGCAGAGCTGGAGAGGAAATGATCAAGAAGAGTGGATCCCTCGGACCTATCAGGATTTAGAAGGTCTACCTTGTATTGTAATATTAACTGGAAAAGACCCTCTTGGAGAAACTTTTCCCAGGTACTGTTTAAACAGCCACTTCTCACTCTCTACCAGTTATTGTTTAGCGCTAAAGGTTAAGGCCAAGATGGAGTAATAACTAGAGTTATGGTCATCATTCCATTCTGTGTCTGTGCTTAGAGCAGAGTTTTATAGGAATGTTGGAAACTCGGCTGGGTTTTCTGTTCTCTGGCTGTCCAGAGACCATTACCTTGGGAGAGAGTTCACTTTTAGAGAAATCCACAGGGCTAGAGGAGTTGACTGGAGGGGAGGGGCAGCTGTCATAAGTGGGTACTGCACACTTTTGGTGAAAGAGTACCCCTTTCTCTGGGTGGCTGAAATAACATATCTTATTGGCCTGTTAGCTCTATTCCTGTTGACTCAAATATGTAACACATAAAATTTTGCTTTGGAAACATCCCTTAAAAAAAAAATAACACTTACCTTTCATCTTAAGAATCAATACTTTATTGGCTCTAAAGCAGAAAAGGAATAAGGGCTAGGCAATGGGGGTTAAGTGACCTACTCATTGTTATATAGCTAGGAGATGTTAGAGGTTAGATTTGAACCCCAAAACTCCTTTTTCTAGGCCTGACTCTCAATTCATTAAAATAGCTGCCCCCGACATCCCTTTTTGGAGAAAGACCTTAATGCCTTTGTGAATAAAGCCTTATAGTAGGAGGATTCTAGTTTAAGCTATTACCTGAGGAAAAATCATTTAGAAAGTTACCTCTTGGGGGCAGTTAGATGGCTCAGTAGATTGAAGGGCAGGCCTCAATGAGGATGGGAGATCCTGGGTTCAAATCTGACCTTTCAGACACTTCTTCACTGTGTGACCTTGGGCTGGTCACTTAACCTCCATTGCCTAGTCCTTACTACTCTTCTGACTTGGACCCATTACAAAGTATTGATTATAAGACAAAAGTTAAGAGTTTTTAGAAGTTAAAAAAGAAAGTGAACTCTGATATACAGCATGACTAATATGGAAAAATGTTATACATGATCACATGTGTGAAATCTAGATCAGATTGCTTACTGCCTCAGAATGTGGAGAGGGGAGGAAGAAAATTTAGAACTCAGAATTTTTAAAAATTGTTTTTGCATGTGATTGGGAGAAAATAATTTTTTAAAGAAAATTAATCAACTAGCCATTCATGGATTATTTGGTAGAACGTTTAAACAACATTTGAATGAAATTCAGTAAAGGAATGATGTGGCATAGAGGCTAGAGAGGCAGCCTGGAAACCAGGAAAACTTGTGCTTACCTGGAGTGGGGGATGCCCCCTTGGACTTGTACTGGCTTTGAGCTATTCTAGCAAGTCACGTAACCTCTAAAGTTGCAGGAAAGGAAATGAGTCGGATTGATGGAGGGAGGAAGTTTCATCAATTCATCTGGGAATTCTCTGTTTCATTACAATCTCGAATCTAGTCCCTATCCCTATTATTGGGAGAGCTTACCTTTTTTTAGTCAGGTGCACCTGAACCTTTAAAAGAAATTCATGAGAATGCTGCACAGCTCTGAGCTTATAAGCTGGAGAGCAACAGAGAAAGAGCCCCCATCATGTTCCCCTCTCACCTGTCAGTCACAGGGGCAGGGGCACGAAAGTGAAGACAGCAGCAGGAAGGATCCCTGCCTTCCTGGGAGAGAACAAGTTCTAGAGAACCATGATGCTGGAGCAGGAGCCAGGTGCACCTTCAGCAGTGGCCACAAGCAATCCTGCTTCCCCATGCACTGTTGCGGAGATGGGAAGTGACTGTTAGGGGGAAAGAGGGGATGGAGGCAGAAATGGTGCATGCTCCGCACCAGATCCAGTACACATTCAGGATACCTCTTACAAATAAACGCACATAAACAACTGTTCCCATTCAAAATGCATAATTTGGAAGGAAAAATTAAAAACCAAAAATGTTCCCCTCCCCAGATCCTTGAAGTACTGCGACCTCCGGTTAATTGACTCGAGCTATTTAACTCGAACCGCCTTAGAACAGGAGGTGGGCCTGGCATGTTGCTATGTCTCCAAGGAAGTCATCCGAGGACCCATCGTCGCCCTGGATCTTAGTGAGAAAGAGCACGAGAGAGCCAGCGTCAGCGAAAATGACTCTGATGAGCTGCTGATTGATTTGGAGAGACCCCAGAGCAATAGCAGCGTAGTCACTGGGACTTCAGGTCAGTGGTGTGGTTCATCTTTCTTATCTCTTTCCTTAGGAGGGATGCAGGACCAAAGAGTGTGAGGGCTAAGAGATAGCTATTTATTTAGCTGTGACTTTACAGCGCTCAGGATGCTTTGACAGTAGCCTTCATCAATCCCTATCACAGGGTTGCAAGAAAAAGATAATTAGTAATTAGTAATCTGATGGCATGGCATTTAATAAAATTTAAAAAAAAACTGTTAACCACCCTGAAGGATTCTCATCCATTTTCACAATCTCCTTTAACCGTCCTCACCCTTAAGATTATCAAGAAGGGGCAGCTGGGTGGCTCAGTGGATTGAGAGTCAGGCTTAAAGACAGGATGGTCCTGAGTTCAGATCTAGACTCAGACACTTCCTAGCTGTGTGACCCTGGGCAAGTCACTTAACCCCCATTGCCTAGCCCTTACTACTCTTCTGCCTTGAAACCAATACATAGAATTGATTCTAAGACAGAAGATAAGAGGTTGTTTTTTTTTTTTAAGTATCAAGAAAAAATCATGTTTGGATATTATGGTAGGGTGCAAATAATGTTATTTGACCTTAGCTTAAATTCCTTCCAGTTCAGAGGCTTTTTTTTTTTAATTCTTACCTTCCCTCTTAGAATCAATATTGTTTATCAGTTCCAAGGCAGATGAGAGGTAAGGATTAGGCAATTGGGGTTAAATGACTTGCCCAGAGACCCACAACTAGAAAGTGTTTAAGGTCAAATTTGAACCCAGGACTTCCTATCTCTAGACCTGGCCCTCAATCCACTGAGCCACCCAGCTGCCCCCAGCCCAGAGATTTTTGAGCCTCTGCTTATTTGCTGGAATGACGTGGCTAGCCACTTCAGTGATAAATATTAGTTCCCTAATGCTGTTAATCCTATCTTTTCCTTCTTTCATCCAATATTATACCAAACTGGTGGTTCTAAGTAGGCCAGCTTGGCATTATTTATTTGTATGTTTAGCCTTTTTCTTGTCTCTCTTACTACTTTACCCTAATTCTGTTCTCTTGTGGGAGTGATGTAATTGCCAATGGATTTCCCTCTCCCAACTGCCCCCTTAGACTGCTCTGAACAAGGCCTGCCTGGCTGGCCCACTGTAATGTGGAAGCATCCCTGACTCCCAGAATTCTCTTTGAGGTAGTGGAGTCTATTAACTAGATTTTATAAGAATCCCTCAGGTCATCTGCAGGCCAGTCTCTTGCACAAATGCCTGTAATGTAATGTTTTTATTTTTTCCAATTTTAGAAACCCTTACCTTTCATCTTAGAATCAATAGCGTATGGGTGCCAAGGCAGAAGAGTGGTAAGGGCTAGGCAATGGGGGTCACACATCTGGGAAGTGTCTGAGGTCAGATTTGAACCCAGGACCTCCCATCTCTAGGCCTGGCTCTCAATCCACTGAGCCACCCAGCTGCCCCCTATATTGTAACATTCACAGTCTGATCCAGATACATTCCTGATTGTTACCCCACCAAAAGCAGTACTGCTTTTTTTGGTAATGACTTTGGGAATCAGTGAGGCAAGGATCCCTGGGGTCTTCTGCCCCTCCAGAGCTGGTTTAGAGACCCAAAAAGTATGGAGACCACCATTCTATTTGGATATAACAGGAGCCTGCTCATCCTTAGCCAGGAATCAAAAAGCCCACAATATTCTCTACCCAGCCTCCCTTTCCCAGAAAAATGCTTTGGCTTGTTGGCCCCGCGTCAGTCATCAGAGACATAGGGATTTCGAGGGAGTAGCTTTGATTATGGGCTTGCCACAGAGACCCTCCACCTGGCTCCAGCTGGCCCTGACTTGTAGAGGACGATCTCCCGATCTTTAGAAGCTGGGCAACCTTCCTTTACCAAGCATCCTTGGTGGGTGGCACGGTGTGATTTCTCTCCGGTCTCTTCCAGGTTCCATAGCAGAGAATGGAGTGAGCTCCTCTTGTACCGCCCAGAAGCAGCCTTCATCCCTCAGCTTCCAGAACGCAGCAAACAGCTCAAGGCTTGAGGAAGGGGTTTCTCCAGAAGCCCCCACCCCGGGGGAACCCTTGAAACAAGAGTGCGATTCCCTGGGCCATCAGATGGCGAGCAGCACCACCTCCAAGCCTTCCTCCTCCTCCTCCGTGTCCCAGGCTTTCCAGTGGCCGGGGCAGCCCATCAAAGGCTGCAGGGATTTCCATGTGTCCCTACCACGCATTGTGATACTGTCCAAAGCTGCCTACTGCCTCCTGGGCTCTCAGAAGAGCGGGCAGCTGCCGTCCTCCTCCTCCCTCCTTCCTCACGCGGACGTGTCGTGGGTAAGCTCTCTGAGACCCTTGCTGCACAAGGATATGACCAGTGAGGAGCAGTCCCTGTACTACCGACAATGGACAGCTGCCCGGCAGCATCACGCCGACTACAGCAACCAGGGGGATGCTGCTGGTTCCCGGAGCTTCCATCCCCGAAGGCTGCTGCTCACAGGGCCCCCACAGGCAAGTGCTCCCCATAACGCCTATCCACAGGCGGACCGGACCCCAGCTCCACTGAGCTGGAGAAGAGGGCACAGATTTCTCAGAGCTGGATATGGTAGGATGAGGAGTGGTTAGTAGTGCAGTAGGGGGTGGCCTAGAGAATAAGGGGCACCCAGGAATTCTATTCTTGGAAAAAAGCCCAAGAGCATTATTTTTTAACACACACACATTAGTCTGTTCAGAGACTTTCATAGCATCATTATTTTGTTATAAATGTCCCTCCCATCCCACCCCCTTAAAAAGAAAAAAAAACCCTAAAAGTAACCTATGTATATGCCCAATAGGGAATTTCCAGTGCAAAGGTAATCAATTGTGATGTATTACTCTCATTGACCAGCATGAGGAATATAAAAAAATATGAAAATCCCTTTTAAATAATCCAAAGCGTCAGAAGAAAAGAGTTGTAAGAGTTAAATTAATATCCACTACTTCAAGTATTACATTTTTAAAGTTTATTATCTGACAAAATAGAACCATGTGACTAAGTTTTCTGCCTGCTCACAATTCCGGCTCCATCAAAGCTACTGACAGGAAGGAAAGAGAGCAAGACACAGAACTCCACCCAATTTATAGCCTATCTACATCAGCATATAAGGACAGGAAATGAGTGGGATTCTGGGAATTGTAGTTTTGCTGGGAATCATAGTTTTTAGGGGTAACAGATTCTAATTTCAGAGTACATATTCACTAAAAATGATACCTAATAGCTAATATTTATAAGCACTTTAATATTTACAAAGCATTTTACATGTTATCTCATTTTATCTTCACATCAAAGATAAAATGAGGTGTAGGTGTCACTACTATCTTTATTTTACAAATAGGAAACTGAAGCAGGCAGGGGTAATATGACTTGCTCAGGGTTATGCAGCTAATGAGTGTCTGAGGCTGGATTTGAACTCAGGTCTTCCTGAATCCAAATCCAGCCTACTCTCTACTGGACCAGTTTGGGCCTCTTTAAAAAATAAATACTATAAGTAAAAATTAAAAGAAAAAAGTTTAATGGGAATTAATGGAAAGGCCAAGACTCTTGATAGGTACATGGAAAGAATAATTGTTAAGTTATAATGGGTTAGGTACTGAAATAATTTATTTAAATATAAAAAGTTGTAAAGCAACTATATTTAAATATTTTCATGTTTAATATAAAACTTAGAATAAATCACTAATTTTTAAAAAAATAGAGAACAAACTTATTTTTCCTGGTGCTAGAGTACAGAATTATGGCTAAAAGAAAAGGTAAGTGGAGGCAGATTTCAGCTCAATGAAAGAAGGAACAAACTTCTTGATATTTTGAGATGGGCATAAAGGAATGGGCTACTGTAGGTGATGAATTCTTTGTCACTCTAAGCAGAAGCTTAAATAACTATAGCTGAGGATACTATAAAAATGACTTATGTTTCAGCTTTTTAAAAAAATAATTGTTACCTATTATCTTATTATCAATTCTAAGATAGGAGAGGAGCAATAGCTAGGTAAATGGGGTTAAGTGACTTACCCAGGGTCACACAACTTGGGAAATATCTGTAGTCAAATTTGAACACAGATCCTCCCAACTCCAGGTCTGATGCTCTATCTTGCTACCCCTCAACTTATTATTATTGAAAACAATAATAACAGCTTGCATTTGCAAGCACCTTAAGGTTTACAAAGTTCTTTATATACATTATTTTATTTTATCCTCAAAATAAAATGGGGAATAGATGCTGTTATTTTCTTTATCTGTAACATTAGAAAACTGAGGCAGAATGTAAAGTGACTTGCCCAGGGTTACAAAACTAGTAAATATCAGAGGCCAGATTTGAATTCAGGATTTCCTGACTCCAGGTCCATTGCTCTACTCAGTCATCCATCTTGCAATTATTTAGTGTAGTTTGGGCTAGATAATCTCTCAGGAGTCTTTCAAATCTAAATTCTATGATTCTAATAGACCATCAACTTTACTAGTAGACAAATGATGGAAATAATCATGAAAATACTGCTACCGAATTTTGTATTTATTTTATACAATTTTGTTCTTTTTAATGAAGGTAGGTTTTTTTAATGTTTTTAAGGAAGAAAGTAAAATCTTCCTTATCACACCCCCTCCTGAATGACGCATTTAATTACTACTATATGGAAGACTTGGTTTTTTCCTTCTTCCCATACCTTTTCTCCTGTCTCCAAATGTCTCCATTAGGTGGGAAAGACAGGCTCCTATCTGCAATTCCTCCGGATCCTTTTCCGCATGCTCATCAGATTACTGGAGGTTGATGTGTATGATGAAGAAGAGATTAATATCAGTAAGTAATGCACAAGAATTCTCAAAGGCCCTTTTGTGAAATAAAATAAAAAGCGAGCTAGATGGAGGAGGAATATATGAAAGGAGTGGGATGGTATAAATTACAGAGAAAATTAAGTTGTGCTGTATTTCTGACATCTGGTATTTCATTTGTAAGCCTTTTGAGGGCTTCTCTTGTATCCCCAACAGACATCATGCTGGGCAAATTAACAGGACACTCATAACTATTTGTTGAGTGAATGAATGGAAAAGCATTTATTAAGCATTAACTATATGCCGAACACCGTGCTGAGCATTTTTGTTGTTCAGTTGTTTTTCAGTCTTGTTTAACTCTTTGTGACCCCAAATGGGGTTTTCTTGACAGATTCTGGAGTGGCTCGCCATTTCGTTTTCCAGCTCATTTTACAGATGAGGAAACTGAGATAAACAGGGTTCAGTGACCTACCTAGGGTCACCCAGCTAATAAATGTCTGAAGCCAGATTTGAACTCAAGGGGATGAATCCTAGCCTAGCACCCTGTCCATCGTGCCACCCAGCCGCCCAGTGCTAAGCATTAGAGATACATAGGAAAGGGAGTTAGTCCAGTTTTCAAAAGAAGCTAGCTCTCACCTGTAGCCACAAGAAGCTTCAGCATGCTCAGTGGCCACACGCTGGTAAACTATCTCTGCAGGCAGGCTAGAGCAGGTTGAAGGTAAGCAACAGACCTCAGAGTGAGTAGGGGGATGTCTACCCCAAGTGTGTGAAGACTTCCTCCAATGGAAGGGGCAAGATGAGGACAATTCCTTCCAGCAGCCATGAAGGTGGCTGACGTGGGCACTGTGGAACCCTCAGAATTGCAGCAGATATCAGACACCAAGGTCATCCACTGCTTCCCAAGCCATCCCCACTTATCCTGACTTTTGTCCTGCCCCTAGACATCCACAACCCTAGAAGAGAGAGTGAGACCGATCGATGGCTTTGTGCAACTCTGCCTCACTTAAGATCGAATTTATTACACAAGTCAAAAAATCATTTTAGTCTTCTTTTAGTACATAGGACAATAACCAGCCAACTAGCCAAGCAGATTAGTATCGTTATCAATAATAATAATAATAACTCAAGTTTACGTAACTCTCTAAGGTTTTTAAAGTCTGGTTTCAGCCCTGTAAAGTTGGTGAGTGGAGGCTTCACGCCTCCTTTGGGTGAGAAGGAGAAAGAAGTTCAGTGAGTAGGACTCTAACTCTCCATCTCTTGTCCAGTTTGGACTCTTTTTTTTTCTGCTCTCCGAAGTTGAGACATCTTGCTCCTCTAGTCTCTATTCCGATCTAACAATCAGATAAATGCTAGGGAGGAAATATCCCAACCTTCCTTCTAGAAATGGATCATAGGCTAATTCAGCCACAGATGTGCTGGAGCCAATTCACATTGCCTTAGAATTGATTGTTAAAAAACACATGTGCAATTTTTGCCTTAGAAATTGGCAAATGCTACAAATGAAGACTTGGTTTATCATGTTGTTGAGTTGTTTAGCCTTAGGAAATGATGGAGAAAACTTGGATAAAAAGTATCATGTATTCTAAAATTATTTTTTAATTTTAAAGAGAGCCAGTTGTAAATCATTTATCAGCAACCTCCTGAGTCCAGCCCTAGTAGAATATAGCCATGACAAGGAAGATCTGTGAATTCTGACCCAGTATAGATTAGAGCTTGATGGACTGAGTTGGCTTAGGGTCATTTCTTTCTTTCTTTCTTTCTTTCTTTCTTTCTTTCTTTCTTTCTTTCTTTCTTTCTTTCTTTCTTTCTTTCTTTCTTTCTTTCTTTCTTTCTCTCTTTCTTTCTCTCTCTCTCTCTCTTTCTTTCTTTCTTTCTTTCTTTCTTTCTTTCTTTCTTTCTTTCTTTCTTTCTTTCTTTCTTTCTTTCTTTCTTTCTTTCTTTCTCTCTTTCTTTCTCTCTCTCTCTTTCTTTCTTTCTTTCTTTCTCTCTCTCTCTTTCTCTCTCTTTCTTTCTCTCTCTTTCTTTCTTCTTAATTATTTTTTTTCAATTACATGTAAAAACAATTTTTGATAATTGTTTTTTAACATTTTGTAATTCAGATTCTCTTCCTCTCACCTCCTTTCCCAAGATTATACCAGTACTTTCATGCAATATGTATTTCTACATTCCCTATGTCATAACTAAAAATATGTATCACATATACAATAAAAAACTCATAAAGGATATCAAATGATGGATGGCATGCTTTGATCTGCAATCAGTTCCTTCTTTGGCTTTAGTGTTTTTTTAATCATGAGTTCCTCAGGCTTATCTTGGAACCTTGGTTTGCTGATAATAGTTTAGTTTAGAAGCATTTCTTAAAATTAATCTAGAGAATTCACTCCAGGGCTGGTCTGAATTAAGCAAACCACCTTAGGTTAGGAAGGTTACTTTCTTCTTTTTTTTATTTTATTTTTATTGTCACACAAAACACACTTACATATCGGTCACTGTTGTACAAGCACCCTCAGAATAACCAAAATCCCAAAATTAAAACCAAAATATCCCAAAAGAAAACCACAAATATACTGATGTGAAAAATATGCTTTGGTCCACATCCATCTGACTCCAACAGTTCTTTCTCTGGAGGGCAGGTTACTTTCTAATTGTCCTGTGACATTAATGAAACGTTGCCCTTATAATACTTTTCTTTTTGTCAGATGCGTAAAAGATATCAATCATACTCTCAAGAAATATTTTGTTCTTATTTTTCATTGGGGAGCAGAGAGGTGAGACTGAAGAAAAGAAGATACGTGCATTCACAAGCAGGATATTTTTCTCCTCCTCAATTCATATTCATGCTTGAACATGATTTTACCCCTCTTCCACTCCCCTGGGTTCCAAGATGAGAGATGTCTAAATATCCTGTAAAGTAGGTCTAAACCTCTAACTGGACTCTACACAAACTATCTGAGATCCCCAGCATGCTCCTGACTAGGGCTGGATCAGATGCTAAGGGCTAATCCAGACACAGGCTAATCCTTCAAGCCTCTATGCTAGGGCTAAACTAGAATTTTAAAAACTTCCAGAATAAAGGAGCAAAATGTTTTTAATCCCAGTCACCTCACTACTCAAAAAACATTCCCATTGCTCCAGAGAAAGTTGTTATCTCTTACACCATTTAACCATATTTCTTTACTTTAGAAGATTCCATGCCATTCCATTCAGCATCTATTAAACATTTACTGTGTGCGAGGCACTGCAGAATCCATGATTTTATCACTGACTACTCCTATTGGTATAGATCACAGAGGCAGCTGGGTGGTGCAGTGGATAGAGCAGCAGACTTGGAATCAGAAAGCCCTGAGTTTGAATCCAATCTCAGACAACTATTAGCTGTGATCCTGTGAACAAGTTATTTAACCTCTGCTGGTCTGAGCTTCTTCAAATGTAGAATGAGGATAAAACAATACCTGACTCCCAGGATTGTTTGAGGATCAATTGAAATTATATTTGTAAAACAAAAAAATTTTTTAAGGAAGAAAGAATATTTGTAAAGCTCTTGGTGAAAGAACCTGGCACATAGTAGGTATTTTATTTAAAAACCATATAGCCCCTTTCTCCTTACGAAAAATTTTTGAGCTCATGGAAAGCCTTCCATTTAGACTCTGTTCTCATAACTTAAATCATACAGTCCAGCACTGGCCTAGATCACTTGATTCTTTTCTATTTGGTTGAATTTGGCTAAGCTTTTGTCCCTCCCAGCATAACCTTTGAGAACCCAAGATCAGCTCCTTAGCACAGTGTGACATCATATTGAATAGACTTTTAGTGATGGTTTCGGTATCATGTCATAACCATTTGGGACTTTAATCTACAGTAATGACTTTTGCAATAATTGAGCTATGAACCAAGGCCAATGAAAAAATCTCTATTTCTTTTTAGTAAATGGTTCCATTTGGCCAATTAACTTTATTATTTCTACTGTATTAGGATAGACCTAAATGGAGTTTTGAAAAGAAACATTGAAAAATTCCTGCAGCAGTGTTGGCAGATAAATAAATAACATTATTATATGGAATAAAAGGGTAATTCCTGTAATTATGCTTTTTTGGGGGGGGAATTTTTTCTCTTTGCCATTGTCATTTAAAATTAATATATTTTTTTAAAATTTTAAAAAATAAAAATAAAAAAATAAAAAATAAACATAAACATAAATTAAAAAAAATAAAAAATAAATTTAAAAAAAATTTTATTTGATTATAGTATTCCATTCTGAACTGAAGAAAACTTTTGTACATTTAAGTACACGAATTTTAAAATTGAAAAGATGCTTAATTTGAAAGATTCTATACATGTGTTGTTCTAACCTAGTTAAGTCAAAGATTCAGAATGTCTGGGTGGTGAGAGCCATAAAAGGCCAGATGTTGGGAAAGTGCAGGCAGTCCTGCAGTTAGAAACCAAGTGCCCCTCAGTTTCGTTCCTGCACAAACCAAGGGCAGATTGGTCTAGGGAATTCTAAACTTAGGAATTGGTCCTGTAGATTTCTAGGTTTCTAAACTGAGGAAGAGAGTCACAAAACCTCCAGAGCAGCATCACAAGGCTGCATTCTCCACTGCTCAGATCCAACAACATTATATCTAATTCTGATTTTTCATACTTTAAGGGTAGGAGAAAAAAATGGGGATCCCCCATTTTTCTGAAAGATATCTTTCTGACTGCTTCAGTCTTTGGTTTTTATGATATTCCTTCCTTCCTGGCTTGCACGAAGGCTGACACCTCTGTCTGATCTCTGCTTTAGATCACAGTGAGAGCAATGACATCAGTCTGTCGGAGAGAGATCCTTGGCCCGACATTGAGAACTTTGGTAAAATGCCTTTTGATGTCAGTGTACATGATCCCAAGTACAGTCTGATGAGCCCAGTATTCACTGAAAAGTTGGCAGGAATCAAGCAAGGTTAGTACAAATTGAGTCATATTTTCCAATGTTGAATGTTAAGGTTCCAAAGAGCCTGGGGAGTTAGTTGGTTTCTGGGAACAGACTGATCCCTAAGAGAACAGACTATGGAGATGGTGTGTGTGTGTGTGTGTGTGTGTGTGTGTGTGTGTGTGTGTCTGTCTGTCTGTCTGTCTGTCTGTCTGTGTACTTTTTTATATGATCTCTCGCTCCCTTTATTAGCTCATTTTCCCTCCCTCCTCAACTCCTAACACAAATCACATAGTTAAATAAATAAATATAAATCACATAAGGAACCACACAAAATAAATCACAAGCTTTGCTCTTTCACAATTGTACCTCTAATTGTGAGAGAGCACCCCTTTGGCTTCAGCTAGTTAGAACTAAGAAGTGTATTTAGGTCTTCTGAATGCATTTTGGGGTGCATTTCTCCCCCTTCTCTGTGTACAGAAGCAAAAAAGGAAGGCAAATTTGAAGAGTCCAGGAAACGAGAAACTGTGTCCATGATGCTAACCAAATATGCTGCTTACAACACGTTCCATCACTGCGAGCAGTGCCACCAGTACATGGATATCAGCCCTGCATCCCAGGTGAGGCTCCCCCATCCCTGCGTATGTCCCTAGAGAAGGATGTTGGTGTTTAAGCTGGGCTGACAGAGGGACTCTCAAGTGCCATGTAAATTGGGAAATGGAGAGATGGAAAATGGATTCCTGCTTATGATCTAGATTTTTTGTAGGATTTCTCCAACATCATCTTGTTAAGACTTGGACCTGCTAAGATAAAAGACCTATGGATTGGTGGCCAAAATGTGTAGTGCAACAATTTGGAAAAGTTTTGGTTTGGTTGATTTTTATTAGTTGGGCAGGAATAGTTCCACATTGTATTTCAAAGTTCTGAAGGATTGTAGGAGTATAGTTAACTAGGAAAATTGTATTTTTAAAAATTCTTTCTCCCTCATTGTCCAAAATGATGCCACTGACTTTGAGTTATATTTTCTATTCAACTGTTGAGTTGCCCTAAGCCAGCAATGTTCTCACCCCAGCCTAGCATGGAATGCAATTGATGAGGGATTTTGGAAAATAGAATTATTTGTGGCTGTCTGCAGTTAGAACCAGCTAGACAGGGAGACGTGAGCTCACTTTCCATTATAGCAACTTCTTCATCATGGCACAGGTTGAAAAGCAAAGATAAAGGTGAGGAAGCTTTCCACATTTAGAGGAAATCAGTAAAGCTCTCTCTCTCTCTCTCTCTCTCTCTCTCTCTCTCTCTCTCTCTCTCTCTCTCTCTCTCTCTCTCTCTCTCTCTCTCTCTCTATCTTTTCCCCTAGGCTTCTTCTAGGTGCCTCCCTATATCTGGGAGAAAATTATTCTGCTGTTAAGGGGTCAGGATAACTTTCTTCCATTAAAAATATTTAGCTTTAAAAACTAGGTCTGCCACCCCAAGAAAAAATAAGCAGAAAGTAGATACCCTGGTTCAGATTGACCATTGTTTCCCCACAGTTCTTCATTCAGTCTTAGGTAAAGCTGTAAATCTAGAGGACAGTTAACAAATAAATAAATAAATAAATAAACAAACAAAAATTCAATAAATAAATAAATCTGACTGCCTTCCGAGCTTAGTGGTTAGAGAGTCAGCCAGAGACAAGAGGTCCTGAGTTCAAATCTGGTTTCAGATACTTCCTAGCTGTGACCCTGGACAAATCACTTACCCCCAATTTGCCTAGTCCTTACTGCTCTTTGATCTTAGCATCCATTCCAAGATGGAAAGTAAGGGTTGGTTTTTTTAATCAACCATAAATTTATCGATAGTAAAACTCTAAATACATTGATAGAATTTTTGTTTAGTTTTACTTGTCAATAATAAGAGCAGCTAGCATACATATGTGTGTATGTATGTATATAGCATTTTAAGATTACAAAAAACTTCATATACGTTAAATTATTTAATTCTCACAAAAACTCAGAGGCAAGTGCTATTATTATCCTCATTTTATAGATGAGGAAACTGAGGCAGATGGTGGTTAAATGACTTGCCTGTGTTTGCACTGCTAGTATCTATCTAGATGGTGATTCAAACTCAAGGTCTTCCCAACTCCCAACTTCCCAACTTCCCAAGGCTTAGCGGTTTCATTAAATTTTTGTAAAGCATGTGAAGATATCAGGTAGAATAAGTTACTAGAATCAATTAACTGAAAGAACAGGGATGAGGCTCTTCTCTAGAAAGTTTTTAAAAGTTGTTGGATTTTTATTTGTCTTAAGATGTGTCCTGTGTCCCTGACTGAATTCACAGCCACTTAATACAGTAATAGAGTATTTCAGACTCATAACCTTACTCCGATTTCCTATGTTCTTAGTATCCTAAAGTGGAAAGCATAGTATGGTGGGAAAAGAAGAGTCACAAGCCCTGGGTTCAAGTCCCAACCATTACAACTCTTGTTACATGGAACAAGCATCAATCTCACGACACTTTGACTTATTCATCTTTCAAGTAGAGGGTCAGACTAGATAAATCTCCAAAGCTCCTTCCAACTCTGCAACCTTATGACCCACAGAAAACAAGAATAATTTTCTCCCCAAAGCTTGTTGACCATTTGGAGTATAACAGGATACTTCACAGGTGGTTCCAAATTTTGCATAAAAGTAATTATGGTACAAAGGAGATAAATAAATAATTCATGTTAAGCAACAACTGCTCTGTTAACACTATGGAGAAGATACATCAAAAACCAAGAAGAGAACAGTTAGTTGGCTCAGTGGATTTAGAGACAGGAGGTCAAATCTGGCCTCAGATACTTCCTGGCTATGTGCCTTGGAGCAAGTCACTTAACCCCTGTAGCCTAGCCCTTACTGCTTTTCTGCCCTGGGATCAATACCAAGTATTGATTCTTAGACAGAAGGTAAGTGTTTTAAAAAAGCAGCAGCAGCTCCTGAGAATGGAAATGCTTGTCCAATGTTGTTCTATCTGTGTTAAGCACACAAACATGGTCTTTGGAAAATTTTTTCTCAACTTTTTCAAATTCTTATTAGCTATTATTAGTCCCAAACCTGTTACTTTGTTATAAAACCTAGTGAGTGGTGTGACCCTCCTTTCTGTAAAGCACAGATTTAGATTTTTCTATTTTCTAGCATACCTTTTGATCCAAAACTACCATTACTGGGTCTATAACCCAAAGAGATTTTTTTAAAAATGGGAAAAGATGTTTGTACAAAAATATTTATATCTGCTCTTTTTGTGGTGGCAAAGAATTGGAAACTAAAGGGATGTCCTTTGATTGGGGAATGGCTGAACAAATTGTGGTCTATGATGGCGATGGAATACTATTGTACTGTAAGGAATGATGAACAGGATGATTTCAGACCCACATGAACTGATACAGAGTGAAATAAGCAGAACCAGGAGAACACTGTACACACTAACTGAAATATGGAATGATAAAGATGATAGTCTTTACTACTAACAGCAATGCAATGATCCAGGACAATTCTGAGGGACTTAGGACAAAGAATGCTCTCTACCACCAGAGAAAGAACTATTGGAGGAGAAATGTGGATGAAAACATGTGATTTGTCACTTGTTTATTTGGGTACTTGTTTGGGGATTTGGGTTCTATAAGACTATTTGCTTACAAAAATAAATAATATGGAATGATTTTTGCATGATCATACATGTATAATCCAGATTGAATTTCTTGTCAGCTTCAGCAGTAGGGAAGGAAAAAGGAAGGAACATAATATGGATCCTATGAAATTGGAAAACTTATGTGGAGATCTGTTATTAAAATAAAAAAATTTAAATAAAAAGATTTTTTCCCCTATTTTCTATTTCTCCTTTGTTCTGCCAATACAGATGTCAGATTCCACCCTTCATGCATTCACATTCTCTTCCTCCATGTTGGGAGAGGAGGTCCAGCTTCATTTCATCATCCCCAAATCCAAGGAAAGCCATTTTGTGTTCAGCAAGCAAGGCAAACACCTGGAGAGTATGCGGCTGCCTCTGGTGTCTGACAAGGTGGGTGAGCATCGTGGCCAGCCGTGGGCAGCAGGGCATGGGGTGGGCTTCCCAAACTACTTAAACCTAACACGTTATCTTCCAACAGAATCTGAATGTAGTCAAGAGCCCGATCTTCACTCCTTCCAGTGGACGACACGAACAGGGCCTGCTGAACCTTTACCATGCCATGGAAGGCATCAGCCACCTTCACCTCCTGGTGGTCAAAGAGTATGAAATGCCTCTGTACCGCAAGTACTGGCCCAACCACATTATGCTGGTGCTTCCTGGCATGTTCAACAACGCTGGTGTGGGTAAGGACTTCAGCATCTTATGCGATTCTAAGCGAGAAATCCAATTTCTTCATTTTCATGAGCGATTTAAGATGAAGAAATGCTGGATTCTTCCTAGGAAAGATTCCACTGGTCTTTGTCACATCTTTAAAACTGGATTGCTGCTAGTAGAAAATGGAGGAATTTTTTCCTTCTCTATTTAGCACCATATTTCCTTAAAACGTTTTCAGTTCCAAAGATCAGACTCCAAGGAATAAATCATTGCTGTGTATATAAACAGATTGAAAAGTATTTTAGGATACTCCCTTAGGATACTCGGGAAATCTCATGGAGTCATTACTCAGTATAGTAGTTTAACAGTTGGATGAACTTTCCCCCCCATAGTCCAGGCGTCATTCTTGCATTTTAGACCCTGAGGGTACAATTTCAGGTTGGGAAAGAGCCATTGAACCCCTTCCCATGCAGAGAGGTTCCAAGAGGCCCCAGCCTACCTGCTTCATCTATAGTTTGATACCAGAGAAGCCGAGCCAGTTCATAGAGCCAACTTCAGAATTCATGATCTCACTAGGGCTGGTCACATCCATTTTATTGACCAGTAAGTAGGGTGTTCAGGGCAATCTCGAGTGCTCCTCCCAAGTATATTAGGAGAAAAGAACTGAATTCCTATTGTAAAGTCAAGGGTGGAGGATACAGCTATTAATTGAACTCCAACCAGATCTGCTCTTCAGAGCTATTATTGCTCTAGTCCCTGCCACAATAGTCCTCCAGCTCCGAAAGAAGCTTTCCAAGCTTTAAAGATAAGCTGCTCAGCCGTGCTTCATCAAGGGGAAATGATGATAGATGGTCATTCACGCAGCTCTTTGTCCAAATGAATATATCACTGTGCCACAAGAGTGGTTTACCTGAAATAATATCTCAGAAGCAACTGAGCTCTCTCCATCTACATGCCTCTTTCTGTTGTTTTCTTTATTCTGATCATCTTTCTCCCCATCTCTCTTCCTTTTCCCTGTCCCCATTTGACCTCCTTTAATAGCAAACATTTTCAAAAATTAACTATATATATTAAGAAATATATTATATATTCCCTATTCTTGAGTCTATGTTAAGTGACTTGAACCTTTTGCATTTTCTCTCCCCCAAAATGATCAGTTCATCATAAAATTAACAAAATTAAATTACTTTTTGCTTCTATACAGCTCTTCCTTGAGATTTTATCACTGGCTTTTGAAAGGAAAAAAAATCTCTCTGTTCTTCAGCTAGAGATAAATAGCAAAATTTACCCCTTTTTTTGGGAGTTCCATTCTTTCTACTTTGTTTTGTTTAGAGAACACTCTAGCCTTGGCCCTTTGGTGTCTGTATGTCCTTTAGTGATGTGTTTCATTTTAAAAGTCAAAACAGTATCCTTGACTTCTTCAGATTATTTTCTTCTGACCTATTCTCTCTCTCTTATGTTTTCCTTTTGTTTATTTCTCTTGTGTGCTCACTTCTCTCTGAAAATGAGTGGGGTAGATATTGCCCATTTAGCCCCAAGATCTGCCTCTTTTACATCATAAGAAACAAATGAAAACAAACATTTTAAGTCCAGTCAAAGTAAAGGGCAGGATAAATAGGAAAACTCGCAAGGTTAAAAGAAACACAAAATGTAGTTTAGAGAGGTCTGCTTAGAAGGGTAGATTTGACTGCTGACCTTGAGGATAAACAAAAGAGTTCTCTAGAATAATACTAACAATAGCTGGAAATTATATGGCATTTTAAGGCTTAATAAAACAGGGGCAGCTGGGTCGCACAGTGAGAGTCAGGAGGACCTGGGTTCAAATGTGACCCAAGATACCACCTCGCTGTGTGATCCTTAGAAAGTCAATTAAACCCCGATTACCTAGCTCTTACCGCTCTTTTTCCTTAAATCAATACAGTATTGCTTCTAAGACAAGGGTGAGGGTGTAGGTTAATAAATCACATTATCTCATTTAATCGTCCCATCAACTCACTGAAGTAAGTACTACAGGCATTATTATCCTCATTTTACAGATGAGGAAACTGAGGTTCAAGAGACTGAGTGACTAGCCCATGGTCACCCAGCTAGTAAGTATTCAGGGTTGTATTTGGACCCAGGCTGCTCTTGACATTACCAGACCTTTTTCAGAGAAGACCCTGCTTCCCCAAGTCTCATTGCACATTGTAGAGGCTTACAAGCTTATGTATGATCCGTGTATGAATGCATGAGTGAATGAAATCCAAGCTGAGGAAATATTCATCCAAGTATTGAATCCAATCAGGTCATCAACACTTGCAGTTGATCCTGGATTATTGCAAGCTTTGTCTTCATGGCTATTTTGAGCTGTTGACACGCGGTGAAAATCATAACCCTTGTCCTCATGGGGTCTTGGTTAGGAGACCCAGAGTTCCCACTTGGTTTCCAAGTCAGGATCAGTGGAGTAGGTTCGGGGGTCAAGGGTCTCCTTTGGAGTTGCTCTATGCAACCGTATTTGTGTTGTCTTTCAGGTGCTGCAAGGTTCCTCATTAAAGAGCTCTCCTACCACAACCTGGAACTGGAGAGAAACCGCCTGGAGGAGCTGGGCGTCAAACGCCAGTGCGTCTGGCCTTTCATAGTGGTCATGGATGACTCCTGTGTCCTGTGGAACATTCACAGTGCTCAGGAACAGTCCAGGTACGGTGCCGGCTACAGGCATGGTGATTTATAGGGAGACGGGGAAATCCTGCGATCGGAGAACATTTATTAAGCTCCTACTAGGGGCTAGGTGTCAGAGTTAGAAATGCAAGGAATGAAATAGTCCCTAGAGAAACAAATGCAGAGAATGAGCTCTCCTCTCTTAGGGAGAGAAGCTTACATTCTTAAGGAATTTGTTTTCTTAGATCTGAAAATTTATCTTTCTGTTGGAATCCAAGAAGTTTAAAAGGCAATATGCCCGAAGGCTTAAGTGTAGTAGAACCCGGCGGTCATTCAGAGTGTCCAAGGAATATGGTAACATAAATGAATACTTGAAAAGGGTCTTTTAGAATAAACGTTCAAAACAAAACGTTTATCTCATTCCAGACTAAAAACTGAGCTTGATAGCCTAGAAAATATTGAACAGTTTAATATCTTTGAAATGTTTGTAAAGCCCTGAAAGCTTTGTCCTTCGTTAATTACATTAGAAGACTTGCTTTTGATCAGAATTCCTTCCTTTTCACACTTGGGAAAGTATTAACAGAAGTCCATTGTTAAAAACAGACATTAAACTGCAAATTAATTCGGGTAGAATGTGTTCCAGCAAAGCCAGCTGCTGAGGTGGCCTCAGGTTATATTTAATCTATGTTTAATATTTAATTAATTAATTTTAAATTTAATAATTTTAAATTAAATGTATGAATAATTTAATTAATATCTTTAATAACCTATCTCCTCTTGAGGAGAGAAGCTTACACTCTTCAGGACAGAGAGGGAGAGGACATGTGACATCTGTCCCAACTTAACACCAGTTCCACAGTGAACAATACTGAATGAATAGCAAAGATACCCATTTATCCAAATTATGGTAAAACAGAAATCAGAGAAGGCATACAGAGGAGAATATTTACTGAAAACAAGACAGAATGAAGGAGCTTTTTCCTTTGAAAGTGAGATAACTCAGCTCAGCCAAGTGAGTATCTCCTGGATCTCACCCAAAGGTGTATCTAGTGTAGCAAACCCGAGAGATTCCCCACTCAGCTCCTGTCTTCTCACAGTCTTTCTCTTCAGCAAACTGAAGTGGGGTCGGCCTCTTCCATCTTCTCTCTCAAAGCTGAATTGCTCAAAGAGAATTCTCACTTGGAAAACCCCAGAATCTAAGGGGACTGGCTGAGAACTGAAGCCCCCACTTCACCCAAGTGACATAGGAGAGGGCTTTTTTCTCCACCAATAAGAAGAAAGTCTGGGCTTTGGGACAGGGGTTAGTCCTGTATAAATATAGACAGAATGAATGCAAAAGACTTAATACAAATCAGCAATTAAAGCTTAAAACTGCATTGACTTTGGGGACTGCTGCCACCATCATCTATGCATTAAGACTAATTGAGCCCTTTCGCTATTTCTGGAACACCAAGAAAGGCAGAACAGAAAGAGTTCTTGAGGGAGGGCACTTTGGTTTTTGTTTTTCACAACTTTGATAATAGTTGGCCCCTCAGGTTACCAGGGCAGGGGAATGTGTCTCATCAATGACCTTCCATTCCCCATCTGTACTTTGCTACAGACCTAGATGATTGGAAGGGACCTTTGAGGTCCTTAAATGGGGACCGATGAACTTGTTTGGGTCTCTTATATTTTGATCATTGTATTCCATGACCACTGGTTTCCTTTGTAATCCTTTTATTTTATTTTATTTTTCTGAAGTTATATAATTTTTATATTTATAATTTATATTTATTTATATATATTTATAATTATATAAGTTATATAATTTTATCTCTATATAGATGTAGATATTTATAATTTTTATATATTTAATATATTATTTATTTATATATATAAGTGATATAATTTTTATCTCAGGTTATGTTTTGGGGAGAAACCCAGTTTATGTTAGGCAACATCCGCCTGTTTTGCTTTTGGAAATTATGGGTTGACGCATTTTTGGATGACCCTGTGAACTGCTTCTCACACTTTTCTTCATTTAATCTAGCAGCCAGTCCATGGAGCCAGGAGTTACCAGCAAGAATGTGTCTTTAAAGAGCGTCCTGCAGCATATTGAAGCCACCCCAAAGATCGTGCATTATGCAATCCTAGGGATTCAGAAGTGGAACAGCAAGCTGAATTCTAAAAGCCTCAAGTCCCCTTTCTCTCGGTGCCACGTCCATGACTTCATACTGCTCAATATAGACCTGACACAGAATGTGCAATATGATCTCAACAGGTAAGGAACCCCAGACAGATTCGGTTCGTCATTTGGGATCTGGGATACTGGGATACTCACTGTATATTGTTAGCCTGCAATGTCTTTGTGCATCACAGATAAAAGATAAAAAGATAAGCCTGTCTACACTTGTTGAATGGATGACAGCTTTCTAAACAAGGTTGTTTAGTAGCAGCCATGCCCAAAGAAGCATGTTCAGTCTTCATGTAAGCCCTGTCTCTCACTCTGGATCTCTCTCTCTCCTTCTCCCCTCCATCTCTCTTCTCTCCTTGGACAAGGGAATTAGAAGAGCTGAAACAAAGAGAAGCTCCAGCTGGAGATGCCACCTAGTCCTAAAAGGTTCTATCCTAAAATGAACATGGGGAAAGGGTTGTCAGATTATAAGGAGGTCCTTTATAAATTAGATTTTGGTAGAAATTGGAGCACAAAAATAGAAAGAGAACTCGAGGGCTGCCTGATTAGTTTCCATTGGCATGCCAGACAGAGCTCTCTATTACCCCAGCTGCAGAAAATTCCCTTAGACCCAGCAGATGCCCAGTAAAATCCATTGAAATGGGGACAGCTGGGTTGCTCAGTGGATAGCATGCCAGAGTCAGAAGCACTTGGGTTCAAATCTGGCCTCAGACACTTCCTAGCTCTCTGACTTTGCATAAGTCACTTAATCCCAATTGTCTAGCTCTTAGACTCTTCTGACATGAAACCAATCCTTAGTGTTTGATTCTAAGACGGAAGATAAGCGTTTAAAAAAAAAAAGCCAGACACACTATTTCATGATTTGTGTGGATTTATCTAGGCCATAAGGAGGTCAGTCTTATTTTAGGCCATCCTCTACTTTTTGTCCTTTCCTACTTTTTTGTAATAATGCTGGATGAGATGATAGAAACAGAATAAGTTACCGAAGCCCACATCTGCATTTCTATAATTAAATTATAGGTACTTCTGTGAAGACGTTGACTTTAACTTGAGAACCAACAGCAGTGGCCTGCTTATTTGCCGATTTAACAACTTCAGTCTCATGAAAAAACACATCCAGGATGGAGGACAAAAGGACTTTAACGTTAAGCCAAAACTCAGTGTAAGTTTTTGCAAGTTTCAAAGACAGAATTATTTTCTTGAAAGTAAAGACAACAGCTCCCCCTTCATATCTTTTATATTAAATGTTGGTGTTTTCTGAGGAGGAAAGTAACAGAAGTGAAAATCCTGTTACTCTATGAAAGAGACATGGAGAGAGGTATTTCTAGTTTCCAGGACACAGACTAGTATTGGTCTATGGCAAAATTTATCATAATAATGATAACAAATATTTGCTCCCTTCTGATACTTCTTTCTTCTCAGTTGCTAATCTCAGCTCTTAGAGCTTTAGAAAATTATCATGATGAGGCTGGACTGACTTTGGTAGAAGATTAAATGCAATATTCTATTCCTGTCCTTCTGGATAGAAATGTGATAAAATATGAAGGAGACAGAAGGCAGAGACATCCATCTACCATTGGACTTGTATGCTATTTACTGAAAAGGAGAAGTCTTCAGACTAAGCAAGATGTACAATAAAAATGGTTTAAAAAGGAATTAAAAACAAAGGCAAATCATGGAGCCCTCTTCTACTTTCAGTAATCTAAAATCAATGGATCTCAATGCACTACATTGTGGGGTATTGAAGAAACATTAGGATTGAGAGACCATTATTGATGATCTTTGAAAATTCATGGTAAATGGGAGGCCCCACATGGCAGGGGGATTAACAGATGTTTTTATTTTCAAAAAATCAAAGGATGTGAGTTCCCCGATTTGTGGCAAAATTCTAAAATGAATTATTAAAATGATGATTTGTGAAACAGTTTAAAAGGAAAATTATAAACACTGTGAAATCAGCATGGATTCAACAAAAACATGTCATTTCAATCTTGTTGACAAAGAGATGATCTTAGTAAGTTAACAGAATTCCACAGGCATGGCAATCTGAAATTCTCCAAGGCCCTTGGCAAAGCATCTCATGATACTCTGTAAAAATAAATTTAGTCTCTAGTAATAAAAGTATTATATTTTAAAAGGTTTATTAAGGATTATTAGAAATCAAGGAATAAAGAAAATACAAAATAATAAAACCACATGCCTAGGACTGATTAGCCCATTCAAAGCTTACTGACTACATCTTACAAATGACTGAGCAGCGAGAGCCTGAGCATAGAAGAGGACAAGGTAGGCTTTAATGCCCGTTTAAATACTAATTATGACTCAGGTGAGATTATAGGGAATTTTGGGAAATACCAAGGACTTCTGGGGATTGAAGTCTAGGGTTCAAATCTCCATTTTACAACTCTGATGGATAAAATGGAGAGGTTCAGGCTGGGGGAATCATAGTATTGTTAAGTGGATTCAAAACTAGTTTAAGGAATAACACAGTAATTAATCAATGACTTCTAAGAAAGAAGTATCAATGAAATGAATATCTAAGACTCTGTCCTTGGCCACCTTCTACTGTTCAGCATTTTTATCAGCTGTATAGACAAAATTGTTCATCAATTGGCAAACATTTATTAAGAATTTACTATGTGCCAAGCACTGTGGTATACATTTGGGATACAAAAAGAAGGCAAAAAGCAGTCCCTGCCCTCAAAGATAGTTAACAGACTGAATAATAGAATTGTACTTTTTTTTAAAAAGGCTAACAACAATAGATTGAATCCAGTAAGATAAGAAAAATGTATAATTTTATTATTACGTTTTTAAAAATGTGTCAACTGTACCAGGATGAAATGAAGAAAACACAGAGAAACAAATTCATGTGGAGAAAAAGCCCTGTGGCTTTTTACGAGTGACAAACTGAGCTAACAGTATGACAACAGTCAAAAAAAGCAGGGAATGAAGAGAGAAATATTTCAGAGTAAGAAGGCTTGTGGGGGTTATTGTGGAGAAGGAAGTCCAGAGAGTTGGAAGCAGAGCCCAGAGAGGGAGGGAGGAAGGAAGGAAGGAAGGAAGGAAGGAAGGAAGGAAGGAATTTTTTTTTAAGTTGACAGAATTCTAAATCATGACAGAGACAAATCTGGTTATAGGAACTAGAAATATTTTACAGGGGAGAAGATTGACGTAGAAGAAACAATATTTGTCTTCAAGTATGTAGAAGGGGGGTTCGATTTGTTTTGAGTGAGCCCAGAAGCAAGAACCAGAAACAGTGGGCAGAAGTTGTCCCATTAGACTTCAGCCTAATAGGAGGAAAAGCTAGTATATGTATACTTAGAGTTGCTCATGAATCACAAGGTGGGGAATTCCCCATTCTTGGAGGTTTTCGAGTTGGGGCTGGACTGGATGGCCATTTATCGGAAATGTTAAGCAGGGAATTCCTGCTCAGACACAGGTGAAACCAAGGGATCTCCCAAGGTCCTGTTCAGCTTTGAGATGCTTAGGATTACTGGAGCTTGGTTGTATTTGGCTGATGATTTTAAAAAAAGGGGCCACTGGCCAAAATTGAGATACAAGGCAGCTTGTGTTTCAAAAAGATGGCTGCTCTGTGAATTGGAAGCCCTGGTGTCAGGTCTTAGCTGTCACCCTTATGATATTATGGAAAAATCACCTCTTTGAGCCCGAGTTGCCTCTCCTGTAAAATGGGGATAATAATGTCTACTCTTCCTCTCTTACGGTGCTGTCATAAGGAGGCCAGCTTGGAAATAATAGAGTACTCTATTGTTTACTACCGTTAGTATTGAACAGAAGTCCATGGACAGTGAACACACTCTGTTAGCGGCCCCAGCCCAGTTTCTCCTCGAGAAATTCCTTGAGCATGCCATGTACATGCAGTCTCTACTTAATAGACTTTGTTGGACATTCTTATGTGACATTCTCTTTGTAGATTGTTGCCAGAAGCCATACTTTTGGAAAGAAGTGCATTTCCTTTACCTTTCTCACCTTGCCCCTCAGGCTGTATTAATCCCTGTTCTTCATTAATCCCAAGAGCACACAGTTGTTCAGGACAAGAAGACTATGCTACAGTCTGTATTTGGGCAGGTGGTCAGGACAAGGCCAGTGTTTCTTCACCTGTTTCATTCATTGCATTGAAGAGACATTCACTGTACTGTAAATATTCCCATTGCATCTGATTACAGCTATCTGAAAGCATAGCACCGATCTTGCCTCTTCAATATGTCTGTGCACCAGACAGTGAACACACTCTGCTGGCGGCCCCAGCCCAGTTTCTCCTTGAGAAGTTCCTTCAGCATGCCACATACAAACTCTTTCCAAAAGCCATCCACAATTTCAGGAGCCCCATCTTGGCCATTGATTGCTACCTAAACGTTGGACCAGAGGTAAAAAATCCTTCCTTCCTCCCTCCCTCCCTCCCTTCCTTCCTTCCTTCTTCCTTTCTCCCTTCCTCCCTCCCTTTCCCCCCTCCCTCCCTCCTTTACAGCCCCCACTGCATCCTGTGCTCCTGGAGTACTGTATGTGGCGGCACCACAAAGCATGACATCACTCACGTACAGTACTACTTCCGGTGACATAATCCTTTGCCTGGCACCTTATTCTGAGAGTAGCTGAATGAGAATGAGGCGCTGTGCAAAGGATTATGTGGCTGCACAATGGAAGATATCAGCATGGTGAGCGGTGATGGGGGAGGGGATTCCGCACTGTGTATACTGCTGCCCAGAATAGGGGTGGCAGTGATGAGCCTGTGCAAGGTGTGACAGGCCCATTACAGACAGCGCTGCAGCCTCTGCTATCCCAGACAGCCATATACAGTGTCACAGGCCCAGCACCGCCTCCAGTACTGTATACAGGCATCAGATAGTGGTGATCTGGCCCTCCAACAGTCTGAGGGACAGTGAACTAGAGTTTGGGGACCCCTGCCCTACACTCATCCTTTTTCCCCCCTCTTTTCTCACTCTCTTGCCTAAGCAAAAGCAACAGCATGCCTCAGGTATTAAAGAAGTGACTGATCCCTGTGGAGTCACTCCCCTATGGTTTTCTCAGCTAGCTTTGATGTTTTTGGCAGTTTCGAGGTTTGGGAACCTTATGAATGTGAATCACAGCATGGTAGAGCTAGATGGAAACTTAGAGAGCTTCTAGTCAAAACCTTCATCTTACAGATTATAATAATAATAATAATGAGAGCCACAGAGACCAGATAACTTGGCCAAACTTGCACTTAAAGCTAATTGGTGGCAGAACTCGGACCAAAACTCCGGGCTCTAGATGTTAGTTCATTGTGTTTAATTTTACCTGTTAGATGCAAGCTAGTCTGTGAGTTCTGGAAGCATCTGCTGAGAGCTGTGCACTGTATCATACCATCTCATGGGCTTCCACATACTACATCAACATTCCCAGAATTCTTGCAAACTTATCTGAAATATCTTTGTATAGATAATCTTAAAAAAAAAAAAAACAACCCTTACCTTCTGTTTTAGAATCAATACTGTGTTGGTTCCAAGGCAGAAGAGTGGCAAGGGCTAGGCAATGGGGGTCAAGTGACTTGCCCAGGGTCACACAGCTGGGAAGTGTCTGAAGCCAGATTTGGGCCCAGAACCTCCTGTCTGTAGGCCTGGCTCTCAATCCACGGAGCCACCCAGCTGCCCCTGAACATCTTTTCTAGAGTAGTTTTACATTCTATCCTCATGGGAGCAAAGTAGTCCTAACATACTAGTTCCCATTTCTTTCTAGCCATATGAAGCTTCCCTGCTTTGTTTAAATTTGATTTAATAGGTTTCAGATTGTGACAAAGCTTTTAATTTTAGTTTCTCAAAAATTATTTTTTTTTTTGAGGAGGCAAGTAGGAAGTCATAGAGGAAAATGATGTTTTCACATTGCTTACATTGATTTGGGCTTTTTTCCTCCTTAAGGCTTCTGTTTCCCTCATGCTAGTGATAGAGTGTGTAACAAAAGTCTTAGTGGAGTTTTAAGCTTAATAATAATAATAATAATTAATAACTCAAAACTGCACTAGGAGTTTGGGTTACCTTTTATTTTACACCAGGCTGAAAAGGTTGAAAGTCCCTGTGGATTCTTCCATTCAAGACTTTTTTTTGGAAGAACCAATCTGATCTTCTCTACCCTAGAAATTAAGTTAGTGCAGGAAATACTGCCCTGTTCATCATGAGCCCAATAAATAAACCTCAGCTATTTTGGGGAGCAAGCTAGGTGGCACAGTGGTCTGGGGCCAGGAAGTGTTACCTTCCTGAGTGTAAATCTGCCCTTAGACACTTACTGGATGTATGATCCTGGGCAAGTCACTTAACCCTGTCTTGCTTCAATTTCCTCATCTGTAAAATGAACCAGAGAAGGAAAAAACAGTGTAAGCATCTTTGCCAAGAAAACCCTCACTGGGGGTCACAAAGAGTCAGACCTGACTGAAAAGCAACATTACTTTTCTGACAATAAAATAGTCCTCTTTCTTCTTGATGTTTCAGGTGGCCATCTGCTATGTGAGCTCCAGACCGCACTCCATCAACGTCAACTGTGAAGGGGTATATTTCAGTGGACTCCTTTTGTACCTCTGTGACTCTTTTGTAGGTGCTGACCTTCTTAAGAAATTTAAGTTCCTCAAAGGTAGGTGTCTGGTAGTACTTTGTGGCTACGTCCTCCCCTCCCCTGGTCCCTGCCCTGCCCATCCCCTAACAAAGAGCCCCCAGAGCCCTTCCAGGGTTCTCACCCGTTGGGCCAGATGAGGGCACAGGGAATGACCGATTAGCATATGGGGACCCACTAGCCATGACCCCACGCACCCTTGAAGATCATGGACCATCAGAGAGGTGCTGCAAGTCTGCAAAGGGGGAATGTTCCCATTTTCAAAAAAGGGGAAGGGAAGGGAATCTGCAAACAGTGTCCCAGTGAGCTTGACTTGGAGTTATTCATAGAGGGATGGTTGATGAATAGGGAGAAGTGGAAAGCTAGGGGGCTCAGTGGATTGAAAGCCAGGCCTGGAGTTGGGAAGGCCTGGGTTCAAATTTGGCCCAAGGCACTTCCTATAGCTGTGTGCCTAGGCAAGTCACTTAACCCCAACTGCCGAGCCCTGACCATTCTTCTGGCTTAGAACAGACGCCTGTATCAATTCTAAGTCAGGAGGTAAGGTTTGTTGGTTTTGTTTTTTAAAAGAAAAAGAAATTATTAAAAAAAAAAAAAGCCATATTGACCCCCCAGATTCCCCTCTCTGCTAAGAAAATCTAAAACAATTGAGACTGCTTCAGGGTCAGGCAGAAATCCACTTGTAAGTCTCTATCCTGTTATTATAATATAGTGAAGCACTTCAGTGCCAGGGATTCATTCAATAAATATTTGTTTACCAGTACAGTTAGTGGATAGATCTGGGTCCTGAGTCAGGAAGAGTTCAGACCGGAGTTCAAGTCTGGCCTCAGACACTTAGTAGCTGTGTGATTCTGGGCAAGTCATTTAACCCTGTTTGCCTCCATTTCCTCATCTGTCAAATGAGTTGGAAAAGGAAATGGCAAACCCTAGAGCAGTGATGGTGAACCTTTGAGAGACAGAGTGCCATGCCCACTCCCCAACCCAGAGAACATGTGCCAGGCTGGTCCTCCTACCACATACTGGGTATATCCCACCACTACCCCTACCCCACACAGGGGAGGAAGCTCTCCCATTGGGCTGCTGGGCCAGGGTAGGGGGGTGAGGAATGTCCTCGGAGTATAGAGAGGAGAGGGGAGTGGTCCAAGTGCTCCTCACCCCTATCGCTCTGCTTGTGAGCCACCCACCTTCCCCCCTGTGTACTCCCACTGGCTGCTGGGCAGAGAGAGGGAGGGGAGCAGCTCTGCCAGAGTCCCTCATCCTTTCTAGTAAGGAACTCTGGAGGTTGAGGGAGGATGGTGTATGTGCCCATAGAGTGCTCTGTGGGCCATCTTTGGCACTTGTGCCATAGGCTTGCCATCACTACTCTAGAGTATCTTTGCCAAGAAAACCCCAAATGGAGTCACACAGTCAGACACAACTGAAACAACTCAACATCAGCACAGAAACTGTTGCATGTTACATTTTGCTGCCCTTCTTTTGCTTCCTTATCATGTAGGATATGATCCCCAAATAGCTTCAAGGGAGCAGGAAATAAAGATGTAAATACGCACTATAGGATCACATCAAATGTTACTGAATTTCCTTCAGGGCATACATGTTGGTTAAGCAGCCCAAATAATTTTGTCAGTACATTAGAATACAGATAGCCACAAGCATGTAAAATCCAATTCCCTTCCTTCTTAGAATCAGTGCTGTGCATTGGTTCATGGAAGAAGAGCAGTGAGGGCCAGGCAATGGGGGTTAAATGACTTGCCCAGTCACACAGCTATGAAGTATCAGGTCAGATTTGAACCCAGGACCTCAGTCTCTCTCCCTAGAGCCACCTAGCTGCCCCCCCAGAGGCATGTAATTTTGTTCAGGGTAGGAAGCGTGGTGAGATGCTTTAAGGGAAGCCCGCTGATCTTGGACCTAATGAGTTTTTTTCCTCTCTTTGAAGGTGCTACTCTGTGTGTCATCTGCCAAGACCGAAGTTCCTTACGGCAAACGATTGTCCGCCTAGAACTAGAAGATGAATGGCAGTTCCGCCTTAGGGATGAGTTTCAAACCGCCAACAGCAGCGAGGACAAGCCTCTCTACTTTCTCACTGGCCGCCACGTCTGAGCAGAAGAGACCAAATTAAGGTGGTGGAGGAGGGAGAGGGAACGAGATGATCAAGTGGGATTGTTTTCTTCTAAGTACAATCATTCTGGAGCAAAGTGCAACTGTTGTGACTCTAGGATGCCCTCCAAAGGCCCCCCCCCCAGACCCACCCGAATCCCCTGAGGGCACTGATGCCACTTCAGCTCTACTATGAGAACCTGGGAATTTAGGGTGACACCACCCTAGATGGTTATGCAAACTTCTTAGAAAATGGCCTGCCAACTGTGACTGAAGAGAGGACACTCTGGAGAATGACGAGCTTGTAGCTCTCTATGTCTTATTTTGTTTTGTTTTCATTTGATTTCGGGGTGGGGGTGTCGTGGGGTTTTTTGTCTGTTTTGTTTGGGTTTTTTTTTTTAATGATCTGTGTTAGGAGAAAAAAAAAACTGATTTTTGGCATCAGCTAGCCTGAATGTGTTACATGAGACTCACACCAGGGGTGTGACACAGTGAAGATTAACGTCCGAGGCCCAAATCCTCCAGTTTTTCTTCAAAACTGTACTTTGGTACAGTATTACTCAGGGGTTTGAAATGACAGAATGTAGAAGATACTTGTATTTAAAAAAAAGTAGCATTTGTTCTTTCTCTGTGCAGTGTTAGTAAGATTTGTAATTTTATATGTATTGAAACTTTTGGCAAAATTTCCACAGGAGTTAAAAGTTTACTACTTAAACCTGAACAAACAAGGCAGTAAATGCAGAGCAGGCACATGTGTGCAGCATCCCCGAGTCTTGTTCCTTTGCTTGCCCCATTAGTATTAAGATTTCAGAATCCTTTGCATGTTGCATTAACATGAATCTCTACGAAGTTGTCTGGCTTCTTGCCAGTGATACTACTTCCTGTGCAAAGAGGAACTCGGGTCATTTAAAACTTCTGCTTCCCCGTCTGTCCTCTTCCTTCCCCCCTCCCCCCTTGTCCTGTATGGTTTGAGTTTCTGTATAGTTGGGCACCAGCGAAACCCATTTTACTTGACTTTGATTTCTTATGAAATGTCATGTTTTAGTTTTGTACATAGCGGAGCCAGTGCAATTTTTTCTTGTCATATTCTCATACACAGCAAGACTTCTTTCAAGACAGATTCGATTGAATGTAAAATCAGCTTTACACTAAATGGTCACTACTCCCCCACTGCACCCCCAACTACTAATACCAAAGCAGAACTGCTTAAGAGGGAGGGTGGTTTCAGACAGGACACAGGGCAGCAGAATGGCCAGGGGTGCTGCTGCTACTTTTCTTTAGCCCATAGAAAGCCCCACTCCCAATAGGTCTGTTCTTG